>NC_090442.1:600258808-600889808 GCF_031143425.1 Pleurodeles waltl | reverse complement strand
TTGCGGTAATCGGTGACGGATGAGCAGTTTCGTCTTAACCGTAGGAACTGCCCGACCGGGAGGTTATCTCTTAGGGCTCGTGAGTGGAAGCTCTGGTATTGTAGTAAATTGTTGAAGTCCGTTGGTTTATAGTAAACTTCAGTAGCTAACCCGCCGTCTTGTTCATAAATGAGTAGATCGAGGAAAGGTAGTTTGTTTTCACCTATGTTCATTGTGAAGGTTAGAAATGGGTTAGCCCCGTTGAGCCAAACAGCGAATGCCTGGGCTTCTTCTTTACTACCAGTCCATATTAGCAGTACATCATCGATGTCTCGCTTCCAGAGTTTGATCTGATCTCGGTAGGGGTTGTCCTCATGCAGGACCGTATGTCTTTCAAAATGGTCAACATATAGACATGCTAGACTAGGGGCAAATGTGCTACCCATCGATGTGCCTTGTGTCTGCAAGAAGAAACTATCTTCAAACTTGAAGTAGTTTCTGGTGAGAGCGAGGTGTGCTAAATCCAGTATGAACCCAGGGGGGGTTTGGGATTCACCCATATGTGTGTCCAGCAGGTTGCTTATTAGTTCCAGGGTAGCCTCTTGTCGGATGTTTGTGTAAAGTGATTCCACATCAAGAGTAATTAGAAGTTCCTTAGATTTGTCAAAGGTTATAGACTCCAGTAGGAGGAGGACATGGGTGGTGTCCTTAAGATAGGTCGGGATTCTTTTAACTAACGGTTGTAGAAAGAAATCCACAAATTTTGACAAGGGCTCTAGTGCTGAGCCTATCCCGGAAACTATGGGCCTTCCGGGGGAGGGATCTTCTCTTTATGTACTTTTGGTAAAATATAAAAGTACGGGATTTTTGGGTTGGTCTGTATCAGATATGATGCCTCATGATCTGTGATCCAGTTGTTTTCCTTCCCTTTTGTCACTAGGAAGGTGATCTCTTCTTGGACATCAGTTGTAGGATCACGTGCCAGACGCTTGTAGTGTCTGGTATTCCCCAGCAGTCGCTCACACTCGTCTCTATACATTTTTTGAGGAAGAATCACTGTGGCCCCGCCCTTGTCTGCTGGTTTGATGATAATATTTGGGTCGGCTGTCAGGCTCTTCAATGACTCTATTTCGATTTTACTCATATTATGGAATGCTTTTTTGGATGACTCAGTCAGCCCATTGATCTTAAGGGATACTGATTTCTCGAAAGCCAGTACCTCTGGGGGCATTTGCCCTGCTGGGGGGCAGAAGGTAGATTTCGGGCGTAGTCCTGTATTCTGTACGGGAGTATCATATTCTTTCCCGAGGAAAAAGGTTTTTAGGCGGATCTTACGAAACAGACCTGCCAGTTCTGTTCTGGTTCTGAATAGGTCTACTTTGGGGGTAGGCACGAAATTCAGGCCTTTATTTAATGCTTGGGTTTCGATTTGACTCAGGGTCCGATTGGTTAGGTTAATGATGTTAACTGTATTCTCTGAATCGGGGTTCACTTTGCCTTGCTTGTCCCTGGTGTGGTGTCCCTGTGCATTGGGTTTTCCAATGCATCCTCTTTTAGACGCCACTGTACTTCTTTTCTCCTCCCTCTGTCCCTCCCATGACCTCTGTCTAAAAAAGGAAGTGGGGGTTCAGAGAAGGACCATTGGGCAGGGTGTTGCAGGTAAGGTGCTTGGTATTGTGGAGGGGGGCCATACTGGTTAGGCCAACCCCATTGTTGATTAAAGTATGGGGGGTATTGGGGAGGTAAGGGTGGATAGTTCCATCCTCCTCGACGTTGGCCACGTCGTCCGCGGCGTTGTCGTGTGTACCCTGACGAGTTGCTATCACTATCTGAGCTGGTGTTGCCCCCTGAGGAAGTATCAGATGTGTTAGTGGAATTTTTTGCTACATAGTCAGGTTTTGTGTAGGGATATATCTTTTCTAGGGAAAAACGATTTAGGTCTTTTTGAAACTTTCCTATTTTCTGCTGAGTTAAGTATTCTTTGTATTCATTCATATTTTTATTTACCTCCTCCAGTTTCTTTTTGAAGGAGAGAATACTCACACCTGACTTCAGGTTATTTTCACTGGTTTTTATCTGGATCAGTAGGGTTTCGGATAGCCTAGTAGCGGTTTTTATAATTAATATCAGCCAATCTCGTGTGCATTTCCATGCTATAAGCGACCAATCTTTACGAAACTCCAGGTCGTCTAGGAATATGCGAGGCTCATTGGTGACAAGTAATCCGTTTGGTGCAGAGTTACTGCGCAGGTATTCAGTGAGGACAGCTCCGTGTAATATGGTCTTAACCTGGGAGCGTTTCAATTCCACTAGGGAATCCCAGTCCCCACCCTCCAATGTGGGACAGGTTTGCTGTGCCACACTCAGCTCTTCCCTGGCAGGCCCGCCTCCACCCAAAAGCTCAGCAGTGTCTGCTGCCAGCTCCTCTGGTGTAGGTTCTGCACAGGGAGGAAATTCCTCTTCCTCAGAAGGGGAATCATCTGTAGAGGGAGGGATAGTGGGTAGGGATTTACCCTTGCTACCTCTAGCTTTAGGGAGCACTTGGTCCATTGTTCCAGGAACCAAGTTACCCTGTCCTTTTTGCTTTTTGGCCTGAGCCCTGGTTAAAGCAAAAATATGCCCAGGAATGCCCAGCATTGCTGCATGGGCCTCCAACTCCACTTATGCCCAATCTGATGTCTCCAAATCATTCCCTAGTAGACAGTCTACAGGTAAATCTGTGGCTACCACAACTTTCTTTAGACCAGTAGCCCCCCCCCCCCCAGTTGAGATTCACAACATCCATGGGGTGGCTAAGAGTGTTGTTATGAGCGTCTGTCACTTGGTACTGCTGACCAAGTAGGTGTTGCTCAGGCTGGACCAGTGTTTCTATCACCATAGTTACACTGGCTCCTGTGTCCCTCAACACCATTGATTAGGGGAAGTTGCTTGTACTTATCCATATTAAGGGGACAAGCAACCAAGGTGGCAAAATCAATGCCACCATCAGAGACTAAAACAGCCTCTGTGGTCTCCCTAACAAGACCAACCCCAACTACACTGCCAATAGTGAGCCCAGCTACACCCTTGGATTGGCTATTAGTAGTATTTTTCCCACCACCACTGCTATTACTAGGGGCACTAGAATTTGCAGCAGGGGTTGTGGTGGTGGGAGGTTTGGTGTTTTTGTTTGGGCAGCTGGAATCAGTTGCCCAATGGCCTTTGACTTTACACAAATAACACCAAGGCTTTTAAGTTGATTATTAGAAGAGGATTTGGACCTACCACCCCCAGAGGATTTTTGTGGGCCTGATGAAGACTCAGAATGCTTACTTTTGTCCCCACCCTTCTCAGAAGACTTACCATCCTTCTTCTTGCCATCCTTGTCACCCCCTGTATGAACTTTTCTGTTCACCCTTGTTCTGACCCATTTGTCTGCCTTCTTTCCCAATTCTTGGGGAGAGGTCAGATCAGAGTCCACTAGGTATTGGTGCAACAAGTCAGACACACAATTGTTAATAATATGCTCTCTCAGAATAAGATTGTACAGGCTTTCATAGTCAGATACCTTACTGCCATGGGACCACCCTTCCAAGGCCTTCACTGAACAGTCCACTAAATCTGTCCAGTCTTGAGAAGACTCTTTTTTAGTGTCTCTGAACTTAATCCTGTATTGTTCAGTGGTTAAGCCAAATCCATCCAAGAGTGCATCTTTCAAAACTTTGTAGTTATTGGCTTCACTTTCTCTAACAGTAAGGAGCCTATCCCTACCCTTTCCAGTGAAAGATAGCCACAAAATAGCAGCCCACTGCCTTTGAGGGACCAACTGTACCATACAGGCCCTCTAAAGTGCAGCAAACCACTTATTAATGTCATCCCACTCCTTGTAAGGGGGGACTATCTTGTGCAGATTCCTGGAATCTTGCTCTCTAACAGGATTGCTATCAGGAATACTGCTGCTGCCACCATGGGGAACTAACCCCAACCTCTGTCTTTCCTTCTCTATGTCTAGGTATTCCGTATATAAAGGGCAGCTGCTGCTGTTTAAGCTTCAGTCTGGTCTCTTCAACCCTCAACTTTTTGAGTTCCCTTTCTAACAAGTTATCCTCAGGGTGGGTGGGTTGGGAATGCTTTGACACAGATGAAATATGGGAAGTTTCAGAGGGGGACCTGTCCCTAACTGTCTGGACCCTGGTAACCTGACCTCTAGGGATAAAGGATGCCCTACTGTTATGGGTATCTCTATCACTACCAGCATCACTAGGTGCCCTGCTAGGGGGCAGACCCTTGTCAGAACCCTCCCCAGCTTCTCCAGGGGACTCCTCTGAATCAGACTGGGAAGCTTCTCCCTTTCCTAACCTCTCATGTGATGGCCCAGACTGGTTCTGGTCATCTACAACAAGCATGTTAAAGAGAAACTCTTTTGTAGGGTTCTTTCCTATACTCAAACCTCTATCCATGCAGAGACCCCTCAAACTTTTATAGTTCAAACTCTCATATGTTGCATTAACAGTTTTGAGTGTGGAATCTACAACAGACATGATAGTACAGGTTTATGGATAGTGAGAAAGAAAAAGTTTTAGAACTAAGAAAGCACACAGAAAAAACTTTTTCAAACTTTGGGAAAACTTTTAGAAGTTTTCAAAAACTTTTCAGAACTTTGTTAAAAGTTTTAGAATAGAAAAGTAAACTTTTTTGGTTAAGTGTACATATACTGAACTATTTGGTATATGATTCTCTTATGAAAAGTACCAAATGACAAAGTGGTAAAGCAGTTGCAAGTACTTATCCCACCGCTGCACCACCAAAGCAGGAGGCTGGCCTGGCTTATAGTGGGTACCTTGTTGTACTTACACTCTGTGCCAGGTCCAGTTATCCCTTATTAGTAGAATAGAGGTGTTTGGGTTCTAGCAGCTTAGGCTGATAGAAGGTAGCTATGGCAAAGCAGTTTAGGCTGAACTAGGAGACATGCAAAGCTCCTACTATACCACTTATATCATATACCACAATATCATAAGAAAACACAATACTCAGAGTTACTAAAAATAAAGGTACTTTATTTTTATGACAATATGCCAAAAGTATCTCAGTGAGTACCCTCAGTTAGAAGGTAAGTAATATACACAAGTTATATGTACACAAACCCAAAACAGATAAGTAAGAGTAAGAAAAGTAATGCAAACAGTGTAGAATTACAATAGGATGCAATGGGTGAACATAGGTCTAGGGGCAACACAAACCATATACTCCAAAAGTGGAATGCGAATCATGAATGGACCCCAGACCTATGGGAGCTTGTAGAGGGTCACTGGGACTGTAAGAAAACAGTCAGGGTGTCCAAGATACCCCACCCCAAGACCCTGAAAAGTAGGAGTAAAGTACACCTACTACCCCGAAAGGACACAATAGTCGTGATAGGGGAATTCTGCAAGAACCACAAACACCAGCAAAGCACTGAAGATGGATTCCTGGACCTGAGGACCTGCAAGGCAAGGGGACCAAGTCCAAGAGTCGCGATAGTGTCCAGGGGGGGCAGGAGCCCAGCAAACCCCGGATGAAGGTGCAAGGAAGCTGCCTCCGGATGCAAGAACCTTAGGATTCTGCAACAACGAAGAGGACTAGGAACTTTTTCTTTGGATGGAAGATGTCCCTCGTCGTGCTGAAGTTTGCAGAAGTGTTCCCAAGCAGAAATACCGCAAACAAGCCTTGCTAGCTGCAAGGGTCGTGGTAGAGGTTTTTGGGTGCTGCTGGGGACCGGGAAGGACCAGGATGTCGCCCTTTGGAGGAGGAGACAGAGGGGGCACTCAGCAACTCAGAAAGCCCCCACAGAAGCAGACAGCACCTGCAGAAGTACCAGAGCAGGCACTTAGAAGATTTGTGAACTGGAGCTGGCTCAGAGTCACAAAGGAGGGTCCCACGACGTCGGAGGCCAACTCAGAGGGTTGAGCACTGCAGGACGGAGTGCTGGGGACCCAGGCTAGGCTGTGCATGAAGGAAATCCTGGAAGAGTGCACAGGAGCTGGAACAGCAGCAAATCACACAGTACTCAGGTTTGCAGTCTAGCGTGGGGAGGCAAGGACTTACCTCCACCAAACTTGGACTAAAGGATCACTGGACTGTGGGAGTCATTTGGATAGAGTTGCTGTGTTCCAGGGACCACGCTCATCAGGATGAGAGGGGACCCAGAGGACCGGTGATGCAGTCTTTTGGTGCCTGCGTTAGCAGGGGGAAGATTCTGTCGACCCACAGGAGATTTTTTCTTGGCTTCTAGTGCAGGGTGAAGGCAGATGACCCCCAGAGCATGCACCACTAGGAAACAGTCGAGAAAGCCAGCAGGATGAGGCGCTACAATGTTGCTGGTAGTCGTCTTGCTACTTTGTTGCAGTTTTGCAGGCGTCCTGGAGCAGTCAGCGGTCGATCCTTGGCAGAAGTCGAAGAGGGAGATGCAGAGGAACTCTGGTGAGCTGTTGCATTCGTTATCTGAAGAATTCCTCAGAAGGGGAGACCCTAAATAGCCAGAAAAAGAGGTTTGGCTACCAATAAAGGAGGATTGGCTACCAAGGGAGGTAAGAGCCTATCAGAGGGGGTCTCTGACATCACCTGCTGGTACTGACCACTCAGAGCAGTCCAGTGTGCCCCGAACACCTCTTTTTCCAAGATGGCAGAGGTCTGGGACACACTGGAGGAGCTCTGGGCACCTCCCCTGGGAGGTACTGGTGAGGGGAGTGGTCACTCCCCTTTTCTTTGTCCAGTTTTGGGCCAGAGCAGGGCTGGGGGATCCCTGAACTGGTGTAGACTGGCTTATGCAGAGATGGGCACCATCTGTGCCCATCAAAGCATTTCTAGAGGCTGGGGGAGGCTACTCCTCCCCAGCCCTTCACACCTATTTCCAAAGGGAGAGGGTGCAACACCCTCTCCCAGAGGAAATCCTTTGTTTTGCCTTCCTGGGCCAGGGCTGCCTGGAACCCAGGAGGGCAGAATCCTGTCTGAGGGGTTGGCAGCAGCAGCAGCTGCAGTGAAACCCCGGGAAAGGTAGTTTGGCAGTACCCAGGTCTGAGCTAGAGACCCGGGAGATCATGGAATTGTCCCCCCTACACAAGAATGGTATTGGGGTGACAATTCCATGATCTTAGACATGTTACATGGCCATGTTCGGAGTTACCATTGTGACGCTATGCATAGGTAGTGACCTATGTATAGTGCACGCGTGTAATGGTGTCTCCGCACTCACAAAGTCTGGGGAATTTGCCCTGAACAATGTGGGGGCACCTTGGCTAGTGCCAGGGTGCTCACACACTAAGTAACTTGGCACCCAACCTTCACTAAGTGAGGGTTAGACATATAGGTGAGTTATAAGTTACTTATGTGCAGTGAAAAATGGCTGTGAAATAACGTGGACGTTATTTCACTCAAGCTGCAGTGGCAGGCCTGTGTAAGAATTGTCTGAGCTCCCTATGGGTGGCAAAAGAAATGCTGCAGCCCACGGGGATCTCCTGGAACCCCAATACCCTGGGTACCTAGGTACCATATACAAGGGAATTATATGGGTGTACCAGTATGCCAATGAGAATTGGCAAATTTAGTCACTAGCCTGCAGTGACAATTTTAGAAAGCAGAGAGAGCATAAACACTGAGGTTCTGGTTAGCAGAGCCTCAGTGAGACAGTGAGGCACCACACAGGGAACACATACAGGGCACATACTATGATCACTGGGGTCCTGTCTATCAGGATCCCAGTGACACAAGGGCTAAAACAACATACATACAGTGAAAAATGAGGGTAACATGCCAGGGAAGATGGTACTTTCCTACACCTGCGCTCTATGGTGCGCCTGGTGGAGGAGGTGACACCCACGTTGGCTGTCCATAGCATATAATTTCAATTGGAATAAGAAAAAGAAAAATAGAGAAGCATTTCTGTAAAAAAAAAAAAAAATGTATAATTGTATCCATCCTTGGATCCTACAGAAACTATCCTAGTTTATGTAAATGTGTTTATTGTACGTTTTCCGATTTACGGCATAATGCTTTTCCACTTGTGCATTCAGACACGTTAAAAGATTTACAGCTGTGCAAGGTGCAAAGGGAAACTGCAGCATTCCCGCTTACAGCATGCATTGTGATAGAATACTCACCGAGCAGCAGCACTACAGAGTGGCACAGGTGTGCTGAAAGGTGCCCTGGTAGATGTATCAAGCGCAGCCATTAAAAGCACAAGCGTGGGTGTCCAACAGCAATTAATGGAGTGATTGCCGCGAGGGCAGGCACAACGAGCTTTCGCCAGCGTGTACCTTTTCACGGTAGAGGTATAATGCCCTGTCAGCATGAGGCAATCTGGCAACACTGATTCAGATAACACACGGCACAAAACTCTGTTCAGTTTGAACTCCCTCTTAAACAATATTTTGGCACATTTTAATGTTACAGTCCTGAGATCTATTTTAGCGAAAAGCTGTATTCGTGAGGCATTATTTCTACAGGACACACTTTACTATAATTGCATTACTCATCTGTCATTATATTTATTATGGGCATTACTTTCGCCACGGCTCTGTTTCACCATGAGAATTTCCGAAATTACACAAACTCGTGATTCTAATGGGACTGGGAAGGTTTCTTGAGCAAAACAGAAAGAAGGCATCCGGGGAACGCTTGGAAATTATGAGGTGTCACATGACTTCTAGAGCTCATTTATAGATCCGTCCGCGCCGCCACCTTCTTGCAATCATGGGGACAGGAGCAAGTGACCTCCTTATCTTTAGCACACCTTCCATGCTCCAAAGAATGCGGAGTGGATGCAGAACTGTACGAGGGAAAGGGAGTCGTAGAGATGAAACTCCGTCCATGTGCCCAGCTACCCATCCCCGCTTCTGTGAGGCACAGTGAACCCTGGTTTCAAATGTGCCAAGCTAGTAAAGAGTTCTTTGTGTGATGAGGTTCCCCAGTTCCCAAACACAAACAAGGAGCCCGTTCAGGCACTGGCATAGGCGAGCAAAGAGTCTAGTTTATTTACAATATTTAACAATAGAAGGCCCACAGGACAATGTGACCTTGAGATAATGCACCAAAGTTCACCAGTTCGGCCTTTAAAACACATCTCTGTTAAGATTTTAAAAGCAAACGAATTGCAATCTTCTCCACGCAAAACTGAATTAGCTGAAACTCAGACGCCCTCTGCCTTTAAGCTATAGCTTTGAAGCGTGTATTGATAAGTGACGTTGAAAACCCGTCCCACAGCATTTTACAGATGTAGACATCTTAAAAAAGTGATCCACACATGCATTGGCATTGATTTTTTGCTTCTTATTATGTTTTTTTTATTGGGAGGGCCCAGGACCCCATGCTGTTTTGATATATTTTAATCCCACCTTCTTCCACCAGCCCGCCTGTTTATATCAGTTCTCCTCCACTTGCACCTGTCCCGCTGTGCATCATTTTAAACTTTTTTTTGTACCCAAGGGAGCAGCTGCATCCAAGGTCTACCAGCCCACTCACCTCACAAGTGAATGCTTCATGCATTTTTTTTTTTTTTTTTAGGTTATCGTTTAGGCATGTTCTCAGCTATGTTGAAAAGGTAAAAGAAAAAAACGTAAAACGTTGCTGGTCATCACAGAGGACACATGCACGTGCCAATTGCCATGTCAGAATGGTAAACCAAAACAAACATTATTGACCAAAGTATCAATGCAAAGTCAATCGGCGAACGCACCCCTTTTAAAGGTGAGGCCTATTGCCTTTGTCAATGTATTGCAGTATGCACACACGTACAGGTGGAGCTACTTATGCATCATTAAACAATCCTTTCTGTCTTTATTTACCTTCTGCGGCGGTCCGTCCGCACAGCTACTGGCCTGGCAGTCATTATTGGCACACTGAGGGGCATATTTATACTCCGTTTGCGCCGGAATTGCGTCGTTTTTTTTTACGCAATTCCGACGCAAAAGTAACTCCATATTTATATTTTGTCGTTAGACGCGTCTAGCGCCAAAGTCCATGGAGTTTGCGTCCTTTTTTAGCGTGGACACCTACTTTGCGTTAATTATATGCAAGGTAGGCGTTCCCGTCTAAAAAAGTGACTCTGCGGCATGTGCGCCGTATTTACACTCCCGGGCAAAATTCACGCCCGGGAGTGGGCGGGTCAAAAAAATGACGTACGGCCGCTTTTGCGCCGTTTTTTAGCGCCTGGAAAAGGCAGACGTTAAGGGACCTGTGGGCTCGGAAGGAGCCCAGAGGTGCCCTCCCATGCCCCCAGGGACACCCCCTGTCACCCTTGCCCACCCCAGGAGGACACCCAAGGCTGGAGGGACCCATCCCAGGGACAATAAGGTAAGTTCTGGTAAGTATTTAAAAAAAAAAAAATTGTGGCATAGGGGGGCCTGTTTCGTGCCCCCCTACATGCCACTATGCCCAATGACCATGCCCAGGGGACACAAGTCCCCTGGGCATGGCCATTGGGTAAGGGGGCATGACTCCTGTCTTTGCTAAGACAGGAGTCATTTCTATGGGGGTTGGGAGTGGAAAAAAATGGCGCAAATCGGGTTGAGGCGAAAAATTTGCCTCAGACTGACTTGCCCCATTTTTTCACGCCCAAGCTCCATATCCCCCTACGCCGGCGCTGCCTGGTGTACGTTGTTTTTTTCAACGCACACCAGGCATCGCCGGCGGCTAACGCCAGCTAACGTCATTGCTTAAATACGGCGCCCGCATGGTACTTCAGAATGGCGTTAGCCGGCGCTAATTTTTTTGACGCAAAACTGCATTAGCGCAGTTTTGCGTCCAAAAGTATAAATATGGGCCTGAGAGTCAAACCATGGCCTGCTATACTCTTTTCCATTCATAGAGTAAATACAGATTCTTAAACAGTGTTTTCTGTTTCTGTTTACGTTTACAAATCAGTAAAGTGGGAGTACTAGGGAGTTCACTCTAGTGAGAGCCGCTGTGTAAAATCAAGTAGGAACTGTACCTTTCTGCACCGGTTGCAGGTTGTTTTACTGAAGATAACCACGGTGTTCGTATCAATATAGTTCAGCACTGTTAATTTCACGTCGTTGGTTTCTTTTGTGCCATTTCTTCTGGGGGAAATGTTTTTGATTTTCGCTGCTTCTTTAGTCACACTGTAAAGTTCACCTTCGCCTTTCAAGGAGAAAAAACAACCATTAATTCAGTACAGCGATGTTTTCATATTCTTTGCTACAATATAGTCTAGTCATAAAACGAAATAATTAGATATAAAGACTTTGGATTGAACATAGGACCAGCAATGCTCAAGCAGACACAACTCAGAAATCCTGAATCAACATTTATACAAAAGCTTATGAACAATGGCATTTCATGACCCGGTAAAGGCATGGGGACTTAGAGTGGAGAATGGAACTGGCATAGCAGTGACAGCAATTACAAATGTGAACACCCTCTCAAGTTTGTAGCATGAACCTAAACAATAGGCAGTGGAGCACTATACAGCAAAGGCAAGTATGCAGTGAACGAGTGTGAAGAGACGCAGCTAGATTCTAGGCACAGAAGTCATTGGTTTGTGATGGAGTGTTCTTTAAAGAGGTGCATCTTCAACTCTTTCCTAAATTGGAACAGAATTAGAGCATTCTATTGAAAACTCTGTTCCCGGTCCAAGGTGCATAGATGGAAAAGGCCTGCTGTCATGTTTTTTTCTTCTTTTTTATACTTCTTAGTCTCCAATCTGATGGCATCCTGGCAGGTAAGCAGAGGTTCTGGTCGCCATGACTTTGTAAATGATGGTTTGGAAGATGGTGCCAGCCAGCAAGTGCAGCCAGTGGAGCACCATCAGGGTGACAGTGATGTGGTCATATTTCTTAAGGCCCTGCATGAGAGATGAGCATGTTGATACCCTTAAGAGGGGCCAAAGTGGTAGCTGGGAGGCCCTAGAGTTACCATTCTGTTGGGCAGAAGTTCTGAAGTCGCTTTCTGGAAGAAATGGTTTCACTTTCTGTGGAAAAGAGAGCTGGTCCTGGCCCTCGTAGTGACAATGTCCCCAACTCTGTAGATGTCAGCATCTTTATTCACTTGAAAAACCTTGGTCAAAGGAACATATCCCCATACACCCTCTGACCACAACCCCTTCCACAGCATCTCCAAGTATTACATCACTAGATACATCAAGCCTACAGAACCCAGAGTACAATACATTCTATGAAGAAAATAGAAAACATGTAATAACTAACTCCACTATGCACATCCCCTTTATTCAGAGAAACAAAAAGACATAACAATGAAAAAAACAAATAGATATTCCAAGGAAGGAGAAATTAGGAGGAAAAAATATTCACACAATAGAAAGGCATTAAGTACAGCCTTACATTAAAAGACTTTTTGGCATCTTAATTCTTCTTTCAAAAGCACTCACTCTTTCAACATTTCACACAGTACTTAATCACTGCATGTTCCCACATACTCTCAAACTCTCTGCAAGACAACTTAACTGACTAAACCCAAAGCTGCCCTCTTCATTCACATCACTTTCCAAACCCACATTGCTTGATGAACAATTATTCTCAAAATTAGCCAAAGATGACACCAAATCACCATCTACAACCATATCCTCCACACCAAAGCATCCTTTCTAGGATTGATATCAGTATTCACTAGCCAACAATAATTCCTCCTCACACCTTGACTACTACAAGCATTTCGACCACAAACAGCATAAGAAGCACATATTCTCATAACTGCAATTCTATTCTTGTGCCATGCACTCCTGTCCTTCAATTTGGCTGTAATATGGCAAGCTTAATGGGATCACTGAACAGTTTCCACTTTTCCAGTCCTATTGCCTTTTTAACTCACTCCCATTTTTCTACTCACAGTTTTACATACTTTATGCCATAATTAACATATAGTAAATTAAATCTTATATTTATTTTGAGGTGCTGCAATTCGAGTTTTGACATCCACAGGACTTCAAAGGATAATTCTGCTCTTAACCAACCAACCTGGGTTCCACTTAGAAAAGGCATGATCATGAAAGGACTTTCTCCAGTGGAATCATGAGTTGTGACACAATATGCCCACAACATCCTTATGACCTCATCTCCGGTGCCCCATTACTGCTTGAACGGCACAAAGCAGTACATTTGTGCTTAGTTCCTATGCACTGCTCCAATACTGCTTGAAGGGTTAAAAGTAGTACATATGTGCTTGATTACTAAGCACTTCAAAAAGTCCTCTATCTCCTTAAATTTAAATAGGACTCCATTATCCATTACAATCAAGCCTGTCAATCCCTCTCTTTCAAACATTTCATCCAGAAACTCAATCACACTTTTGTTGCATGACCTACTTGCCAACTTCAATTCAATCCATTTGGAAAGCAAGCCCTCCAAGACTATCATGATGTATCAACTAGACCTGTCTTCCCATAAAATAGCCCCCATAAAGTCAGTCTAGTGCAACATCCTTTAAATATAAATTGGGGGCATTTAGGAGGACTTAATGGTGGTCTGATATTTTTTTCTGAGACTTCTCAGCCCTATCACAGTCACTGCAATTTCTGACTCAGCCCTCGGCCACCAATATAGCTCCTTGGCTGTTTGTTTGGTTCTCAAAATCCCTACGTGACCTTCATGACATAATGCAATAATCCGTACCCTCAATGAGTTAGGAAGTATTACTCTGTCGCCTATCAAAACGAAGTGACCATCCTATGAAAAGGCTGATGGAAAGGGGACTCGAGATCAGCACGGCGGCGCTGAACTCAGCACCACCATGGCTGACCACAAGTCCGACCGCCATCAGCCAGTCGCGAACCATGTTCCTGATGGGGACGGCAGTCCAACCGCCAGGGTCGTAATGTGGTGATCGGACCGCCTAGAGTGTGTTTCTCAAGACCACCAGCCTCGTAATGAGGAATCTTAATTCCTGATATTTCAGTATCTCTCAATACTTTTTAAAATGATAATTTGTCCAAACACCTTCTTCGTTAGATGAAAATCCATTCAGCTGTTTTGGCAACATAAGGCAAAAGGTGGGAGTCCAGAATGTACGTGGAACTATTGCTATTTTGGAAAACGTTTGCCAATGCCAAACAGTGCATGAGAGGATCTATTAGATTCCAGTGCGCATGCACAGCACTCACAAGTGCTTTCCCCCCAATGTTTACAAACATTGGGGAAAAAACAATAAGCTATTTAAATAATGGAAAAACCAAAGGCAGCATGGGTTATGAGATTCAATGCTGCACTATTATTCATAAATGGGCAGGTAAGCCCCCAACCTATGAATATCTGTCCACTTGCCCAATAGCCAGGGAAGTTAATTTGCTACTTCCTCTGCCTTGCCTAAAGGTTAGAGAGAATAGATGGAGCACATGCCTTCTCAGTTGTCAAAGGGTCAGAGAGCAGGGAAACATTATATTGGGGAGAGTTTATTGTTGCCATGGTATGTGCCTCCTTATCACCAATACTGCAGAAGTGCAAGGGGAATAAAGTTTCAATCCCACTTACCTTGCCCTAGGGAGAGGACAGAGTGGGGGGAAACTCTACCCCTCCCCTCATTTTGCACAAGGCTGAGGGAGGCTTTAAAGAAGAAATCCTTCGGTGGAGCAAATGTCAGCTTAGCACCTTCTTTTCTTTGAATCTCCCCTTACCGTGCCCAAGGTTGAGGGAAAGGAAGTGGTGCCTTACACCCATCACCTAGCTCAAGTTTGAGGGCAATAATCAAAATATTTAAAAATGGGAAATTTGTTACCTCCCCCACGTCTCAGCCCCACAGTAGTATGCACATAACAGAGGAGGAGGTCAGCTTACAGACGCTTCTCTGCTCTGCTCCCATTTTGGGACAGGTTGCAGAAATGGATGCACCGTTATATCCTGGCTCAATTGTTTTAAAAACAAATTCTCGAGTGGCTTGTGAATTTTGTAAGAGATAGTGTCTAAGAAAACTGTGCAGGGAGAGAAGGTTTATTAAAACTCTCTGTAAGGAAAAGTAAATTTTAGAAGCAGGGGCTCAGAGGCACACAAACAGGCCACAAAGGCAATGGCAGGGTGGCACACATGGGCGGCATTGGGTGGTGCCACACACTGTACTGCAGGGGACAGAAGGCACGTAGAAGGGATGCAGGAGGGCATTCAAGTTCTCCAGGAGGATGCAGGGCTCATAGGAGTTGTAGATGTGCGGCAGGATGACAGAAAGAGGGGGGTGAAGAGGAGCGGAGGACATACAGAACAGCTGCAGAGCAGCAGTGAAGCACACAGAGGTATTGCAGGATATCAGAGGGCTACCAGGAGTAGGGCATGAAGCCACAATAGGGATACAGTCAGAGCAAAGGCACACATATGAGCTTCAGGCAGCAGTGGCATAAGGAGTGCATTTAGGAGTGAGGGAGGGCAAGACACCAAGGGACTAGAAAGGGTGAGGAATTTCAGAGGCATTCAAAATGGGAGCTGTTGCACAGAAATGCCCTGTATTTGGTTTTACTGATGTACACCCCTGCCCTGAGTAAATCAATTCTAGTTTTCACTTGAACCATGGTCTTTCGTGTCCAGGGCGTAAGACAATCAGCCGGGTGCGTTGAGGCCTAGGCTTTGTGAAAGGTCGTGAAACCAAGGGCTTCACTCAGTGTTCTGGAGGGCCGTACCAATTGTACCTTCCTGGACTTGGGACTACCTTTTGTGTAACTGTAAATAATCATGAAGTGTTGGAGGCAGCGTACCATTTTGCTGATCTGTACTGCAGGACAGACCTTTTACCTATTCTTGAATATTGAGCTGCCTACTGGCCTCCCTCGGGTAAGTTTCCACTGCTGTGATGTGCCCATCCCTGTGCTGATATTCCTGAGTGAGCAGTGACGCCACGATTTGGCTTTATGGATGGTGTTGGGATGTGAAGAAAGCAGTGCAGGGGCAATCATTTAAGTAGGGTCTACCAATTCATGTCTCCTAGAGGTGCTACTCTCAAAGATTGACAGCTTCCTGATACAAGGTCTTCACAAGTGATTGTGCTCATGTTTAGGGTGCCCCAGTTTGAGCCATCACTTGACAAGAAATGTTGTGGAAAACATCACCTGAAACACAGACTGTTTTCAAAGAAGATATCCAATAAGAGAAAGAACTGCTTTGCACTGGTTCCAGGTCCCTGACAGTAGTATCAAATTCCTTGTCTGCAACATCACTATAAAAAAGGGCATGAAACCCCCCCACTAGGTTCCAGATTTCTTACTAACCAACATGTGGTACTCAACAGAATATCAGAGAAATTCCAGAGATCCGGGGCTGAGGGAGAGGCAGCCAATCTCCCAGAGGACATCACCTGGAAAGTATGCAAAGAGCTTCTGGAGAGGCTATGAAAACTGCCTTAGTACTGGAGCTGGCCTGGACTGCTAGCAGACGTTTAGCAGAAGTAGGAGACTGCCCAAAGGATCCCAGATACTGTGCCTGAGTGGGTGAGCAGCACATAAGGGTGGATAAGAATAAAGTACTTCTAAAGATTAACACTGCATGGTATTTGGTAACCGTTGAGCTCTGAGTCTTTAACGCCTGCCCTCTACACTCACTCCCTGAGAAGCTGTCACTAGCCTGAATGATTCAGCAAGGGTATCACAAATAATGAAAGGTCACTCCCTTTCCTCCCAGATTCAATGCCTCACACTGCCATCTGGATTCAGTAATATGAACTAAAGGGGAAAAGGGGAACGAGAACAGAGAAAAGCACTGGTCTCTGTAAGAAAAAAAAAAAACACAAGGAGGTTTAAGGATACTGCTCCTCTGTGAACAGACTAGAGAGCTATGAGATTCAGGAACTATAAAGGCGGTGATGTTATCGATTGGTTTTTAGCTCACCTTTGGCACTAATCATCCTTCCTCAAGTGTCTGCTCTTCTGAAAATCTACTAAATAAACAGATGAAAAATAGAGTAACGGGATGCATCTATATGCTTGAAAATATGCCATTACTACCCGCTGCTAACCGAGATATAAATCAGCTACTGATGCAATACTTTTGCTGTATATCACCTTAAGGACTTGAGGTGAATAGTAAACTGTTTAACTCGCTCCCAGATAACCTTCACTGGAAGTGAGGGGCACTTTCTCTTCTGAACACTTTATAGTCGTTCAATCTTGTTTGAAAATAGGATTGCTTAGCAGACTAGCGGTAAATTCTCCTTCAATGAGTCAATAAAATTAAACACCAGTTCCTAGAAAAGCACCTTAGATCAAGTGCCCAACCAGACAACTGTGTGCTGAAAACTGTATCCAACCAGACATTGTGTTAATAAAAAATAAGGGGCCTATTCACAAAGGTAAATCTACATACGTAGATTTACTACAAGTAAATTTACTCTTACACTTTGGAGTAACTTTACTACTTTTGGCTATTCACCATTTACAAGTGAAAAGTTACTCAATAGTATAGTCCTAAATATGGGGTGGAGTCACTAAAACATAAAATACGACAGAAAAGGTAATACTAGTTGTGCCTTAGTGACTGTCCTTTTGATGTGCTCCTGAGCCTCTGGGCTGAACCATATTGCCCAGAATACATGCCAGGACAGGAGGCGGAGAAGGCGGGCAAGAACTGTTACTGTGCTTAAAGTGATTCTTTCAGTCCCCCAGCTTGGGGTCCTTTTGGTGGACTTATCACTTGACAATAAATACTCTGGGCTGGATCATATTGCCCAGGATACACCTCATGCAAGGCCAGAAAAAGGAAAACGCAGGTCAAGAACTGTTGCAGCTCTTAAAGCGCTTCTTTAAGTCTAAGCACGGGTCCTTTTGTTGTGCTTATGAGACTGTAGGCTGGACTATATTGCCCAGAATACATCACACCTAAGACCAGGCTGAGGAGGAGGCGGGATAAGAACTGCTCCAGTGCTTAAATTGCTTCTTTGAGTCCAACAGCTTGGGGTCCTTTTGGTATGCTCACGAGCTTCTGGGCTATACCATATTGCCATGAATAAAAAGCTCGCCAAGCCAAAAGGAGCAGAAAGTGGCACAAGAACTGCTGCAGCAGGACACGCCCAGGCACGGGCCTGGCCAAGACAGGGCCAAGAGCGGGCCAGTCTGCTCCTGTCAGATACCAAAAGAGTCTGGGCTTGGCCACCCCACTAGGATGTGTTACTTTAACCTGTGTGTTGGACCTGGCTTTTTGACAGGGTCATCCCCAAACTTTTTGCCCCCTTCCTCCTATTTTTTCTGACTGGTTGATGTTGGCTTTTGACCTCTGGGCACTTTACCACTGCTAACCAGTGCTAAAGTGCATATGCTCTCTGTGTAAATTGTACTATTGATTGGTTTATCCATGATTGGCTATTTAATTTACTTATAAGTCCCTAGTAGAGTGCACTATATGTGCCCAGGGCCTGTAGATTAAATGCTACTAGTGGGCCTGCAGCACTGGTTGTGCCACCCACTTCAGTAGCCCCTTAACCTTGTCTCAGGCCTGCCATTGCAAGGCCTGTGTGTGCAGTTTCACTGTCACTTCGACTTGGCATTTAAAAGTACTTGCCAAGCCTAGAACTCCCCTTTGTCTACATATAAGCCACCCCTAATGTGTGCCCTAGGTAACCCCTAGAGCAGGGTACTGTGTGGGTAAAAGGCAGGACATGTACCTGTGTGTAGTTATATGTCCTGGTAGTGTAAAATTCCTAAATTCTTTTTTACACTACTGTGAGGCCTGCTCCCTTCATAGGCTAACATTGGGGCTGCCCTCATACACTGTTAAAGTGGCAGCTGCTGATCTGAAAGGAGCAGGAAGGTCATATTTAGTATGGCCAGAATGGTAATATAAAATCCTGCTGACTGGTGAAGTCGGATTTAATATTACTATCCTAGAAATGCCACTTTTAGAAAGTGAGCATTTCTTTGCACTTAAATATTTCTGTGCCCTTCAATCCACGTCTGGCTAGGTTTAGTTGACAGCTCCTTGTGCATTCACTCAGACACACCCCAAACACAGGGTACTCAGCCTCACTTGCATTCATCTGCATTTTGAATGGGTCTTCCTGGGATGAGAGGGTGGAGGGCCTGCCCTCACACAAAGGACTGCCACACCCCCCTACTGGGACCCTGGCAGACAGGATTGAACTGAAAGGGAACCTGGTGCATTTCTTAGACACTCTTTGAAGTCACCCCCACTTCAAAGGCACAACTTAGTATAAAACAGGGCCTCTGCCCTACCTCATCAGATACTTGCTGGAGAAGAAACCTGAACCAGAAACTACATCCTGCCAAGAAGAACTGCCTGGCTGCTCAAAGGACTTACCTGTCTGCTTTTCTACAAAGGACTGCTGCCTTGCTGTTGGCCTGCTGCCTTGCTGAACTCTTGTCTGGCTGTAAAAGTGCTCTCCAAGGTCTTGGATAGAGCTTGCCTCCTGTTCCCTGAAGTCTCAGGACCAAAAAGACTTCTCTTTTTCACTTGGACGCTTCGTGCGCCAAACTTTTCGACGCACAGCTTGTTCCGCAGCGTACACCGACGCTGATCGACGCGACGCCTTCGGGACGGACGGAACTTCGACGCACGGCCTCGCAAGGTCAACGCCGCCCGACTTCCAGAGGAGAAATCGACGCAACGCCTGCCGTGAGATCGAAACTTCGACGCACAGCCCTGCGGAACGACGCGCAGCTGGAAAACAAGCAGGAGAATCCATGCACAGACCCGGGACATCTGGTAATCTCTGTGTTCCATAGAAATAGACTGTCCACGCGCCGGAAAACGACGCACGACTTCCCCGCGTGAAAAATAACGACGCAAGTCTGTGTGTGCTGGGGAGAAATCGACGCACACACTATTTTTCCACATATCTCTTCTTCTGCGGCCCTTTGCAGAGATTTTCCAACAGAAACCAGGTACTTTGTGCTTGAAAGAGACTTTGTTTGCTTTTTAAAGACTTAAGACACTATGGGGGTCATTCTGACCCTGGCGGCCGGTGGCCGCCAGGGCCACCGACCACGGGAGCACCGCCAACAGGCTGGCGGTGCTCCAACGAGCATTCTGACCGCGGCGGTTCAGCCGCGGTCAGAAGCGGAAAGTCAGCGGTCTCCCGCCGACTTTCCGCTGCTCGTTGGAATCCTCCATGGCTGCGGAGCGCGCTCCGCAGCCATGAGGATTCTGACCCCCCCTACCGCCATCCTGTTCATGGCGGGAAAGCCGCCATGAACAGGATGGCGGTAGGGGGGGTCGCGGGGCCCCTGGGGGCCCCTGCCGTGCCAATGCCAATGGCATGGGCACGGCAGGGGCCCCCGTAAGAGGGCCCCGCAAGGTATTTCAGTGTCTGCCTTGCAGACACTGAAATACGCGACGGGTGCTACTGCACCCGTCGCACCTTCCCACTCCGCCGGCTCGATTACGAGCCGGCATCCTCGTGGGAAGGGAGTTTTTCCCTGGGCTGGCGGGCGGTCTTTTGGAGACCGCCCGCCAGCCCAGGGAAAAACTCATAATACCCTCCGCGGTCTTCTGACCGCGGAGCGGTATTATGGGGGCGGAATTCTGGCGGACGGCCTCCGCCGCCCGCCAGAATTAGAATCACCCCCTATATATCACTCTTCAGTGATATCTTTACAAATTCATATTGCATCTTTGATCGTTATGACCTGCAAATACCCAGATACATTTTATATTTTTTTCTAAACACTGTGTGGTGTATTTTTGTGGTGTTATATTATGGCATTGTATGATTTATTGCACAAATGCTTTACACATTGCCTTCTAAGTTAAGTCTGGCTGCTCGTGCCAAGCTACCAGAGGGTGGGCACAGGCTGATTTTGGATTGTGTGTGACTTACCCTGACTAGAGTGAGGGTTCTTGCTTGGACAGAGGGTAACCTGACTGCCAACCAAAAACCCCATTTCTAACACTGTGCTTATTGTTTCCAGAACTCCTAGTATTGACAAGGTGATTTTTGTTTAAAAGGGAAAGAGAAAATCAACTAATCCATCCATGGCGGACGGCAAAGAACGGGGTCCTAAAAACGCAATTACAAACTATCTCACCAGTGCGATGGTGGCAATTAATACTGAGATTGGCCTCATTGAGGAAAAATGAGAAGCACAGCAACAACCTATACTCTTTTGTGCTGAGGGTGAAGTACTAGTTCACGCTAATCCTTCAGATTCATTGACTTGAAATAAGAGTCTCTTTGTAAAAGATGATATTGTTCAAACTTTAAATCATAACCCATGTATACTCAATATTTATCAAATATTTTGGATGACATGTTACAGCCCAATAACCCCCCTCAAGAAAAAAAGAAGAAAAAGGATGAAACTCATGCCATGCGAATACAACAAAAACAATTGTTAAGAGTCCTGTAATGCACTTGAGATGGACCAGGAGGGTGAGGGCTTTTCCATCTCAGACATTTCTAAACGCTTAGGTTTGAATGATCTGCATCAGGCCTTATGTGATCACTTAGACAGAGGCCTATCTAAGCTATAACAGAAAAGTAAATGCTTTGGAGATATGGTCTTAGACAGAGTGAATAATCTGGAGATAAAAATAATTATTAACCATGCTAAACATGAGGAGGCAACCATGGGCACACATACTATTAAAGAAAGGTTATGTAGACAGCCAACATTGGGAAATCCAAATCAGTGGGTAAGACTCACTAATTTAGGAAAGCGTAATTGTAGACTGGAAGGGAAGCTTCTAACTTGGCAGCTAGAGTTGCAGGGTAGGTTGCCTCTCAGACATGCTTCAGGCAGAGCAGCTACCTCTAATGTTTTTCTCTGGCCTCCTACTGAATTAATGCCCTGTGGGGATGTTTTGAAATTGCCACCAATACCCATACCATATTTGATAGTCTTTGATTCTCAGGTAATGAGCAGGATATGTTTATGGAAATTAACATGATTAAGAGAGTGGCTTGGGTGGAGTTGAGGCCCAAAAAGTGTCTGGGCGATTGTGTAATAGTAAACTTTAAGAATCACTTTATTGTCAGGAACCTTTTGCATACATCAAGCCAGGTTCCAGTGCAAATAGGCAACATTAGGGCCCTTTCTCTAGGTTTCTTTTATAGGCCGGTATTTATGCTAAACGTGGGTCCGATTCATTAGGTTTTTTTTATATTATCTGCTGCCAGGAACTTGGGAAGGTAGTCCTTTCTTTATAGATGTGTACCACTCATTTTGCAGCCCAGCTGAATGATCATACCCAGGGAGAGCCAAGGGATGTTTGTGTATTTTAATATCAATCTTTAGCTCAATAAGTAAAACGCAGATTATTGGTTCCACAACATATTATCGGTTGTTGAACATTCGAATTTCTGAGTTCAAAATGTTTTACTGGTTAATCTACATTATAATAACTTTGAAACCAGAAGGAACCCAAAAATAAGAAATAGATTAGAATGTGATCTAGGTAAGCTTATCTCGAACAGTAAGACCGTGATTATTATTATTTGAGTTGGAGATTCTAATGAATCCCTGTGTACACAACCAGTAGCAGAGGTCTGCAGAATAGTATATGTCAATGGACATGGCATAATGTACTTTAGCCATCACGGATATGGTTAGGCCTATAACTACTTGCTGATGAAGTATAATATTTTACTTGCATCTGAATCATGACCCAGAGTGGATAAGATTATACCCTCCTTTATGGGTGGGGGTTCCTGCACCACTATTGATTATATATTATTTTACCGTGAGATCCCTACTTGAATGTCTGATTTTACTATTGTTGCAAATTGCTGTAGTGACCACATCCCACTTTCTGTTACATTTAATTTGAGTCTTGACACAGACATTACAGAACTTAAAAAACTGGTGTATCCACCTCAAAGAATAAAAGTGTTTTGGTCAAATGTTGTAAACGAGAACCAAATTATTTACTACAGGTTTCGATAAAGACAAATGCATGGTCTTTTGACATTTGCTTAGATTTTAGTGGAGAACCAATTAAGATAATTGATTCTTGCACCGCACTCCATGAATCCCTACAAAATTTGAGGATTACAGATAGAGTTTCAAGAGGGATGAAGCCACATAGATGGTATGATAGCCCTTGTTTGATTGCCTTTAGTAAATTATTAGCAGCTTTAAAAAAGAAACTACAAATCCGTCTGCAAGTTCAGGAATGTAGGAGGAAATGTAAGGATGTTATAGCCCAGTGGAAGAGTGATATTAGAAGTCATGTTTGGGAGGAGCTTAATGCTGCAGGTGAATTAATTGAGCCAAATGCTCCGAAGGAGGAAAGTTTCATTCCAAACCAATGGTGTTTCCATACATTTGGCTTTCATGGACCTGACTAGTGTATTCAACACAGTTAATCATTCAAAGGTCGGATCCATTATGACTGAGATTGGGTAGAGGATTCTTTGATCTGTTTACTGAAAGATCTGCACAGGGATACTTCAGCAAGAGTTCACTTTGGCCCAAATTGTGAGTCTACTGAGTCAATTAAATCAGTTAGATGGGCCCGTCAGGGCTGTATTTTGGTGCTTTTTTATTTATACTCTATATTAATGGGCTGATAGGGAAATTACCTTCCTTTTTTGGACAAGCGCCCGATCCCTGTGTTGTTGCATGCGATGGCCAAAGAACATAAAAAGATGCTTACATATAGCAGAGGATTCCATTGTGGCACAGGTTAACACCTTTACATACCTAGGTAGTCCCTTCCATTCTTTACTCACATGCGTCCATTAGACTAACAGCAGATCTCAGCAATTCTCTAGATCTTTACTGGCAAGTTTTAGATCTGCACAAAATCTTGGTCACAAACCTATTAAAGAAATGCCCGCCTTATAGAAGATCAAATGGTTGTCCATCGCCTCATATGGAGCTGGCCTGTGGGGATATGAAGAGGTACACCAGCTGCAGAAAGTTGAGAATAGCTTTCCACAGAAAACCTTGGCGGTCCAACAAGCCTGCTCTACTTATGTATGACACAGCGAGCTAGGAATATATTTTGTTGTTGAATAAGTAAAGCTCTGTCCTCTTCTACTGGGGGTTTCTGTGTAGCGGAGTCAGGAGCTGAGCCTTAAACAACAGATTATAAAGTATTGTTTAACTGTGGAGAAGGCTCTGCATATTCCCTAATAGCTAGCTTATTGATAAAATGCTTTTCATTTGCTGGGGTTCCCAGAGCATTTTAGTAACTCAGAAGAGGTTAGATCAACAAGTAAGGCCACGTTAAAGCAACTGTATAGTGACAATCTTTCCCACATTGGCCAAATAATGTTCCACCTGATATACAAAGTTTACAAACAAATGTGGCTAAAATGGATGAAAATTATACATCCAGGGTATATACTACATATTTTATGTTTTGTGCCAGCTGATGTAGATAAACTTTACGCCTAACTTGGTCCTGCATGCCATATCATCCTAGGCCCCCCGATAGTGGTATAAATCTGCAGAGCGAGTGAGGGCTGTGACTATGATGATGAAATCCACATTTTACAGAGAACCTTGAATTGATTTCCATAATCCATGGTTCCCTGTGATATATGAATCTTTATATAACTGCATTGGATGTAATAAAGGCCACCACACAACATTAGATGTCACTGTGTAATAACAGTTAGATTCGGTTTTTCGTTCGAAGAGCAATTTTTGGTCATATGTTTGGCACCACTGGAGGAACCTGCACAAAATTTCCCCCCAAAAAAGCTCATCAGCCACAGCTCCTTTTTGGAATGTTTTGTGTCAAGCGGGGGCCAAGAAAAAGAGGGATCTCATTGGTGCAATTTACCATGTTAATACCCACAGGTATATTTGCTTTCCGATACAGAAAAAATGGCTGAACAGAATAATATGAAATGTGGCAAAAAATTTGAACTTTACTCAGTAATTGCCACTTTTTGTAAATTGGCGTAAATCCATTCTGCAGCTTTCGAAAAATTAGGGTTTAAAGAGGGGCTTAGTTGAGTATGACGGAGTTAAAAAGTTAGGCATATCTGGACCTTTGGTGTTAATATATGTTATTTTTGAGCGACTTGAAGGGGACATGTCAGTTCTGTTTGGTTGCCACAAAATGAACAATATGTTGTGACAGCCATTACAGTACTCGGGGACAAGGTCCCCACGGCCAGAATTAATTTGAAAAATCTATAATGGGGCAGGAGAGCACTCTGACCCCCAGGGACATCTGGTGTGGTTCCAATAAGACCCCCACATAACTGACTAATCACAACATGAACAATATGTAGTGGCAGTCATTATAGAACTTGGGAATGATCTGCATTGAAATGCATTGTAGAGAATTCCAGGTTTTTAGGGTCACCAAAAGCAACACATAGTAAGGATAATAACATATTTTAGTCATAATACAAATCATTTGTTGGTGGTGTAATACTCATTTTAGGAATTCTGGTAAGTTCTCAGGTGATTTTACTCTGTGACAAAATGTTGACCCTCTGTTGTGATTTGATGAACCATGTTTGAGAGAAAACTATTTTCTCTCATGATTTCCTTGTAGAGATTATGGGAGGTGTTCCAGAAACTAAAACGAGAGCACATTTCTACAAATTCACACTATCATCCTCAGCTATGTGAGAAATAATTCTGATATTCTCAGTGAAAAATGTATTTCCAAAGGCAGCAGCAGCCTACCAGTTGATTCCCCAGTGTTCTACTGCAGCTTCGCCATTCACACACTCTAATTAGCAACTAGAGCTCTAGCATTCTGTATTTATGACAAACGTGTAGAACACTTGAATGTCATCTTTATGAAATGAAGGGTGTAAAGCTTGAAGCATTTCCTTTAGCAGTGAATAAAACGAAGGGGTCCATTTTTCCATAGAAATTACAGTCAATGCTCTAGAAAGCTAAAAAAGAGACACATTTTCTATGAGATCTCAAACATCTTCTTTATCTATTCCAGTAAAACATTCTGAAATGCAGAGAGAAACTTATAATTCTAACACCAACTGCAGTCTGTCAGTTAAGGAGGGGATCCACCAGTCTTCAAAAATAAGTAAAAAGCCTTCACTGAGCATTATGGGGTGGCCCTTGCTTGAAGTACTGAATAATAAATGAGCAGCTACTGCGGCTCCCTTGCCAGCACCCATCACAGGTGCTGCGGGAGCCAGCATTGCTCCCACCTGGCAGGAGGAGCTTTTCTTTTGCTCCAGTCAGGCAAGAGCAATTTACACTTCCCTGACCATGCAGTCATGGCAGGAAAACAATGGTGCCCTAGGTCTTTGGGTCCCCAGGACACCGTTCAAGAGCTGCTCCCCCCCCCAGATGGGGTTCCCAGAGCCATGCAATGACTCAGAAGGAGGGCCAGGGAACCCCTCCCCTTTAATTTAGAAATCTGCGTCTAGAGGACTAAACGAGGCCTAGGGCAGGGGTATGCATTCTTCCTCTCCTTTCATCTTTAATTTAGGAATTGACCCTGGTGGATGGGTCCCCGGCGCCACAAGAAGGCTTGGGAGGGGGAGATGCATGCTGTTCTTCCCTATAAAATACAATGCACCACCCCCTCGGACCCTTGCCCACCATAGGGATTCTTTTTTTTTTTAAAGTGCAAATTCACAGTAATTTT
This sequence comes from Pleurodeles waltl, assembly GCF_031143425.1. Lineage (NCBI taxonomy): Eukaryota > Metazoa > Chordata > Amphibia > Caudata > Salamandridae > Pleurodeles > Pleurodeles waltl. Next base: position 600,863,394 of record NC_090442.1, on the reverse strand, counting down.
TTTGTTTAAAATTGTTTTCGGTCCCAGGGAGTCTCTCTGGAATCCCCCCACCAGGCCTAAAGGGGGGTGGGTATCCCTAGCCTGTAAACTTTTTTCTCAGAACAAGGGACCAGGGGCCAGATGTAGAAACGAAACATTTTGCGACTTGCAAATAGCGAGTCATAGCGACTCGCTATTTGCAACTCGCAAAATGTTATGCAGTACGGTGTCTCAGACACCGACTGCGACTCGCTATGGGGTCGCAATGACCCACCTCATGAATATTTATGAGGTGGGTCGCAAATTGCGGCCCCATAGCGAGTCAAGGCACTCGCAAACATGGAGGCCTGCTGTAGTCAGCAGACCTCCTTGTTCGTGACTGCTTTAAATAAAGCAGTTTTTTTTTTTATAAGTGTAGCCCGTTTTCTTAAAGGAAAACGAGCTGCACTTAAAAAAAAAAACCGAAACCTTTAGTTTCGGTTTTTTTTCAGAGCAGGCAGTGTTCCCATGGACCACTACCTGCCCTGAAAAAAATGTTTTGGGTCCATTCACAAACTGGAAGGGGTCCCATGGGGACCCATGGGGACCCCTTCCAATTTGCGAGTGGGTTACCATCCACTTCAAGTGGATGGTAACTGCGATACGATTTGCGACCGCGTACGCGGTCGCAAATGGTATTGCATCCCACTCAGACTCGCAAATAGGAAGGGAACACCCCTTCCTATTTGCGAGTCGGAAATGCATTTTGCGAGTCGGTCCCGACTCGCAAAATGCATTTCTGCATAGGAAACTCACATTTGCGACTCGCAAGTCGCAAATCGTTTCCTACATCTGGCCCCGAGTCCATGCGTCCTAAAATGGTTGCCAACACATCTTTGTTGATGTAATGGCAGCCAATCAGATCTTATCTTAAGATCTGCCAGCTCTGTGGAACTTCCACAGTGTGAAATATACAGTTTTTGAGCCTTAATTTCTCAAATAGTACTCAAACAGAATTACACCAACTCACAGAAAGTACATTTTTGGACCAACGTCTAGCTTTCTGCCAAATTTGGTGTAATTCTGTTCAGCCATTTTGGATGTAGTTGTGCCTGTTTCTTTCTATGCAACAAGCATTGGCAAAGCCAATCGGTCTCACCTATGCAAAACCTATTGGCTTTCTCAATCTCTTTTAGCCATGTTGTAAAACAGTGTGGTGGTTGTTCAGCATGACTAAAAGTTAGTGGCCTAGAGGAGAGTGGCGTAGAGTGAAGTAGAGTGGTGAAGAGTGGAGTGGAGTAGAGTGGAGGGGTGTAAACTAGGGGGGTGAAGAGTGGTGGGGTGTAGAGAGGAGGGACATAGAGTGGGATAAAGTGTTGTAGAGTGGAGTGACAGAGTAGAGTAGAGTGGCGTGCCATAGAGTGTAGTAGAGTCACAGAGTGGAGTAGAGCCATGGAGTAGAGTTGGGCTGTAGTGAGGAGTGACATAGAGTGGAGTGGTGTACAGTACAATAGAGTGAAGTAGAATGTCAAGAAGTGTCATGGACTGGAGTGTTGAGGAGTGGAGTAGAGTGGAGGGGCATAGAATGGAGAGGAGCAAAATGGATTTGCATAGAGCTGAGGGGCATACGGTAGAACGATGGGCATAGAGCAGAGTGTAGTAGAGTCATAGAGTATAGAAGAGTCGTAGAGTGGAGCAGTGTAGAGTGAAGTAGAATAGCCTAGAGTGAAGTGATGTAAAATGGAGTGGCATATCGTGACAAAGAGAGGAGTAGAGTGTCATACAGTGGTGTATTAGAGTGGCATAGAGTGGAGTGAGCCAGAGTGGAGTAAAGTAGAGTGTCAGACTGGAGGGGCATAGAGGTTAGGGGCATAGAGCTGAAGGCAGAGAGTGGAGTAAAGTGTTGCATAGTCAAGTGGAGTGGGGTGGCATAGAGTGGAGTGTTGTAGAGTAGAGTGTCATAGAGTGGCCTAGAGTGAAGTGGAATAGAGTAGCGTAGTGTGGAGTAGAGTTTGGTGGAGTTAAGTATGGAGGAGTGCCATGTCTTGGAGTGGAGCGTTGTGTCATAGAGTGGAGAAGATCATCGCAGAGTGGAGTAGAGTATCATAGAGGTGAGTGGCAATGAGTGAAGTGATGTAGAGTGGAGTATACATGGCATAGTAGCACACTGCCATTACAGACAACACATTTTCAATTGAAATGACCATTATATTTACACATAAAGTTTTACTGATAAAACTATGCAGCACACACACAATAATGTGTGAAAATGGCATCACCTAGTATACTAATTTATGTTGACTGTATTAAAATATTTGTTTCCACCACACTTCTGAATTATGAAAAAATTGTGCTTCATTTGTGCTTTCTGAATTCTAGTACATTCTAAAATATTTGAACAGTTCATTTACAGACATTTATACATATTTTGTTGTGTGCAAGGCGAAAAACCTTTTCTTTCCCAGTACTGACAAGATTGACAAATAAATTCTCTTACTTCGAAGTTAGAGAAAGAAAAGTAAGCACCAAGCTCCCTCAGAAGACAGTTTGACATTTCACCTCCGTCTTTCAAAGTACAGCAAATGTGACAAGATGAGAACAAAATGTAAAGGCCTGTTTACAGAAAGTGAGGACTCACGAACGAATACAAGGAGAATTGGTGAACAAGCTTTGCTCCTCGGGGGGGGACAAAAACATACTGGACAGCCTAAAACAAATAAAGCAAGCAAATACAAAGCCAGAAAATGTGAGTTGCAAATCACAAAGCCATTGTAAGCAATGGGCATAATGCATTTTGGGGGCTTTCAAAATGCCCACAAAAAGACTTTTCACAGCCAGACAGCTGTGTTGTCTGGTAGGCTTAGACCTAAAAATGAATGGAGAAAATGTGTTTTGGGACTACTCCCCGCCCCCTTTTGCTAACTATATCTAGTGTGTTTCTGTGTTATTTCAGTTCAAAATGTGAATGTTATCACTTACATTTTCACCTATTTCTTTACTTTAACCTTTGTTTTTTAGTGAATGTCTACGTTTTTTGAAAAACAAAAACAGAACTATTTATCAGACCTAACTATAACATTATTTTAACCTTTGGGTTTTTTCAGTGAATTTCTAGGGTTTTTCTAACATAAAGTAATATTTTATTACAACACGTAAAGTCAACCCCCGTCATGCACGGCTTAACTTCCATCCAAGCCCTGAGACAAACCCTCTTACAGGCAGCCAACCCCATGTTGCATATGGCCTTTATCCCCACAGGCAGCCACCCAGAGGCACAACCGCACACAGTCTTTGGTCCTGTGTGGTATGAGGTTAGTCGCAGGGCCTGTCTTGCAGCCAGACCCTGCTTTCAAATCCCCTCAGGCAGCCACCCCCACACCGCATACAGCCTTTGGCATGTGCAGCATAGGATTGGCCTTGGATGCCTCATCCCCTGAGTCAAAACATACACATTAAGGGGAGAGGGCATGCAGCCGTCTCCCCGATCCTTAGTTGGCTCAAGGGTCTCAATCCCCAGAGCAAGTTCCAATAAAAAGGGAAGGCACGATCCTCATTAGGCCATGAGGACCCCATACCCCAGGACCCGCCCCATTTTTTTAAGGAGAGGGGGGTTACATGGCTCCCCTCCCCGGGTATTTTTCATGCTCCTGTCTGCTTTAAAATTACTCCCACAAGTGAGAGCAAACACAGGTTTCCCTGGCATCACCAGTGCCAGTGCGGGCATGGAAACCGTTATGTCCCTGGGGTGGGCACCCCAGAACATAGCTGGAGCCAGTCCTGGGGGTGGGGTCCCCAGGGCCATTATTAGCTCCTGGAGGGGGCCGTGTGTCCACCCTCCAATTTCTCTGCATGGCTGGGCCGAATACAGCCTCGGGAGTGGGGCAGTGGCCCCCTCACTTTTCATGGTCGGGCCACAGTTGGTGGCAGTCCTAGGGCCAAAATCAGCCCGGCAGGGGGGCTGCATGCCCCCCTCCCTACTATTACAGAGGCTGGGTCCCGGGAGATGGAGTCCCTGGGGCTGAAATTGGCTTAGGAAAGGGGTTGTGTGTCCCCCCCTTAACAATATCGGATGCCTGTTGATGCAGTCCCTAGAGTCAAAATCGGCTTTTTGTTGGCCAGGGGATGCAGACCCCGGGGCCAAAGGCAGCCCAGGGAGGGGGGTGCATGCACACCCCTTCCCAATTACAATATAAATAATTCTCCCCACACTTTGTCCAAAGTGGGAAGGGCTAATAAAAATAAGAGTGGGAAACCACGCTTGTTTTTTTTTTTTTTTATTTAAAAAAAGAATGTCTTTGGCCCCTGGCAGGATCCCTTTGGGACCCCACCTCCAGGCCTAGAGGGTCAGGGTATTCCTACTACGCCCCCTTGTCTTTTTTTATGTTTTTAGTTGGGACTCTGCCGAGTCCCAATGTGGCTGCCACCACTTCCTAATTGAAGTGGTGACAGCTAATCAGATCTCATTTTGAGATCTGTTAGATTCGCAGACCCTCCGCGGCTCTAGCTATACATAAATCTTTTTTCGTTAATAACTCTAAAACTATTAAACGGGTTAACATCAAATTACAAAACACACTCTTTCTGGACCAAGATCTAGCTTTCTTCCAAATTTGGTGCAATTCTGGTCGGCAGATCGGGCTGTGATCGTGTTCAAAGTCCCTATGGAAAATTGCCTGAGGAAAACACATTTTCCGCCTCCCTTTTTTCTTTCCCCCGCTTGACGCATCACCCTGAAACATTCATGACAGCAGCTGAGGGGAGTAACAAACTTGTTTTGAAAATATGGTGATGATTCGTCAAACATTGCCAAAGTTGTTACCAAAATCCCAATGTATTTTCTATAGACTTTTAAAAAAAACACTACCAGCCAGGCCCTACAACCAGCTCCCCGCTCTGCATGACCAAAGGCTGTGCACAGCCTTTCTTGTCTATGAGGAGTTTGCTGTAGGACCTGGCATCTTCTATGACATCATTGATAATATCACTGCAACATGTGCAATGAAATTAATGATGAGAAACCTCTGCACGGTGGGGGCATGAGTCATAGTTACGATATGATACGATTTATAGTTGCTTGAGATAATTATAACTATCACTGGTGAATTTCAGTGTTTTTATTTTAGTTTAAAACATTGCTTTGTCTCTGAAAGTTTCACCTAACTATAACTTTACTTTAAACTTTGTTTTTTTCATTGAATATATATAAACACAATGCTGAACACGAAATACAGGTTAATATAAGCTAAAACTCAAATCTGACATTGCAATAGAAATAACAGATTCTCAAGTACAAAAAAAACTACATTTTACAACAGATTCTCGTTCAGGCGCGGCCCCAATGAGTACTCGCCATTGTTACATACACAGAGGTGCTTTACCTGCTCTGCAGTTCTGGAAGCCTTTGACCTGGTTGTGGTCCAGCAGCACCGCCTTCCCTTTCCTCACTGAGTTGCCCATGCCGCTGCCCCGAGATCATATCCCCCTGCTGTCCTGCACTCCGAGCGTGTTCGAGCCTCAGCTCCTGCTTCTCAAATGTTCGTCGTCCTCTGGAACCACTCCTGAGAAAACATACTGTTTGTTTTTGTAAGTTTTCTTTCCTCGTATGTATGACTGCAACCTGCGTCAACTGGTAAATTCGGTAGGCTTTTTTATCTTTTTTCTTGAGAAAATTGCATCTTCTGATCAAAAATCTAATCAAAGGTTATTTGTGCTTCCAGACAATCATAAAAAGGTGACAGTCGCAGACAACTGCCATTCTGGGGTTAATGTCATTTTTGTTGGTCTCTGAAGAGCTGCTCTTGAGTTTCCAAGCACTTAGCAACCGAATACATTGATGTCAAACCTCCCGTGACATGATGACTATGCGTTCGCCCCGTTATTTCCATTTCATTAGGTGTATGCTGCCATCTACTGGAGCAGGTATGCTAAGTCAGGGCTTGACAACACAATCTTAAAACACACTTCACACCTCAGAGATTTTCCTATCTATGGACCGTTTTAATGTGCTGCCAATTTCAGTGCAATGTCAATCCTCATTGATGGAGTATAATCCTCACACATAAATTCCTAGATTCTGAATCGTACCTTTAATGATTGTCCAATATTCCAAGATTTCTACTTTCAATATCTTGTTCCAACTTAGTTTTCACCAACTAAAGTGTTAACTTGTCTCACGATCGCATAACTTCGAACATCCGACCCTTACCATTCAAACTGTAATCCTTATTTCGATTACTCCTTTTACAAACCTTCTTGCCTTGAGGCTTTCACGGGTGAGTATTACAAATTCCTGATTGGTTGATTGATTGATTGATTGCCTAGGGCGTAGTCTGAAAGCTAAGCTGGAACAAGATATTGGAAGTAGAAATATTAGGCACCTTGAAGAAAGACAAGGGTCCCCTTGTTTATTCCTATGTGAGTCACCGTGGCTTAGCACACAGGTAGCTAAAGGTCTAGTGACACCAAGCACTGGGAGGCTGAGAGGTGCATGCCATTGATTAAAAGAACAATTCAGCAAGTGATTCAGTTTTCCATGAACAAAATCCTGTACCAAGTTCTGAAAATAGTCCACATGTTCTCACAAGGAAGTGTCCCTCTGAACAAGTCTTTGTGAAGGCAAGAGAGTACTGGCATCCTCAGCTGAACGGTGACCCCCACCAGAGCTCTATGCCATTACTGCCATTACTGGCATAGGCTGGGAATCGAAAGTCAAATGTAAAGAAGATGCGGGACACACGCATCAGGTCAAGTCTTCCACTTTGGCACCAGGGGAGTTGTTGTTCATGCAGTTGGTAATTAGCAGGAACTGTGGTGCCCCACTCCTACACACCCCAGTGTGCATGATGTTGGTCAAAGGGACTATGATGCAGCCCAAGCCTAAGCAACAATCAGTAACAAGAAAAGATGCACACTTCACAAAATCCTAATGGCCTCATCTGGACTCTTAGCTGCAATTGTAAAGTGAAACCAAAGAGAGCAATCTGCCAGTGATGACGCAAGGCCAGAAATCACTGCGCTCCTGTACCAGGTAATGAAGCTGTCCAGAACCCTTGGTCATCCCATACTATTTGGGGCCTCAGTGGCTTTTTTACACACATGAATGATTCTTCCTGTTGTACACTTTGGTTGTTGCCAGTCATTTGTTCATAAAGATGCGAGATGTCACATTGTGACTGGCGGTGCATTGTGAGGAGGGTGCCATCTATTGACCCAATGACGAGCAATAGGAAGGGAAAAACAAGAAGAGGCAACATAGGACAAAAAAGGAATCAAAAGGCTATATGCATAGGTTCATGGTGGACAAGCTAAGGGACAAACTTCTAGCAGAAATAGGGCACATCCCATATGATAAAGTAATAGAGAAAGCAGTGTATCCCTGCACCATTTCAGTGGGTTTTTAGTTATCCCCAAGAACACTACAAGGATCAATGCCTTCACTATTTTTTTAAACAACATGTTTTGTTGTAAGTACAGTTATGTCTATGACAAATTCTCAATATGCATAGAGGTACAGGAGGCATTGAGCAGTGTCTGACATCACAATGAGATCACAGTAGTAACAATTATACCATTTTAAACCAGCAAACTATAAGAGAGTTCAGGTAAACAATGAGGATAAACCCCTTGGATCATATTAATTTGGTTGCGCCTACACCTGTCAGGAGCGGCTCGCAGGGCGTGGAAGGGGTGGAGCAGCGCGGGACGATTAGGGGGGAAGGGGAAGAAATAAACATAATTTTTATTCACCGCTCCTTCACCGCTGTAACACTCATCTGCTGCAGGCAGCACAGGCTCCCAGCCTGCACTGCAGCCAATCCTGACGCTGCTCAGGGTGCTTCCAGGCAGAGTTGCCGGGCTGGGTAGAGCCTACTGCACGTGTGTTTGGCGGCCCAAGATGGCCGGCCAAACATGCATGCGCAGTGAGGGGGAGTGCTGTGCTCCTCCTCACTGCTCGTCACTCCCATGACCCCGCCCCTTTAAAAGAAAATGATAAACAAAGTTTATTATTGTTTTCTTTTAAAGGTTTTGCAGCTACCCCTGCTGGTGGAGTAGCGACGCTCCTCCGCCCTAACGGAGGAGCCGCCCCTGACGCCTGTGCAGCATCTGTGGCGTCAATGGCTCGTCTTCGTTAATCAATGCCTTCACTAGAAGCTGCACATTGCATCTTGTAGAGAGCCACCCGGACTCTCCTTTATGTTGTATCAGGTTCCGCACGTCCGGACGGAACGCTGAACCGAGGTTACATAATGAAGTTGGGGCTGCGCTGACGCAGTTCCCCTTAAAACCGCAGCCCAGTTGCACGTGTAATATTATTTCCCCTCCAAACCGTGTGGCCCCCCCACCTTACAATGGCGACAAGCGGGTTGCCGATACTCTCGCGTCGCAGGTGAACAACCCTGAACGCCAGAAACAAAGAAAACGTGACCGGCACTGCGCCCTTGCGCTGTACAGTGAAAAGCCGAAGAACGTGTGGCCAGGACGGCGCTCGGCCGCAGATGGAAGAGGCGCGCCGCGCCCTGTGTTAAGAGGTACGCCCAGCCTCCCTTCCGAGCGAGTTCCCCGGCCGAGCCCGGTGCCCCATGGATCCTTGCCGCGGCCGGGACGGCGCGCGCGGCAAGCAAAAAATAAAAATAAATAAATAAATAAAAGATCAAAAGAAGCCTCACCTCTGGCGCTGGTTATAACGCAGCGTTTTACCCTGGAGGCCCGGCAACACCACACGGGGGCTGTGTGCGGTTAAACACCCACACGCGCACGCCCCATTGCCAGGCAACGCAACGCTCAGGCTGTGTTCCCCAGGGAGGGGAACGCAGCAGAGGAGCCAGAGGGGCAGGAGCCCCGGGCAACGAACAAGGAAGGGCAGAAAGCCCTGAAAGACCCTGAGAGAGGGAGTGAAAAAAAAAATGAATTAAAAAAAAAAGTTAGTAATGAAAAGTTTTTCTCTTTATGTTAACAACAACAATTAAGGGTGGCCCTAAGAAAAAAAAAAAAGGAAAAAAAAGAGACACAAAGATACCACTATTGTTAAAGAGGAACTATATGAAAAGAACCTGCAATACTACAGTAAAGCTTACATAACGTGAGATACCATGAGCGCCCCACAGCAAGAAAACCCCAAGCTGCCTGTGCAAGCAGGCGCCAGTGCTCACTCCTCAGTCACCGCGCTGCCCCCATTCAGCCAACTGATTGATCCGGCCACAGCATCGCCGAGATGGCGCCTATGGTTAAACCGATTAGAAAACTACTTCTGCGCCACAAGAGAGACAGACCTCTCATGCTGCTCATGGGAGGAGACGAGCTGCAAGAACTGTTTGATGCACTCCCAAACACAGGTGATAAGTCAGACTTCAATGCAGCAGTGGAAGCCCTGAACAAGCATTTTGACCCATAGCTGAACTCAGACTTTGAACGCTTCAAACTCCGGCAGGCTCAGCAAACGGATGTTGAGTCAATGGACATGTTCTATGCACGACTAAGGAAGCTAGCAAGCTTGTGCGTAGGCCTCAATCAACAAGAGGAGATTAGAGCACAGATTATTCAAGGATGCCGATCGAACGCACTAAGGAAGCTCATCCTACGCCAGCAAGGCATGCCCCTCGACAACATTTTGGTTTTGGCACGTTCACACGAACTATCGGCGGTGCGGGTGGAAGTCATGGCGGCAGTAAGAGGACAATCACTGGCCGCTGCGTCAACCACACGTCCAGTCCAGGTGAAAGAAGAGCAGATAGATGCTATCCAGACTCATCAACCGCCGGGACGAAAAACAAACTTTGTCAGACAGGGCGCGCGCACCTGCAGGAGCTGCGGGTATGAACACAAACCACCAATGGTGTGCCCGACGAAAGGGAAAACGTGTGATAAGTGTGGCAAAGACAATCATTTTGCGAAAGTGTGCAGGTCAGGAAGAGGCTGGCAAGGAAGCCAGAACGGAAGGGACACCAAGGTTAGAAGCATAACCAAAGAGACTGATGAATCTGGTGAAACCACGGTTCCAAGAACTCCAGTCTTCGAGGAAGATGAGGATGAAGACATCTTTGTGATCTTGTTCACCGGTGGGAGACAGCAGAAGAAGCGACCACCACCGATGAGCAACATTCAGATCAATGGCAAGTCGGCAACGGTGCTCATAGATACAGGAGCATCGGTGAATGTGATGGATGAGACTCTATTCAAGCAGTTGACCCCAACACCATCGCTTGCCCCAACTACCACTAAAAAATACAACTATGGGGGCCGTGAGCCGCTTCCTTTAAAGGGCACGGTGGAGGTGGCAGTGTCCAGCGGGCAGGTGTCAACACAGGCAAGGTTCTAAGTGGTGACTGGAGACCGAGGCACTCTGTTGTGGTGCCACACTGCGGAAGAGCTAGAACTAGTGTTCTTCACGCAACAAGTATATGACTCCCACGCTGTACACCTAGTTAACGATTTTCCGCAGCTCTTTGAAGGATTGGGGTGACTCAAAGGTAAACGTGTCAAGCTACACATAGATCACAGAGTTACGCCCGTTGCCCTCAGACACCGACGCGTTCCGTTCCATTTGCAACCAGCAGTGGAAAAGGAGCTACAGCTACTTGAAGACCAAGGAGTGATTGAGAAGGTGGAAGGGCCTACACCATGGGTGTCTCCGTTGGTGATAGCACCAAAGCCCAAGCAACCTGGCGCCATCCATCTCTGTGTCGATATGCGCCTTCCCAACAAGTCCATTAAAAGAGAGAGGCACATAACACCTACGATGGATGACATCATAGCGCAGTGGTTCCCAAACTGTGCGCCGCGGCTCCCTGGTGCGCCCTCAAAACTAGCCAGGGGCGCCGCACACAGTCTGGAAACCACTCGGAGGTGCTTTGAATCGGCAGCTTTTCATCATGGTATTGGAAACAAAACCCCCTGCATTAATTATTGTGACCAGCGGAGGGCGCCAAAGTACCATTAATAATATCCCTATGACCAAAGAACAAAAATAGTTTCCAATAAATGGGTTTCAGCAACCTGAAGGAGAGAATAAAGAAGACAAACTGTAAATAGTGTAGGTATAGGTACAGGCTGGGATTACGTTCCCCCACCCGCCAAAAAAAAGTTACATAATGGGGAGCCGTGGCCAACACGGCCAATAGGTCAAGGGAGCCGGGGATCGAAAAAGTTTGGGAACCACTGTCATAGCGGATCTGAATGGGGCACAGTGGTTCTTGAAATTGGACCTCAATGACGGGTATCATCAGCTGGAGCTGGAACCCGACAGTAGAAATATCACCACCTTTTCAACACACGTGGGGCATCGGCGATACAAGAGATTGAGCTTTGGGGTATCTTCGGCCGCCAAAGTATTTCAAAATATGGTTCGGGAGACGCTGTCAGGACTGCAAGGGGTGATCAATTTGAGTGATGACATCCTCATTTATTCCAAAACCAGAGAAGAACATCATCAACATCTCAGGGCTACACTGCAGAGGTTGTCAGAGGCAGGGTTAACACTCCACCAGAAGAAATGCGCGTTCTATCAGACGTCGGTGGAGTTTTTTGGCTATGGTTTTTCAAAAGATGGTCTACAGGTGGACCCTCGTAAAGCTGATGCCATCCGTCAAGCACCGATTCTGAAAAACCCCACAGAAGTAAGAAGCTTCCTGGGCATGGCAACCTATTGTGGAAGGTTCATTCCGCAGCTTGCGACCATGGCAGAATCTCTCAAGACACCTTACCAAAGCTGGGCATCAGTGGGAGTGGAGCACAATGGCGGACAGGGCGTTTGCTGACATCAAGACAGCACTGCTAGACAAGTCAACAATGGCTTATTTTAAACCTCACATACGTACGGAGGTGGTGGTGGATGTAAGTCCAGTAGGTCTTGGCGCTGTTCTTCTCCAGGAGCAGAACCCGCAGGAGTGGGCTCCGGTTGCATATGCCAGCAGAGCATTGTCTTTGGTTGAAACACGATATGCCCAGATAGAACAAGAAGCTTTGGCGATTCGGTGGGCGTGCAAGCATTTTCACCTGTATCTGTGTGGCCAAGAATTTCAGGTGGTGACCGATCACAAGCCTCTAGTCGCACTGTTTGCCAGGTGCCCTCGTCTGGCACCCCGCAAATAGAGCGGTGGACTGTTCTGCTGCAACCTTACCAGTTTACCGTCATCTATCGACCGGGAGTGAACAACCCTGCGGATTACTTATCTCGCCACCCATCTCCAACCACGACTATGACTCTCAAGAGAAAGACGAGGAGAGCATTGAGGTGTTTGTGAACATGGTGGTACAATCGGCATGTCCCAATGACCTGGGTGTAAGAGACATTGTTGACGCCACCAAGGTGGACCCGGTACTAAACTAGGTCAAAGAAGTACTGGGTTACAGGAAGTGGAAGCTTTTCCTGAAAAAGACTAAAGTAGCCAATCACGAATGAAAATTAGCGATGCAAGGGATGTGGAGGGTGCGAGATGAGTTGTCCACGGATAGTCAAGGACTGTTTCTTAGAGGAAGGAGAATTGTGCTGCCTCAGAGCTTGTGGGCCAGAGTAGTGGAACTAGCACATCAAGGCCATCAAGGCACTGCGAAAACTAAGGTAAGATTGCGGGCAAAGGTGTGATTCCCCGGTATGGACAGTCAGGTGGACGAATTGGTGGGGAGATGCCATTCATGCGTTATCACATCAGGGGAACCACCCTGCTGTCCAGTAGTCACTGAGTCGGCTAGCACGAAGCCATGGACAAAAGTGAGTATGTATTTTGGGAGCTTCCCGGATGGGCGGCTGACCGTCGTCCTCATTGACTCTTGCACAAAGTTCCCCGTTGTTGATGTTGTGTCGTCCACGGCGTTCAAGAATGTGAGGCCAGTCCTTCAAAAGGAGTTTGCCATGTTTGGGCTCCCAGACGAAGTCAGAACAGACAATGGCCCACCGTTCAATGGTCAGGATATTCGGTCTTACCTGGAAGGGTTAGCCATACATCATCGCAAGGCCATGCCCTACTGGCCGCAGGCTAATGGGGACGTTGAGAGGTTTATGCGAACTTTAAACCGAGCCCTCAGAATAGGTGTTGAACAAAGAGCGGACAGTGAGCAATGTCTACAACAATTTCTGGGTGCTTATCGCCAGACACCTCACAGTATGACAGGGTGTGCCCCCGCAGCACTGATGTTTAAAGTTCCGCCTCAGGATTGCATCCCGTCTGGTCCTCAATGGACATCACCAGAGCTGGATGTCGAAGCCACTCAGCAGCACAGAGAACGCACAAATTGGAAAGCCACTGAACGACGGCGAGGTCGATATCGGGGCTTTCAGGAAGGAGATATGGAGGTAGTGAAGAGCCGCCGGCCAGGCGGAAAATTCCAAACTCCATTTGAGCCTGAACCCTGGCAGGTCATCAGTGTGCGGGGTGCCATGATAACAGCCGCATGAGGCAGGCTGAGGGTAACCAGGAACGTATCACACTTCAGGAGAGCAGGGGTTTCGGTCACATCCAAGGAGGAAGGAGAGATCGATGACTCGATGGTTGAGCCCCCGGCTGAGGAGGTACAGACCGAGGGGGCTCAAGTAGCGGCGCCCAGTGCACGACACCCTCCGGGTGAAAACACCGGCCGGGGAGAATCACTTCCCAGGGGTGGACATTATCATCTACGCCCCAACCCGGTGCCGAACAGCCAGCTCAGAGACTTTGTCTGTACCTTGGGTCCCTAGGAAGCAATGCTGGATCATCACTGCCTGCTCACCACAGGGGTGTTGTCCCCGGGACTTTGTATCCTTTTGTTCTGTTCTGTTGTTATTGCATTTCTGTCTCATCTTTGCGTTTTTTAAAAGTTTTCTGGTAAATTTATTTTCTCTTCTGTGTGAAGTAAAACATGGGAGGGATGTAGAGAGCCACCCGGACTCTCCTTTATGTTGTATCAGGTTCCGCGCGTCCGGACGCAAAGCAGAACCGAGGTTACGTAATAAAGTTGGGGCTGCGCTGATGCAGTTCCTCTTGAGACCGCAGCCCAGTTGCACGTGTAATATTATTTCCCCTCCAAACCGTGTGGCCCCCCGACCTTACACATCTCACTATCACATCAAAAGAAGGCAGGCGAGAACTACTGCAGCGCTTGTTTGAGTCCTTCAGTGCAGCGTCTTTTTGCTGTGCTTGTGAGCCTCTGGGCTGGATCATATCGCCCAGAATCCACCCCGCCACAGGCCAGAAGGACATAAAGCTAGAGCTGCAGCACTAAAAGTTCCTTTGCTGTGCTCATGAGCCTCTGGACTGAACTATATTACCCAGAATATGTCCCATTCAAGGAGAAGGAGAAGGTGGAGTAAGAACTGCTGCTGTGCTCAAAGCACTTCTTTGAGCCTCACAGTGCAGGGCCGGCCCCAAGACTGGGCCGAGAGCAGGCCCTTCTTGCTCCCATCAGAGCCCGAAAGACACTAGACTGGACCACCCCTCTTGGTTCTGTTACTTTCTCCTATGTTTATTGGTTTCCTGATCCACTGGTATTGACAAAGTGACGTTTCTGCTAAAATGTTTAAGAGAATATCAGTCAATCCCGTTGAGGGAAAGAAGGAAGGGCTAAAAGAGTATCCTCAATTACAAACTATCTCAGCGGTGTTATGGCAGCAATTAATACTGAGAATGGCCTCGATGTGGAAAGTTTAGAAGCACAGCAGCAATCTACACTCTTTTGTGCGTAGGGTGAATTACTGGTTCGTCCTAATCCTTCAGATTCATTGCCCAGAAATAAGAGTCCCTTTGTAAAAGACTTTAGTTGGTAATCTACGTAGACTCTTTATCAATTATTTCCTTAGCTGGTAATCTATGCAGACTCTTTATCAATTATTTCCTTAGCTGGTAATCTATGCAGACTCTTTATCAATTATTTCCTTAGCTGGTAATCTATGTAGACTCTTTATCAATTATTTCAGACAGAACATTTTAGCCCGATAGTCCCCTCCAGTGAAAAAGAAAAAAAAGATGAAACTCATTCCAGGCATAACACAACCCAAAAAACAGTTGTTAAGAGTCCTGTTATGTTGCCTGACGTAGGCAACAACTTCTCCTTCTCAGACATTTCTAAATGTTTAGAATTGAATGCTCTGCATCAGGCCTTATGTGAACACTTAGGCCCATATTTATACTTTTTTAGTGCCGCATTTGCTCAGTTTTTGCATCAAAAAGCGGTGCAAATGCGGCACTAAAAAAGTATAAATATGGTCTTAGAGAGAGGCCTCATCAAGCTAGAACAGAAAATGTAATGCTAGGCAGAGTGAATAATCTGGAGAAAGAATGATTTAATAACCATGGTAAACACGAGGAGGCAACAATGGGCACACAGATTGTTAAAGAAAGTTTGTTTAGTCAGTGAAAAGTGTGAAATCCGAATCAGCAGGACATCCCCGCTAATTTGGGAAAGCAGAACTGTAGAGGCCACATGAAGATTTAGGCCCTCACTTGATGGATAACCTAAAAACTTTCCAGAAAGGAGCTGAGGTAGAAGAAATTTTTTAGGAAAGTTTTGTGATGATTCCTCAAACGGTGCCAAAGTTATAAGCATGTAAGATATGAAAGGGGATACCAGCTCATCCCCCTCTGGCAGTAGTGTGAGCTGTACCTCCGATGACCTGATTGCTACTGTGAAGAGGGTGAAGTGCCAGAAGAAAACTAAAAATCCAAAGTCAAATGGTAAACCAACTGGTGCACTGCATTGGGATGTCGTGGCCCCAATCTTAAAATTGGATTATTTGGCAACTCAGTAGGTGTATCCTGAATTACAAAAGGCTTTACTGGATGATGCTGAGGAGCCCTCATTAAAGTTAATTTGTAACTCTATTAAACAACATCAAGAGGAAACACACTCTGATTGGCACAAGGCCAGACTAGCCAGAAAGAAACTCCAGGCCGCAGTTAGGAAAATCTCCAAGGCCTATACAGAGACTGGAGAGAGGATCACTTTGGTCGAAAATCGTACTGCAACACTTGCAATGAACTTTGTGGATGTGAAAGTTCAAACAGGATCACAGGCCTCTCAAATCACTGCTATTCAATGGAAACGAGAAGAGTTTGAGAACAGCCAGAGGAGAAACAACAGATTTTTGGTCTCAAGGATACAAGGATGTTTCTAGTGAAACTATTTGAGAAGGAATTTCTAGAGTTATTATCTTGGAACTGGGCCCAAGAGGTTGAGAGGGCTCATTGTTTCCCCCTTATGCAGAGGCAAAATCAAAGCCAGATCCAAGGTGGAGGTACAGCTAGGCCAAGGGCCATCATCATCTACTCTGGCAACTAATTGCTTAGGCAACCGGTATTCGAGACAGCACGGCCCGATGCCAAGCGAAGCTTTGATGGCCACAATATCTTCACAAGACCAGTCAGGTGTCAGGTCAAGGTGGAGGCTGAGGCAGTTAATTAAGCCCTGCCAGGAGAAAGGCGCAGAGGCATATTTGATGAACCCGGCACATCTCAAAATTAAAATGTATTTCTAAACATAAGACCCACTGTTTTTACATCATAGGTCAAAGATAAAGAATACTTGAATGAACTTGAAGGCTCAAGTTTGAATCCTTAAATGTTTTCTCTGTTTCTCTCCCCTCTTACCTTCTTTTTTTTCTCTCAATTTTCTAAAACACCTCTTTTCACTGAGTGGTTATATGGCTATCCAGTCAGTAAGCTTGTCTGGGATATTCAACACTTTTGTCAGGATGCTTAAATACTAGTGTCTCTCCCACATTTGGTAGGGGTAATAGGTTGTCCTCTGTTTTGAGCTAGGGGGGTGCCAAACACAGGATCTATCACTCTGGCCCTGGGTCTGATTGCTTCTAGTGGTTGTTGGAGAGGAATGGGAGGGGGCAGGGAGGAGATCAGGAATTGAGGTGGGGAGGGGAGAATGGTGGAAAACCCAGGATGGGTGTTGGGTGGGTGGGGTTAAAAACACAAGAGGAACGTCGTAGCCTAGGTGGGTGCAGTGAGCTTTCTGTGGTGGAGGCCACAGGGCTCTTCTTGCAAATTGGAAGGAGGTATGTTACTCTAATAGATACTTTAATTGGTTCTTTAATTGATGGGTGGCTGAATCAGTATACACATTTTATATATGACATAAATAACTAAACTGTGCATTGCCAGGGTCGATGTTTGTAGCTTAAACAATAGTAGAAAAAGAAGGAGCATTACAGAGGGGCTTAAAACATTACAGGCAGATATTCTAGGAAACACATATAGATGGGTCAAAGAAAAGCTTGCTGAAGTTTTTGGGCTTTACACTAATAGCTTATACCACACATGGAACCACCACGATGGGGTGTAGCAATGCTGTCCCATAGGAATTTCTGTAGTATTAAACGCAGTAGCTCTGACAAGTATGGTAGATGGGTAATTTCAGAATGTCAAGTAGTTAAAATGTTTTACTATTTGTTATTTGTATGGCCCTTGAGTTAGCTCTATGACAGTCACCAATTATATTCTGTGAAGAACTTAATATAAGTTTGGGCTCTCTGGTGAACGACTCGCCCAGAACGTCCTATTTGGGTAGAATACCCAACTCTTTCCACATCCTGAAGCATCTCAAGGGCAATCATGGGATGATAGATATGGCAGAAAGACTCCAGACCATGGCTACACTTTTTTTTTCTGCCCCCCATAAGCCACATGCTTGACTCAATTATTTTTTTACTTCAGCTAGTCTACTTAGTGTGATTCAAATTGAAAAAATATCCTGAGTCATTTTGGAACATAATCCCTCAGTTATTGAAATCCCACTGGCAGGCAGGGCAAGGGCTGCCAGAAAGTGGACATTTGAGAGAGGGTTATTATCAGATGAAGGATATGGGGGGTACATTGAACGTATGAATTACTGAATCCCAGACTTTCTGGGGAACAATATAGGTTCTGCCCCGGCAGGAATGTTCTGGTATACCTTCAAGGCAGGAGTAAGGGGGGAAATCTCAGCTTTAGTTTAAACTGTCAGAAGCCTCAGTCTCTGTTTATTAGGGACAAAACCTCAAGGAGCTATCTGAGCTAGAGGCCCAACTCATCATGGCAGTTTCAGAGGGTGTTGATTCTCAAGAAGTTCAGAATAGATTAATGACGGCAAAATCTGCTATCAATGAAGTCATTACACAAAAAATAGCGGAGAAACATTTGGCGCATAGACAAGAACACTATGAATATAGCGAGCATGTTGGCTCTACAGGACTAGGCAGAGGACTATGCAGGGTAAGATAGCTGAGATCATGGGAAGGGAGCACAGATGTTCTCTGTGCCAGCACAAATCGAAGAAGTGTTTTGGGAGTTTTAGGAACAGTTGTATCAAGCTGAGGGGGTCCTTAATCAGAAGGATATGTTGCAATATTTGGAATCAAACACAATTCTGAGGAAAGAGAAATCTTGGATGCTCCTATCAACGGGGATGAAATTAAAGAAGCACTCAGAATGCTTTGCCTACAGGTAAGGCAGTAGGGGTAGACAACATCCCTCTAGAATTGTATAAGGTCTTCTTTACAGCTCTAGAGGCTGAACTCGTTGATTTGTTTTTTATGGATACAAAGTGGGCGTCCGGTGCCAGAATCTTGGGCTCAGTATAACATAGTAGTTTTTAAAAAGATAGAGAAATTTCACCAGGAGCCTGGACCATATAGGCCAATCACACTGATCAGTCAGTGAAATGAAATTATATACTAAGGTGTTAGCTGCAAGATGGATCCATGTACAGTAGTAGGCAAACTGGTCTCTCCTAGACAGCAAGAGTTCATACCGGGGAGGGGGATTACTGATCATATCCATCGGGTTATAGCATTATTTGATGAGGCCACAGTAACAGATGATTCTATGGCCATTGACCTATTGGATACCGAAAAGCTTTTGACAGGGCGGCATGGGATTATCTGTGGGCAGTTCTGAAATGGAATAACATTAGTCTGGGGTTTCTCCGGGCTATCCAAGCAGCTTATAAAAATCCTACGGTGAGGCTTCTGATTATGAGTGGGAAATCCGATCCGATCAAAATTACAAGGGACACAAACCAGGGGTGCCTCTGTTCACTCTTGCTATTTGCCTTCTAAATAGACCCTCTGATTAGGAAGATAGAATCTAATACCAATTAGACCCATGAGGGCCCTTGGATATGACTCAAAAATCCTCACGTACGTGGACAACATTGCTGTTGTGATGCCACACCCGAAAAGGGCACTTAGTGAGTTAGCGAGCTAAGTCACAGAGTTTGGGAAATTCTCTGGTCATTCTCTTAATCACACGACCCACCTTATAGTGAATAACCAGATACAGTTGGTGAATGATCGTGTTTTGGATCATGCAGTCTTCTTAGGGCTCAATATTACTGCTGACATAGATCAGGTAGTAGAATTAAACGTAGCCCCACCCATCGATAAGGCTAAGAAGGACCTCAGGAGGATGGACAATCTCCATCTTTTTATTATCGAAAGTTTTAAAGTGATCAAGATGCTCTTTCTCCCGAAGGTTCTGTACTTTTTCAGGGCAATCACATTACCATTAGGCCCATGAACCCTGGTGTCTTCAGGGCCTTATAGGCCTAATACAGCTCAGGGAGAAGGTCTACTTGGGCCTCCTCCCCTTTAAAAAACACCGAAGGCCCTGTTGGGGGGTTGCTGCAGGATGTGGCCCCAAAGGCCATGCGCGATGAGGAGTTGGCTTTATGTATGGTAATAAAATATTATTTCATGTTAGAAAAACCCTAGAAATCCACTGAAAAAAACAAAGATTAAAGTAAAATTATAGTTAGATGTGATTAAAGAGATTAAAAAGATCTGTCATTTGAGATGTCATCAATGATGTCATAGAACATGTCATGAGTGATGTAATATGTGAGCTAATAAGCAGTGCTAAACATTAATGTTGTCATTGACATAATCATCTATATGTACTTGAAATGACTCTAACACTAACTGCTGAATTCTAATGGTTTTGTACGTTTGAAATGTGAGCCTAGCTATAACGTCCCTGTATCCTTTTGTTTTTCAAGTGAATAAATTATATATATATATATATATATATATATATATATATATATATATATATATATATATATATATATATATATACAGGGAGTGCAGAATTATTAGGCAAGTTGTATTTTTGAGGATTAATTTTATTATTGAACAACAACCATGTTCTCAATGAACCCAAAAAGCTCATTAATATCAAAGCTGAATATTTTTGGAAGTAGTTTCTAGTTTGTTTTTAGTTTTAGCTATGTTAGGGGGATATCTGTGTGTGCAGGTGACTATTACTGTGCATAATTATTAGGCAACTTAACAAAAAAAAATATATACCCATTTCAATTATTTATTATTACCAGTGAAACCAATATAACATCTCAACATTCACAAATATACATTTCTGACATTCAAAAACAAAACAAAAACAAATCAGTGACCAATATAGCCACCTTTCTTTGCAAGGACACTCAAAAGCCTGCCATCCATGGATTCTGTCAGTGTTTTGATCTGTTCACCATCAACATTGCGTGCAGCAGCAACCACAGCCTCCCAGACACTGTTCAGAGAGGTGTACTGTTTTCCCTCCTTGTAAATCTCACATTTGGTGATGGACCACAGGTTCTCAATGGGGTTCAGATCAGGTGAACAAGGAGGCCATGTCATTAGATTTCCTTCTTTTATACCCTTTCTTGCCAGCCACGCTGTGGAGTACTTGGACGCGTGTGATGGAGCATTGTCCTGCATGAAAATCATGTTTTTCTTGAAGGATGCAGACTTCTTCCTGTACCACTGCTTGAAGAAGGTGT
Source organism: Pleurodeles waltl (assembly GCF_031143425.1). NCBI lineage: Eukaryota > Metazoa > Chordata > Amphibia > Caudata > Salamandridae > Pleurodeles > Pleurodeles waltl. The sequence goes on along the minus strand of NC_090442.1, from coordinate 600,842,703 downwards.
CTTCCAGGAACTGGCAGTAGGACTGGGAGTTGAGCTTGACTCCATCCTCAACCCGAAAAGGCCCCACAAGCTCATCTTTGATGATACCAGCCCAAACCAGTACTCCACCTCCACCTTGCTGGTGTCTGAGTCGGACTGGAGCTCTCTGCCCTTTACCAATCCAGCCACGGGCCCATCCATCCGGCCCATCAAGACTCACTCTCATTTCATCAGTCCATAAAACCTTAGAAAAATCAGTCTTGAGATATTTCTTGGCCCAGTCTTGACGTTTCAGCTTGTGTGTCTTGTTCAGTGGTGGTCGTCTTTCAGCCTTTCTTACCTTGGCCATGTCTCTGAGTATTGCACACCTTGTGCTTTTGGGCACTCCAGTGATGTTGCAGCTCTGAAATATGGCCAAACTGGTGGCAAGTGGCATCGTGTCAGCTGCACGCTTGACTTTTCTCAGTTCATGGGCAGTTATTTTGCGACTTGGTTTTTCCACACGCTTCTTGCAACCCTGTTGACTATTTTGAATGAAACGCTTGATTGTTCGATGATCACGCTTCAGAAGCTTTGCAATTTTAAGAGTGCTAGATCCCTCTGCAAGATATCTCACTATTTTTGACTTTTCTGAGCCTGTCAAGTCCTTCTTTTGACCCATTTTGCCAAAGGAAAGGAAGTTGCCTAATAATTATGCACACCTGATATAGGGTGTTGATGTCATTAGACCACACCCCTTCTCATTACAGAGATGCACATTACCTAATATGCTTAATTGGTAGTAGGCTTTCGAGCCTATACAGCTTGGAGTAAGACAACATGCATAAAGAGGATGATGTGGTCAAAATACTCATTTGCCTAATAATTCTGCACTCCCTGTAAATTTTCTATTGGTGGTCACCAGTAGGTAGTTAGGACCTAGCCTCCATGGAAAATAATTGTTTTTTTTGTTTTTCTAATAACTTTGGTGCTGTTTGTAGAATAGTCACAACATTTTCAAAACTAGTTTGCCACTCACTTCAGCTGCTGTCTGGAAAGTTTTGGGATGACAAAAAGGGATGGTCCTTAAACATGTGTTACCAATGCATTTTCCCTTAGGGATTTCAGACACAACTGCAGCCCAAACTGCTGGAAGGAATTACAGCAAATTTGGCAAAAACCTAGATCTTGGTCCAGAAAGATCTCTTTTTGTAACTTGGTGTAAATTGTTCAGACGTTTTGGAGTTATTAAAGATTTAGGTATATGTAGAGACACAGATCCACCATGGATCCACATCAGCAAATTTACCTGCCAACAGTAATGTCGTGATTGGCTGACCGCAACCTGAAAGAAAAGTTGCGGCTGACGTTTTGAGACCAGGACACAGTTCCAGAGGGAGAAGGAATAAAAATAAAATAGGAGGAGCCAGGATAGAGGTATCATGACCCCATGGACCTGATGGATGGGTCTCAGAGGGACCCCTGAGGAACAAGAAGTTGCTCACAAAAGTTTTTTTGGGGTGCAGGAGGATCCACAGATCCTTCGTGGCACTCATTGTGGCCCCTCATGTGAATCAGCAACAGATCCACAGATCCAGAGACCAATTAAAAAAAGATACACCTATTCACATATTCACTCCCACAGCCTCTCACACACCCATCCATATACTCACACACCCACTCACAGACCCACAAAGCCACTCACAGACCCATTCACATACTCATTCACACACTCACACACCCACTTGTGGCCCACAAGTGCACTATCACACCCATTCACAGACCCACACAGCGACTCAAACTCTCCTTCACACACTCACACACCCACTCGCAGACCCACAAAACCACTACTACACCCACTCACAAACCCACTCACAAACCTATACAGACATATACACACCTAAACATCTGCTTACACACGCATTCACAGACCAACATAGGCATTTAAACAACCTCTCACACCCATATAGCAACATCAGAACTGTGGATCCATTGCAGATCCTCCCATAATATAACAGACAGACCCCTTGTTTGGCTGGGGATCAACATCGTATCCACAGATCGAAGTGAGAAATTAGAAAAGGGTTTTGAAAATAACAAGAACCAGTGTTTGGGAAAAGGGTTGGCTCTGAAAAAGCCTTTGTGTTTATGATATGTAGATGACAATTACACATAGAACAGGATGCAGTCTTTTAAGTTGTTGAGAAACACCCTGTTGCCCCCCTCTGTCAAATGGACTCTGTCTTTTCAATATATTCTGTTCCTATTGAATCGCAAGTCGTTATTGTATATAGACGCCAAGCTGTGGTCTCGGAGGAATGCAGAAACTGTTTTATAAAAAATACAGCACACTGTTCCAAAAAAGAAGAAGGAAATACAGGACTCGCAGCCATCAGGCCTCCCCACAATGTAAAACGCTTTTGCCTCTGGTAGTCGTGATCCCCAGGGCTACAGGGGGATTCGCAGCTCCCCTTATTTATAAGTGACAGGGAGGTGGTGGTCCCAGGGGCAGCAGGAGGGGGCCAGGAGGCCCTCCTGCATTATTCAGCAAATGCCCACCCGGGGGCTTTAAAATATATATATTTTCTTTTACTTTACGGCGGATCTTGCTGAACTCCAGCCATAAAATAACTAAAAAATGCTTTTTAGCCCTTTCATACCCTGGCCCTTTTTTTTCCTTGTTGGAGTGTTGTTAACCAATCAAATCTCAGCATGAGATCGGGAGGGGTTGCAAATCCTTGTGTCCCTAGATATACAAATTAGTTTTCCCCTTAAGTTCTCAAAAACTACTATACAGATTTACACCAAAAGAAAAAAGAAGTTTCCTTCTGGACCAGGGTCTACCTTCTTGCCAAATTTGGTGTAATTCTGTCAAGTAGTTTCAGCACTATCACTGTTCAAAATTCCTATGGAAAAATGAATGGAAAAAACACGTTTTGTGACCCCCCCCCCCCTTTTTCTCACCCTCCCCAGTTGGATCACCCCAAAACTTTCCAGACAGCAGCTGACGTGACTGGGAAATGTTTCTGGAAAGTTTTGTGAAGATTCGTCAAGCAGCGCCAAAGATATAGGAAAGTAAAAGAACACTTTTTATATAGAAACTAGGTCATAACTATAACTACCTAGTAGCAACCGTCACTAGGTAATGTATATGTATAGATATATATATATAGATATATATATATATCTATATATATATATATATATATATATATATACTTTTTTCTTTCAATTAAAAAAACAAAGTTTACAGGGACATTATAGTTAGGTTCTGAATTTACTCATACAAAACCATAGAGAGGTAAAACCCCTACCATGCACAGTTTTCTCTTCAATATTTAGACTGGTAATGGTTCATTTATATTTTTTATGACGTCATAAAGTTGTCAGAAGTACTGTAACATCTGGGGTGATTAGCAGTGCATGGCGAGGGCGCAAGTTACAGTTACCTGAGGGTGTGAGTTATAGTTACTTGAAATAACTCTAACACACACAAGTGAATTTCTAAGGTTTTCTATGTTTAAAATGTGAGCCTAAATAACGTCCCTGTAACCTTTAGTTTTGTAAGTGAATATGGCTGTACACGAGATACAGGTCAGTATAAACTAGGACTTAGATCAGCGATGGCAGTACAAATAATCTGCGGTTAGAGCTTTTGTGCCATTCACTCACAAGTCCCTACAAAACCTTCACCTCAATCACAACTCCATTCTTCAGGCGCCCTCCAGTAATCATTCATTCAGGGCGGAGAGTCTGGGTGATGTCATGCTCTGGTTCTGTTAGTGAAATCTTGCGCATGTTTTTAATTGTTAAGGAAACAGCAATAAAGACGTTGTGGTAAAAGAAATGGTATGCTGTGCTAGTAGTTCACAACAGATTCTCGTTCAGGCGCGGCCCCAATGAGTACTCGCCATTGTTACATACACAGAGGTGCTTTACCTGCTCTGCAGTTCTGGAAGCCTTTGACCTGGTTGTGGTCCAGCAGCACCGCCTTCCCTTTCCTCACTGAGTTGCCCATGCCGCTGCCCCGAGATCATATCCCCCTGCTGTCCTGCACTCCGAGCGTGTTCGAGCCTCAGCTCCTGCTTTTCAAATGTTCGTCGTCCTCTGGAACCACTCCTGAGAAAACATACTGTTTGTTTTTGTAAGTTTTCTTTCCTCGTATGTTTGACTGCAACCTGCGTCAACTGGTAAATTCGATACAAGGCGTATTTTTCTCAAGAAAATTGCAACTTCTGTTCAAATAATCTAATCAAAAGTTATTTGTGCTTCCAGGCATTCGTAAAAAGGTGACAGTCGCAGACAACTGCCATTCTGGGGTTAATGTCATTTTTGTTGGTCTCTGAAGAGCTGCTCTTGAGTTTCCAAGCACTTAGCAACCGAATACATTGATGTCAAACCTCCCGTGACATGATGACTATGCGTTCGCCCCGTTATTTCCATTTCATTAGGTGTATGCTGCCATCTACTGGAGCAGGTATGCTAAGTCAGGGCTTGACAACACAATCTTAAAACACACTTCACACCTCAGAGATTTTCCTATTTATGGACCGTTTTAACGTGCTGCCAATTTCAGTGCAATGTCAATCCTCATTGATGGAGTATAATCCTCACACATAAATTCCTAGATTCTGAATCGTACCTTTAATGATTGTCCAATATTCCAAGATTTCTACTTTCAATATCTTGTTCCAACTTAGTTTTCACCAACTAAAGTGTTAACTTGTCTCACGATCGCATAACTTCGAACATCCGACCCTTGCCATTCAAACTGTAATCCTTATTTCGATTACTCCTTTTACAAACCTTCTTGCCTTGAGGCTCTCACGGGTGAGTATTACAAATTCCTGATTGGTTGATTGATTGATTGATTGCCTAGGGCGTAGTCTGAAAGCTAAGCTGGAACAAGATATTGGAAGTAGAAATATTAGGCACGTTGAAGAAAGACAAGGGTCCCCTTGTCCATTCCTATGTGAGTCACCGTGGCTTAGCACACAGGTAGCTAAAGGTATAGTGACACCAAGCACTGGGAGGCTGAGAGGTGCAAGCCATTGATTAAAAGAACAATTCAGCAAGTGATTCAGTTTTCCATGAACCAAGTCCTGTACCAAGTTCTGCAAATAGTCCACATGTTCTCCCAAGGAAGTGTCCCTCTGAACTAGTCTTTGTGAAGGCAAGAGAGTACTGGCATCCTCAGCTGAACGGTGACCCCCACCAGAGCTCTATGAAATTACTGCCATTACTGGCATAGGCTGGGAATCGAAAGTCAAACGTAAAGAAGATGCGGGACACACGCATCAGGTCAAGTCTTCCACTTTGGCACCGGGGGAGTTGTTGTTCATGCAGTTAGTAATTAGCAGGAACTGTGGTGCCCCACTCCTACACATCCCAGTGTGCATGATGTTGGTCAAAGGGACTATGATGCAGCCCAAGCCTAAGCAACAATCAGTAACAAGAAAAGATGCACACTTCACAAAATCCTAATGGCCTCATCTGGACTCTTAGCTGCAATTGTAAAGTGAAACCAAAGAGAGCAATCTGCCAGTGATGACGCAAGGCCAGAAATCACTGCGCTCCTGTACCAGGTAATGAAGCTTTTCAGAACCCTCGGTCATCCCATACTATTTGGGGCCTCAGTGGCTTTTTTACACACATGAATGATTCTTCCTGTTGTACACTTTGGGTGTTGCCAGTCATTTGTTCATAAAGATGCGAGATGTCACATTGTGACTGGCGGTGCATTGTGAGGAGGGTGCCATCTATTGACCCAATGACGAGCAATAGGAAGGGAAAAACAAGAAGAGGCAACATAGGACAAAAAAGGAATCAAAAGGCTATATGCATAGGTTCATGGTGGACAAGCTAAGGGACAAACTTCTAGCAGAAATAGGGCACATCCCATATGATAAGGTAATAGAGAAAGCAGTGTATCCCTGCACCATTTCAGTGGGTTTTTAGTTATCGCCAAGAACACTACAAGGATCAATGCCTTCACTATTTTTTTAAATAACATGTTTTGTTGTAAGTACAGTTATGTCTATGACAAATTCTCAATATGCATAGAGGTACAGGAGGCATTGAGCAGTGTCTGACATCACAATGAGATCACAGTAGTAACAATTATACCATTTTAAACCAGCAAACTATAAGAGAGTTCAGGTAAACAATGAGGCTAACCCCTTGGATCATATTAATTTGGTTGCGCCTACACCTGTCAGGAGCGGCTCGCAGGGCGTGGAAGGGGTGGAGCAGCGCGGGACGATTAGGGGGGAAGGGGGAGAAATAAACATAATTTTTATTCACCGCTCCTTCACCGCTGTAACACTCATCTGCTGCAGGCAGCACAGGCTCCCAGCCTGCACTGCAGCCAATCCTGACGCTGCTCAGGGTGCTTCCAGGCAGATTTTCCGGGCTGGGTAGAGCCTACTGCACATGTGTTTGGCGGCCCAAGATGGCCGGCCAAACATGCATGCGCAGTGAGGGGGGGGCTGTGCTCCTCCTCACTGCTCGTCACTCCCATGACCCCGCCCCTTTAAAAGAAAACGATAAACCAAGTTTATTATCGTTTTCTTTTAAAGGTTTTGCAGCTACCCCTGCTGGTGGAGTAGCGACGCTCCTCCACCCTAACGGAGGAGCCGCCCCTGACGCCTGTGCAGCATCTGTGGCGTCGATGGCTCGTCTTTGTTAATCAATGCCTTCACTAGAAGCTGCACATTGCATCTTGTAGAGAGCCACCCGGACTTTCCTTTATGTTGTATCAGGTTCCGCGCGTCCGGACGGAACACTGAACCGAGGTTACATAATGAAGTTGGGGCTGCGCTGACGCAGTTCCCCTTGAGACCGCATCCCAGTTGCACATGTAATATTATTTCCCCTCCAAACCGTGTGGCCCCCCCACCTTACAATGGCGACGAGCGGGTTGCCGATACTCCCGCGTCGCAGGTGAACAGCCCTGAACGCCAGAAACAAAGAAAACGTGACCGGCACTGCGCCCTTGCGCTGTACAGTGAAAAGCCGAAGAACGTGTGGCCAGGACGGCGCTCGGCCGCAGATGGAAGAGGCGCGCCGCGCCCTGTGTTAAGAGGTACGCCCCGCCTCCCTTCCGAGCGAGTTCCCCGGCCAAGCCTGGTGCCCCGTGGATAATAAATAAATAAATAAACAAATAAAAGATCAAAAGAAGCCTCACCTCTGGCGCTGGTTATAACGCAGCGTTTTACCCTGGAGGCCCGGCAACACCACACGGGGGCTGTGCGCGGTTAAACTCCCACACGCGCACGCCCCATTGCCAGGCAACGCAACGCTCAGGCTGTGTTCCCCAGGGAGGGGAACGCAGCAGAGGAGCCAGAGGGGCAGGAGCCCCGGGCAAGGAACAAGGAAGGGCAGAAAGCCCTGAAAGACCCTGAGAGAGGGAGTGAAAAAAAAAAATGAAAAAAAAGTTAGTAATGAAAAGTTTTTCTCTTTATGTTAACAACAACAATTAAGGGCGGCCCTAAGAAAAAAATAAAAGGAAAAAAAAAGAGACACAAAGATACCACTATTGTTAAAGAGGAACCATATGAAAAGAACCTGCAATACTACAGTAAAGCTTACATAACGTGAGATACCATGAGCGCCCCACAGCAAGAAAACCCCCAGCTGCCTGTGCAAGCAGGCGCCAGTGCTCACTCATCAGTCACCGCGCTGCCCCCATTCAGCCAACTGATTGATCCGGCCACAGCATCGCCGAGATGGCGCCTATGGTTAAACCGATTAGAAAACTACTTCTGCGCCACAAGAGAGACAGACCTCTCATGCTGCTCATGGGAGGAGACGAGCTGCAAGAACTGTTTGATGCACTCCCAAACACAGGTGATAAGTCGGACTTCAATGCGCCAGTGGAAGCCCTGAACAAGCATTTTGACCCATAGCTGAACTCAGACTTTGAACGCTTCAAACTCCGGCAGGCTCAGCAAACGGATGTTGAGTCAATGGACATGTTCTATGCACGACTAAGGAAGCTAGCAAGCTTGTGCGTAGGCCTCAATCAACAAGAGGAGATTAGAGCACAGATTATTCAAGGATGCCGATCGAATGCACTAAGGAAGCTCATCCTACGCCAGCAAGGCATGCCCCTCGACAACATTTTGGTTTTGGCACGTTCACACGAACTATCGGCGGTGCGGGTGGAAGTCATGGCGGCAGTAAGAGGACAATCACTGGCCGCCGCGTCAACCACACGTCCAGTCCAGGTGAAAGAAGAGAAGATAGATGCTATCCAGACTCATCAACCGCCGGGACGAAAAACAAACTTTGTCAGACAGGGCGCGCGCACCTGCAGGAGCTGCGGGTATGAACACAAACCACCAATGGTGTGCCCGGCAAAAGGGAAAACGTGTGATAAGTGCGGCAAAGACAATCATTTTGCGAAAGTGTGCAGGTCAGGAAGAGGCTGGCAAGGAAGCCAGAAAGGAAGGGACACCAAGGTTAGAAGCATAACCAAAGAGACTGATGAATCTGGTGAAACCACGGTTCCAAGAACTCCAGTCTTCGAGGAAGATGAGGATGAAGACATCTTTGTGATCTCGTTCACCGGTGGAAGACAGCAGAAGAAGCGACTAACACCGATGAGCAACATTCAGATCAATGGCAAGTCGGCGACGGTGCTCATAGATACAGGAGCATCGGTGAATGTGATGGATGAGACTCTATTCAAGCAGTTGACCCCAACACCATCGCTTGCCCCAACTACCACTAAAATATACAACTATGGGGGCTGTGAGCTGCTTCCTCTAAAGGGCACGGTGGAGGTGGCAGTGTCCAGGGGGCAGGTGTCAACACAGGCAAGGTTCTAAGTGGTGACTGGAGACCGAGGCACTCTGTTGGGGTGCCACACTGCGGAAGAGCTAGAATTCACGCAACAAGTATATGACTCCCACGCTGTACACCTAGTTAACGATTTTCCGCAGCTCTTTGAAGGATTGGGGTGGCTCAAAGGTAAACGTGTCAAGCTACACATAGATCACAGAGTTACGCCTGTTGCCCTCAGACACCGACGCGTTCCGTTCCATTTGCAACCAGCAGTGGAGAAGGAGCTACAGCTACTTGAAGACCAAGGAGTGATTGAGAAGGTGGAAGGGCCTACACCATGGGTGTCTCCGTTGGTGATAGCACCAAAGCCCAAGCAACCTGGCGCCATCCGTCTCTGTGTCGATATGCGCCTTCCCAACAAGTCCATTAAAAGAGAGAGGCACATAACACCTACGATGGATGACATCATAGCGGATCTGAATGGGGCACAGTGGTTCTCGAAATTGGACCTCAATGACGGGTATCATCAGCTGGAGCTGGAACCCGACAGAAGAAATATCACCACCTTTTCAACACACGTGGGGCTTCAGCGATACAAGAGATTGAGCTTTGGGGTATCTTCGGCCGCCGAAGTATTTCAAAATATGATTAGGGAGACGCTGTCAGGACTGCAAGGCGTGATCAATTTGAGTGATGACATCCTCATTTTTTCCAAAACCAGAGAAGAACATCATCGACATCTCAGGACTACACTGCAGAGGTTGTCAGAGGCAGGGTTAACACTCCACAAGAAGAAATGCGCGTTCTATCAGACGTCGGTGGAGTTTTTTGGCTATGTTTTTTCAAAAGATGGTCTACAGGTGGACCCTCGTAAAGCTGATGCCATCCGTCAAGCACCGATTCTGAAAAACCCCACAGAAGTAAGAAGCTTCCTGGGCATGGCAACCTATTGTGGAAGGTTCATTCCGCAGCTTGCGACCATGGCAGAACCTCTCAGACAGCTTACCAAAGCTGGGCATCGGTGGGAGTGGAGCACAATGGCGGACAGGGCGTTTGCTGACATCAAGACAGCACTGCTAGACAAGTCAACAATGGCTTATTTTAACCCTCACAGACGTACGGAGGTGGTGGTGGATGTAAGTCCAGTAGGTCTTGGCGCTGTTCTTCTCCAGGAGCAGAACCCGCAGGAGTGGGCTCCGGTTGCATATGCCAGCAGAGCATTGTCTTTGGTTGAAACACGATATGCCCAGATAGAACAAGAAGCTTTGGCGATTCGGTGGGCGTGCAAGCATTTTCACCTGTATCTGTGTGGCCAAGAATTCCAGGTGGTGACCGATCACAAGCCTCTAGTCGCACTGTTTGCCGGGTGCCCTCGTCTGGCACCCCGCAAATAGAGCGGTGGACTGTTCTGCTGCAACCTTACCAGTTTACCGTCATCTATCGACCGGGAGTGAACAACCCTGCGGATTACTTATCTCGCCACCCATCTCCAACCACGACCGATGACTCTCAAGAGAAAGGCGAGGAGAGCACTGAGGTGTTTGTGAACATGGTGGTACAATCGGCATGTCCCAATGCCCTGGGTGTAAGAGACATTGTTGACGCCACCAAGGTGGACCCAGTACTAAACCAGGTCAAAGAAGCACTGGGTTACAGGAAGTGGAAGCTTTTCCTGAAAAAGACTAAAGTGGCCAATCACGAATGCAAATTAGCGATGCAAGGGATGTGGAGTGTGCGAGATGAGTTGTCCACGGATAGTCAAGGACTGGTTCTTAGAGGAAGGAGAATTGTGCTGCCTCCGAGCTTGTGGGCCAGAGTAGTGGAACTAGCACATCAAGGCCATCAAGGCACTGCGAAAACTAAGGCAAGATTGCGGGCAAATGTGTGATTCCCCGGTATGGACAGTCAGGTGGACGAATTGGTGGGGAGATGCCATTCATGCGTCATCACATCAGGGGAACCACCCTGCTGTCCAGTAGTCACTGAGTCGGCTAGCACGAAGCCATGGACAAAAGTGAGTATGGATTTTGGGAGCTTCCCGGATGGGCAGCTGACCGTCGTCCTCATTGACTCTTGCACAAAGTTCCCCGTTGTTGATGTTGTGTTGTCCACGGCGTTCGAGAATGTGAGGCCAGTCCTTCAAAAGGCGTTTGCCATGTTTGGGCTCCCAGACGAAGTCAGAACAGACAATTGCCCACCGTTCAATGGTCAGGATTTTCGGTCTTACCTGGAAGGGTTAGCCATACATCATCGCAAGGCCATGCCCTACTGGCTGCAGGCTAATGGGGACGTCGAGAGGTTTATGCGAACTTTAAACCGAGCCCTCAGAATAGGTGTTGAACAAAGAGCGGACAGTGAGCAATGTCTACAACAATTTCTGGGTGCTTATCGCCAGACACCTCACAGTATGACAGGGTGTGCCCTCGCAGCACTGATGTTTAAAGTTCCGCCTCAGGATTGCATCCCGTCTGGTCCTCAATGGACATCACCAGAGCTGGATGTCGAAGCCACTCAGCAGCGCAGAGAACGCACAAATTGGAAAGCCACTGAACGATGGTGAGGTCGATATCGGGGCTTTCAGGAAGGAGATATGGTGGTAGTGAAGAACCGCCGGCCAGGCGGAAAATTCCAAACTCCATTTGAGCCTGAACCCTGGCAGGTCATCAGTGTGCGGGGTGCCATGATAACAGCCGCATGAGGCAGGCTGAGGGTAACCAGGAACGTATCACACTTCAGGAGAGCTGGGGTTTCGGTCACATCCAAGGAGGAAGGAGAGATCGATGACTCGATGGTTGAGCCCCCGGCTGAGGAGGTACAGACCGAGGGGGCTCAAGTAGCGGCGCCCAGTGCACGACACCCTCCGGGTGAAAACACCGGCCGGGGAGAATCACTTCCCAGGGGTGGACATTATCATCTACGCCCCAACCCGGTGCCGAACAGCCAGCTCAGAGACTTTGTCTGTACCTTGGGTCCCTAGGAAGCAATGCTGGATCATCACTGCCTGCTCACCACAGGGGTGTTGTCCCCGGGACTTTGTATCCTTTTGTTCTGTTCTGTTGTTATTGCATTTCTGTCTCATCTTTGCGTTTTCTTTTTGTTTTCTGGTAAATTTCTTTTCTCTTCTGTGTGAAGTAAAACATGGGAGGGATGTAAAGAGCCACCCGGACTCTCCTTTATGTTGTATCAGGTTCCGCGCGTCCGGACGCAACGCAGAACCAAGGTTACGTAATAAAGTTGGGGCTGCGCTGACGCAGTTCCTCTTGAGACCGCAGCCCAGTTGCACGTGTAATATTATTTCCCCTCAAAACCGTGTGGCCCCCCGACCTTACACATCTCACTATCACATCAAAAGAAGGCAGGCGAGAACTACTGCAGTGCTTGTTCGAGTCCTTCAGTGCAGCGTCTTTTTAGTGTGCTTGTGAGCCTCTGGGCTGGACCATATCGCCCAGAATCCACCCCGCCACAGGCCAGAAGGACATAAAGCTAGAGCTGCAGCACTAAAAGTTCCTTTGCTGTGCTCATGAGCCTCTGGACTGAACTATATTACCCAGAATATGTCCCATTCAAGGAGAAGGAGAAGGTGGAGTAAGAACTGCTGCTGTGCTCAAAGCACTTCTTTGAGCCTCACAGTGCAGTGCCGGCCCCAAGACTGGGCAGAGAGCAGGCCCTTCTTGCTCCCATCAGAGCCCGAAAGACGCTAGACTGGACCACCCCTCTTGGTTCTGTTACTTTCTCCTATGTTTATTGGTTTCCTGATCCCCTGGTATTGACAAAGTGACGTTTCTGCTAAAATGTTTAAGAGAATATCAGTCAATCCCGTTGAGGGAAAGAAGGGAGGGCTAAAAGAGTATCCTCAATTACAAACTATCTCAGCGGTGTTATGGCAGCAATTAATACTGAGAATGGCCTCGATGTGGAAAGTTTAGAAGCACAGCAGCAATCTACACTCTTTTGTGCGTAGGGTGAATTACTGGTTCGTCCTAATCCTTCAGATTCATTGCCCAGAAATAAGAGTCCCTTTGTAAAAGACTTTAGTTGGTAGTCCATGTAGACTCTTTATCAATTATTTAGTTAGCTGGTAATCTATGCAGACTCTTTATCAATTATTTCCTTAGCTGGTAATCTATGCAGACTCTTTATCAATTATTTCCTTAGCTGGTAATCTATGTAGACTCTTTATCAATTATTTCAGATAGAACATTTTAGCCCGATAGTCCCCTCCAGTGAAAAAGAAAAAAAAGATCAAACTCATTCCAGGCATAACACAACCCAAAAAACAGTTGTTAAGAGTCCCGTTATGTTGCCTGACGTAGGCAACAACTTCTCCTTCTCAGACATTTCTAAATGTTTAGAATTGAAAGCTCTGCATCAGGCCTTATGTGAACACTTAGGCCCATATTTATACTTTTTTAGTGCCGCATTTGCGCCATTTTTTGACGCAAAAATGGCGCAAACTTGCAAAATACAATTGTATTTTATAAGTTTGCTCAGTTTTTGCATCAAAAAGCAGTGCAAATGCGGCACTAAAAAAGTATAAATATGGGCCTTAGAGAGAGGCCTCGTCAAGCTAGAACAGAAAATGTAATGCTAGGCAGAGTGAATAATCTGGAGAAAGAATGATTTCATAACCATGGTAAACACGAGGAGGCAACAATGGGCACACAGATTGTTAAAGAAAGTTTGTTTAGTCAGTCAAAAGTGTGAAATCCGAATCAGCAGGACATCCCCGCTAATTTGGGAAAGCAGAACTGTAGAGGCCACATGAAGATTTAGGCCCTCACTTGATGGATAACCTAAAAACTTTCCAGAAAGGAGCTGAGGTAGAAGAAATTTTTTGGGAAAGTTTTGTGATGATTCCTCAAACGGTGCCAAAGTTATAAGCAAGTAAGATATGAAAGGGGATACCAGCTCATCCCCCTCTGGCAGTAGTGAGAGCAGTACCTCCGATGACCTGATTGCTACTGTGAAGAGGGTGAAGTGTCAGAAGAAAACTAAAAATCCAAAGTCAAATGGTAAACCAACTGGTGCACTGCATTGGGATGTCGTGGCCCCAACCTTAAAATTTGATTATTTGGCAACTCAATAGGTGTATCCTGAATTACAAAAGGCTTTACTGGATGATGCTGAGGAGCCCTCATTAAAGTTAATTTGTAACTCTATTAAACAACATCAAGAGGAAACACACTCTGATTGGCACAAGGCCAGACTAGCCAGAAAGAAACTCCAGGCCGCAGTTAGGAAAATCTCCAAGGCCTATACAGAGACTGGGGAGAGGATCACTTTGGTCAAAAATCGTACTGCAACACTTGCAATGAACTTTGCGGATGTGAAAGTTCAAACAGGATCACAGGCCTCTCAAATCACTGCTATTCAATGGAAACGAGAAGAGTTTGAGAACAGCCAGAGGAGAAACAACAGATTTTTGGTCTCAAGGAAGGCTTTGAGGGCAAGGATACAAGGATGTTTCTAGTGAAACTATTTGAGAAGGAATTTCTAGAGTTATTATCTTGGAACTGGGCCCAAGAGGTTGAGACGGCTCATTGTTTCCCCCTTATGCACAGGCAAAATCAAAGCCAGATCCAAGGTGGAGGTACAGCTAGGCCAAGGACCATCATCATCTACTCTGGCAACTAATAGCTTAGGCAACCGGTATTCGAGACAGCACGGCCCGATGCCAAGCGAAGCTTTGATGGCCACAATATCTTCACAAGACCAGTCAGGTGTCAGGTCAAGGTGGAGGCTGAGGCAGTTAATTAAGCCCTGCCAGGAGAAAGGCGCAGAGGCATATTTGATGAACCCGGCAAATCTCAAAATTAAAATGTATTTCTAAACATAAGACCCATGTTTTTATATCATAGGTCAAAGATAAAGAATACTTGAATGAACTTGAAGGCTCAAGTTTGAATCCTTAAATGTTTTCTCTGTTTCTCTCCCCTCTTAACTTCTTTTTTTTCTCTCAATTTTCTAAAACACCTCTTTTCACTGAGTGGTTATATGGCTATCCAGTCAGTAAGCTTGTCTGGGATATTCAACACTTTTGTCAGGATGCTTAAATACAAGTGTCTCTCCCACATTTGGTAGGCGTAATAGGTTGTCCTCTGTTTTGAGCTAGGGGGATGCCAAACACAGGATCTATCACTCTGGCCCTGGGTCTGATTGCTTCTAGTGGTTGTTGGAGAGGAATGGGAGGGGGCAGGGAGGAGATCAGGAATTGAGGTGGGGAGGGGAGAATGGTGAAAAACCCAGGATGGGTGTTGGGTGGGTGGGGTTAAAAACACAAGAGGAACGTCGTAGCCTAGGTGGGTGCAGTGAGCTTTCTGTGGTGGAGGCCACAGGGCTCTTCTTGCAAATTGGAAGGAGGTATGTTACTCTAATAGATACTTTAATTGATTCTTTAATTGATGGGTGGCTGAATCAGTATACAAATTTTATATATGACATAAATAACTAAACTGTGCATTGCCAGAGTCGATGTTTGTAGCTTAAACAATAGTAGAAAAAGAAGGAGCATTACAGAGGGGCTTAAAACATTACAGGCAGATATTCTAGGAAACACATATAGATGGGTCAAAGAAAAGCTTGCTGAAGTCTTTGGGCTTTACACTAATAGCTTATACCGCACATGGAACCACCACGATGGGGTGTAGCAATGCTGTCCCATAGGAATTTCTGTAGTATTAAACGCAGTAGCTCTGACAAGTATGGTAGATGGGTAATTTCAGAATGTCAAGTAGTTAAAATGTTTTACTATTTGTTATTTGTATGGCCCTTGAGTTAGCTCTATGACAGTCACCAATTATATTCTGTGAAGAACTTAATATAAGTTTGGGCTCTCTGGTGAACGACTCGCCCAGAACGTCCTATTTGGGTAGAATACCCAACTCTTTCCACATCCTGAAGCATCTCAAGGGCAATCATGGGATGATAGATATATGGGAGAAAGACTCCAGACCCTGGCTACACTTTCTTTTCTGCCCCCCATAAGCCACATGCTTGACTCAATTATTTTTTAACTTCAGCTAGTCTACTTAGTGTGATTCAAATTGAAAAAATATCCTGAGTCATTTCGGAACATAATCCCTCAGTTATTGAAATCCCACTGGCAGGCAGGGCAAGGGCTGCCAGAAAGTGGACATTTGAGAGAGGGTTATTATCAGATGAAGGATATGGGGGGTACATTGAACGTATGAATTACTGAATCCCAGACTTTCTGGGGAACAATAGAGGTTCTGCCCCGGCAGGAATTTTCTGGTATACCTTCAAGGCAGGAGTAAGGGGGGAAATCTCAGCTTTAGTTTAAACTGTCAGAAGCCTCAGTCTCTGTTCATTAGGGACAAAACCTCAAGGAGCTATCTGAGCTAGAGGCCCAACTCATCATGGCAGTTTCAGAGGGTGTTGATTCTCAAGAAGTTCAGAATAGATTAATGACGGCAAAATCTGCTATCAATGAAGTCATTGCACATAAAATAGCGGAGAAACATTTGGCGCATAGGCAAGAACACTATGAATATAGCGAGCATGTTGGCTCTACGGGACTAGGCAGAGGACTATGCAGGGTAAGGTAGCTGAGATCATGGGAAGGGAGCACAGATGTTCTCTGTGCCAGCACAAATCGAAGAAGTGTTTTGGGAGTTTTAGGAACAGTTCTATCAAGCTGAGGGGGTCCTTAATCAGAAGGATATGTTGCAATATTTGGAATCAAACACAATTCTGAGGAAAGAGAAATTTTGGATGCTCCTATCAACGGGGATGAAATTAAAGAAGCACTCAGAATGCTTTGCCTACAGGTAAGGCAGTAGGGGTAGACAACATCCCTCTAGAATTGTATAAGGTCTTCTTTACAGCTCTAGAGGCTGAACTCGTTGATTTGTTTTTTATGGATACAAAGTGGGCATCCGGTGCCAGAATCTTTGGCTCAGTATAACATAGTAGTTTTTAAAAAGATAGAGAAATTTCACCAGGAGCCTGGACCATATAGGCCAATCACACTGATCAGTCAGTGAAATGAAATTATATACTAAGGTGTTAGCTGCAAGATGGAGCCATGTAGTAGGCAAACTGGTCTCTCCTAGACAGCAAGAGTTCATACCGGGGAGGGGGATTACTGATCATATCCATCGGGTTATAGCATTATTTGATGAGGCCACAGTAACAGATGATTCTATGGCCCTTGACCTATTGGATACCGAAAAGCTTTTGACAGGGCGGCATGGGATTATCTGTGGGCAGTTCTGAAATGGAATAACATTAGTCTGGGGTTTCTCCGGGCTATCCACGCAGCTTATAAAAATCCTACGTGAGGCTTCTGATTATGAGTGGGAAATCCGATCTGATCAAAATTACAAGGGACACAAACCAGGGGTGCCTCTGTTCACTCTTGCTATTTGCCTTCTAAATAGATCCTCTGATTAGGAAGATAGAATCTAATACCAATTAGACCCATGAGGGCCCTTGGATATGACTCCAAAATCCTCACGTACGTGGACAACATTGCTGTTGTGATGCCACACCCGAAAAGGGCACTTAGTGAGTTAGCGAGCTAAGTCACAAAGTTTGGGAAATTCTCTGGTCATTCTCTTAATCACACGACCCACCTTATAGTGAATAACCAGATACAGTTGGTGAATGATCGTGTTTTGGATCATGCAATCTTCTTAGGGCTCAATATTACTGCTGACATAGATCAGGTAGTAGAATTAAACGTAACCCCACCCATCGATAAGGCTAAGAAGGACCTCAGGAGGATGGACAATCTCCATCTTTTTATTATCGGAAGTTGTAATGTGATCAAGATGCTCTTTCTCCCGAAGGTTCTGTACTTTTTCAGGGCAGTCACATTACCATTAGGCCCATGAACCCTGGTGTCTTCAGGGCCTTATAGGCCTAATACAGCTCAGGGAGAAGGTCTACTTGGGCCTCCTCCCCTTTAAAAAACACCGAAGGCCCTGTTGGGGGGTTGCTGCAGGATGTGGCCCCAAAGGCCATGCGCGATGAGGAGTTGGCTTTATGTATGGTAATAAAATATTACTTCATGTTAGAAAAACCCTAGAAATCCACTGAAAAAAACAAAGATTAAAGTAACATTATAGTTAGATGTGATTAAAGAGATTAAAAAGATCTGTCATTTGAGATGTCATCAATGATGTCATAGAACATGTCATGAGTGATGTAATATGTGAGCTAATAAGCAGTGCTAAACATTAATGTTGTCATTGACATAATCATCTATATGTACTTGAAATAACTCTAACACTAACTGCTGAATTCTAATGGTTTTGTACGTTTGAAATGTGAGCCTAGCTATAACGTCCCTGTATCCTTTTGTTTCTCAAGTGAATAAATATATATATATATATATGTCTATATATATATATATATATATATATATAAATTATCTATTGGTGGTCACCAGTAGGTAGTTAGGACCTAGCCTCCATGGAAAATAATTGTTTTTTTGTTTTTCTAATAACTTTGGAGCTGTTTGTAGAATAGTCACAAAATTTTCAAAACTAGTTTGCCACTCACTTCAGCTGCTGTCTGGAAAGTTTTGGGATGACAAAAAGGGATGGTCCCTAAACACGTGTTACCAATGCATTTTCCCTTAGGGATTTCAGACACAACTGCAGCCCAAACTGCTGGAAGGAATTACAGCAAATTTGGCAAAAACCTAGATCTTGGTCCAGAAAGATCTCTTTTTGTAACTTGGTGTAAATTGTTCAGAAGTTTTGGAGTTATTAAAGATTTAGATATATGTAGAGACACAGATCCACCATGGATCCACATCAGCAAATTTACCTGCCAACAGTAATGTCGTGATTGGCTGACCGCAACCTGAAAGAAAAGTTGCGGCTGACATTTTGAGATCAGGACACAGTTCCAGAGGGAGAAGGAATAAAAATAAAATAGGAGGAGTCAGGATAGAGGAATCATGACCCCATGGACCTGATGGATGGGTCTCAGAGGGACCCCTGAGGAACAAGAAGTTGCTCACAAAAGTTTTTTTGGGGTGCAGGAGGATCCACAGATCCTTCGCGGCACTCATTGTGGCCCCTCATGTGAATCAGCAACAGATCCAGAGACCAATTAAAAAAAGATACACCTATTCACATATTCACTCCCACAGCCTCTCACACACCCATCCATATACTCACACACCCACTCACAGACCCACAAAGCCACTCACAGACCCATTCACATACTCATTCACACACTCACACACCCACTTGTGGCCCACAAGTGCACTATCACACCCACTCACATACCCATACAGCGACTCAAACTCTCCTTCACACACTCACACACCCACTCGCAGACCCACAAAACCACTACCACACCCACTCACAAACCCACTCACAAACCTATACAGACATATACACACCTAAACAACTGCTTACACACGCATTCACAGACAACATAGGCATTTAAACAACCTCTCACACCCATATAGCAACATCAGAACTGTGGATCCATTGCAGATCCTCCCATAATATAACAGACAGACCCCTTGTTTGGCTGGGGATCAACATCGTATCCACAGATCGAAGTGAGAAATTAGAAAAGGGTTTTGAAAATAACAAGAACCAGTGTTTGGGAAAAGGGTTGGTTCTGAAAAAGCCTTTGTGTTTATGATATGTAGATGACAATTACACATAGAACAGGATGCAGTCTTTTAAGTTGTTGAGAAACACCCTGTTGCCCCCCTCTGTCAAATGGACTCTGTCTTTTCAATATATTCTATTCCTATTGAATCGCAAGTCGTTATTGTATATAGACGCCAAGCTGTGGTCTCGGAGGAATGCAGAAACTGTTTTATAAAAAATACAGTACACTGTTCCAAAAAAGAAGAAGGAAATACAGGACTCGCAGCCATCAGGCCTCCCCCACAATGTAAAACGCTTTTGCCTCTGGTAGTCGTGATCCCCAGGGCTACAGGGGGATTCGCAGCTCCCCTTATTTATAAGTGACAGGGAGGTGGCGGTCCCAGGGGCAGCAGGAGGGGGCCAGGAGGCCCTCCTGCATTATTCAGCAAATGCCCACCCGGGGGCTTTAAAATATATATATTTTCTTTTACTTTACGGCGGATCTTGCTGAACTCCAGCCATAAAATAAATAAAAAATGCTTTTTAGCCCTTTCATACCCTGGCCCTTTTTTTTCCTTGTTGAAGTGTTGTTAACCAATCAAATCTCAGCATGAGATCGGGAGGGGTTGCAAATCCTTGTGTCCCTAGATATACAAATTAGTTTTCCCCTTAAGTTCTCAAAAACTACTATACAGATTTACACCTAAACAAAAAATAAGTTTCCTTCTGGACCAGGGTCTACCTTCTTGCCAAATTTGGTGTAATTTTGTCAAGTAGTTTCGGCACTATCACTGTTCAAAATCCCTATGGAAAAAACACGTTTTGGGACCCCCCCTTTTTCTCACCCTCCCCAGTTGGATCACCCCAAAACTTTCCAGACAGCAGCTGACGTGACTGGGAAATGTTTCTGGAAAGTTTTGTGAAGATTCGTCAAGCGGCGCCAAAGATATAGCAAAGTAAAAGTACACTTTTTATATAGAAACTAGGTCATAACTATAACTACCTAGTAGCGGCCGTCACTAGGTAATGTATATGTATATGTATATATATATAAATATATATATATATACTTTTTTCTTTCAATTAAAAAAACTAAGTTTACAGGGACATTATAGTTAGGTTCTGAATTTACTCATACAAAACCATAGAGAGGTAAAACCCCTACCATGCACAGTTTTCTCTTCAATATTTAGACTGGTAATGGTTCATTTATATTTTTTATGACGTCATAAAGTTGTCAGAAGTACTGTAACATCTGGGGTGATTAGCAGTGCATGGCGAGGGCGCAAGTTACAGTTACCTGAGGGTGTGAGTTATAGTTACTTGAAATAACTCTAACACACACAAGTGAATTTCTAAGGTTTTCTATGTTTAAAATGTGAGCCTAAATAACGTCCCTGTAACCTTTAGTTTTGTAAGTGAATATGGCTGTACACGAGATACAGGTCAGTATAAACTAGGACTTAGATCAGCGATGGCAGTACAAATAATCTGCGGTTAGAGCTTTTGTGCCATTCACTCACAAGTCCCTACAAAACCTTCACCTCAATCACAACTCCATTCTTCAGGCGCCCTCCAGTAATCATTCATTCAGGGCGGAGAGTCTGGGTGATGTCATGCTCTGGTTCTGTTAGTGAAATCTTGCGCATGTTTTTAATTGTTAAGGAAACAGCAATAAAGACGTTGTGGTAAAAGAAATGGTATGCTGTGCTAGTAGTTCACAACAGATTCTCGTTCAGGCGCGGCCCCAATGAGTACTCGCCATTGTTACATACACAGAGGTGCTTTACCTGCTCTGCAGTTCTGGAAGCCTTTGACCTGGTTGTGGTCCAGCAGCACCGCCTTCCCTTTCCTCACTGAGTTGCCCATGCCGCTGCCCCGAGATCATATCCCCCTGCTGTCCTGCACTCCGAGCGTGTTCGAGCCTCAGCTCCTGCTTTTCAAATGTTCGTCGTCCTCTGGAACCACTCCTGAGAAAACATACTGTTTGTTTTTGTAAGTTTTCTTTCCTCGTATGTTTGACTGCAACCTGCGTCAACTGGTAAATTCGATACAAGGCGTATTTTTCTCAAGAAAATTGCAACTTCTGTTCAAATAATCTAATCAAAAGTTATTTGTGCTTCCAGACATTCGTAAAAAGGTGACAGTCGCAGACAACTGCCATTCTGGGGTTAATGTCATTTTTGTTGGTCTCTGAAGAGCTGCTCTTGAGTTTCCAAGCACTTAGCAACCGAATACATTGATGTCAAACCTCCCGTGACATGATGACTATGCGTTCGCCCCGTTATTTCCATTTCATTAGGTGTATGCTGCCATCTACTGGAGCAGGTATGCTAAGTCAGGGCTTGACAACACAATCCTCACACATAAAATCCTAGGGTCTGAGTAGTACCTTTAATGATTGTCCAGTATCCCAGTACTCCTGCTTCCAATATATTGTTCCAACTTAGCTTTCACCAACTAGACAAAGTGGGAACTTGTCTCACGATCGCATACCTTCGAACATCCGATCTTCGCCATTCAAACAGTAATCCTTACTTCGATTACTCCTTTTATAAACCTTATAGTCTAAGGCGGAGTCTGAAAGCTAAGCTGGAACAAGATATTGGAAGTAGAAATATTAGGCACGTTGAAGAAAGACAAGGGTCCCCTTGTCCATTCCTATGTGAGTCACCGTGGTGTAGCACACAGGTAGCTAAAGGTCTTGTGACACCAAGCACTGGGAGGCTGAGAGGTGCATGCCATTGATTAAAAGAACAATTCAGCAAGTGATTCAGTTTTCCATGAACCAAGTCCTGTACCAAGTTCTGAAAATAGTCCACATGTTCTCACAAGGAAGTGTCCCTCTGAACTAGTCTTTGTGAAGGCAAGAGAGTACTGGCATCCTCAGCTGGACGGTGACCCCCACCAGAGCTCTATGCCATTACTGCCATTCCTGGCATAGGCTGGGAATCGAAAGCCAAACGTAAAGAAAATGTGGGACACACGCATCAGGTCAAGTCTTCCATTTTGGCACCAGAGGAGTTGTTGTTCATGCAGTTGGTAATTAGCGGGAACTGTGGTGCCCCACTCCTACACACCCCAGTGTGCATGATGTTGGTCAAAGGGACTATGATGCAGCCCAAGCCTAAGCAACAATCAGTAACAAGAAAAGATGCACACTTCACAAAATCCTAATGGCCTCATCTGGACTCTTAGCTGCAAGTGTAAAGTGAAACCAAAGAGAGCAATCTGCCAGTGATGATGCAAGACCAGAAATCACTGAGTTCCTGTATCAGGTAATGAAGCTTTTCAGAAGACTCGGTCATCCCGTACTATTTGGGGCCTCAGTGGCTTTTTTATATTCATGAATGATTCTTCCTGTTGTATTCTTTGGGTTGTTGCCAGTTATTCGTTCACAAAGAGGAGAGATGTCAAATTTGACTGGCGGTGCATTGTGAGGAGGGTGCCATCTGATGACCCAATGACGAGCAATAGGAAGGGGAAAAAGAGGAGACAGCATAAGACAGAAAAAGGGAGTCAGAAGCCTATATGCATAGGATCATGGTGGACAAGCCAAGGGACAAACTTCTAGCAGACGTAGGGCACATCCCATATGATAGGGTAATATAGAAAGCAGTGCGTCCCTGCGCCCATTTCTGTGTGTTTTCTGTTGTCACCAAGAACACTACATGGATCAATGCCTTCACTATAAGCTGCACAGTGGACTTGCCTCTTGATTCACACACTGCCCTATTGATATATTCATATGCAGCGACGAAGATGGTACCATTAGGGAGGGTCTGGTTTCACCTAATCTGAAGCGGGCTTATTGTTCTGAGCAGCGAACAATGTAGTGAAAAGCAGAAAGACAATCTTGCCCGTCCAACCCAGATCTTAAAACTGTCCATTGACACTGCACACCATGGTACACCACATCGGTACCATAAACTGTGGTACTGTGCACTATGGCACCACAAATGGATGCTGTGACACTGAGAACAATGACATAAAAAAACAAACCCAGACACTGTATTTCTGAAATATCACACCCATCCAGACACTGAACACCTACACATCACACAATCGGAAACTGCAGACCCTTACAAAGACCCTAATGCTGCACATCTTGACACTCCAAACCCTGGATTCCCCATTGACATCACACACTGACACCGTAGACTGCCACTACAGACTCTTACACTGACCATTGACACTGCATGCAATTGCACTGTCCACTGACACTGCCTGGAACAAGAGAGTCACACACAGTTACCAGTAACAATGCTGACCCAGACCCTGCCTAGTGCCACTGTATGCAATAGCACTGCACTCTGGCACTGCAGAAGAAGCTTTTGATATCCTAATATCACTAACAACTACAAAAACAGGACAAAAGAAAACAAGTCCTTGGAGAAAGTCAGAACTAAACAAAGTTAAAACAACAAATTGCAAAAGCGCCAATGCACCTGGCTCAAAACAAACAACAATCAAGACAAATGTCACCTACACAAGCTTAACAAAATATATGTCAGCAATCAAAAAGGTTGAAAAATGTACTAGTCAGACAGAATTCAAAATGCTAAATGTGCAAATAAAGAAATTTATAAAATTCTCATAGATTTCATAAACCTAAATGCACAGAAGGAACTTATCCAATTACTCAGGAATTCACTGACAAACTGGCAAATCATTACACACCCAAAGCAGACACATTGGACTCCTATTGAAAATAAAGAAAAACCACCCGCACCAACCCATTTTCAACAATCCACTCCAAGAGTAGGCTAACCCAGTCTCTACATTCCTTCAAATAACTATCAGAAAACTAAGGTATGGATGTTGGCTAAGAAAGCAGACCAGCCAGCTGCCTTCTTACCCCTGTCCACCTCAAATCTTCAAGAATATTCTTTTAACTACCTCTGCTGCTGTTCCAGTGAGAAGAATCATCAATAATTATTTAACTACGGGAATCTTTCCAGAAAACAGGATTCCACCCAGGAAAAAGCACAGAATCTGCCCTCATCACCATCTGGGATGACCTTAAAAACACAGTAGACTGGAACAGGGTTGATGCTCTACTTTTCTAGGACCTCTCAACTGCCTTTGACACAGTTAACCATGACACTCTAATACAAAGACACTACGGAGCCGGCATAGAGGGGACTGCTCTCGACTGGATCACATCCTACCTTCAAAATAGAACAAATGTCATCCATTCTCTCCCTTTCTCATCCAAATCGTACTGCACAAAAGCAGTGGTACCTCGAGACTCCATCATCTCTCCCATGCTTTTCAACATCTACATGAAGTCATTACCAGCAAGGATCAATGAGTTTTAGATCACAGGCTATATCTATGGAGATGACACACAAATATTCCTTAAACTGGAAAACCCCAGAGACATTGGAAACTCAAAAATCTTCAGTTGCCTCTGTGCCGTTGATCAGTGGATGACATGGAGCCATCTCAAACTGAATACTTTCAAAATTGAAATACTCACATGTTGCAATTGGAAAAATTACAAGCCACTGTGCGCCTCTCCTGACGATCTGGAACCTCCTCCTAAAGTATCCAAGGAAGTAAGAAAACTTGGAACTTCCATGGACGCCAAGTTATCAATGAATGCCCAGGTGGACAAATTAGCAAGATCAAGCTTCATTACTATGAAAACTCTGCAATGGCATCTTCCCCCACCTGGAATTTTCACACACGGTCCAGGCTACTATCTCTCTTGCACTATCTAAACTGGATTATGCCAATGGCCTCTGCCATGGATCATCTTTATCAACTATGCAAAGACTACAATGGATTCACAACTCTGCTACCAGACTACTACTACATGTAAAGTCACCAGCCCACATCTCCTGTGCCTTGAGGGCCCTACATTGGTTACCAGTTGCTAGAAGATCTACCTTCAAGCTGCTTTGTATCACCCACAAAGCAATACATGGAACAGGAGCACTTTTTATCAGGAACAAAATCAGCAAATACATTCAACAAAAGAACCTCCGCTCCGGATTGGCACCTCACCTCAAAATCCCACCATACAACAAAACAATCATAGGTGATATATCTTTCTTTGTTCATGCAGCCAAACTATGGAATTCATTACCCCCAAACATAAGATCAACTGATAATTATCTTATCTGGCTACTCAAGAGTTGGTTCTTTCCAACATAACCACCATGCTCAAACACTAATGTACAACATACCCCTGTGTATGTAGACATTTATAATTTGATTATATTTTAATATTTATGTATATGTCTCCCTTGGTACAAAAATGTATAATAACTATGGTTTTTAAAATATATAGACATTCTTTGGGTCTGCTTAACATGTATATAGGTCGCTGCATAGTTTTCATATAAGTTATTTGATTGTATGTTCAATGGTCTCTGTTTTATTTATCCATCACAATATGTAAATATTATCATAACTATTTTATTTTATATTGAATTATTGAAAAAAAAAATACAATTTAAAAAAAGTTATAAAAATACACAAATAAATTAGCTTCAAGTACAGCAACACTTGGAAGTTTGACTTTAAACAATACAGCATATATCAGGGTGTATGTACGTTCAAGGCCTCCAATCCATACTCAACCAATTAACAGTTGAATTTTTTTTTAAAGCTCATGTCAACAGTATGGTATTTGTGTGCATCTAATTTTGGTAGGGCCCTCTTTCCCAGTTAGTTTTCAGATTGTAGTGATGAGTTGCATTTATCAAATTTTTAAAGCCAATAATTGTTGTAAAAGTCCTTGAATACAGATGTTAAGGTTAACATAGGACAGTGAAAACATACACTTAAATATTAAAAAAATTAGTTTGTTGTTATTTTATATCTTTCCATAAACATCTTTGTTGGAGACAGATTAAGGTTTTTTTGCTTTTTCAGCCAACACGTTTGGCCCTGCAGTCCTCGGTCTTTTCAAGGTTGTTCGTAGTAGGTCAAAATTGAAGAACATCATGCTCATTTGTGGTAAAGCTCACAGTGAGTCACAGCAGATGTGATGAGTTCAGCAACATAAGCTAGCATGTGACATACGTGAGAAGGGAAGGAAAAGGAATGTTTGGAAACTCACTATAAATAGATTAAATAAAATGTGGATAATTCAAAAGTATGGGGACAATGGTGGTAGCGGGAAGCCATTGCTGGGTGAGGATTTCTAGGGACAGAAAGTGGGAGAACAGAGTTTCATCTTATTCCATGAATGATGTGAGCCCTTTTTAGGTCAAGGGTTAACCAAGAGCTTTTGATTTCTCTAAAATTCTATGTAATAAATACTTACTTAAAGGGCATTTCTGACACCTCTCTTACTCCATTGGTCTGTTGTTATGTCATTCACATTTTTCTTCGGCCCATTACAGCAACCGCATGGGGCAGTGGGCCAACGTATTTAAGCCACTGGTTAACTTCACTTTGAGAAGACTACATTTTGCTCTTTCACAAGGAGTATATCGGCACAAACAGTAGTTACCTTTAGGGCCAGTGTTTTTGTTTTAACTTTATAATTACTTTAGTGTTGCCTTTGTGTGTGAACACAGAGCTCATTCCATCTTTATCAGATCCTGAAGTCTGCTAATGGAGTTGTAAATTGTTTTCGGAGTGGCCTTGTTTATCAGACTGCTGGAGATTTCACATCATCTCACATTAACTCTGGATATAAGTTAATCAGGGTGCTCTATTAATCTTGCCAACCCTGTCTTTCTTTCTTTTTCTTTCTTTCTTTCTTTTTTTCCCACTTTCCTTCTTGCTTTCTTATTTCTTCGTTTCTTGCCATCCTTCTTTCTTTCTTACCTTCCTTTTTCACCTTCCTTCTTGCCTTATTTCCTTCTTTCTTGCCTTCTTTCTTTATTTCATTCTTCCTTTTTCTTTCTCTGTGCCTTTGTTTTTGTTCTTTCTTTCTGTTTTCTTTCTTGTGCTTCGTCTTTCCTTCTTCCTTCCCTTTTCCTTCCTACCTTCTTTCCCTTATTCTGTTCTTCCTCTCTCCCTTTCTTCCTCCCCTCCTTGCTTTCCTACCTCCCTTCACTCATCCCGCTCTCCTTTGCTTCCTTTACTCCCTCCTTCCTTTCTTCCCTCCTTTCCTTCCTTTATTCTTTCCTTCCTTCCTTCCTTCCTTCCATCGTTCCTTCATTCCGTCCCTTCTTTCTTGCCTGCCTTCTTCCTTGATCTCTTTCTTGCTTGCCTTCAAGAGGCTGGTAACCAATGCCAGACCAATTGGCTTTTTAGGTGTGTGCTAGCTAAGATCTTTTAATTTTACTTTTAATTTTACTACAATTATGTGTATACTATACTTATAGGGGTATTCAACCATATTGCATCCATTAGACTGTGGTTATGTCACTCACATTTTTCTTTCACCCACTCCAGCAGGCTTCAAAGGCAATGCGTCAGCCCACTTCAGCCATTGGCAGACTTCACTATGACTAATGGCATGTTGCCTTTTCGCAGGGAGCACATCCACCACAGAGCAGTGATGGCTGCTATTTTTTAGAACAAAAAACGTTTTTGCTTTTAACCAATGTGTTTTTATGAGGGCCTGGCAGCTTCTTCAACAATAAAGTTTTATAAAAACCATAACTAAATAAAACAGGATTTGCCAGAAAGCTGGCGGTCAACACCAGACTCATTGGCTTTCCCAATGCTTGTTCTTTGTTGAGAGAGAGAATCAGAATTGTACTCATGGCGGCTTAAAAGAATGGGTGGTACGATGAAGATGGAGGTGTGTCAGAAGAACTAGTGGCATGACCGAAGCACAAAGTAAGGCTTGTCAGTAGAGCAGGTGAGATGAAGAGCTGGAAACTACACAAGCAGAGTAAGGGGTACGACAGAAATCCAATGTTTTTAAAGCAAAGGGATTGTGAAGGTATGGTTTCAATTGTTCTTGAAGAACGCTATGACCAAACCTAAGGCCTGATTTATCCAGATTTAGCGTTTGGAGTACTTTGTCCACCAAACTCTCTGCCTGCTCACCTCATTTAGAGACAGGTGGACCTTAAGCTTTCCACAAGCCCCCACTGGCTCCATCGGCAGAATGGAGTATAGACTGTCTGAGGGAGTGCATTACATCTCCTACCCTACTTAGGGTGGACGGTGTAATGGCCTTTTTTCTGTCCCTCAATGTCTGGTAAATGGCAGTGGCTTACAGAAAAAAACAAGCAATGACTCCCACACCATGGGAGAAAATCAGAGGGTGTAGGGGTCATTTGTTAATCTGCAGGGCAGTGGTGGTAATGTCCTCCATCACTCTGAGGGGATGTACTCTGTCTGCCAAATTCTAAACCAAGCACTAGGTGAAGAATTACAATTTATTTTGTGTCACAGTTGGGTAGTTGCCAAAACAATTGCACTAGCCAAAATGGTCAGACACGGTCATCCTCATTGCATGTATGCATTTCAGGCCTACACGTATGTACACGTGTCCCAAGGTGATATTTAAGAGCGGTTTGGGTTGAGGTGATTCACATAACTCGGTCAAAAGGAAGATCTTGAACCAGAACTTTTCAGCAGGAGGTTTGGATTTGCCTGGCTTTGCGTGTAGCTAGTTAGTGACCCACGTGGATTATGTGGGGAATGAATGGAGTAAGCATTCAGTCTCGACAAGCAACTATTATAGTATATGCGTGACAATAGACTAAAAGAGGGATTGCTGTGTGGTTCCTCTATGAGACTGTACTCCCTCCCACACTTGGCCCAACTAGATCAGAAACTGTGGAGATGGGGAGACACTGGACGTTCAGGTACTACACAGTTTGCTATGCAAGCGCCTCTTTACATCTTCCATATTTGTGGACAGCATCGGGATATGGATATGTCACGATCGCTATAGGGAAACGGCAAAACGATGGGTGTCGCTTTTATTAATCAGTGCTTCAGGTCGTTTCACGACACCAGGATGCACCCACAGATCAGTGTGTCCAACAATAAAGACTGAGAAGTTAATACCTTCAATGGGATGGAGGAATTTACTTCCGAAGCAGACAACAATATATCTTAATTGTATAGAGCAGATACTGTCTTTATAGACTTGTGCATTAGAAATGAAAAGGAGGAAGATTATGTTACAGAATTCACGGAGAATGGCGCAGGATACAATTAGTAGTCAGAAAGCGTCCTCCATTGCCAGATTTACTTTGAGACAATGTAAAATACTTCCGGATGAGCATGACTTAAAAAGACAGGGACGATAATCGCCCCAAATGCAGACTAACAAAAGTGGAACTTTTTACCATAATATAAAATGATAATTGAAGTCCCAGAGTGCTGGCGTTCTGGATGTCAATGTAGACCAAATATACTTGAGTTACGGCCTGAATGCCTTTAAGGTGCCAAGCGTTTGCCTATTAGGATTACACCCTAACTCCAAGTACACAAGATGCAGCCTGAATTCACCTATGCTAATTTTGCTTCTTGCAAGAAAAGCTATTACACGGCTGGAGAAGAAGCAGCCCACGATAGAAAAGTTGTTAAATTATATGGAGGCAGGGGCCATCTATCAGAAGAACATTAGAAAAGATAAACTGAGGGATGATTTGACTAGCGGTTAAGTACCAGTGCTTTCCTTTTCTCACCTGATTTGAGACTGCAATGATTTTCTCAGTGCACATTAATTTTTGCTGAACTGGAACACCCAGAACAGTGTGGGTTAATCCCACAGAGGGCCACTTCACACAATACGCGCCACTTATGCCACATCACGGGCAAGGTTGCAGGATTTACAGAGCACCCAGTGGCAATCTCCCTACACTTTTAAAAAGCATTGGACGCCCTTTGGTAGCCGTACTTGATGCTTGTGTTGGAAGCCCTCTGATGGGTCAGGAATCCCTGAAGTGGGTCAAGCTACTCTACCCGGTGCCACGAGCCAGAGTATGGCGGTACCTCAGATATCTCGACCGTTTGATATTGGCAGCAAGTGGGCTCCCTCTCCCCCATGGCTTTACTATGGCCATGGAGCCGCTGGCTGCCCTGTTGCGGGCAAGGGCCCAGAGAGGGGTGTGATAGTCGGACCCGCATGGCAAGAAGTTTCGCTCTACGCAGATGACATTCTGGTTTACTTATGTAACCCGAGATGAGATTCACCAACACTCGTTGCCTTCCTAGATCTTTTCGGACATATGGCAGGTCTTCGGGTGAACTGGAGAAAGTCTTGCATTTTCCCCTTGAGGGCGGCGGCCCGTGCAGAGGTGGTGGAGTTGGAATCAGACCGTCTCCCTTGGTGGTTAGAGATCTTGCGTGACCTTGGAGTGAACGTCTATCATATGGATAGGGACCTCCTAGATGTAACTCATGGCAAAACTTTGACATCACTACAACAAACTGCAGGCTTCTGGACGCATTTGCCGTGCCTCCTCTACTTCTTTGCAGCAGGTCAGGTGGCCCCACTAGGGCTTTGTTTAAGGACTTATGGAGTCTACGCTCTGACCTTATATGGGGGGGTGCGCGCAAGCAAGTATCTACCTGCATACTCCAGCGCCCACTCGTGGAGGATGGCTTGGTTGTGCCAGACCTAAAGCTTTATTATGCAGCGGCACAGTTGCAGTGGCCCATGCGATTGAGGACAGGAGGCGTGATGGGCAAAAGCCAATTGATCAGTGATGAGCTCGACAGGATAGGAAAACTATATTATCTACTGTGGCCAGAAAGGGTGGCTTAAAACGTAAGCAAGCTAGCAAAGGTCCCAATGCTGTGCTGGAATAGATTCATTCAAGCGTGACGTGGTGCGCCCCAATAAGCAACGCAATTTCCAATCTGGAGCATGCCCATGATGCGTGCTCTGCTGGAGACATATGACTCGGGCCTTAGAGGGAATTGGGAGTGACCTGCCTTGGAGACCTGTACAATGATGGGGATATGTGCTCCTTTCAGGGCCTGCAGGATGGCAAAGCTGTGGGAGCTGGCCAGTTTATAGCTTATAATGCCTTTGTCCTGGCGATCAGGGCCACCTGGATGGTGCAGAGAGAAGCCCCAGCCCTACTTCACAGATTGCACTCTATACTGACCCATGGTATGGGCCACAGAGCGATTACAGTACTATATTTGGCCTTACAGACTGGAGACACGGACATCGCATTACTTGTCAAACCCAGATGGGAATCGTGTTTGGGGGCGGTCCTGACGGCTAAACAATGGAGGATGGCACTTGAGCAGGTGAAGCAAGTGTCTCCTAATGCTCAACTGAAGTTCACCCAGTGCAACTACTTACTACACACTTACTTAACACCACACCACCTCCACAGGATGTTCCCGGGAGGGACTCCAGTATGTCTTAGATGTGGGTACCATAACACTATTTTCCTTCACATGGTATGGGATTTTCCTCTGCTTGCATGGATGTGAGGGCAGGTTATGGCACACATCTCTGCGATTGTGGATGTTCAGCTATCACCTGACCCCCCCTACTCTGCCTACTGGGTATCAAAAAACACATGAAACGCACTAAACACTATCTGAAACCGGCTGAGCTGGCTATGACTCTCTTCAAGCACCTTATAGCTATATCATGGAAGGTAGCGTAGCCGCCCTCGATAAATTGCTGCCTTTCGGTGGTACTTCGATGGGCGACTACTGAGGCTGACGTTATAGAACCCAACTTCCACATAGGAGGATGGGAGGTGCTGCCGCTATGTGGGGCATGTACTTGCTCAACCTGCAAGAGAGAGTAGATGTTATTGCATGATCAGTGGTGCGAGTGGGGAGTGCTGCCTGGGTTTGGTCAGCCTTGGGTTGGTCACTGAGCAACTAGTCCTGGACAGCCCATATGTGAGTCTCTATTATGCCCCCTACATACAGATTGGGATATCGCCCTCCCATACTTTGTGGTACAACAGACGAGGAAAGTTTGCTCATTGGTGGACCTGTATAATTGCTCCTGTACTTCCACATACATTCCTCTCTCCATCGTGACACCTAGATGATGCCTGAGAACTAGGCTACCACCCTCAGCCACACCGATTGTTTATTTATGCCTTTTTTAATGTTTACTTGTGCACGATCATGAGAACAGCTATATCTGATTGGCATCCTGTTGGAGATCGCATATGACTCACCAACTTCCCTTGCAGGGACAGTTCATCAGAACAGGGGACATTTAAGCAATACATGCATATGTTTTCTCACCATGACACTTGTAACCTTGATGCAATGTTATTATGTTCTGGACTCTGCCCCTAAAGTTTGCTTTTATGCATCTATGATCCTAATTACTGTTGTATTGCTCTGAAAATGGCAATAAAGATACATTAAAAAATGAATATTTGCTGAACTCACTTCTGGCATGAACTACACGGCCGTACTACAGAAATTGTAGGTTAGATAAAGCCATTGTAATTGTGCCATTAATTATTATAGTCACTGTTTAATAGAGGTGATTTCTGTATCGTACGACTGACTTATTCTATCCCCGATGCCATATGATGCCATTGTCTGTTTTGGTACATTTGTAGGAAAACGTGAAATGCTTAAAAAATGATGGTGACACCAGCTAGGAAATGCTGAAAGGTTAGGTAGATAGTAGTACTAGACAAGAGTAGGTATTTAGGAATAACAGCAGACAGGAATGAACAGAAAAGTTAGTGCATGAAGACCTGGAGCAGGGTCGCAGTGATTTGGTTGCAATGGGCATGTTGACATATAGAACTGTGTGTGATTCAGAAGAAGGTGTTACTGTGTCTGGCGTTAGGATAGGTGGCCATGCTACAGTGTGAAAGAAAAGTGTGCCTCCAAAAGTCAGAAACTTGCATTTGCAGTGAAAGTTTGCTTATTTCAAAGGTTAGTAACGTAAAGGATTTTGTGCATTCATAGATTTCTGTAATACATTTGCATTTTGTGTAGTTGGCAGGTGTGTATTTGTATGTTTTTCAGATTTTGTGTGTTCATATCAGGAAGGAAGATTTTAATTTGTAGTGAATGTTGACCGTGCATGTGACAACATGTGAAACTGAGCTGGTGTTAAAGGCCTAGGTTTTATTGCTTTGGAAGCTGATGGAGAAGTTTGAAAGTAATAGCTGAGTTCAGTCTGTTGTGCCTACAAAGTATGTTACCAAATTGGTGTGAAGTACAAAATTACAACATAAGAGGTGTATTAGACATGGGTACAGAGGAATGGAGGTGATGGGTGGTAGGTCCAGCCTGGGTACGTGGCAGCAGCAGGGCAAAGCTTGGGGGTATGCTGCCATAAAGGACTGATTATGTTGTTGTATTAGGTTCCAACCCAACTGCAGAAGATATGTTTTGTAAGCCTGGAACCACCATAACTGGTGCCTCATTTGTGACCAGGGGTGGAGAACGGCAGGATGTTGAAATGGTCACCTTGAGACAAGTGAAGCCAGAGCCATGGGAATACAATATCCATCCCTAAAAGAGAACTAAGACCAATGACCTTCAAGCACGAACTGAATCTTTGGAGCGAGACAGCAACAAAAATAAAGTATTAGTACAAATGCCTTCATACATCAAGGTCGCAGAGTGTAGTAAGGAGTGAGAGAGATCACATTTTATTAATTAATTATTGACATAAACGTAGAATATGGCAGCTAATAAATGTGCAGTTTTTAAGGTCTAACAGAGAAACTAAAACCTGCAAGTTTAAATTTGTGGAGGACATTTGTACCTACTAGTCATATTTCTGACACCACGATCAGCATGAAAACATTTGATATTCATATTTGAGTGAATAATTAATAAATATTAACATGTAAGTATTATTTCCGAGTAGAAACAGTAGAAATGAAATGTATTCTTGAGTATTAAATGAATGAGAATTAGACACACATATTAAATTAAATAACTTTCATAACTTGTGAAATAAATGGACGTTTAAAAACTGCTTTCAGACAACATGAATAATGTTTAATAAAATAAATTGCTTTGCATATTTGATTTGAATTAAAGGGTGCACGAGAGCTCTTATTAATGTATTAATAGTATTAATGTGTATTAGGCTTCCTTAATATAACTAGGCCTGAAAGTTAACTTCTGTAAGCAGTCATGGAAAATTGTATTTGTTCATGTTGTCCTTTAACCTGAATTCTTTTCTCTAAGCAGCAACTCTACTGTTGAATGTTCTACTGTATTCCAGGAGAAGAGCACGTTTCAGGTTTAGCCAACGTAACAATATTTGTTCTAACTGCTGAGTTGTACAGGAAGATTCATGACGCTTATGTGAAAAAAAATTAGCTTTGTTTATTGTGCTCCATGAAAAAAGAAATGCAAGTTACAGACTGTTAGAAACTGTAATATTTTTGAGGAAGATGACAATGCACATTTGCTGTGAACTTTTCTAAATGTATTAAATCTTAGTGGTGCCATCTACAATGATTGAATGTTGAAATCAGTGCCCAGAGTGTGCCCACCGAATGGACCAACTGAATTAATTTTGAATATTTTAATTAGTGAAGAACTTTAGAACAGAAGTCAGACCCCTTCAGAACTCTTGAAGTCAGTCTCTCTCAGAACTTGCTTGATGTCAGTCCCCTTTTGATCCTCCTTGAGGCCGGTTCCCATCCTGCCTCAATGCTGTCCAGAACCCAGCTTAAGTCTGCTATTTCTGTTCTTGATGAGTTTTCTCATCATAGTCTTATCTACCCTATTCTGTTATGTGGTTCGGTACTAACAAGGCCAACTAATTCTGAACTGCTGATCTGTTCTATGTGCAGCTTGTGTTCTGCGCTGTCCTGATGCTGCTGTCAACTGACGCTGGAAGAAGGTGATCATTCCTGTGGAATCATCCTGTATGCTGCCACTTGAGAAGAGGGTTTTTTTTGTTTCCATTTTAGCTTTGTCGCTTACAGCAGCATATTTTTATAGTTAGAGGCACTAGCTAGATGTTTTCCAAATTATTTTTGCCTTCTTTTATTTTTGCTTTAGCCCGCTGTGTTAGCCCATTCCCACACATGCAAGTCAAAATTCTGGTTATTACCAAGAATGGTCCAGCTCTGAAATTGATTGTAAATTTGTATTTTGACTATTTTCTGATGTCACCATCATCTGCTTTGAAATCTGGTAATAAAATGCATATTGTGTTGTTGCTAGTCTATATAATTTTTTTGGAGTGTCTATCAGTTTTGATATTCTCTAGGTTGAATCTTTTCAGACTTTTTGGTCAGCCTATGATTTTCATGTATGTGTTTAATTTAGTTCTGCGCACCATTTATGTGACATTAATTTTGGGACTGTAATAAAGCTTTGAAACTTTATTCGGTTTGGATTTTAATTTAGTGTTGAATTGTTCACGGTGTGTAAAATATTGTTTATCAAGTTTTATTTTATTGAATTGTGTGGTTTGGTCCTAACTACTGACTTCATCATCAAGTCCAAAGGTCGGGTCGACCTCTAAGGATGTGACTTTGGGATGGTGTCACACCTGAGCGCTTGGGGTTTCTGAACCCAAGGTAGGAAGAAGACCTCCGCGGGCCACTCCAACAGGAGCTTTAGTTGGTGCCACAGTCTGGACAGGGAGCTATTCCCTCTGCCTAAATCCAGGCTCTTGGAATGCTTGGTTAATGGGGGCTTCTGAAAACAAATTGATTTGGCGGGCCAGACCCTCTGGTGGTAACCACTGTGGTGACCATGTCTCTAGAAAGGGCTTGACTAGTGTTTGCCCATCATTTCATCAAATTCTTCACCATGGATGAATCCAAAAAAAAACTCCTCCATATGCCCTGAGATCCTTTCAGTCTCCCAGTACTTCCTAAACCAAAGCTTGTTTCTGGTGACTGTGTGACCTTCTCTAGCAGTTGTGATGAGGATTCGCTTCCTTCCAAATAACACCCGGATCTGTAGCTCGTACAGCAATTTGAACTTTTCCCTAAGATCAGTGATTTACCTAAATGTAGTGTCCCACTTGAATCAATATAGGGTAAGAATGTTGTCAGCAGCTTCTCTTCTGATTGGCTTGTTGGATTCTATCTTACATAGCTTTGGGCTCTGGAAGTGAATGGCTATAATTGGGTATTTTGGAAAAGGTTCCTTTCATCAATTGAATCATTAAGGTGTGTCAGGGCTCTTGTAGGTGGCTACATGTGGTGTCACTCTATTCTCTCTGACAAACGTATACAAATGAACCTCAAGGTGTTGCATGGTTTCTATGCAGATTGTTCTCTTGCCGCACAAGTCTTCTTTATTCTCTCTGAGAAATGTATACAAAGAGACCCCAAGGTGTTGTTTTGTTTCTATGCAGTTACTATCATGCTGCACAAGGCTTGGCCATTGGACTGCATGTAAGTATGTAAAGTTATTTATATAGAGGAAATCTAGCTGCACATCAACAGACCACTGTTCAAGAGAAAAGGAAACATAGAAGTGGGGCTTACTTCCAGTTAGAAAGGTTTTTTGTGTGTCCCTTTGGTATTAACAACTAGCATGTTACTTTTCGATGCTGTGTACCTTGAAGAAAGAAGTGTCTTCAGCTTCCCATTCATTACACTGGGACTGTGTTTTCATCATTCCTGAGTGGTCTGGGCATGCTGGTGGAACAGAGTGTCTGGTCAGGTAGGTTGGCATTAAAATATGCCTACCTCAGAGGACTGCACATTTTTGTTAAATTTCCATTGGGGCTGCCAATTCTTTTTTTGCTTTTGGGTAAGATGTCAATTTCCATTTGCACAGTTGCCTGTCACTTTTCCCAGTATAGTAGGTTGATGGTTGATCGGTAGACTTAGAATTTAAACACTTTCCTTGATCTCTTCTGTTAATGAGATGGCACAGGGCATCACATTCTGCAACCTCTACCACTGCTTTTTCTTATTGTTGCTTGGTTGCTGGGCAGATATGGTAAGAAATATTTTGAACCAGTTGATCCACCCCTAAGAGATAGTCCAGTGAGAGCTGGTATTTTTGCAGTTCTATAATCGATTTCTCAATATCGGTTGGGGGTGTGTAGTGGACTGGTGCATCTGAAAGTAGGGATAGCACCCAAGAGTAGCACAGGGCAGCTAGCTTTTCACAATAGACCTTGATGAAACTCACAAGCAAAGCCATGAAATAGTTAACATTATTATAAGATCATGCTGTGCGTTATTTTGTAGCAAAGCACAACTGTGGCATGCAGAGTTGCTTGGTACTATGAGTTTTCCAGAAATGTAAATAAGATGTTCCATGGAATTGCTAGGATCTGGGAAAGTATCTATGTTTCATAAGCACACATTTCATTCTATGCTGACGTTCTGTAGATCATAAGCACACAAGATGCATGTTCATGTGCTAAATGCACTATTTCGCTAGAGACACTTTTGGTAACTAGAAGAAGAAGGTGAAAACTATATATTAGACTAACTAGAAGTACATACACCTGAAATACATTAATTACACAGGAAACTCATTACATTCAAAGCATATTAAATCAGCCGACATCCAAGACTCTGTTTCTTCCAAGCCCATACAACTACCTGACTGCTCCCTGTGTGACCTGGCTATTGCTTTCCATACTTGCCTGCTCCCTTGCAATTTCCCATCCAAGATTTTACCTGTCTCGAGTAAGAAGCACAACTTCTCTGAGGAGGACCAGGAGACTATAGTGAGATTTGTAGTTCAAAACTACAAACAAACTACATGGCATTCACCTCATAACTATCTAGTGTGAAACAGAAGGCAGCCTTATGACAGCAGTTGGCAAATCGAGTCACTACATTGGGGGAGGAGACAGGCGAAGGAGATGCTCACTAGGATAGGGGTGGTTGGAGGTCTATCTGATGGACAAACTGGAACCCGTCTCTGTCCCACCCCACTTTGAAGGATGTCCTCTCTGCTATGCACTCCTACCTTCTGCACGGTTGCCTATGACAGATGGCCATATTGTGGTGCCAGGTAAAACATTAAGCACCAAGCTCCATTCCATAAGTAAATATGTGTTTTCTTATTCAATGTATGACATGTTAGCAGTAGGTTGTTTGTTAAACGTTTCTGTTGTCACCCTGCACAATATGCATAAACATGGTTTATAAGATTACAAGCCTTCTTAACATGTTTTGGTCCTGTGAGTGTAAGATCTAAAATTTCTATTTAAATAAAATGTATTCCCAACTTAAGCCATTAGCATTTGTGAATCAGTCAACCAATCAATAGATTTATAGAGTGTGGCTTATGACCCCAGAGGTATTCAGATGCTGGGGTTGTTGCTGCAGGCTAGTAGATATTACTGGAACAGCCAAGTTTTGAGCTTTCTCCTGAAGTTGTCGTAGTTGGGCCTTTGCTCTAGGCATGTCTACTGGTTTAGGGATGACACCACTTTTGTTTGTAGGCAAGTAGGCCAATCCTACAACAAGTCACAACTGTCGGCCCAACCCTCCCGGCTCACACGCAGTTTCCGGCAGCCTTCACACATGGACTTAAGAGTGTGACATCTCAGGGGAGTCATGGTTAAATGGAGAGTACCCGTTTCTCACATGAGCAACAAGTCTCATTCGCACAAAGGCAATGAAAGGGATGCAGTAAAGTTTTCAATAGGTTTTATTAACAAGACTGCAATCTACTGTAAAATGCATGAGCTGCAATGATTCGGATAATGAACAATACAAGAAGCAGAATTGTAAAGATCAGAGTCGTGAATACAAAGACCCCCACTATCTTCCAATAACATGAAATTTAAAATATCCCTATGAACCTAGCATGGAGAACCTAATCTCTAACCTAAAGAGAGCTAGGTGTGATAAACCTAATCTTCCAGAACCATGTCCATGAGAACAGCCCCCCAACCCTCGTTACCTTGGAATGAGGTCTCTAGATCAGACTCAGTGGGGACACAAAGGCTGGGTCTGCATCAAGGCGATGTGTAGCATAGATAACGTTGATGGCATCTGGTAGGAATCCCTCTGATAACCTTGTCTGCGTGAAATGTATTTATATAGATCTTGTAGGACCCCTGATGCAGGTATGTTCCCAAACAGTGGAT
The DNA here is from genome assembly GCF_031143425.1 of Pleurodeles waltl. Lineage (NCBI taxonomy): Eukaryota > Metazoa > Chordata > Amphibia > Caudata > Salamandridae > Pleurodeles > Pleurodeles waltl. The sequence goes on along the minus strand of NC_090442.1, from coordinate 600,803,502 downwards.
AAGAAGGCATGCTTGGGGTGGCAATTATATAAACAGTTCCGTCCAAAAGTACATTATGTTCCTGTCATACGTACGTGGGAATGGGGCATGATGTGAATACCTACTATATCACTTGTCTTTGATGCTGATAGTGACCCCTTCACAGAGTGGCACTTATAATGTGAAATCAAAACATCTTCCTAACTATAAACATAGCAGCCATCTTGGAAGAAATAATTTAAAAAAATACCTTAAAACAGAGCAGAATAACTAGGTTAAAAGTCACTAGGTGACAGGAGAACAAGCCTGCAAGCCAGAAGGCTAAGCGAACTCCTGATTTCCAATAAAACTAAAGAGGATCCACTACAAAGTCAATGAGTTTGTGCGTGGTTCGCAGGTGGGTGAGGGGTCATTCCAGATCTTGGCGGCAAGCTGGGAGAAGGTGTGCCCTCCGCTGCAGCAAATTCTCAGGACTTGGGCTAGGGCGAAGGCTGTCGATCATAACTCCTTGGCTGGCCGGTGGAAGGAGAGTCTCTGGTTGATGAGACTGGGTCCGATGTTATGGAGCTCCCTGTATGCAACAGTGAGGACCTGGAATGTGCACATCTTGTTCTTGGGCAGCCAGTGTAGCTCCCTAAGGTGAGGGGAGATGTGAGTCTGCCTGGGGAGATCCAAGACAAGTCTTGCAGCTGTGTTCCAGATGATCTGGTGGCAGAGGAGGAGTTGGGCAGAGAGTTCGACATAGAGGGCATTTCCATAGTTCCCAATCTTCTACCAAGGATATATGAATTAGAACTGGCTCATGGAACTTACCTTCTTTCTGTTTCCTTTATACCTGCATTGTATATTGTATACTGTATGTTAGTATAGGAAAATAAGCATCAATTGTTGGATTTAATTTGTAATCCTCTGTACTTAATTTCAACATGCAGCCAGAGTGAGCCCCTCTGCTGTGGCAAAAGTCCATGCACCTGCAGGAGGTCAAGGTCAACCACAACCACCTGAAAGAGCTGTAAAAGTAAATATGGCGAAGAGAAGTGTGTTACATGCTGTTCCGAAATTGTATACAATTATAAGATGTGTTTTGTCAAGTCTGCTACTTGTTTTTCCCCATGTACACTTAACTAGTGTATGTTTGTTTGACATGTTAAATGTTGTATTTCATTTGAAATGCACTTGTTTTCCTATAGAGTGTGTGACGTTGGCCCAGGCCCCATCTCAGGCAAGAATGACTTCTGCTCCTCATACTGATTTCACAACTGTTCAGGCACCACACTGTTGACAAATGGTAGACCTTTGTAGTTCCCTTACATATAACCTCAAAAAAGACTAATGTTCTGTTTCAATGTATGGCCTGTTAGCAGTATGTGGTTTGTCAAACGTTTCTATTGTCATTCTGCTCAATTTGGTTTAAAAGATTTGAAGCATTCATAACATGTTATGTAATGTGAGTGTATGGCCCAAAACGTCTATTCAAATAAAATATTATTCCTATATTGGCCCTCATTACGACCCTGGCGGTCGGTGATAAAGTGGCGGTAATACCGCCAACAGGCTGGCGGTAATTAGCTCCAAATTATGACCATTTCGATACATATGGCATTACCCGTGGACAAGTCATTATTCACTTTGGCCTTTATTATGCTGTTTTCCTGTCATTTCCAGATAGAATTCCTTTGGACTTTGAGAGGTACAAACCTCTTTACCCTTGCCTCGCACATTCCCAATGCTTACAGAGAAGACTTCAATTTTGTTGACCCATAAGAAGACTCTTGTTCAAGCTTCTGAAATGCTGACACCTTTCCTTTTTGCTTATTTTTTGCCAACCATAGTTTCATTTTGCTCTAGATGTCATTTTTCCAAATTATTTTTGTAATTTATTTGTTTTTTACTTTTTGTCCTTAAGTTTTGTAGTCCAGCACATGCCAATTAGTGACTTGTTACTTCTAGGGATTTCCTTACTTGATTAATTACCCTGGATGAAATTTAGATTGTCTTCATGTTTAGGAGAGTTGGCCAGTGTGTGTTCTCTGAATATCAAGCTCTTGTTGTGCTACTCCGTATTGTCCTTATCAAGTGTTTAGTTTTTTTGATGTTAGTGTGTCCAAAAGTATTCCGTTATTTAAGCCATCCTCTGGTAATATTGTATCTTTATATCTTGGTTTTGAGAATCATCTATATTAACTTGAGCATAAGTTTGTAATAAAACCCTTTAACTTTATTTCAAACTTGGGTGTTCCTTTTTGTGGCCAAATGCTTTATCAAATCTGGTAGCAGAGCACTGGTTTCTCCACAAGAGGGGAGAAAATAATTAAGTATAGTGTTAAGGACTCACTAGTCCAATTATGAAATTAACCAGACCAAGCCCAAATCCTGATCCCATGCTTTGTTCAGAAGATTAATACCAGCGTTGTTCCTTTGCAGAGGATGTGTGAGTATTAATAGGGTTTGCACTTGCATTGCTTTGGCTAAGAATTGCCATAATGTGTGATCTTGTGAAGTGTTTTGCAGAGTTTTGAAGTTTTTGTGTGAATGTGGCGCTTCCTGCTAAGACGTTGTGTTGGTTAACAGGTCAGTCATGGTCTAAGATCCCAGACTAATGCACAAGGAGTGAGATTGACATCATACTATGTTGCGCTGGTATAGGCTAGTTGGCGTGAAGGTGCGCTGGTAGTGGTGGACTAGCTCATAGAGTGCTGCGTTAGTATTGGTTGTGAACATCGAAAAGAGGATTGTGGGAACAGAGTTACTTCCTGATAGCAAACAGAAAATGAGTTGTGAATTACTGAAATATTGATTGAAAACAAAGTTTTTTAAAGCATTGAAAATGTGGTAAAAGGTGATGTATTTATTCCGGTTAGTGAGGAAATAGTGACTCCATGCGAAGGTACTCCAGGTAATTAAGTATTGTCCAATGTAGGTCTTCATGCATGTTTGGGGCTTGAAAAGTGGCATACAATTACAAAAAGGAAGATGCATTAGGATTTCCATGATATGGAACGTTAAATTTGAGAATTATTGAGCATGTGAGGCAAATGTTATATGAAATGAAGCTGCCTTCGAGACCCGCATAATTTGAAGCACTTAGAGCCATATGTACGAACATTTTTTCCCATAGACATAGAATGGGTAAAAACCTTTGCTACATCTGGCCCTTAGTACTTGGGAATACAGAGCTCATCAGAAACAGAAAGCGAGGTATGAAGGTAGAGTAAAGAAACCATAAAACTATTGCAGAGGCAAGATGTGATAATGAAAAGAAAGCAGACATCATAGAGGGAACTAGATTGTGTCCTGTCTTAACGAGCAAAGAAGGAGAAAGCACAAACCAAAGGGAAAGAAAAAGACAAGAAAAGGCGAAACAGGTGACAAAGACAGAGAAAAAAACTGAGGTCTATTACAGTGATTCAGATGATGATTTTATAAATCAGTTACTGTTAAATTGCCTGCCTCTGTACATTTCAGAACAAACAGGGGGGTCAGGTGAGACATTGAAAAATGTGACTTTTGGTGTACCTACTGCACCTGTTGAACAGAGCCCTAATCAGACAGTACAGAGTCCAAATGGTAATCAGATGACACAGAGTTATGATTCAAATCAGACAGCACAGAGTTTCAATATGCATTTAACAGGACAAAGATTAAGGATGACAGTTCCACATAATCAACTGAATTACGCAAATCCAGATGCATTAACATCCAGTGACAATAGGTTCAGTTGTTCCTCTATATGGTTCAGGTATGGCAGGAAATAATGTGCATGCATTCCAAATGTTCCAAAAATCCCAGTTGCTGCACATGTTCCCTCATCAACAAATGCACAAGTATTTGTTAGTCCAAGTGGTTCAGAATTAGAAAGAGTTCTTTCACTTCCAAGATCATTGACCCCTACATGCATTCCACATCCAACTCCAACGACTAGTCAAACAGGATTTACGACTGATGCGAGGTTTCCTCAAAGAGTCTCACTATATTTTGTGCTCAGATCAGAACCTGCTATGAAACATTGGTTGTGGTACCCCTTATAGGAGATTACCTTTTAATTCTTCAGAAGAAGAAATGTCAATTGAAAATACCCCAGATCAGGCAAATCTGAGTTCTGCAGAGGAATAGATAGCCCATATTCATGAATCTCCTTCCCACAGACCCCACTCCTTGCTGGTCGACCTGATAGTCATATCAGAGAGCATCCCTTTGGGAGGGCGGGTGTCAGATGCCCATGTTGGACAGTGGGAGGAAGAATTTTCCCAATAGCAGTCCAATGTGTGCAGGATATTTGTGTACAAGGGGGCTACTCTGTTTGATGTTTCAGACTCACTACAAGGACTCCCTCAGATGTTTGACAGGCAGGCCCATGCCTTAGAGAATACTATGAAATGTTGCCAAGAGATGTCAAGGATGCACCAATATCAAATCAAAATGTATAGGGAACAGAGTTCAAGGCACCATTCCTTGGCTAAGAAGATGATGGAGGGAATGTTGAAAATGTTTTAAAGTCTAATTCCACAGGCAACATATGGAAAAGAGCCTTCACATCCATCTGCACCCCAACCTGCAGCCACTTGCACCCCAACCTGTACAGCCACCCCCCCGACCTGTACAGCCACCACCATATCCATCTATAGAGCCACCACCATCTCAACAGCCACCACCATATCCATCTATACAGCCACCACCATCTCAACCTATTCAGCCACCATGACCCCAACCTATCCAGCCACCACCACCTATACAGCCACTGGCACTCCCACTTTTACAGCCACCGGCCCCAACAGCAGAGCCAGATGAACCACCTGCCTAGACAGCAGCCACACATCCACACATAGTCACCCACCCAGAATGTGCACTCACTCACAAAAATCTTCTCCTTTACAATTGCATAGTCATAAGCGATAACCCCTGTAACTTTTGTAAATATGTTTTCATCTTCAGGTATGTACATAAATAAAATTGTGTATACTAATCACAAGATCTATCCTGAGTTGACTTGGATGATTTTTCAAAGATCAAGATTGTAGGACATAGATTTCTATATACCTGTTCATGAGCACTATATGTTGACCTGTACAAGCCATCCCATTGAAAGCAGATGCTAAACATCAGCAAATTTACACTGAACCACATTTAATGCAACACACATTATGCTAATTAAATGGCAGAGGTTTTGTTTAAATAAAATGTATATAAAAATATGATTTTTCAAAAAATAAATTGAACATAATTATAAATGAAAAATAAACTCTGCCAGATGGAATGGAAGAAAGGAACACAAAGAGAGTCTTCTGGAAGAATGGGCAAGGGAACTTGGATGGGGTTGAGAAACATAAAAAGCATAAGAGGAACCAGTCTATATGCAAGTGATTAAAAAAAATAGTCCAAAGTCAAAAATTACTCCAAACAGAATACTCCATAGACAACTTAGATAATAATGCCCACCCCACTCCACCAAGCCACATGTAGTATGGCCCTTCTCACTCTCTTCTTTCACAATGATGTGAAGATCATTCTCCCACGTGGATGCTCTTTGGCAACATAAGAGGTAGTAGGGGAAACAGCGAGGACTGACAAACTGGGAGACAGAACCACAGTAGGTTGGGTTGTCTGGGTGCCAATCTAGACAAAATAGCTGCACTCAGGTTGTTGATGGAGGCATTGATAGAATCAAGCTGCCTAGACTGTGTCTCTCAAAGCATCCAGAGCTCAACCCTCCTGTCCCGGACTTCCTGAGAGATCACAGTCCTGGATCATTAATAGCAGCCATCAGGCCCTGGAGTGCGGTCACAGGAACAGGCACTCATGGAAGGGATTGAGGTTCACATGAAGGGAGTGAGGTGTCAGATTGAATGGGGGCATCTAAGGAATAGGGGTCTCAGGAGTTAGGGAGGGCCAGGTGGCAGGCCCAGATGGTGTTGGGCCCTTCTCTTGGGACACCATTTCTGCTGGTTCATCTTGTGGGCCAGGAGGAGAAACAACTTCTTCCTCACCCTGGCTGGTAGTGTCACTTTCCTCCCCTTTATCCTCCCGATCTTCCACAAGCAACACAAAATTATACTGTTTTAGTTTATTTGGCATAAAAAATAATCCTTCCCGAAGTAAGTTTACATGCAATGTAAACATTTATCATATTAGGTAAGAAAATGTAAACATATTTGTCCATGTACAACATTTCCCTTCCACATGTGAAGCACAATGTCCTGCCAGATTTTGGCATGTGCTGCATTGCTCAACTGGGTATTAGGCCACCTGTTAGAAAAGGGGTCTTTAGTTGGCAGTTTGCTTGCACCCTGTCCAAGTAGGTATCCTCATTCTAGTCGAGATAAGGGAGATACCCAGCTCAGATAACCCCTGCTCACCCCCTTGGCAGCTTAGCACGAGCAGTCAGGCTTATCTCAGAAGCAATGTGTAAAGCATTTGCACATAACACACAGTAACACAGTGAAAACACTACAAAAGGACACCACACCAGTTTTAGAAAAATAGCCAACATTTATTTATGTAAAACAAGACCAAAAAGAGAAAAATCCAACATACAGTGCTAAAGATATGAATTTTGTAAGATGTAACTTAAAAATACAGTTCTTTGAAGTCGATAGCGCCACCTGGGGCTATCACGATGTTGTGATCAACAAAACCAACAGTTCAGGCCGGCCACGGCATCGCGGGCCAGCTACGGTGTTGGAAGACCTGCAAACAGTACCTTTGGATAGGGTGTTGTGACCTCTTGGTGAGCTCCAGAGGGTGGAGTCACTGGCATCACAGTGTCGGTCAGAGTCGGTGCGGGGTCGTCAGGCCCTTGAAGTCACGCACATTGCGGATCGAACTCAGTGCCAATGAAGTCGGGATCACTGGTGTGGATGGTGTCGGGGCTGCGGTGTGAAGCGGGACGATGCTACGTGCGGTGCCCACAGGTAACGGTACATGCTGCGGCTCGGTGCCAGCGTCCATCGGCGTGGGTGAGACCAGGGCTGCGGTGTAAAGCTGAGTGGTGCGACGTGCGGTGTCACCAGGTCATGGTGCAGGCAGTGGCATCATCATTGCTGAAGCGCTGTCCCACAAGGCGTAGGCCCAAGACGGGCGGGCTCAGTGCCGCGTCCACGGGTGGCAATGCCGACAGGAACGTCTGTGATGACACTGGAGTCGATGGGGCTGGCGTCGGTGGACTAGGGCTGCGGTGCTTGACGGGACAGTGCCTTGTGTTCCTCACAAGCAGTGTCCACATGCCACGGTGCAGGCAGCGGCGCTGGTGTCAGCAGGAGCGTCGTCGTCAGGGATGCCCAGGCTGTGGTGTGAGCAAGGCGATGCAGGAGTGCGGAGCCTACAGGTCACGGTGTGAGCAGCAGCTTGGTGGCGGCATCAGATGAATGTGTTAGTGAGACCAGGGTCGCGATGCAAAGCAGAGCAGTGCGGCTCCGTGCAGCATCAGCAGCTCACGATGAAGGCCAGCTGCGTAGTTGACGGCTTTGCAGTGTTTTTTCTTCTTGAACAGCACTAAACACACAGTTCCCAGTACTGTAGGCAGATGAAACTGAAGTCTTTGATGTCCCTGAGACTTCCAACAGGAGGCAAGCTCTACTCCAAGCCCTTGGAGAACTTTATCAAGCTGGATACACCGCAAAGTTCACCCTTTGCTCTCTTTTAAGGCAGATACACCAACTGCAGACCAACCCAGCAAAGCAACACAGCAAAGGGGCAGTACTCCTCCTCCACCTTTTAAGCTCTTCTCCTTAGCACAGGTTCCTCTTGATTACAAAAAGATTCTAAAAGTCTGGAGTTTGGGGACCAATACTTCTATCCCTTTCTGCCTTTGAAGTTGGTAAACTTCAAAGGGAAGTCTCTGGTGTTTGCAAGATCCTGCTTTGCCCAGGCCAGGCCCCAGACACACACCAGAGGTTAGAGACTGCATTGTGTGAGGGCAGGCACAGTCCTTTCAGGTGTAAGTGACCACTCCTCCCTCCACTCTAGCTCAGATGGCTAATCAGGATATGCAGGCTACACCCAGCTCCCTTTGTGGTACTGTCTAGAGGAGAGGTGTAAACAGCCCAACTGTCAAACTGACCCAAACAGGGAATCCACAAACAGGCAGAGTACCAGAATGTTTTAAGTAAGATCGTGCCTACTTTCTAAAGGTGGCATTTTCAAACTAACAATCTAAAAACCAACTTCACTAAAATATGTATTTTTAAATTGTGAGTTCAGAGAACTCCATATTTCCATCTGCTCTCAAAGGGAATCTGCAATTTAAAGTTATTTAAAGGAAGCCCCCATGTTATCTTATGAGAGCGATAGGCCTTGCAACAGTGAAAATCGAATTTGGCAGTATTTCACTGTTAGGACATGTAAACACCAGTACATATTCTAACTTTTGAATACACTGCACCCTGCCCATGTGGCTACGTAGGCCCTACCTTAGGGGTGCCTTACATGTAGTAAAAGGGAAGGTTTAGGCCTGCCAAGGTGGTGCGCTTGCCAGGTTGAATTGACAGTTTAAAACAGCACACACAGACACTGCAGTGGCAAGTCTGAGACTGGTTTACAAGGCTACTTATGTGGGTGGCACAATCTGTGCTGCAGGCCCACTAGTAGCATTTGATTTATAGGTCCTGTGCACCTTCAGTGCACTTTACTAGGGACTTGCCAGTAAATCAAATATGCCAGTCATGGATAAGCCAATCCAGAGTACAATTTAAATAGGGTGCACTTGCACTTTAGTACTGATTAGCAGTGGTAAAGTGGGCAGAGACAATAAACCAGCAAAAACAGAGTACAGTATACAATAAAAACAGGAGGTCAAAGGGCAAAAAGACAGGGGAGACACACCAAAAGCTGCCAGGTCTAACACCACCCATAAAGCGGAGGGTACCTAACAAGCACCATCTCACTAATGATGTTTAATTCGTTCTCAGTATAGGGTGGTGCCTTCTGATCTAGACCCTCAGCCATGTTGAGGGCAAGGTAGATGCACAGAGCAACAGAATGGAGGAGGATGCTTCTTTGAGGCGAGGATGGCACAGACTGATCTCAAAGTGGCTGACTTCCTCTTCCTGTACGTCTGTTGTGCAAGATACAACAGGTTACTATTACCTTGCAAACAACTTCAGGGGAGTACAGTAGCACCTTCCCTCGTACAGTCAAGACATTTGAATTTCAACTTTAGGAGACAAAAAGAGTGTTCTATGGCAGCCTGTGTACAAATGTGTGCCCTATTTTATCTTCACTGTACATGTGTGCACTGTGTGAGGAGATGGGGTTGTATAAGCTGCATCACTTGAAGGGGAAAATAATGAAACATTGTATAGGGTCCTCTCTTGTCTGTATAACACTTTATGCATAGCAAACTACATGCAGTGGCAGGTAGGGTCATGTATGTGGTTTGAGTATTGGTCATTTGGTATCAGTGTGGACAAATAATCAACATTTATGCATATTGCATATTATGCATTTTACCCAAAAGCTACATGTTCCCAAATTATCCAGCTAACTAATGATGTGCAATTTCTGATCTGCAGAAAATGAAGGTATTGTGTCTACTGCATGGAAACACAGCATACACATTAGTAAAGCAGCCACTGACATCACACACAGCCTGCACGTTGGAGTGGCAGTGATGTCTGTTGCGGAAGATGTATGTTCTGTGGTGAGGTGGCTGAAGTACCATCAATTGCACCTATGACACGTGGGAAGTGGGAAATTAGATAAAAATCCTTAGCAACCCTTTGCCATCCTGCTTGTGTATGTGGCATGGCTATAGAGATGCACTTTTCCATTTATGCATCTCAGAACCTGATGCAAGCATCAGGACTGGCTTGGCTATGAAATGCCAACAATGCCACTGGACACCCTTTGAAAAGATCCAGTGGCAAGGACATTAGGAGCTGCTAAGATCTTCATATAGACTAGGATAGCCTTGGAGCGGCATGTATCAGAATCAAGATCCTGCTCCCACTCACATGCCATGTCCATGATGACATCAGGTGGAAAGCAAAATCTGGAAAGTAAATCTTGGCTGGACATTCTAAAGATGTTAGTTATTTGCTTGAAAATCCTCTCAGCTCTTCTCCTCATCCTCCTCCTCCTCCTCATCCATCCTAAGATCATTCATTCATTCACATGATAAGTAGCAAGCCCACACACACATTCAGTGAAATGTTGAAAGGTCTGAAAGAGTTTGTTTCTGCTTGCTCTTTTTTATGCATTCAGCCTGGCTGTAATTGACTACTGGGCTAACGACATGCTGGTAGAGATGGGTGGAAGATGATAAACACATTCGCAGGTGTGTGTGTGTGTGTGAAGTGCTGAAAAAGTGGATTTTAAACTGAGACTTAGATTTATGACTAACATTCACATTTGAACAGATTGTGAGAGCAAATACTGGACATGTAAGTTGTTTTTATATTTACACTTAATGTTTCATGTTGTTACAAACTAAAAATACATTTTATTGGTGCCTTTTGAAGGATAATATGATTATATTGCTGTGAATGTATTTTATTTAATATTTCTACACTGTTTGAGTAGGTGTTGCCCATCTCAAGGACCTCTCAAAGACCCTCCACAATACAGCTAGTTGCTCCTTCTTAGTCCTCTCACATTTAATCCACCGTTGTTGGCTTTTGTTCCCTGAGATACGTGCGCCCCTCACTCATTGTGTACTCCAGTGTTTAGTTACATACCGCCACACTCTGCTGTTTCCTACATCATCTGCACACATATACATATGGAACAAGTGGAGACTTGAGACGGCAATTTTTTGAGGATTTGCATTTTGTACTACTGTTTGTAGTACTACACAATGCACTACATGATATGGTGTGTGATCCAGGGCCTAAGTGGAGAGGTTTGCACCTCCGTCTGCCATATAATTTCAGTGTACCACCTCAAGTGCGGAGACTCTGCAGACGTAAAGATACTACTCGTAAGTTACCGAAAAGTAGTAAACTCAGACTAAAGTCTACGTTTACCTTGGTGTGTGGAAAAGTACATCCAAGGGCTAGAAGGTTTTCGAAGGGACAATTGTCAGCTTTTAATTTATTTAAATCTGAGTGACTTTCGTGGGCTTGGAGTTCAGTTCTGCATTACCTTTGGATATGATCTTCACTTGTGCGGCTTAGACCCTAGGCTGGGACTGAATGCTGTGTTGGTCTCCATGCACCGGCACACTGCAACTGTATAGAGAAGTGTTTCATAGGTAGATTCATTGTTATAGATTTCTCCCTTTTCCTCATTCTCTATATTCTCAAAAAGTGCGTTATTTCATATTTTGCCTTCCTGGCATAATAAATTGCCTTCTTAAACCTCCTCCCTCTAGGATTTAGCCAGAATTGCAAAACCGCAAAAAAATGGGTCTGATCTTTGTGACTTCATTTGTTGTTACTGAGTAGGATTGTTTCTTAGTAGCTGGAACACTGGCTGGAAATTGACCTCCCATGCAAGACGGACGGGACATGGATTTTTGGATAATAAGTATCAAAGTTTATGATTTGCTGCGACCTTGATATGTGACCACACATGGTAATGTAGAAGTGTCTGTACCACACCTGTACTGCTGTTGCTGCCTCGTCAATCAATAGCACTTTTTGTTTGAGCTTAGGGTGCAACTTACCTAGATAATTGAATTTTTTCCCACCCTTGTCTACTTGAGGCAGAAACGCTCCTAACCTTCATGGGGTTAGTCTTCAGCAGGCCATTCTTCATGTCTTGGAATGCTGTCTCATGCATGAAATGCCATGTCCAATCACTGTTTTTATGAGTTCCCTCAGTTACCTTGGCAAAATAGGGATAATTCTCCACAAACGTTTGCCATTCTAGCAAGCTGCATGCACTTCAATGCATCCTGGAGGGGCTTGGTGTTTCTGATAACCCACATTTTCCTATGGTCCACATTTACACCTTTTGCTGAGAAGAAATAGACACTTGTTTTTGAGGAGTTTGCACTTGTTTTTGAGGAGTTTGCACTTTTTCTTGCGATAGGCAAGGCTGAACCCCGGTGGTGTCAAGTTTGATGATGAGCACCCGAGGGAGATCAATCTAATTGCAATTTGACAGACTTCTGATGCCGATATCTCCATGCTCATGGATTCGCAATCCCACTTGAATTTAAGAATGAGGTGATGCAGTAGGAGCTTTTGCAGTTTTAATTGGCCATATGCGGCGCCTAAGTCAGGTTTGGAAAACCATTTGACTCCATGAGGATCAGCTAGTATTTCCTCGACAGGGGAGCTTGAGCATCTTTCCCTTCCAGTAGCGCAACTGGGTAGGCACATGTCTAGTGCCAGTGTAAGGATTTTTTAGGCCTCAGGCAAGAAATATTTTGGGGGCCGCTGTTTACCTGTTTTAGGCCTATTCAAGACCTATGTTGCCTAAAAATATTTAATTATACATTGAAGGTTAAGATACAGAAATACACAGAAATTAGCTAGACAGAAACTTTACTTTCACGGGGTGGGGGGCTTGAAAGGTTATGGCTTGGGCAGTAGCCCACTTCTCCAAACATTAACAAGTAATATGCTAAAGTACCTCCTCTTCTAGGCCTCATTTTATTTTTAAAATAATTTCAATGCTACATTTTCCTACTCACTAAAAATACATAGCTTAAAGAAATAGTTCTGCAATGGAGCACATGAAACAGTCCTATTGTCAGAACCCTTTTGGACAGTCACAGGACAGGCAGAGGATAGTGGGTCAGAACCGTGGTTGGCATCATTTGCCTCTGGAATCACAGGGTCCATCCTTCTATGGCTCTGCAAACCTCTGCAAGCTGGACCATGCACTCCCTCTCTGCACTTCACTTTGAGGGAGTAAAGAGTGAGCAGTCAAAGGCCTCTCAGAACTCAACGATCAAAGAACAGAGACCAAAATTTACTGACCAGATGGTGCTTGTCTTAATAAAAAGAGTAGTACTTTAATGTTGCAGCAAAACATAATCCTACACACACTAATGAGGGTTCAGTAAATGGATCAATGATCCTGTCTATGGATTCTAGTTTAGTGTCCCATCCTCTCTAAGGTCCTACTCCTGGTTCGTATGATGTCCCCAATATTGTGCCTACCAAAGGGAATAGCAGGCTGTAGGTATCAACAGGCACAGGTTTACCTTCACTAAGTGACCACCATGTTAAGCAACTCATAGATCAGTCGTTTTGATCTTGAGCAGAAATAGCGCACATTAGCAAAATACTTTCCCTACCATCAAGCTTATCTTTACAGTTGAAGATAGAGTCTCCCAATCTTTTGTTTCCAGGCCCTGTTCGCCTGTTAACAGGTGATGCAGCTGAGGTGGCTCTAGATGGCAATCGTCAGGTTTGCGCTAGCACTTCTTCAGAACGGAGCAGGACAGCAGGTGGCGGCTTCGCTCTTCACTCAGACCGCTTGGACACAGAGCGCGGCATACGTCGTCAGTGGGTGCCTATCTTCTGCAGTTTGCTGCCTCCAGGCTGTGGGGCAGGATTTTTATTAGGGCGGCTAGAAAAGAAAACCCTCAGCTTCTCCAGCAAGTTGCACACACCTCAGGTGATGTTCCCCTCACCTCTGGTGGACCGGCTGCCATACGGCACCAGGGCTAGTCTCACTACAGGTCTATGCGTGCTCTGCACAGTACTCCCTTCTGTGGTCAGTGAAGGAGCTTGGAACTGGATTGAAGTGGGATGATGCCTATCCCTCCTTCATACTGATTTTCCATCCAATGGTTTTGGAGCCATTGTCTAAGCAGACCCTCTAGTTTTTCATGAATTTGCGAATCGTGTTTTTACTGCAAAATTGGCTAAGGTGCACGATGCCTGCAACATCATGACCGGGTGCCACAAAAAAACACAAAAGTGCTGTTTTCCTGATGTATTTATTGTTTTACTGCCACTTGGCTCTGAATGCAGCTTGCTATAAAATTCCTCTGTGAGGGAAAGGTGGCAGAACGGCGTCTTTTTGCTGCTTCCCCTCTCCCAGGAGATGCTCTAAGTAATGTAAAAACTGTAAAAAACTGTAAACTTGTATAGTGCACTACTCACCCGTTAGGGTCTCGAGGCGCTGTACGCATACCGCTGTGGAACCCCTCCTGGCTTTTTCCCTGTGAGGTGCCCACTCCTGGGCAACCTCCAAGGTGAAGCCAGGCATCCCAGCGCTGTTGGGGCCGTTGTGGAGATTAAGCAAGCTATTGCCCAGAGTTACAGAGTGGGACCCATGAATTAGATTAGGCACCAATGCGAGAATTATCAGGTCAGAGGAAATTGAGCTCAAGATCTGCCGAGGCGGGAATTGAACCCTGGTCCCGGGCCAGATTTCTGCATCAGGGTCTGCCACTCTAACCATTGAGCCACACTTCTCCACTGTAACAGGGCCTTCCTCTGCTCTTCCTCCTCCTGCCTGCTACTGGAGTTGCTTCAGGGAGTGGGGAGAGCGAGGAGGTCAGGCCTGTATCAATAGATTCTTGAGCATTTCCGGAATATGAACATGAGCTTTTAACTTGTAATGAGCTCTGCTACATTTTTTAAAAATATTGTTACTACTTTTCGCTTCGCCCATCACACTGTCCACTGGAGGAGCAGGGAAAAAAGTTCAAATAGACCCTACAAATAGTCACTACAGATAAAAAGCTTGTGCTCGTCTTCTGGTAACACTGAGAAAATACTGATACAATATCATTAGTTAACTAAGAGGCAGTCAGTTGTTATGCGTTCCCTATATGTGGCCTGGATTCTTCTTCTAGATAGAGCAACATTATATGTTATTATTTCACAAACTATAGAGGTTTTTGTACAGCACACACCTTGAACTCACGTATTTGAAGGTGCACTCAGATGTGGTAATAAACAAAAGAGGCTCAGTCAAAAAAAAGGTATCTGCCTAAGATCTCACAATTTGGTCAAGTAGGAAGCCGGGATTGATCCTCAATTTTTTTAATTTCTCGCTGTGCATTTCAGCAACTGGATGGATATTTCATTCTGACAACAAAAGATAAAAATGTGTCCTTAGGTTTTGGAGGATAGTATTAGGGTATGGGTGACAGGTGTGTGTAATTAGGGGAGCACACATCATCTTTTTTCCTGCAGATTCTCTTTTTATTAGGCCATGACTAATCCATGTCACAGTATCCTATGGGGTCTGTCTAAGGTCCTGGAACAGGTTTGGGGTGGCTCCCTTTCAAATGCCATTTTCTGGCTGTAGTGCAAGGTGACAGCTCACAAAGCAGGAAGTGATGATGCTGGCTCCATGCAGGAGTATCCCAAAACATGGGCACAATGACGTGAGAACACTTTGTATCTGGCTGTCATCAGCCTTTCTGCAGTAGCTGCAGAGAAAGTCAAAAGGTGCCTTGCCTATTAACGGCCCCATTCTTAGCAGCCGAATATGCTAACTCACCCCTTCCCCTCCCATCCACTAAACAGTAGGGCCCAGGAATGACTAATCAACATTCCCCTGCTATTCTCATAGACTTTGTATAGGCAGCCCTGCCTCCATCATACTTCACTTCAATGTCTGAGTCTCCACTCTGTAAATTACGAATGCATGAAATGTGCTTTCACTAGGGAAGATGTATCCCATCCTCCTTCTTCTGCAGTGATAATTCAAGGGCGTCCAAAATGGATCCCACTGGTCCCCGTAATTAAACTCTATCACATGCATAGTCTTGGTACCATACATGTGCCACACATCTATCAAGTACACATGCACTTGACACGCACATGGAATGTCAGTGCGAGGGTCTGGATGTTACATTTAAGCTTAACTATGCACACGTTGGGCTGGTGGACCGCTCCCCCTCTTAGAACAGAAAAAAATGACTCCTCATGGCTATAAAGCTATAAATATTGGTACACTGCTACCACTGCCTTATGGCATCAAACCAGCTTATGGACAATAGTTCCCTGTCATAAAAGAGTGGATGCTTGGTGCTGCCATGGAGGTCAGAGATAAGGTTCTGGATCTTTGGTATCTCATTGATTGGATATGTCCTCCGTGAACACAAGATTAGCATCTGAAGTATTTTTGGAAATTGGTCTCAAATTATTCCTTTGAGTGTGTGTCTTGCTTTATTGATACTGTGAGTACAACAAATGCTTTGCACTTTTCCAAGATAAGCCTAACTGCTCAACCAAGCTACCATAAAAAATTAGAGCATTAAGTGGTCTAATTTATGCCTCTGTAAACCAATGTGTGGTTGCTGGTTGCCCAAACCCTCTACACAGTGTGCCTAGTTATGCACACTACATAGAGGGCAAGCCTCCTACACAGCAAATGTGCATTATGTGTTCCACCATGCACCTCGCAATGTTGGCTGAATGGGTAACGGTTCACACCACAATTCCGGACCCAGTGCGTATATTCCGGCAATCGGAAGACCTAGAGAAGGTAAAGCGGATTAACAGGTGGTGTGACATTCAAGAACTGAGATCTGTTTGCAACGTGCATGATGCCAACACATGTCTCACATTTTTTTAATTAAAACTGCTTTGTTTTAGCTTTCTCCCATTTAAAGCTTCCTCCTTTTCAGTGTACACTAAACAAAAAAATAAATGAATAATTTTCCATCTCACTTGCCTTCAAATTTTGGCTTGCTTGAAGATGCCAAGCCATGGTGAAAAGAGACACCTGCAGTGGCATTTATTTATTAGACTGTGGCTGTGTATGCTATAATCTAGTTAAATAGTCTTAGTCCAAATGTAAAGCACTTTGGTGCCCATCAGCGGTATGACAAGTTATGTAAATGCAATTACAATACACAGGGCTTTAAGTTGGCCGGGTCCAGCTGGGTCTTACACCTGGCAGTAATTAACAAGCATTGACAAAGCTAATGGTTGTCGCCTCTGCAAGAGCTGTTGGTTAAGTCTATTTTAGCTGTGTTCGTGAGTGACAGTGTGAATTAATTAAAATCTGAAGAGTGCAGTAGAGAAGAGTGGTAGAGGAAAGTGGCGTAGAGTAGACTATAGTGGTGCAGAGTGCAGTGGCATAGAGTACACTGCAGCATACAGCACTGCACCACGCAGTGGCATAGGGTAGAGTGGCATAAAGTGCTTGCTGTAGAGTGGAGTAAAGTGGATGAGAGTGCAGAGGTGTTGAGTGCAGAGGTGTAGTGTGCAGTGTATGGTGTCATTGAATGCAGTGGTATAGATTATAGTGGTGCAGAGTAGAGTGGTGTAAAATGCAGTTGCATACAGCATAGTGGTGCAGAGTGGATTATAGTGGTGTAGAGTGCCTTGGCCTAGACTACAGTGGCATAAAGTGTAGTGGCTTACATTGAGGTGGTGTAGAGTGGTGCAGACTGGTGTGGCTTTGCGCAGAGTTTAATGAAGTAAAGTGCTGCGGCATACAGTAGAGTGGCATAGACCAGAGCAGTGTTGCGTAGAGTAGAGTGGAGTATATTGGTGTGGAGTGAAGTGGCATAGAGTGCAGTGGCATAGAGGGCAGTGTCATTGAGTAAAGAGTTGCAGATTAGAGTGGCGTGGCATAGAGTGCAGTGTTGTAGAGCGCAGTGTTGCAGACTATAGTAGAGTGGTGAAGAGTGCAATGGTATAGAGTGTAGTGGCCTTGAGGAATACAGGCAAAGGTCTATGTTAGAGCTTCAGTCCAAGTAATATTTGTTATTTTGTTTAAAATACATTGGTGTGTTGATATAAGTATGTAATAATGATAACTGTAGACAATGATGTGGTGTAGAATTAGGTGGCATGGTGTGGAATTATATGATGTGGAGTGGAATTATGCGATGTGGAATTCTGTGGCGTTTAGAGGGGTTGAATTATGTGCCATTGAGTGGAATTATGTGGTGTGCAGTGCAATTGCATTGCAGAGTGAAAATTATGTGACAAGGAGTTGAGTGAAATTGTGCTACATGACATGGAATTGTGTGGCGTGGAGTGCAATTCTGTGGTGTGGAGTGCAATTCTGTGGAGATGAATTAGGTTGCATGGAGTGTAATTATGGGGTGTGGAAATATGTGGTGTGGAATTAGGTGGCATGCCATTTAATTAGGTGGCGTGGTGTGGAAGTGAGTTGTGACCTGGAATTATGAGGTGTGGAGTGGAATTATGTGGTATGGAGTAGAATTATATGGTGTGGCCCAGAACTGTGTGGCATGGTGCATAACTGTGTGGTGTGGTGTAAAATTGTGTGCCACATGGATTTGTGTTGTGTTGAGTGGAATTATTGGAAGTGGACAGGAATGATTCGTGGAGTGGAATTATGTGGTGTGGAGTGGGTTTATGCGTATTGGAAACAAATTACGTGGCATAGAGTGGAGTGGAATTATGCCTCATAGAATTATGTGCAATGCAGTTATGTGACAGGGCATGAAATTATTTGGCGTGGAACTGTGTGGCATGGAGTGCAAGTGTGTGGAGTGCAATAGTATGGCATGGAGTATACCACTGTGATATTGAGTGCAATTGTGTGGAATGGAATGACGTTGAGTGGCATTAGGCAGCACAAAGTAGAATTATGTGGGGCGAAGTGGAATTACGTTGTGCGGAGTGGAATTATGTGGAATGAATTTGTGTGAAATGGAGTCCAATTATGTGGCATGAAGTGGCATTATATTTTTTGGGAATTATGTGACACGGCTCTGTTTGACACAGAAATGTGTGGCGTGGCGTGCAATAGTGTGGCATGGAGTGACAGTGTGGGGCTGGAATTAAGTGGCGTGGAATGGAATTGTGTGGTGTGGAATTATGTGGCATGTGTGGAATGGAATTATGTAGATTGCAGTAGTATTATATGGTGTGGAATTGTGTGGCATATAATTATGTTC
The DNA here is from genome assembly GCF_031143425.1 of Pleurodeles waltl. NCBI lineage: Eukaryota > Metazoa > Chordata > Amphibia > Caudata > Salamandridae > Pleurodeles > Pleurodeles waltl. The sequence goes on along the minus strand of NC_090442.1, from coordinate 600,784,790 downwards.
AAATCAAATCAAAATAAAGTACAACTACTCACCCATAAGGGTCTCAAGGTGACTAAGGAGGTTTGTCCTCTGAAATTCAGTTGAAGAGCAAGGTTTTAAGGTCCATCCTCAATTAGGGTAGCGATGGTGACTGCCTGAGGTGCAGGGGCAGGGTGTTACAACTCTTTGCCGCGATGTAGGTGAAGGATCTCCCACCAACCGAGGTCTTCTGTATGTGGGGTAGAGTGGCTGGTGCTTATTGAGCGGAGTAGAGAGGTCTGGTGGGGGAGTAGGAGGTGCTGCGGTGGTTGTGGTAGGCGGGTCCTAGGTCACGGAGGGCCTTTTAAGCGTGGACAAGGAGCTTGAAGTTAATTCTCCTCTCGATAGAGAGCCAGCGGAGGTCTCTTAGGTGATTGGAGATATGTTCACAGCAGGGAATGTCCAAGATGAGTCTGACAGAGGTGTTTTGAATGTTCTGTAATTTCTTGAAGTTCTTCTGGGTGGTACCGGCGTAGAGGGTGTTGCCATTGTTGAGTCTGCTGGTAACCAGGGCATGGATTACGGTTTTGCAGCAGTCCTTTAGGATCCATTTCAAGATCTTCCAGAGAAGTCGGAGTAGGTGAAAGCAGGACGATACGACTGAGTTTACTTGGCAGGTCATGGTGAGCGATGAGTCCAGGATGATGCTGAGGTTGAATGCGTGGTTTGTTGGGTTGGGGAGTGCAGTGGGTCGATGGCCACCAGGAGTCATCCCAGACTGATGTGGATGGTCCCAGGATAAGGATCTTGGTCTTGTCAGAGTTGAGCTGGGGCAGCTATTCTTCATCCAGGTGGCGACGGCTTACAACCCGTTGTGAAAATTCTTCTTGGTAGTAGTGGGATTTTCGGTCAGTGAGGTGATCAGCTGGGTACTGTCAACGTAGGAGACAAGTTTAGTCTGTGGTCCCTGACAATGGATGCGAGAGAGGCAATGTAGATGTTGAAGAGTGTAGGGCAGAGAGTTTGGTAGATTTGAATTATATGGCATAGACAGGAGTGGAATTGTGGGAAGTGGCATGGCTTTGTGTGGCATGGGTTTGTGAGACGTAGAGTGGGGTTGTTTGGCGTCAAGTGCAATTGTGTGACGTGGAGTACAACTATGTCACGTGGAGTAAAATTGTGTGAAGTGGAATTATGTGGCATGATGTGGAATTATGTGGTATGGCGTGGAATGAAATTATATAATGTGGAGTAGGTTTATGTGGCACTGAATCACGGAGCATAGCGTAGAACTGTGCTGCATTGAGTGGAATGGAATTATGTGAAGTGGATCTAGTAGAATTAAGTGAAGTGGAGTTATGTGTCATGGAGTGTAGTGAAATTAAATGGCAAAGAGTTATGTGGGTTGTAGTGGAATTATGTGGCATTGAATGGAATTATGTGGCCTGGAGTGGAATTATGAGCATTATTATGTACTAGATTAGCTTTCTGTATACTGTATGTAGAAAATGAAGAATTACAGTATGGCACACTAGACAGAAATGGATTATCCCTCAATATAAAGCACACAATGAAATGTAGAAGCTTTGTGGGTTACTAAAAGCACCAGGATATGTTTATATATTATGGGTGACTCAGTGATGATACCAGTATACCACATTATATGGTGTTGGATGGGTGATTGAGTGAGGAGACCTGTATATCACATTATGTCCCTCATTATAACTTTGGCAGTCTTTTAGCAAGACCGCCAAAGCCATGGGTGCCAGAAGACCGCTAGTGCTGGGGGTCTTCCGCCCACCATATCACGGGTACTGCCGGATTTCCGAAACACTTTGGGCAGTAGTCATGCTGGCAGATGGAGGTGCTCTGGCAGTTCTCCCACGGCCCTGCCCTTTTCAGTATGACTCCACCAGCCGTATTATAGGCAATAACACGGCCTGGTGGTGTCCTGCTGGCGGAGCGCTGGTGGCGGTGGAAGCTCCCCTTCCCATTTCCTGACGGACGACCTTCTCCCTGGACCAGGTAAGGTGATTGTCCGACAGGGGTGGCATGTGTTCTGTGTGTGGTGTCTGAATGTGTGTATGTGTGGCTGTATGCATGTCTAAATGTTGAAGTGAGTGCGTGTAAGCATGTAAGTGTGTATGGATGTGTGTAAGTTGTCAGAACGTTACACATTAGTTACTCTGCAAAACTAGCAGTTGTCACATATAACACACAGGTTACTTAGTATCCTGCACTATAAGCAGTAGTCAGGGAACACGTTATTACACCAAAGCACTTGTCATAAGAATATCATAAACGCCTATATTAGGAACATTATGAAACGTAGGGCAAGTCAGGAAAACATATTAGCATGTTATGCCCATAAAAGGGAACATTTGCACACATATATGAAAAACATCAAACAGGTAGGCAACATATAAATCAATAAAAGTCTCTAAGAAGAACTTATGTTGTACATATTGTCTTTTAGTAGTACCTGGTTTGAGATGAAGGCACCTCCAGTGCCAAAAGAATGAAAAAGAGGCCCCCAAAGCTCCGCTGTGCAAAACTGGGGCCTCCCTCTGTATTACTTTGTATTACTGATGGGCCCCTCCAGGGGCCCGCGATCGCTAGAGGCCCCCCCAGGCCTCCACCAGCCCTCACGAGGGGAGGCCAAGGTCAGCAATTGATTTCTGAAAGGATGGGGGCAGCACGCACCCCCTCTGCTTTAAGGACGGGCCCCTCCTGGGGCCCGCAATCGCTGGGGATCCCCCCCAGGCCTTCACTGACCCTCCAACAAGGGGAGGGGGGCTGACAGACAGGCACCGGCCCACAAGGGGCCACACAAACGGGACCAGTGGCGCGGGAGGCCTCTGATGAGGCTTCCGCCCCACCAGCGGTCCTGAAGCAACGGCCTCAGGCTCCGGTGGGGCAGAGAGAGACTTCCCTCTCTCCTGCCCTTCCTGGAATGAGGCAAAAGGGGCCCGGTGGGGTGGGGGTGCCTCTGATGAGGCCTCTGTCCCCGCCCAATGTCCTCAGCACATTCGCGGCTTCGTCCGGCCGTCTGAGAGGGCAGGCACCAAAGTAGGTGCCTGTCTGTGCCCCGGGGGCTCCTCGAAGCGCGCTTTACCCTTGGCGCACAATTGGAGCGTGCTCACGCCACTCACCTTGCTTGCAGTTTTCCTCTTGCCCCGGGGACACAGAAAGCAGCACGACTCCAGTGATGCACCAATTCCAGCCCAGGTCGCGGTGGTGATTTCTCCCTGCAGTAAAGTGCTTTTCAAGAGCTAAAAGAATAAAAGAAGCAGCGCTTTCCCTCCACAAGCGCTAAGCTTATAAAATGTAAAGCACTTTCCAAAGCACTAAGGTGGTCATTACAACCCAGGCGGACGGTGTTAAAGCAGCGGTAAGACCGCCAACAAGCCGCCGGTAAAACAAATTCAATTACGACCATGGCGGAAACCGCCAACAAAGACAGCCACTTTAACACTCCGACCGCCACGGCGGTACAAACAAACAGCGCAGCGGTCACCGCCAAAAGACAGGCGGGAGACAATGTACCGCCCACACTATTATGACAGGCCATTCCGCCACCCTTTCCGGGGCGGATTCACCGCGGATAAAAACACGGCGGAAACAGGAATCCCGAAGGGAAAACGCTCACCTCTACACACCCCACGAGGACACCATGGACCCGGAACTCCAAATTCTACCTGCAATAGTCTTCCTGCTCCTCTACCAGGAGCATGAACGCCGGTGGCAAAGACCACAATGAGTACTGCACCTACGACACAGGGGAGGAGGGAGGCAAAAAACAGGGACACACACACGCAAAACCCTCACCCACTACAACACACACACTAATGCATATCAATACATCACAGTTACACCCCCCCCTAACCCCCAGGAAGAATGCAAAGACAATAGAAAATGAGTGCAACCATTGTAATATATTAAAAGCAGGTAGGCAGAAATATATATATATATATACACCATGTACATAATATATACTAAGCATAGTAGTCCAGGTAGTGCTCTAAGAAAGTCAGTGGAACACTGGGACCACACAGTATGGGCGACGCCCACACAAGATCCCCGACCATGACGGAGAGAACACTGCAGGGGCATCAGAGAGCAACTAAACAGGCACCTCAGGGGGAGGGATGGGGGGGCACCTCAGCCGCTTGAGTAAACGATGCCAAATCCTCGAGGGGGCCACATGCCCACTGTTCAATCCTGAGGAGTGCAAAGCCACAGTCTCTCAAGTCTCTACAGTGGGTGGTTTGCCCACTGTTCAATCATGGGGGGTGCAAAGCCACAGTCTCTCAAGTCTCTACAGTGGGTGGGTTGCCCACCGCCATATCCTGGGGAGTGCAAAGCCACAGTCTCACAAGTGGATAACAGTCTCCACTGGTTCTGGAGGGGGCATGGTGCCCAGAGTGCTTCATCCTGCTAAGGACAGAGGTAGTGGATGACAGTCTCCACTGGTTCTGGAGGGGGCATGGTGCCCAGAGTGCTTCATCCTGCTAAGGACAGAGGTAGTGGATGACAGTCTCCACTGGTTCTGGAGGGGGCTTGGTACCCAGAGTTCTTCATCCTGCCAAGGATTAGGGTAGTGGATGTGATACTCCACTGGTTCTGGAGGGGGCATGGTGTCCAGAGTGCTTCATCCTGCTAAGGACAGAGGTAGTGGATGACAGTCTCCACTGGTTCTGGATGGGGCATGGTGCCCAGAGTGCTTCATCCTGCCAAGGATTGGGGTAGTGGATGCTTTTCTCCACTTGTTCTGGAGGGGGCATGGTGCCCAGAGTGCTTCATCCTGCTAAGGACAGAGGTAGAGGATGACAGTCTCCACTGGTTCTGGAGGGGGCATGGCGCCCAGAGTGCATCATTCACCCCGTGACGGACTCAGCTGCGTCAGTGCCCTTGCCACTCATGGGCCAGCGGTGCTTGAGATGCCGGTGCCCTGTTCAGCGGTGCTTGAGACGGCGGTGCCCTGTTCAGCGGTGCTTGAGTTGGCGGTGCCCTGTTCAGCGGTGCTTGAGTTGGCGGTCTCCATTGCAGGGTCTCAGCTGCTGGCGGTCCTTCATGGCCCAGCGGGGCTTTTGCTGGCGGTCCTTCATGGCCCAGCGGGGCTTTGGCTGGCGGTCCTTCATGGCCCAGCGGGGCTTTGGCTGGCGGTCCTTCATGGCCCAGCGGGGCTTTGGCTGGTGGTCCTTCATGGCCCAGCGGGGCTTTTGCTGGCGGTCCTTCAAGGCTCAGCGGGGCTTTTGCTGGCGGTCCTTCAAGGCTCAGCGGGGCTTTTGCTGGCGGTCCTTCATGGCCCAGCGGGGCTTTTGCTGGCGGTCCTTCATGGCCCAGCGGGGCTTTTGCTGGAGGTCCTTCATGGCCCAGCGGGGCTTTTGCTGGCGGTTCTTCATGGCCCAGCGGGGCTTTTGCTGGAGGTCCTTCATGGCCCAGTGGGGCTAGTGCTGGCGGTGGCCTCCTGGGCAGCTGGGCTGGTGCTGGCCTCCTGGGCAGCTGGGTTGGTGCTGGCGGTGGCCTCCTGGGAAGCTGGGCTGGTGCTGGCAGGCCCCTCCTGGGCAGGTGGGCAAGTGCTGGCGGCCCTGTCCTGAGCAGCTGGGCTTGTGCTGGAAGTGGGCTCCTGGGCATCGGGGATGATGGCGGTCTTCTCCGCCGTGCTGCTCTTCCCAGACTTGCCGGGTTTCTTGTGGCCCTTCCCCACCTTGGAAGGTGTCGCAGCTGACTCCACACTCCCACTGGGACCCCTGGGAGCAGCTTTGGTGGCTGCAGGCTTCCCCCTCTCCCGCCGGGCACTGGCCAATTTCTGATGCTTCACAGGTGGGGGACTGTCTGTGCTGTGGCTCCGTGCCACACTGGCTGCCCTAGTGGCCGGTGCACTCCAGATTGCGGTGACTACAGGCACCACTGGTCCCGGAGATGTTGTGGCTGAGGTGCTAGTTCGGGACCTAGGAGACGGACAGGGTGGGGGAGGTGTGGGAAAGAGGTCAAGGGTGGACAGGAAAAGTTTTTGGGACACACTGGGACGGGTAGCTGGAGGGGGTTTGGGAGTGGAGGAAGAGGTGGTGGTTGTAGGAGGTGTACGTTTAGTGACTTTGGGTGAAGGTGCATGTGCTGGAGGCTGTCGTGAGGTGGATGGCTGGTGGGTGTGTGCCTGCGTTTGTGCATCTTGGGAAGGGGCATCACAGACACACTGGGAGAGGACACAGGGGACGTGTGAATGGTAGTGGGGGTGGTGACTGCACGTGAGCGGGGTGTGGTGGTGGGTGTGCTGGAGAGGGACGTAGTGGCTGTAGAGGTAGTGCATGCAGGTGTGAGTGTAGACGAGACTGGGAGGGAGGAGGGAGACGAGGAGGAGGGGGGACACAGTGGAGACAGTGGATGTTGGTGTGTCTGCATGTGTGTGATGCTTGCGTGAGTGCCTGTGGGATGTGTAGTGCTTATGTTTGCCTGAGCTTCCCTTGTGTGTTGACGTGTGTGTATGCTGGTCTGTAGGTGTGCTTGGGATAGGCTGAGGTACAGGAGATTGGGTCTGGGTGGAGGAAGTTGGAGGGGGGAGGCTAGAGACGGGGACAATGGCTGCCATCAGTGCTGAGGCCAGAGTCTGAAAAGCTCGCTGAAGGGCCGCCTGACCAGAATGAATGCCCTCCAGGAATGCATTTGTTTGTTGCAACTGCCTCTCTACACCCTGGATGGCATTCAAAATGGTAGACTGCCCAACAGTGAGGGACCTGAGGAGGTCAATGGCCTCCTCACTGAGGGCAGCAGGGGTGACTGGGGCAGGGCCTGAGGTGCCTGGGGCGAAGGTGATGCCCACCCTCCTGGGTGAGCGGGCACGGGGCAAAGGCTGAGGGGCTGCTGGGAGGGCCGTGCTGGTAGGGGGGGTGGCAGCTGTACCTGTGGATGCGGGGGGCACAGATGTTGCCGCTACCCCAAGGGAGCTCCCATCAGAGGACGAGTCCGTGTCGCTGGTGTCAGCTCCTGTCCCCACCATGGAGCTCCCCTCGGCCTCTGTCCCACTGGTGAACTCTGAGTCTGTAGTCTCGCCCTCCAGGGCCATGTGGGATACAGCTCCCTCGTGCTCCGGTGCCACTGCTCCTCCGCCTGATGATGCTAATGCACACAATAACAGGGAGACCACAAAAAGGGGGGGGGACAACAGAAGAAAGACATGTTGAGTGCATGCATTACCGCTACCGTTGGCGGACACGACAGACACAGAAGTCCCCTGCACTACGCCGCGCTCTTGGGGTCCACTGTTCAATTCCTGTGAAATGGCCTACAAGGCTATGGACGACATCTGCACACATAGATGACACAGGGGTATGACTTGGTGTCGTTGTCACTCTACAGAGGTGGGGTGCCACATGGCCTGCCTTACGGAGGGGCCTTGCCTACGGAACTCGCCCTGGCCTAAGGAAACCCACAGCCCGCCCCCAGACACCTCCACTGCGCTCAAAGTCAGCAGAATGAGAGTGTACCCACCCCCTTGTGGCTGCTGTGATACCCTCAAGTGCCCATCCAACTCCGGGTAGGCCACCGCCAGGATCCTGAACATCAGGGGGGTCATGGTGCGACGGGCACGCCTCCCACGTTGGGAGGCCATCCCCAGCTGAGCCTCCGCCGTCTTCTTGCTTCAGCGGCGAATGTCCTCCCATCTTTTCCGGCAGTGGGTGCTCCGTCTGTGGTAGACCCCCAGGGTCCGGACGCCCTTGGCGATGTCACGCCAAATATCTTTTTTCTGGTGGGTGCTGACCTACATGAAATTTACAGGGGAAAAAGAGAAGTTATTACCAACTGCACCGTCAAACTGATTGGCCCCCATCCCTACCCTTGCCATGTTGCACATGCATTCACCATCTTTCATGCACGCAGCACTCTCCCCCCTTCCTTCTTACATAGCCCATACAACATGCTCCCTGTGTACTTACCTGTTTGTCTGGAGGACCGTAGAGTAGCATGTACTGGGGGAGGACCCCATCCACGAGCTTCTCCAACTCCTCCGATGTGAAGGCAGGGGCCCTTTCCCCAGACACTCGAGCCATTGTCTCTTCCAGACCGAGGTCACAGCAGCACTTGCAGTGTAGATCCTCTCCTGTCGAAGATCAGGTATCGAGTGATTGAACAGATAGAAAATGGCGGTCACGTCCGCGGCGGTGCGTACCGTCACCGCCGGCGTAAATCGTCATTGGCTCCTGGGACCCATAGGGTCCAACGTTAACCAATGCAGCATTGCGCCGCGGTCTTCGACCGCCTACCGCAACGGTGTACAACACCAGCGCAGTTACCTCAGATCCCATTTTCCCACTTTACAGGTCAGGCAGCCGCCATTTCAGGGGCCCACATGGCTTCATTTTCAACTGCGTCACACATACCTAGGCCTAGACTCTACACACATACAGGCCATCTTTTGTGTATGATTGGTGTTCCGTGTAAACTGTGGGTACGTACCTCTGAGTTGTTTGACTCTGTGCTCGCTGTTGTCCTTCATAGGCACCGTCCGCTGGGACATGTGAGGAGACGGCGGCATCCTCTGGTGTACCAACCGTTGGTGGACCTGTCGACAATGGAGGAGTGACATTTGATTATCACATACAGGCTTGACCGTGCCACAATCCAGGAACTGTGTACCCAGTTGGAGCCAGACCTGATGTCAGCAATCCGCCATCCCACAGGAATCCCCCCTCAAGTGCAGGTGCTGTCAGTGCTCCATTTCCTTGCAAGTGGGTCTTTTCAAACAACAGTGGCCATAGCATCAGGGATGTCCCAGCCTATGTTTTCCAACGTATTGTCCAGAGTGTTGTCTGCCCTTCTGAAACACATGCGGAGCTACATCGTTTTCCCTCAGGTGGAGGATTTGCCTACAGTGAAAGGTGATTTCTATACCCTGGGACACATTCCCAACCTCATAGGTGCCATTGATGGGACCCATGTGGCTTTGGTCCCCCCCCACAGGAGTGAACAGGTGTACAGAAACCGGAAGAGTTATAATTCGATGAATGTACAGATGGTATGTTTGGCCGACCAGTACATCTCCCATGTGAATGCCATGTTCCCTGGCTCAGTGCATGACGCCTACATCCTGCAGAATAGCAGCATCCCTTATGTGATGGGTCAACTCCAGAGGCACCGTGTGTGGCTATTAGGTGAGCACCTGGAAGCAAGTCACTGGGAATGGTTGTCTTGGTCTGGGGATATCCCTCCAGGTTAGTACGTGTCTAACAGTTGTCCCTCACCATTTGCAGGTGACTCTGGTTACCCCAGCCTGTCATGGCTACTGACCCCAGTGAGGAATCCCAGGACAAGGGCAGAGGAACGCTACAATGAGGCCCATGGGCGAACTAGGAGGGTGACCGAGCGGACCTTCGGCCTCCTGAAGGACAAGTTCAGGTGCCTCCATATGACAGGTGGATCCCTATTCTACTCACCAAAGAAGGTGTGCCAGATCATCGTGGCCTGCTGTATGCTTCACAACTTGGCTTTGCGACGACATGTGCCTTTTCTACAGGAGGATGGTCCAGATGGCGGTGTTGTGGCAGCTGTGGAGCCTGTGGACAGTGAAGACGAGGAAGCAGAGGAAGAAGACATGGACAACAGGGACTCAGTGATCCAGCAATATTTCCAGTGAGATACAGGTAAGAGTACAGACCTGCCTACTACATGTACTTTAACACTACTACCTCTCTACTGTGTGTCGTTTTCACCCAGTGTATGGTCACTGAGTTGTCCCTTTCCCTTACGATTTAACAGATGAGGGTCCCACTGTGTGACATCTGCTTAGATTCCTCCTGGACTAGAGCTGTGTGACATAGGTATGTTGACATTACTATTGAAAGAGCATTTTGTCACTGTAATTGCTAATACACTATTTCGAAATCACAGACAGACTCCAGATTGTTTTGTGCTTTAAGTGTGTTTATTTAAGTGCTCAATATTGGAGGGGGTAGTGAAATGGTGAGGGGTGATGGCGGAGGAATGTCCATGGCAGAGTCCAGTCTATTAGTCTCACAGGTGCATTGCCCATATGGGCATAGGAAGTGGAGCTGGGGCAGTTTCAGTATGGACAGGGTGACAAAGTGGGACAGTAGGATGACAATCAGGGTGGTCTCATTTCTTGTCGGGGTCTGGCATCGTGCTCTGTCTTTGTCCTGGATCTTAGGGACCGTTTGCGGGGTGGTTCTCCCTCTGCAGGGGATGGGGTGCTGATGTGGTGGTCCTGTGGCGGGGCGTCCTGTCCACTAGCACCGGCGGAGGTGGTGGGCATTTCATCGTCCATGCTAGTGTCAGGGGCCCCTTGTAGTGCCACAGTGTCTCTCCTGGTGTTGAGTACTTCCTTCAGCACCCCTACGATGGTGCCCAGGGTGGAGCTGATGGTTCTGAGTTCCTCCCTGAAGCCCATATACTGTTCCTCCTGCAGGCGCTGGGTCTCCTGAAACTTGGCCAGTACTGTTGCCATCGTCTCCTGGGAGTGGTGGTAGGCTCCCATGATGGAGGAGAGGGCCTCGTGGAGAGTGGGTTCCCTTGGCCTGTCCGCCCCCTGTCGCACAGCAGCCCTCCCAGTTCCCCTGTGTTCCTGGGCCTCCGTCTCCTGGACCGTGTGCCCACTGCCACTGCCCCCAGGTGCCTGTTGTTGTTGGGGTGGTGGGTTATCCTGGGTTCCCTGTAGTGGTGGACACACAGCTGATTGACGTGTCCCGTGGACAGAGGTATGGGCCCGCTGGGTGGGTGCTGTGCTGCTGTTTCCAGAGGGGGGAAGGTCTGTGGTGGCCTGTGACTGGGTGAGGGGAACTGACTGTCCCGAGATCCCCGATGGGCCGGGCTGGTCATCTAGATCCAGTTGGACAGAGCTGCTGTCATCACTGTGGGCCTCTTCTGTTGGTGGTGTGGACATGTGTGGACCCTCCTGTCTGGTGACGTTGGGTAGGGGTCCTGCAGGGGTATAAAAGGATGGTTATTGCATCTGTGTGTGTCATGGTGTGCAATGGGTGGGTGACTGTGTACCCCAGTGCTTGCATTCCTGTGTGGGACCTTGTGTGATGATGGTTTAGGGGGTTGTATGGGTATGTGCAGTGGGCATGCTTTAGTGATGGAGGTCCATGCTTTGTTGTTGCATGCAGGGCTTGGTGTTGGGATGGGTGGTTTGTGATGTTGGGACATATGTGAAGAGTTGGGGTGCTGGGGGTGAGGGTGGGGGTATGTGCTGGCATGCAGGTAGGGTGGGGGATTTGATAGTAAAGCTTTGACTTACCAGAGTCCATTCCTCCAGCTACTCCTGCGAGGCCCTCAGGATGCAGAATCGCCAAGACCTGCTCCTCCCATGTTGTTAGTTGTGGGGGAGGAGGTGGGGGTCCGCCGCCAGTCCGCTGAACCGCCTGGTGGTGTCTTGAGACCACGGAACGCACCTTCCCCATAGGGCGTTCCACCTCTTCCTGATGTCCTCCCGATTTCTTGGGTGCTATCCCACTGCGTTGACCCTGTCCACTATTCTCCACCATAGCTCCATCTTCCTTGCTATTGAGGTGTGCTGCACCTGTGATCCGAATAGCTGTGGCTCTACCCAGACGATTTCTTCCGCCATGACCCTGAGCTCCTCCTCCGAGAACCTGGGGTGTCTTTGCCGTGCCATGGGGTGGTGTAGGTGATGTGTGGGGTGGAGTGTGTGGTGATAAGTGTGCTGATATGTAGTGGTGTGTTGTGTGAGGTACGTGGAAGTTCTGTGGATGATGGTGTTGTGTGCCTGTGGATGCTGTTGTTCTTGTTGGTGCTGTCTCTCTCTGGCCTTCTATCGGAATTTTTTGTCATATGGGTTTGTGGGTGATGTGGGTGTGTGTTTTATATTGTAATGGGTGTGTGGGAGTGGTGTGTGTATGTGTATCAGGTGTGTGTATTTCGAATTGTCCAATGTGGCTGTGTTTTGTAAGAGTGTGTGTATTTTGAGCGCGGCGGTGTGTACCGCCAATGGAATACCGCGGTTGAAAGACGCTGCGTGGATTCATGTGTCGTGATAGTGTGGGCGTATTTCTGTTGGCGTGACGGTGGAGGTTTTGTTTTCGTCAGTTTATCACTGGTCTTTGGTGTGGCGGAGTTGTGTGGGTATCTGAATGTTGGCAGATTCTGAAATGTGGGTCATAATAGCTGTGGCGGACTTCCGCGGCGGTGTGTTGGCGGTCTTCTGCACGGCGGTAAGCGGCTTTTACCGCCAATGTTGTAATGAGGGCCTAAGTCTTGTCAAATATCGAAGCATTCCTCGTGCTTCACAAGGTTGCAGGGGTCAGGGGCCACAGAACCCTGCCCCTGGGGAACAGAAATTAAGAAACAGGCCCACAGGTGAAGGGGCCCAGCAACAGGCCAGCACAAAGAGGATTCAAGCAGGTGGCAAGTCCTTACAGTGACCAAGCAGGTCATAGGTCAGCACAGCAGCCCATGGCGGTTCATGGTCGGTCCTTCCAGCCTTTTGTGTCCAGTTCTAAAATGATTCCAAGAGTCTCCAAATTGTAGGGAAAACTCCCCTGTACTTATTCTCAGTCCTTACAGTGTTTTATAATGGTAGGGGAGAGGAGGTTCCAACCAGTTACAACTGGTTCTGGGAGTGCCCCCTCTCTCCTCCAGCACAGGCTCCAAACATCAGTTGGGGGTAAACAACCCTATTGTGTGAGGCCAGGGCACAGCCTTTACAAATGCATGTGTGCCCCGCCTCTCCCTTCTCTCAGCCCAGGAAGACTATTCAGTATGCAGATGCACCTCTGTGACACCTCCACCCTCCCTGTGTACAGGCTGTCTGAAAAGCATGCACAAAGCCCCAACTGTCACTCTGCCCAGACGTGGATTGGATTCAAGCTGCAAAACACCAGAGTCATAAGCACAGAGAAATGTGCACTTTCTAGAAGTGGCATTTCGGTAATAGTAATAAAAAATACACCTACACCAGCAAGCAGCATTTATTATCACCATTACAAACATATCAAACATGCCTATGCTACCCTCATAAATCAGACAATATCACTTACACATAAGGAAGGGTATTTCTAATGCAATCCTATAAGAAGGCAGCACTCACAGCAGTGAGACACCAAATTAGGCTGTTTGTCACTACCAGGACAGGCCACGCAACCTGGCACATGTCCTGCCTTCTACATACATGGCACCCTGCCCATAGCTAGCTAGGGCCTACCTTAGGGGTGACTTTCATGTAGTAAAAGGGGAGTTCTGTGCCTGGCAAGTAAATTTAGATGCCAGGTCCTTGTGGCAGAAAACTGTGCACACAGGCACCGCGCTAGCAGGCCTGAGACAGGTTTGAAAGTCTAGTTCAGAAGGTGGCGCAAGCAGCGCTGCAGGCCCACTAGTAGCGTTTAATTTACAGGCCCGGGGTATAGAGATACCACTGTACAAGGGACTTATAGGTAAATTAAATATGCCAATTAGGTATAAGCCAATTATACCAACTTTAGATGGGAGAGCATCTGCACTTTAGCACTGGTCAGCAGTGATAAAGTGCTCAGAGTCACAGAGCCAACAGCGAGAGGTAAAAAATAAAATAGGAGGAATTAGGTAAAAAGTCAGGGGATGAACCTGCCACAAGAGCCAGGTCCAACACACAGGAAATGGAAGTCCAGTTGCAAAAGCAGAGTCAGATACAATGACATGCGTCTGGTTTAAATTGCACCAGATTAAAGTCATAACAGATTTGCAGACAGTGAAACTGAATTACCTGTATTGAAAACACCATTGTGACTGTAGGGAGGGTGAAAGGGCTCCCATTATAAATGGAATGAACACCTGTGTTATCAAGTAGCTTATGTTTACACTTGCTGGAGCACTGGCATTTTGTAGATGCAATGGACGAGGAGAGGTAGGGTTGTAGGCTTGAAGTGGAGCCTTGAATGACACCAAGCCTTTTGGCTACCTTGAGCACACTTCATTGCAAAGCGCTCACTCCTCTTTGTGCATGTGTTGTGGGTGCTGCCTTTATTAGTATTTTTTTTTAAATATCTTTAAACATGCCCATTTGGGTGATATATTTCTTTTTTATTATTTTCTGTGTTTAGTACATTTAGAAGTGTGGTACAATGCACTATATCAAAAATGATTAAATGCAGCAAGAGAGGTGGGTCGTCAACATACATTTTAAATTATGCAATCAGACTTTTTATGCTAGTAACAGTGTTGCAATCGCGAACTGCACTTGATTCAAAGTTTACAATGACTTTAGTGCTTTAGGAATGTCAAATGCAATCTGATCCTTTCCCTTCAGTCAAAGGACACAAATTTAAGACAAGACATTCCCATCTGGTTGCAGAGGTCACTATGCTGCCTTTGTAATGAGAAATGCAATCTGTCTGTTTCCCTTCAGTGAATGCAAGCTAATTTTCAAGAAAAAAATCTTCAAAACAACCTCCACAAGCATTGTGCTCCCATTATAAAACAAACTATCCTAGTAACAGAGGGGCCTATGCTGTGTTTGTTTCCCGTAATGAAAAAAATAGTACGGTACAATCATAATTGACGAGCAGTAGAAATCATGAAAAAGGTAAACAAATAAAATGCAGGATGATTCCAAGCTAAAGATACAAAAGAAAGTTGTCACACGCTCCCTGCATAGCAAAAGGTAGCCAAGCTGCTTTCACAAACAGATGCAGAAACAACAGAAAAAAAAATTGCGCCCACAAAACAACACACTTATCTCATCTCTCCATACCTAAAAAAAAAATATATATATATATGCAATCATCTTTCCTGTACACGCTCTTACTTTGAAGTCAGCAGAAGGCAAAGTAAACACAGAGCTCTCTGGAAGACACAGCTTGACATTTGTCCTCTGTCTTTGAATGCACAGCAAACATGACCAGATAAGAAACAAGATTTACAAGCGTGTTTAAAGAAAGGGTGCTCTCAGAAGGATATTGTAAATAATACTTTGGCTTGAGGGGGAAGAAGTGAACCAAAGACCCCTCAGCTGCCAAATTGGAAGCAAGAAAACGTGAGTTCGAAACCACAAGGCCAGTGGCAAGTGACAGGCAGAATGCATTCCCAGGTCAACTTTCTGAAAGTCTCCAAGATGTCTTTCACAAGCCAGACTGGTAGGCTGTGACCTAAAAAGCATTAAAGTCCAGTAACTATATAGTTTTCAAAATAAAAGTGACCAGGTCTACCCTCCAGTCAGGAAAGAATTGTTCAGTCCTTTTCTGCTTTCACGTTGTAACTGTTCCTTATGGAAATAGTCTTCTCTGAGCCAGCATTCCATAGGAAGGCATAAAATACCTAGAGTGATCATTCATCAGTTACCTATGTTGCATTGAATTCCATATCGACATGTCTCTTGCCGCCTGTCCAATTAAGATTGAAACATGATGTGCTTGCTGAATGTGCACTAAATTATCAGTGAAATTTAAGAACCTTCATCCTGTGGAGAGCAGTTTTAATAAAGCTATTCTGGTTTCATTACTGGAAACACTTCCCAACATGCCTGTCCTGCTGCTCTAGCATTAAGGGACAGATGTAGGTATATCCTGAATTGCGACTCGCAATGCAATTTGCGAGTCGCAATTCAGGATGCAGGATGGTGTCCCTGACACCATCTGCGACTCGCAAGGGGGTCGCAAAGGCCCACCTCATTAATATTAATGAGGTGGGTCGCAATTTGCGACCCCTTTGCGACTCGCAGCACTCACAGGGATGGTGGCCTGCTGGAGACAGCAGACCACCATGTCTATGGCTGCTTTTAAATAAAGCAGTTTTTTTTTTGTAACGCAGCCTGTTTTCCTTAAAGGAAAACGAGATGCATTACCAAATAAAAAAATGAAACATTTCAGTTTCCACTGCCTGCTCTGAAAAAATGTTTTCCATGCCATTCACAAAGGGGAAGGGGTCCCTTGGAGACCCCTTCCCTTTTGCGAATGGGTTACCATCAGTGTGACACTGGTGGTAACTGCGATTGCTTTGCGACCATGTTCGCGGTCACAAAGCAATACAGCATCGCATCGCGCTGTGACTCGCAAATAGGAAGGGGAACACCCCTTCCTATTTGCGACTCGCAAAACAGGAATAGGGCATCGCGGTGTGGGTTTTGCACATCGCAAACAGCAAAATTCGCTGTTTGCGATGTGAAAAACCATTGCTACATCCGGCCCTAAGTCACCAGCGACCCGCTGCTTAAGGAGACTTGTAAATCTAATGCCTCCCATCCTGTCTGTCAGCCCCAAGTTTTGCTGGGCAAATGTGAGTTTTAACAGTATTTATCACTACTTGCCAGAGGAACTATAGATTGATAGGGTATCAGCTTACACGCAAGAAACATTGGGGGCAGTAGTATACATCCTATCCATTCATGTTGTGGCAGGAGCTGATACTAGATTCATGCACATATAAAATAATCAGGTGGATTCAGTGAGGTCTGTCATTACTCATGCTATTTGCTACGAACTCAACAATATTTGGGGGAAACGTCCTGAACAACTCGTAAGCAACACAGACGTTTCCCATGCAAGTGTAACCACGCCTATGGAAACAACAACTGCCTTTTTATATGCCTTAACCATGCATGTGCCAAACTACACATATGCGTGGTTGAGGCACGGAAAAAGGCAAAGTGGATCAGGAGAGGATGCGGTGAGGTAACTGGGGCGGGGTGGGAGTAGCTTTTAGGGGTGGGGGTAGATTAAGGACTTGGGGTGGGTGGGAGGTTGTGCTTTTTTTTTTAGGGGTGGGGAGGTTTGGGTATTTCGTTTTTTAGGGCTTAGGGTGGGGGTTGGGCTATTTTATTTTTTAGCAGCAGGGGGTTTGTTTATTTTTATTTAGGACATAAGGTGGGGTGGGGTAGTTTATTTTTAAAGGGGGTTGGAGAAGGTTTTAGGAAGGGAGGTAGGAGGGAGGAGAGAAGAGGAGGAAGGATCGGGAGAGGGCGTGGTGAGGTAAGTAGGGTTGGGGCAGGGGTTCGGGGTAGTTTTAGGGGTGGGGTGAATTAAGGACTTAGGGTGGGTAGGACTTTCAGGGTAGTTTACTTAGGGGGAATGTTTTAGGACTCAGGGCGGGTGGGGGGGTCAGGGTAGTTTACTTAGGGGGGAAGGTTTTAGGGTTCAGGGTTAGTTTACTTAGAGGCAAAGGTTTTAGGGCTCGGGACGGGTGGGGGGGTGTTGGGGTAATTTTGTTTTATGGGGCTGGGGTCAGGGTAGGTTTTTTATTAGGTTTCAGGGCGGATTTGGGGTAGTTTAGTTTCTAAGGAAGGAGGTGGGGGTTAGGACAGTATTTCTTAGGGCTCAGGGAGAATGGGGTTTTGAGATAGTTTAGGGCCTTAAGACAGGTGTGGGTTGTATGGTAGAGCTACGCATGCCGTTTTGCATGCCGTTTCCACACATGCCTTTTCTAGGCATGCTTTTACAACAAAATATTTTGAAAAGGCATGCAAGGTAAAAGCATGTGTGGAAACAATGCGGTGTGGTTTCGACAGCGTTGTTAAGGCATGCATTGTTCATGCGTGCATGGTTCCATCATACAATCATATTTGGGGATTAAGGAAGCTCTTGTGAAAAGGGGATTTCTTTGAGCAGTACAGGCTTTTCACACAGAGCTAGCAATCACAACCTTAGAAAGTAAATTAAGGAGATCGTTCACACTTTCTCAAAAGTAAGCCTCCGGGGCGTGGTCTGGCTGCCGAAGTGAATGGCCGCCTGAAGGAGAAGCTCCGCACGCCGGGGTGGATCGGAGCCTCAGCGGGGTGCAATTCTCCGTCAACAACCTCCTCCGCAGCCTCTCAATACTGCAGGAGACGCGGACTTGTGGGGATTCGCGGCTCGGAACAGCCGCTTCAGACGTCAGACCGCGAGCGGCCTACCGTGGTGCGTCGAGCCGCGGTCTAGTGCGCGCAACAAGCCCGGAGACGAGTGCGTCTACAGGGGAAGCTGAGGACGCCACTATCCCTGCACCCCTTGACGGGAGACACGTGAACAGAACCACACATCCGGAGCCCACAAGTAAAGAGTAGGGGGGGCATACCTCCCTCCCCCTTTCACCCCCCCCACAGCCAGTGCTGCAATTAACTATTTAACCCCATGCTTCGGCTCGATCATAGAGGAATGACGAAGCCCTGCATCATGAGGCCCTTAAACTGACAAACAATGGTGGGCTCCCCTAAAGAAACTTGGACTTTTGCTCCCCAGCATTCCTGGATGGAATGATGAAAGATTCACCAGGCACACCCCTGGCTCACAAACAAAAGAGGGTAATACAATCATAACCGAAGCTCTCTTTCTGAAACAAACTGGCATCCTCTTCAGTAGTCCTGACAGGGAACTCCTCGCTGGGGTGACGAGACTGATTGTTTCGATGAGACAACACAAATGGGAGGGATCTCTCACCGGACTATAGCAGCGCTACACCTGAAGTCGCAGGTACCCCGCTCCCCCTCCGTACTCTTCCCTACGACCACTGTTCTTTTAACTTCCATACCCTCAACTCAGCATCTGGTGGGGGACCCGAGGTAGATTTAGACACAGCACGAACTGCTTCTGACGGCACAGGAATCGGGGCCTATGGACATCCAGATCATCTAGAAGGGCAAGTGAAAACACCATCCACTGGTCGCACAGCTCAACGACTAACCCATCCCATGTGAAACCCCCCGTCACAATGGGCCAAATTACCCACCTACAACGGCTGCAGTCCCAATAGCCTGTTCGACTGTACCAAGGGCCACGAGGGGCAAGACCTGGGCCCAATACACACATACCTACTAGATACCCTCCCCCTGGGACCTTCGTACGTTTGGGGAAATGCCAAACGGGAAGTCTTCAGGTACTCACTCTCGCCAACTGCTGTTCTCAGAGGCCATTGCACAACCAAAAACCATGGCGGCACAGACGACCCCACTCTGCCCGCACCCTCGCCAGCTGACCCCTCTACGCTGGAAGCGCCAGACCGCATATTGCAGGAGATTGCTTCGGTCTGACGCCGCCTAGAGGCAATGGATTTTAAAATAACAGATTTAACTGTGGCCTCTTCCTCCATCCGAGCTGACATTGCCAGCTTCTGGGAGACAGCAAATGCCTTGGACCAGCATCTCACAGCCGCGAAAGACCAAGTAGCGGTACTGCCCAATCAGGAGGCGGAGTTACGATCCCTCCAAGCAAAGATTACCGATCTGGAAGATAGGCGTCGCAGAGACAACGTATGCTTTTTTGGTATCCCAGAACATAAAGAGGGATCTGATATCAAGTCCTTTCTCAAATCACTTCTATCTGACCTTTTCGGCATAGAGCTCTCATCACCGCCGGAGTTCCGGAGAGTACACAGGATTGGCCCCCTCCATAAAGCGACCTCCGACAAACCACACCCTATCATAGCATGCTTTCTGCGCCATGAGCAAGCCCGCCAGATCATTTCAGCAGCCAAAACGCAAGGCCCGGTTTACCTGGAGGGTCACGAGATCAGAGTGGCGGCAGATTTCTCCAGACTGACAAATGAAAAACGAAAGGCATTTCTGGCTCTCCGTCCGCAACTTAGGAACCTGGATATTAAATATGGCCTTTTCGATTCAGCTCGTATGTGGATCACACATAACGGCAAATCCAAAGACTTTACTGAACCAGAAGACCTCGGCTCCTTTCTGAGCAACCTTGCCTCCCACCCCATGGATACTACCTCCGAACACCTGGACTCTGACTCCCTCCCTACCGGGGACGCCTTCACTACTCCATCCCCGCGGTCTCAACCCCAGCGCCCATCCTCACAAAAGAGAGGCAGAATGTACGAACGTCCCTCTAAATCTCAGGACAATCGTGATCATGTCCTTCAAGCGGTGATCGACCACACCCAGGACACGGGCAGAGACAAATCCCGTTCTTCCTTGAAATCCAGGACATTGATCTCTTAGAGACCCGGAGGAATTCTTGATTCGAATCTGTCACCAGATCCTCCCACCTCCTCCCACCTTCGGACAGCTAAGTGGCAAACTCAATTAATCTAATCTAATTGATGACTATCTTTTTGGCGGGAGGGGATCTGGGAGGGATTTGGGCCCCAACCTCCTCCTATTGTAAGTGAAAGGCTCAAAACGTCCGCTACCTATTCTCAGTGCTGCTGCTATACTAGTCCGGGGTCAAACTTATGATTGGACAAATGAAAAATCATAGCAGTGGCAAATGTCCTGTTAACTTGTTATTGCATATTATTTAATTTTTGTGATGTTGTTTCTCTGACACAGTTGTTACAAGATTTGATAAAAAAATCCTTATAACAAGCCTCCCCCCACACCCCCCTCAACATTTTTCACATTTCAGCCAAGGGGAAGGCTGACTCCACAACAGCAGAATATTCCCCCACACATGACAGATTGGAAGGGCGCTCAGTGCTCTAGTACAACAAACTCCCAGCACCTGCACTAAGTCCTCGGAGACTTATCGGCCCTCCCTAGACGAAGTCATACAGTTACCCCCTGTCCCTAGCCATTAAGATTAGCGAGGGCACATTTACCAACCGCTAAAGCAGGCCTTTCGGGTACTGTCTTCCCCGGATGGGGACAAGGGCAGCACCGCCCTCGCCCCGTCTCTGACAGTACTGGGACTACGCCCTCTGAGTATTTACTTGGGCGCCGACTCAGAACACAGCCCCGCCCGCCGTAATTCTTTACACCCTGCACCACTATGATACATACCATACACTGTCTATATCTTAAGTAATACCTCATGATTCATCATATCCGCCTCCCCAAACCTCAGCCCCCATACCCATAACCTTCAGCGACCTACCCACTGCCATACAAAATTATTTAACAAGGAGGTCCCCTGGCGGATTTACAAGATTGCAAGCGAACCATCAATCCCCCACTTCACTTTCACCCCACAACAATGCCCTCCCGGCGCGCGGGCCCTACAGGTTCAGACCCGCAGTTTAATAGGACTTTCGGTAGCAAGTTATTCTCTGCTACTGTTCTCATCCCTCTCCCCTTCCCTAACATCGCTTATTCCTGTTTCTTTTTCTTAGTTCTCTATACCCCTTTCCTCACCCCTGTGCTTACTAGAGTGCTAACCACTTCCCGGTTACTTGGGGGTTACTTCTCTCTCCCTTCTTGTCTCTCTATACATTATCCCCTATCCCTCTGACTTGCCCTTCCACCTACCTAACTCTTCCCCCCTCTCTGACCGAGGGCTTTATCTCCACCACACTCTCTTTCTTCCTCGTCCCCTCCTCATCTCACGCTTGGGCGGAGTTCTTTTACGCTTAACACCTCCTTTCCCCTTTTCTCTCTCTCTCTCTCTATCATCGAACACAGAACCCTGTGCATCTCGTAGACTAGGCCCTCCCTACGCACACCCATGGGGTCGACGACTCCACTCACAGTCTTGTCCTGGAATGTACACGGTATGACCCACTACATCAAACGGCAGAAGGTTCTATCCTATCTCCGCTCCAAACATGCCGACATTGCCCTACTACAGGAAACACACCTTTCCTCATCAGAGTCCAAAAAACTTCGTAGAGATTGGGTGGGCAAAGTGCTTTTCAGTGGACTACCCTTCGTACATGACGGAATGCAGGGCACAGGGAGGAGGTGTGGGGTGACAATACTCCTTCGTCGCTCATTACCGTTTCGGCTACTCAAAACATGGCATGACCCGGAAGGACGCTACGTCCTTGCCAAACTCACGGTAGGCCCGCCACAATTTGTATAGGTTCCATATATGCTCCCACAGGCTCCAAACGTTCCTTCTTTCTCTCTCTCAACTGCCTATTAACGCAGATTGGCGCCTCACAATATATACTAGGGGGAGATTGGAACATTGTTCAAGACGCCATCCTGGATCGCTCAAGCGGTCTTGATATGGGCAACAATGCAGATCGAGCCCTCCTACATGATGCCCTATCAGATCACGGCCTGCTAGATTGCTTGCGTCGTTCCCACCCCTCCGATCGTGAATACACTTTTGTCTCCTCGGTCCATGGGACTCAATCATGACTAGACTGCTTTCTGGTCAATCACCGGATAGTGCAATCGATTAGAATGTCAGAAATTCTCATGGCCGCACTGTCTGATCATTCCCTGGTTTTATTAACTCTAGAACTCAGGATGATCACACCCGGCCGTAAGCCTTGGCGCCTCTCCAATTGGAGATACCGAACCCCGAAAGGAAAGGAACAACTTAAAGCACACGTAGCCACATACCTTCAGGATAATAAGGGCTCGGTGTCTTCGCCCCAGCTTCTCTGGGCGGCGGCGAAGGCAACTATTAGAGGACAGCAAATGAGGGATTCGGCCATCCTCAATGCTTAAAGGAGGGATCAGCAGAGCAACCTAGAAGATAGTATAGCCCACGCCACCAGGGAGTACACTCGAGCCCCCATCCCGCTCAACCGTCGCCACCTAGAAAAAGCTAAAATGGAGCTCAACTCCCTCTATACTTCACGGGCGGAATATGCATTACAAAGGCTGAAAGGCTGCCACTATGAACATGGGGAAAAGGCAGGTCACCTGCTAGCCGCCCAACTCCGTCAAATGGAAGCTGCACTAGCCATACCAGCAATACGTAACTGAGACAACACACTTATCACACACCCTCAGGCAATTGCGAATGAATTCGGCTGATATTACCAAGCCCTATATACCCCAGAAACGGTTGAGGACACTAACTGCTTAGATGCCTTCCTGCGGAGAGAAAATATACCCGGTCTCTCGGCCGAAGGTAGGGCGCTCTTAGAGGGCGACATTAGCAAAGTAGAGATCCAACAGGCGATAGCCAGCCTATCATATCATAAAGCACCAGGAGAGGGTGGGTTTACATCCGAATTCTATAAATGGACGGGAGCTGACACTGTGGAAGCCTTATATGAGGCATTCAAAGGGGTTGATCAGACAGGTTCTCTACACCCTCTCTCCAACAAAGCCTCCATCACAGTCTTACCCAAACCAGGAAAGGACCCTTTTCTCTGTGGAAGCTACCGCCCCATCTCCCTCCTTTATGGGGATATCAAGATATTGGCAGGGATGTTGGCGTCTCGCCTCAAAAAAGTCATCCCCTCCCTAATTCACCACACCCAAGTGGGCTTTGTACCAGCCGCTCCTCAAGGAACCACCTCCGCACACTTTTTCATGCTATCTGGACAGCACGAGACACACAAGAGGAAGCCTTTGGCCCCTCACTAGACACCGAGAAGGCATCTGACCGAATAGAATGGTGGTACCTTTTTGAAATCCTAAAATGTTTTGGACTAGGGACTAGTTTCATTAATAGAGTGCGCCTACCATATGATTCCCCGACAGCCCAGGTAAACTGCGGAGGATTCCTTTCGGACACCTTCCCGATCCACAGAGGGACATGACAGGGCTGCCCGCTATCCCCCTTACTGTTTCTACTGCCCGTAGAACCCTTAGCAGCGATTATTCATAGCTCCAATCTTATATCGGGAATCTTGATCCCAGGCGGGAGCTCTGTCATTACCCATACGTGGACAATATTCTACTCACCCTCACCGACTTACCCAACTCCCTCCCAGCCCTTATAGAGATCCTAATGGAATTTGAACATCTTTAGGGCTATCGGATAAACTGGGGTAAAAGTGAAGCACTACCATTATCCCTTGTAACAGTCAGCACCTCAGTACAAGGACTCCGGGTCAAATGGAAACACTCATGTCTTCGCTACCTGGGCATCGACATAAATAAAG
The DNA here is from genome assembly GCF_031143425.1 of Pleurodeles waltl. NCBI lineage: Eukaryota > Metazoa > Chordata > Amphibia > Caudata > Salamandridae > Pleurodeles > Pleurodeles waltl. Next base: position 600,761,174 of record NC_090442.1, on the reverse strand, counting down.
GCTTGGATAAAATAGTGACGGACAATCTAGATCCCTTTCTTAGCAATATGAAGCGATATTTTAAGAAGTGGAATCAGTTAGGTCTCTCTATGTGGGGCAGAGTGCAGGCGGTGTGAATGGTGACCTTACCAAGATTTCTATATGTCCTGGGAATGCTCCCCCTGCATATACCCCTATCTCTCCTCTGAGAGATAGACCGATGTATTCACGTTTTTGCCTGGGGATCCATACGCCCACGATTACCTAGATCCACGCTACTAGCCCGACGTGAGTTTGGAGGTCTAAACCTCCCCTCAGTTGAACACTATGCCTTCGCATTACATCTTTTGCAACTGGTCTTTTTACTCCTGATCGCACGAGATCCGCCACTCTGGGTGGAAGTAGAACGGACGCTCACAGGTGCCTCATACGGCCTCCAGATGCTTTATGATACAGGTCCGGTGGATCAACGAACCACCAATCCCATGATTGGAGCTATGAGGAAAGCTTGGCGGCAGGCGCACCGATCCTTAAAAGTAGACCCCCATTTACATGATAGAGCCCTATTATGGGTCAATAAAAGTTTTCAGATTGGGGGGAAGACTATCTTCTGGAGGGACTGGAACCTGAGAGGTATCATGCGGGTAGACCAGCTCATATCGGGGGATACCCGGAAGACATTCGGGGAACTCAAGGAAGAATTCGATCTCCCTGAGGATTACTCATGGCGTTACCTTCAACTCCGACATTGTCTAGTACGACGGCTGGGGCACTCTCCCCGACAACTTGCACACTCCCCAGTACTCCAATACCTGGAAACCTGGGGTCAACTGAAGGGGGCTGTATCTGGACTTCAGGCATTATTGAATCTGCACCTTTTCTCACTCCCCCTCCTTAATTCCCTTAAGAATAAATGGCAGACACGCCTACAGATTGACTACGACCTAGAAGACTGGGCAGACTTGATCGAGGCCAGAGACCGAGGGGCCTGAGAGGCCCGTTTGAAATTTTGGCTTTTTAAGACCTTACATGATTGGTATTGGACCCCTCCCAGAAACTGCACACTGCAGGATTATTATCCCATGCATCTTGCTGAAGATGCCCACACACTCATTGCGACTTACCCCATATTCTACATGATTGTCCGGCCATACAACCCTTTTGGCGATCGGTGGGAAATACCCTTAAGGAGGTGTTGCCCCTGCCACTACTCCTCACCCCATCCCTCCTACTACTGCATGATACTAGAGAGCTGTATGATCTTTCCCGACCACAAGGCTGACTACTGCACACCGCACTGGCCATGGCAAAATTATGTATCCTCAGACATTGGCGTGCAGCGGCCGTCCCCTCTCATGAAGAATGGATCGCTGCATTGTATCAGTTGGCCTCCCATGAACGACTCATATATGACCTACAGGATAGAACAGATGTGTTGTTACAAACCGGATCCGGGGACATCTTGTTTGGGGTCAAGGGCAACAAGTTTTTATGTTTACTTTGTCCTTGGGACAAGTAGGCCCAACCCCCTGCAGCACAAACCCTTTGGCTGCCTGTTTACAGAGAGTTGAACTCTCTGCAGTTGAGGTAATGTGTTTCCAAAAGATAATGCTGTTCGAACTTGTATTTATGGTTCATTATTTGAAAGCCTTCATTATTAGGGTGCGTGCTGTAAATAAATGTTTTAAGGTCACACTTCACTACTGACGTTGGTTCCAGTACAAAAAAAAAAAAAACGTGTACACCCATGTTTGAAAAGTTTAGGCTAAGAGCCTAAGTATAATGCTCCCAGAATGCTCTCTGATTATATGCAAATGAAGTGTCATTTAGTAAAATGTGTTGATGCATGCTAGTATTTCCCAAAAATATTTCTAATGGAAAATCAGTGTAACCATTTTCAACACGATTATGGGAAGCATGAAAATAAACAAACACTGACAAAGCCAACTGATCTGACATATTTTTATAAGTCTTTTAGTTTCATCAATGCATGTCTTGTTTTGACATGGCTTTTGTAACACTTTATTGTTGTGGGAGCTACCAGGCCCTCAACATTGTAACAAACATTGGCAAAACCCCCCCAAAAAGTTTTTGAACTCTTAAAGCACACGTTGCCACCAGCGGCATAACAAAGGCCCCGCAGCCGCCCTCCAGGGGGCCCCGTCAGCACAGCACCTGCCCTGAGTGAGTCTGGAGAGGGGGCTCCTCCATGTTCTTTGCAAAGGGGCACCCTCCACTTTTGTTACGTCACTTATTGCCACTGTAGTTCCTGACACTGAACAAAACTACTTTGTGTGGCAATATGCTCCTTGTGGAAGAGCAGAATGCGATCACTCACAGTAAAGTCAGCCGAAAGAGAGAGAAATAGAAGTTTATTAAAAACAAAATGTCTTTGTTAACACCAGACCTAATTAGGGACCAAGACCCACATGTAGGTAGCTTTCTGCATGTCGCAAACAGCGACTTTCGCTGTTTGCGACGTGCAAAAAGCACATTGCGATGCACAAACCCAGTTTTGCGATTCAGTAACCTGGTTACCGAATCACAAAACGGGTTTGCGACTCGCATTTAGTAAGGGGTGTTCCCTTCCTAATTGCAACTCGCAGTGCAATGTAGGATTGTTTTGTGACCGCGAACGCGGGCGCAAACCAATCGCAGTTTGCACCCATTTCAAATGGGTGCTAACACTTTCGCAAAAGGGAAGGGATCCCCATGGGACCCCTTTCCCATTGTGAATGTCACTGTAAACATTTTTTCAGAGCAAGCAGTGGTCCTGCGGACCACTGCCTGCTCTGAAAAAATGAAACGAAAACGTTTCATTTTTCGTTTTTGTTATGCATCTCGTTTTCCTTTAAGGAAAACGGGCTGCATTACAAAAAAAAACCCAAAAAACTGTTTTATTGAAAAGCAGTCACAGACATGGTGGTCTGCTGTCTCCAGCAGGCCACCATTCGTGAGGGGGTCGCAAATTGCGACCCACCTCATGAGTATTCATGATGTGGGCATTTGCGAAGCCCTTGCGAATCACAGATGGTGTCAAGGACACCATCCTACATTCGGATTTGCGACTCGCAATTTGCAGGTCACAAATCTGAACCTACCTACTTGTGGCCCCAAATTCTTAAAGAAAGTCACAAAAGTGCACCCATGGTATATGTCGTACCCCTATAAAATATTTGTGAACTGTATTTTAGCGTGGGTAAATACGATGTGTAGATTTGCTCATGTGAAAATCTATTGAGCATTTGCAAGTTCATTTTCCCTCCAGCCACTTTCTTCCCAACCCTGGAAGAAGTTCTAATTCTGCCATTGTCAGGAGTAAATGTCCAACCTTTCTTATTATGGGAAAATATTAGAGAGAAGCTGGTAAAAATCTTTAAAACATGCAGGTTAGTAGGTTTGCAGACTCAAAGGCATTCCAGCCCTGGAACTATTGCTTACTGCTTGCTCCAGCCCCAGTATGCAGATCTGCAGAAAGGTGGCAAAATAAGGAAATTGCTACAGTAGGGATTGAAACTCCAAGTATTCAAGCCCTACTATGGTAGTAGCCCAGGCATAATCAGAGAGGCTATTAATTGCTGCCATAATTTGTCGCCACACTACATGGCACCAAAGGGACAAGTAGATCTTTTTACAGGACAAGTAGATTTGAGAAGCAACCTGTCCCCTGGACAAGTAGATATTTTAATAAATTCCACACCCCTGCAACCAACTTACACAGATGAGGCTCCACCTCCCTGAATCCTTCAATGTCACTCCTTATTGAATTATATCCCCTCCGATCCAGTATTGACCTTTACTGAATGCTAACATGCAGTCCATCGTGGCTGTGTCGTCCCCCGTCATTATCCTTTTTTCTTTCTTCTTCATTCTCATTTTCATTAACCTCTCCCCTCTTACGTGCTACCAGTTCTACCACCCCCCCTTTATGTGATTCTTTCTTCCCCCCTCTGTCACTACTACTACTAATACTATTACTACCATCACTCCTATCAACATTAACCTCTCTCTTATATACATCCCCGCCTTTGTCTATGCTCCTCCTCTTCTCTCTTTCCTCTATTCTTATTCCTCATCTCTTCCTTTCCTCCCTTATCTTTTCCTCTTTTGCATACTTACAGCCTCACTCTTCTCTTTTTACTAGTCTGGTTTGAAAATCCCTCCTCCTTTGGATGATTCCTGCCTCTGATTACTCCATATCTGCTCTTCGTAGTGTTCCAAGTTGTCCATTCTCATTTTCTACACTACTATTACTGAGTAATTCTTACACTGCGCCCCATACCCCTATATCCGTATATTAAGGTCCTCTCTCAGGCCTCCTCTCCCCATATCAAGGGCAGGACACTACTCTCTTCTACACCATGCTGGAACGTCATCCCTAATCCCCGGCTCATATCCCCTAGCCGGAGGTCATTCAAAACTACCTTCTCCTCACCAACACCCGTTGTCCTCCTATAACATTTTATTTGTACCTGCCCTCCCCTGCTTACTTCGCTTATCTGGGGGAGGATTATTCTATTCTAGAAGGAAACAACTATCTGGTTCCCTTTTGCAGATCTGGGGCAGAGCAGAGGGAGATTATTAGAAAGCTATTGAACCCTGCAGCTAGAGCGGGTGTGTTCTTCCTTCATGGTTCTACTATAATAAGATATTGTTTGGGAACCCTCTTGTACTACTGTACGGGAACTATCTCTCTACTTTAAAAATATGCTGGTAATAATTATATGCCATGAACGTAGATACTTGATTAATCTGTCTATTAATCTGACTTGTGTATATATGGCAGACCACAGATTGTATATGTCAAGTAAGCCTAAGGCTTGTATCTTTATGTACTGTTTAAAGTTATGAAAACAATAAAAATGTACAACACAAAAAAAAAAAAAGTAAGCCTCCATGCAGAGGCAACTTTCTCCCAGAAGTACCACTAAAATGTACAGTACAAGAGCCACATGCAATAGTAATCTCAAGCACAAACTGTTACTGACACGCTTGCATCTCCAAGGACACAGGAGGAACAATGCAGAAGAGTGAATACAACGCCAGGACAGCACAGGATTACATATACTCATGCAATATGAAACAAGTCACAAGGGCTCAAATTAAGGACGCTGAAACAAAGTGGTAAAGTGACTGGTGAGTGCTAATGAACACACAAGTGATTTGAGAAAGAAATAAAGATGAGGAATGAAAAACAGGCTTTGAACAAAACATGTTTTTCCTTTACCTTGCAGATTGCTTATCTGTCCGGTCAGCTCATTCCTGCTGAAAACACACACCAAACGGTTCAGAGAGGGCGTGGAGGCAGAAGGATCCTATTCCTGTGCCTGAGGAGGTCAGAGGAGGACAGCAGCTTTCCCAACTCAGGAAGGAGAGCCTGAAGCAGCACTCAGCCAACTCTGAAGTCTGGAGAGGACAGAGTAAGGAGTGCAACAGTGAAGCAATAATGGGAGGGCATGACCAGACTATAAACAGGAGCATGGAGAAGCCATGGTCCAGAGAGAGGGGCTGCATGCTCCTGTCAGGTCAGTGTGGCTTTAAATAAAGAGACTGAAATATCTGTGGGAGACAGAGAAGGGGCATGAAGGAGGGAGTGAAGTCTTTGAATGCACAGCAAATGTGACCAGATAAGATTTACAGCCCTGTTTACAGCAGAGCTCGGAAAGAAGAGCACTCCTCTTAATACTCCAGATGAAAGATTAAAGTAGTCCCTGAACACATCTTAAAATGGTGGGCAGTGTATTTACATAGTTCTTGATCCGATCTCCTTGGGAGGACACAAAAAAGAAAAAGGAGGGACAAAGAAGAAGGATTGCCCATTAGAAAGCAAGGATTTTTAAAGGACAAAGGCAAATGACAATCACTGGGCGGAGTTGAACCTCACAAACCATACACAACAGGTCAGTAAGCAACAGGGGATGTCTAGGCTCAACCGAAAAACCAACCTTGAAACAGGTTCCTATCAGGCTGTAGTTTTATGTCTTTAACTGGCAATAAGACTTACAGATTTCTCAACAAATGCTGTAAAAACCTTTAAGGTATTCCATGTGAGCGATGTAATCCATGTTTACATTTCAAGTGTTTTCCTTCGTTTTGCGCTTATTAATGGTATTTACTTTATTCAAGGTGATGTCTGTAGTGTAACAAAGGCCCCAGGAATGCACAGGAGGGCGCGCTCCGGGGGCCCTCCCACCACAGTACCCTGGTCTTTACGGCTCCTGAGTGACTCCAGAGTGGGGGCCCCTCCATGTACTCTACAGGGTGCCCTCTCAAGTTTTGTTTCGCCACTAGGTGTTGTGTTGTAATATGTCTCATTTATAATGTATATTTTGAACACAGTAGCAACAGCCACATATGCACCAGTAGTAACCATTGGAATGTGTGAGATAAACAGATTGAGGGTTTGAGAAGGATATGGGCAATAAAACGGCTTACCCGTCTAATAGGGTGAGAGACTGTAGAGGAAAGTGATGTGAAGAGGAAATGGGAGAGCCGGCGAGTCTGCTATGACCATTACACATTCCACAGACTTTAGTGATGCTCAATTCAGAGTCATTTTTTCAAACTAAAACATTCGCAATGTTAATTATTCACAGAAAAGCAGTGCTGTTTTCCGTTTATGTTTAATTGCGTAAGCCAGAGCCACGCCTCCTGGAAAGATATCCTAGTTAAGCCCCTTTGTGGAGATCCCCCTCAACTTTTTCATACCACCGAAACTGTATTATTAATGCATATTGCTAGAATGAAAGTCCCATATTGTCCAGTGCACCTAAGGGTGCTAAACCTGCAGAAGGAAAAAAGAGGAATCCAAACTTTAATAGTCATGGACCCCGGTGTGCATTGCGGAGAATCTTTCAAGAGGAGGTAAATAACATGTGAGGCTGCTTCTTCAGCATAACCTGAGGCGTTGCTTATGTACCGGAGGCCCGCGGTGAAAAAAAAACCATCCCGCGTTCAGCACTATTGGGCTGGCTGCGCTGAAGACGGGACCGACTCGTCCTCAGCACCCAAGCGGCCGCCGACGGCTCAGAGTTTAAGCCGAGTGCCAGGTCGCGGAGGGAGGAGCGTCTAGTGAAGGAACAGCCTGTCAGTCTGCGTGCGCGGCGGGAGGGGCGGCGACATCCGGAAGAGCTGCTCCGCGCTGGGACTGGCTCCTTCGCAGCCATTTTCTGTCCAACCAAACAGCCGATCTGAGGAGCGAACCAACCAGGGCCGCAGCGGAGGTTTGTGCCTGGCTTCGGCCAATGATTGCCGGCCGGGCCCGCGCGCTCGGCTGAAGTGTCCGTCTGTGGTGATTGTGTCGGTGTGTGAGTGAGGTGTGCTGTCTGTTTGTGCTGTGAGAGCCAGGAGTGTGTACGTTTTGTACCTGTGCCAATGATCCCTGGCCCTCGCTGGGTGCCCGGTGGGAGCTCCGTCTCGGTCTTTGTGCGGCCGCTGTAAGATCCGGCGGCCCCGGACCTCGGCGGCTGCTGAGAGGGCCTGTTGCAGCTCTCACACAAAGGAATGGGTTACTGGCGGGTAGTCTCCGCTCGGTAACGTAGGGGGCATACCGCGGCACACCCGCCGATCGACGTTAACAGCAAGCCCGTATCCGGGGCAGCGCAGGGCACCATTTTGTGAGGGAAACGCGGGCGGGTTGCGGCACAACTGCCGCTGACGGGGAACTCGCGCAGCCCCCCCACGCCTATTTGTTATAGTTGAAGTAAATAAAAGTCCGGTAAGGTCCTTTTGACTGACCGCCTCCCCGCAGTTCCTGAATGCGGCTCGAATGTGTTACTCCCTGACCGGCGGAGTAGAGTAGCCGAGCGCGGGCCTGACGGGGACCAGTGGTGTCGTGTAGTGTGGGATTGCTTTCATCGAGTGTCGATTGAGAGAACCTGAATAGCAGCTAAGCTAAAGAACCGTGACCCCCCGCCCCTTAAGACCGAAGAAGAGCGACTAGCATCCCCTGTGGGGGAAGGGTGGGATGAAGGACCCCATCCTCTAGGGAGGTTTAGTTGCTCGCTGGTGTAGTTGATCTCCCAGGCTCAAATGGCAACTATTGCGTGTCTTTAACCACCCATGAGCGGTTTTATGTTACTCGCCACGTTTGGTTTCCAAGTCATTTCAAACGTGTTCCAGCACCCAGTTATTCGCATTGTTTGTATCAACTACTCGGTTTATGTTACCACAGACTTCCCTAGTGGCTAGCTTCTTTTCTGTACTTATACTTAGCATGTGTGCAGCGTTCTTGTTTTGGTAGTGGATCAGCACCACCTACTCTCAACTCGCCTCTTTCGTGTTACACACCTGCAAGCTCAGTATTTACTATTCCCTCGGGTGACTGTGAAAGCATTCTTGGCCTACCACCTGTTATCTGTCAGTCATTGTTATTTTAGGTCGGAGCGATATTCTTATGTCACGATGCCAGGAAGGGGTTGTAGATTATCCGAGTCGCATTTCGATTGTCACTCTTTTGCTGGAGCGTTCGCAGTGCTGGAAACATTGGCTTGATGCTTAAGCATATCAAATAATGGTGTGGTACTGCGTTCAGTAGTCTACTTGGCAGAAGACCCACTGAGGTAAACTTGTTCTCACGACAGATTCTTACCTTGCGAACACACCATCCTACAAGCAGAAACCACTAGTTCTGAGAGCAGGTGCATGTTTTTCTTCTAGTACCACCTCACCGAATAGAATTTGCCGCGCTTAACTCGAACCAGTTTGTATTGAAAACATTCAGAAACTAATGAATTAAAGAAAACTACGGAGTCAAACGTATTAATGAATATGGCCACTAGTAGTACACGAGTAATATTGCTTGCCTTTTGAATTGACTCTAACGCCCAACTCCATATAAGTGAAAGAGCAAACAAGGCATGGTCCTTTCCATTTGTACTAAATACTATAGATGTTCCCAGAATATTAATTTTCTAGAAGTTTTGTTGCGAAGCCACAAAGGTATGTAATAGTACTGCAGAAGTACAACTTTATGTAAGAGAACTAAGATGTATCACTTTACATACTCAAATTCTTTTGTGAATATACCTCTGTTTGAAAGATTAATAAACCTGGCGTAGGTCAGACATTGTGCATAATTGAGCTGTGGGCGCATACAGGTGAAGACCAAATTAGATTTTTCCAGCAGATTTAGTAAGGAGAGTTTGGTTATTTTCTTAGCTGGTAAAGAAGTGGGTTCCACGGGTTGGTTGCATTGCAGTTAAACTATCGTCTTACGAGACAAGGTGTGCTTTGCAGAATTTGGTTGGATTCCACAAAGCACACCTTGGGGAGTTTCGTAAATGATACACTGATTAATTGGTTTTCTAAATTTATTCGCAAAGCTACAAGTGTAGTTGTTATATATATGTGGCGTGAGCAACATTGTTCTTCGGTACAAAATGGCATAGATTGTCTTGCTAGGGCAGTTTATTGAGGAATATATGATGCCTCAGAGGACGGACAAGTTCACCTTCTTCACAGATATGCATGCGAACCTGAGAGCCACAGACTAGAATACCAGAAAGTTTCTTTTTTCAGAGTTCCTAAGTGAATACAAATTAATTGGATGTTGGCAATAAATGTTAATTGACGTACAATAAAACTTAAGTATGAAAAGGCAAGTGTGAAGTGCTACTTTATATTTTCTACAGTATGAGGTGGGATCTTGGAAAGCACCTCAGCAACATTAAATGTCAAGTAATGCGAGATTATGCCTCAGAAGTTGAAAATAAGCATACATGACATATTGGCCTAAATTGATTTGATCATATGTATTACAGTTCTTATGACTCAGTAAAATCAATTGGATTTTAATTCTTATAATGTGGACAGACGTGTCATTGCTGTTGATTTTTCACGACTGCTACCTGTACATAGAGAGCAGAGTCATGTTGGACTTGTACTCTAGTCATCATCCCTGGTGGGCTAATTGAAGTTACTTGTTTAGTTTGTGCACAGCAGACTGCTCAGCACTAAGAAGTGCTTTGGATCACAGTAGGAACAATCTGGTATATAAGCAGTATTATGGTTCTTGCTGTGGGCATTTTTTTGAATCCTAACTTATGTTTTACTATATGCCTTAAATGAAATTACCGTGAAACTGAGGTTTAAAGACACTATGTAAATATGTAGCAAGTTTAATGTGCAAACATTTCTGTCAACTTTCTGTTTCTCAAATCGTTTTGTGCAAGGCTCGGGGGAGGGGGGATTCCTATAGCCTGATGCCCAGGACATATTGCTTGGGGTCAAGGGCAACAAGTTTTCATGTTTATTTTGTACTTGGGACAAGTAGGCCCAACCCCCTGTAGCACAAACCCTTTGGCTGCTAGTTTACAGGGAAGGTAACTGTCTGCAGTTGAGGTAATATTTGTGTCCATGTGTTAATGCTGATTAAACCTGTATTTATGGTTCATTGTTGCAAAGCCTTTTATCAGGGTGAGCGCTCTAAATAAACATTGCAAAGTCACACTGCACTACTGAATGGTTCCAGTAAAAAATAAAGTACACAAGTTTTAAAGGTTTAACAATATGAGGCTACGTACAATGCTCCTAGAATGCTCTCTGATTCCATGCAAATGTTTGCTGAAGCTTGTAAGCAAGATTGATGATTTGTTGCTTTCAAAATAAAACGTTCAGAAAAAAATGCAAGTATAGGAAATAAAACTTTTTGCTAAATTACTGTGAAATTGTAGGTACTATTTCTTTGGAGCATCATTTAGTAAAATGTGATGATGCATGCTAGTGTTATCAAAAATATTCACAATGGAAAATCAACGTGGCCATTTTCAACAACATTTTGGGAATTGTGAAAATAAGCACTCGCAAAGCCAACCAATCGGACATTGGTTGTCCGTCTTTTTGTTTTGTCAATGTGTCTTGTTTTGACATGGCTTTTGTAATACTTCATTGTTGCGGGAGCTGCCAGGCCCTCACCATTGTAACAAACATTGGCAAAAAAAAGTTTTTGGGTCTCAAAAAGCACACATTGCCACAGTTATTCATGGCATTGAGCAAAACTACTTTGTGTGCCAATGTGCTCCTTGTGGAGGAGCAGAATGCTGTCACTCGCAGTAAAGCCATCTAACAAATTCTTAGTCACAAAAGTGCACCCGTGCTATGTCTTTGAATTACTGGCTTTCCTGAATTCACAAGAACTTATAGAAATAGACCAGGAAATTGTACTCCTAGGAAAAAAAATGTGTGACTTTTATTTTAGCACGAGCGAACATACATGTGTAGATTTGCTCATGCAAATATCTATTGATGGTTTACAAGTTCACTTTCCCTCCAGTTACTTTTTTCCCAACCCTGGAAGAACTTTTACTTCTGCCCATGTCAGGAGTACATTCCCAGCCTTTCTCGGTATGGGAAAAGATTAGAGAAGAGCTGTTGAAAATCCTTATAACATGCAAGCTAGTAGGTCTGCACAGACTCAAAGGTATTCCAGCCCTGGAACTAATGCTTACTGTTTCCTCCAGCCCCAGTGTGTAGATCTGGGGAAAAGTGGCCAAATAAGGAAATTGCTATAGTAGGGCTTGAAATTGCAAGCATTCAAGCCCTATTACAGTATTAGTCCTGGCGCAATCAGAGGCTATTATCAGTGCTCACGCATAATGTGATTGCTACTATAATTTGTTGTCATACTTCATGGCACCAAAGGGACAAGTACATTTTTTTTTAGAGGACAAGTAGATTGAAGAAGCAACATGTCCCATGGACAAGTAGGAATTTTATTAAATTCCACACCCCTGAAACCCTACATAAAAGTATTGGACTTCATCTAATTCTTTCATTTACCTGCCAAAAGAAATGAACTTTTTCGGCCCACTAATTGATTTGTGTGTTAAAAACAGGATTCTGCCTCAAACGCATAAAAACAGTGAACTCGGTCAGTTATGGTCCACACAACATCCCATAACACACAGGGTCTGGCATGTTAATGTCCTGTTAACCGTTTTCATTTATTTGTGCCTTTGGCCAATAAGTGTTTTTTTGCAGTACGAACACTGAGTTATGGCATACGTTGTGTGCATTCATACTTTTTGAAGAATTTGCAAAAGCAGCTATGGCTTCGCAACATTCCATAACCAGTCCCTCTTAGTGCTTTGGGACACCTCAGACCAGTGCCCTGCTACAGAAGGTACTGCTGCAGTCTACGCAGAAATATAATTACATTGGTGGGTGGTATGGAAACAATAAGTAAATTCCAAAAGGCAAGCATTGAAGTAACATAATTTCCACAATTTTTTTTTTTCTATTAATCTCAAATTTTTCCAGTTATATGGATACAACACCAAACCTGTTTCATTCCTTTTCATTAGTGAAATTTCAGAGATAATGGCGAATGAATTAAGCCATAATTCAAGTATGCAATTCCGTCTGAATAAAATAAACATAATATCAGTTTATTGGTTGTACCCATGTCCAATTACACATACAGAGGTATGCAAACCTTTTGATGCCAGGACCCCCCCCCCCCCCCCCCCTTTCAAAAAAGTTTAGGCGTAAGGACCCCCTCCTGGGGAAAAAAAAAAACTTCTAGATCCTGGTACTCCTCATCGACAATCACAAATGTCCCCAATTTCCACTGCAAATCATTTTTGCGGTGAAGAAATAATACTAAACAGTATTAAGCAAAAAAAGGTCAGTGAGTGTGGTGGAGTGGTCAAAGGTGTGGCTAAAATCAAAGGTCCTTATTTATGAAAAATTAGCATAGGGCAGTGCTGCAAGTCTTGTTGCTACACTGCTCTGCGCCAGCATGAAAGGGCAGGACTGGACAGTATTTATGAAATACAGTGCATTCCAGTCCTTCCCCCTGAGCTGGCTCAAAAATTGCTGCCTAGCGCCAATGTAGGTAGGATTGTTTTTGTGCAGGAAGAGGAGTACCTTCCTGCACAAAAACAATCCAGAGAGGCATTTTCCTCTTTCTATGTGTGCTGCAGAATGCAACACACATGGAAAGAGATAAAAACTAGGAGAAATGAAAACATTTCTCCTCATTATGTCTGCTCTTTGGAGGCATAAGGTTTTGGCACTGCTCCAGTTTGTTTGATTTTGAAAATCTGAGGCAGCGTAAAAATCCTTGGGTGTTGCGTGGGAACAGCCATTGTAACACCCATGGGACGCCTCCTTGGCGCAGAGTAAGGCAACACAGCGGCTTGCGCTGCTTTGCCTTACTCCATATCCATGAGGCCATCCAAAGCCCCGTAGGGTGGCTTTGCTTCGCCTCATAGGTATGATTGACAGGCTTGTGCTGCCAGGGCATCAAAAAAGTGATTTCTCCAGTGAAACAAGCTGCTCATAAATAAGCTCCAAGATATTCTGTAATTTTTATTTTTATAAGACCTTTTACTGTCACGTGGATACTTATAACAGCCAGTTTAAATGAAAACTAAATATAATTGTTACTTAGTGGGAAATACATTGTTGTGCTTTATGAAACCTCTGTTAGTTAATGCACTGCAGAGGTCTGTGTGTAACCAGAGAGGACAGAAAGCACTGTGAATGTGTCATTATTTTGTATTTGCACTACACACAGTAAGAAATAGACTACTAAAAATGTTTTACCATAAATACTGCTGCCAAAATATAGATTTTTTAGTAATACGCAGACCATACGTAATATAGCACTTTAATTTTTTTTACATAAATGTTCATTCAACACCTCCTTAGGGTAGTAAAGACTATGTCGATGCAATTAAAAACATGCACTTTGCTGTTCAGTTGTTAACTCTTTTTACCACCACTCAAAAAGAATAAATTTTTGTCATCATAAAGCTTCCAGTGATTTGATCAGTACCGGCTCCCAAGCATCCTTTACATTTAAAGATTACAGTTTACATTTGCAGATTAACTAACTAGTAGCGTACATTTGCATTTCTTTTAGGCAAGCAAGTACCCTGGCAAGAACACTTGTTTAGATGTCTGCCCCTCCATCCGATTCACTTAACAGGAGACTCAGTGAATGGCAATTCAGCTGAAGCTTTCTCAGCTATCTGAATTAACCGTCCCAGGACGGTTGTCGTTTTCCAAAACAAGACGTTTTGGATTTGAGGCAGGAGTGGCTGAGGAATGCGTGCCTACCTTCCGATGACTCCACGGCCCCCCCAGGGGTCGTGACCCATAGTTTGAAGACCTTTGACATACATCATCTTCTGTGTATTAGTAACATCCTGCAGCTAGAAGTAATAGGTGAGGACCTGCACCCCTATGCTCTGTACAGCAGCACCTACAGAGTGGAACATTGGATGGAGGATTTGACCTATTACAGCTTGGATGTCAAATCAAATACAAAAAATAAAATTATATATATATAGATATAGATCTCAAAATGTGATTAACAGGCTATTCTAATGGTGACTGACAAGGTAAAAAGACAGAAATATTCTCAAGTGTTGGAACTGTTCAAGCCTTCCCTGGAACGTTCCAAAAACTATTTAAACCCAAACCAACAAAGCATTCCTTATGAGTGAAGTTCTTCCTTGATGCCAAGTTTGGTGTAAATCATTTGCTTTGTAGATGTGCGCAAATTTTCTCATGGGAGCTAAAATGGGAAATCACTTAAGCTATTTTTTCCTCTGGATGGATCTTCACGAAGCTTGGCATACCTAGACTTAGCTGACTGAGTAAGTAGATTGCCAAGTTTTGTGCAAATAGTCCACAGGGTCAAAAGTTATAGGGAATCCAAAAATGCCTTTTCAATGGAAAAATTGTCTGACCACAACTACACAGTCACTGGAAAGCATATAATATTACAAACTAGAGCTCACCAGTGTGTAGTTATGGTTAGGTCAGAGTCTTGATTGAAAATCAATTTTTTGTTTTCTTTGTAACTGGTGCCATTTGACAAATCTAGACAGAACTTTAAAAAAAAAAAAAAGATAATCAGTTTGGCATGGCAAGTGTTACACAGATTTGTTTGGGGGAGGTGGTTCGGGAGCAGTTTTGCCAAGGGGCCCTCTGTACTTTGTGTAAAGCGGTAACATACCCCCCTGCCAGAAATGCCCCAGTCGAGGGCACTGTTATATCTTGTGTTTGAAGTTGGCCACATCCCCCTATAACGCCCATTCGCTCTGGCCTTAATCTTATTTATGTGTTCTCTAGTGTTCTGCGATCTGTGTGGAATTCTAAACATAGGAGACAAAATCCATCCATAATCGCCACTTTTCTTGGAGATCGGAGGGCTTCTTCCTAATCTTTATTGTTCAGTTCTCCCCAGTCTACTACCTATCTTCCCTTTCGCGTTTTCCAAATTATCTGGCAATTGAATTATTTCTGTATATCAAGAATATTTTGTCCTTTTTTTAAGGGAGGGGTTCAGAGAGGATTTAGTTGTGCAGCAGGGAGTAGACTTCTAAATACATGTCTTCTGTGATCTGAGGTGCCAACACATGTCTAAGTTGTTTGTCTCTGTACTTTTCGCTGTCTAGCATTTTGCATTTCTTCTTCAGTTTCACTAGACATTCCGCCAGTTTACTAATTATGGTAAGATCCCGTTTCTGGAATCCCAAGAGGTTGCTGACTGCAGATTCCTGTCCCATGAAGGTTTCTCTTTTGTTAGGACCTCTTTCTTCATGCTTTCAATACTGACTGTGTTTTTCGAGGCAAGTTGTTCTTGCATCTCTTCCTGTAAGGGGTTGATGGGTATCCTTGGGGTCTCAGTACGTGTCTGTCAGTCCTATGGTAAGGTTCATACAGTGAAGCAAAGACCCATTCATTTGCCACTATGAGCTTGGTGGGCCACTAATATTTTTCTTTGTCTGGAAGTGCAATTCCATAATCATAGACACTTTGTTTTTTTTTTTTAAATATCAGTGACAGTTTTCTGTCCTTTGGAGAAGTCTCGCCCATGCCTCCCATTTCCTGAAGAGCTCATATGGGACCCAGGAGGGGTTGTTTTGGAAGATAAATATAAATGTGGGCAGCATTGTCAATGTAAGCATAGCTGCCCAGCCTATGAGGGATATTTGTAGGGTTCTCTAGTCCCACATCTTCACTACATTTGTAAGACATCAGGGCAATTCTTTTGGTGACAATCCAGTTTGGGGGGGGGGGTAATCTACAAGAGTATTTTTTTTCTCAAATCTTTGTGCTACCCTTAGGATTTCCTAAATATTGCAAATATCTGTAAAACTTATAATTGTCTCTGGTTATTCATCATTGAGAAGGGCATAGTTGTCCCACATGTCCTCCCACCTCCAGACCCTTACAAGCACCACCTTTCAGATCCAGCCTGAAAGGCTCCAGATCAAAGCAATGGGGGCTGGGGGCCATGCTTGTCTAATTCCTATCTCTAGTCGTCTTTCTGTTTACCATTATCCTGTCTGTGGGCTCCTTCTATAATTATGCCCGGTTATGTAGTTGCGTCAAAGTCCATTTTTTCTCTCTCTCAGTATTTCAAACATAGTAGGCCATTCCATTGTGTTTAATGCTTAGGTAGCATTATGTGGTGGGAGCACTATTGGTTCCTTTACACGTTCAGTGTATGCCAAACACAGATTTTCTGGTACTTATGTTAGAAATGGTCTGATTAGGGTATAAGTTACACCCCAGCAGAAGGTCAGTAACTTTGCCAATATCGTAGTTTCCACATTCAGCACATAAATGGGCTCATAAGGGGCACATTTGCTGGAGAGGTTGCCTGCTTTATTTACTACCACAGGTTTTGTCATATGAACGTTTTATGGCAGTATGCCTTCAGATTTCACCGCTTCAAATCTTTTGTAGAGGTGGGTGGATAATGTGTTTACTATTCCTTTTTATAGATCTGTGGGTAGCCTAATGGAACACAGGGCCTTACCCCTTTGCTGCTCTTTATTTACATCTGCATCATCCATTGTGATATCAGCTTCTAAGCCGCCTCTGTCATCATGGGACTGTTTAGGCAGGTTTATTTCTGTCAAGGCTGGTTAGATTTCAGTCTCAAGGACAGCACTGCCTCTATAAATGCCAAGGCCTTCTCTCTCGCTTGCGCTCTCTCTCTCTCTCTCTATAGAGAGAGAGAGAGCGCCCGCGAGAGGGCCATCTCCATCATGTGTGTCTACTACGTTGTCCTTGTCTGTACTGCCACTCAATATGCTTGGGCTCTAAATCTGCCTGAGAAGGGTGGAACTAGGAAGCACAGACATCACTGTTCTACCTACAATAAGGAGGAGCCACAGTCTTGCCACTCAGTAGATACACGCCTAAAAGATTTAGCATATTTCAGGTTTGTGACCTATAGAGGGATCAATAATATTTCAAAGGAACCTGCTATATCATCTTTTTCTTGTTTCTTAGTGCTCTCTTTATTTGTAAGTTCACTCTATTATTTTGTTATGGTTTTAATCAACTAATAATAAACGTTTTACCTTACCTGTAAGTTCACCGAGCTATTGCTTTGACCTAGTTTCTCAAGCCCTGCTAGCACCTACTTTATTTCCTACTTTGTAGCGTGTTTTGGGAAGACAAGAAAACATCTTCTGCTTTAATAGTTATTGCCTAGTATCCCTGCTGTTTTAGGTGATTTAGGTTCTCAGTATTTGTTAGTAGATACTGTGCTGTTTTAAGAATATCTGCCGCAACACGGTCAGCCTCTTCGCTCCTATTCTTTTTTTGTTTTGGCTACAATTAACATTAGTTGTTCGTTGATCAGTTTTGTTTACCTTCCATGATGTTTTGTACAACCCCACTAAGTTCACATTTTCTGCAAAGTATTGGTCTCTTGACATACAGCGTTCTCCTTATCGCTTAAGAACCATGTTTTTAGACTCTGTCCCACATATGCTCTCAATTCCAACTGAGTTTTTCCACCCACGACACCAAGTGGTCATAGATGCCTGAGCCAGGAAACATGCCTTTCTAAATCTGCCAGTGCAGATCTAATGAACTAGTGAATGCAGGAGAAATTGTAATGGTCCACAGAGTAAAAGGAGTACTGCTTGTCTTTGGGGTATTGCGCACGCCAAACATCTATCATGCCAAGGGCCTCAATAAAATGTTCTAATTGTCTGCCTCCTCCTTTACCCTTCTTTTTTCTAATTCATCTGTCAGTGTTCTATTCAGATCACCCACTTTCACTAGCAGTCCCTCAGGCGTCTGTGCTGATAGTGACCCAAAGTTGTTTAGAGTTGCGGACTGAAGTCCGGCAGGAGATATACAGAGCATAGATTGAGATTTAGCCTATTTCAGGATCCAGTCACTGCTTCATAGCATCAGTGTTGGTCAAGCCAATTTTTTCATAATATGAAAGATGCCACTTTTTAAAATTAAAATCACTGTTCCCCCTTAAGTGTTCTGTAAATCCTGAATTGGCGAGTACGCAGTACTCATCCCTGTATAGTACTTAACAGTTGTACCCCTTCAAGTGTGTCACTTGTGAAAAGACCACAGAAAAATATTAGTGGAAATGCTAATGAACAACTTCCCTTATTTGCTTCTTAGCCTGTTTACATTCCTGAATATGAAACTAAGGCTTTAACACTGATATCTCTTTTGTCCCTGTTGCAAGCCATAGTTCAGATAGTCTCACAAATCTCAAGCTTCTTCCCTTCCATGGCTACATATTGTATGGGTATTTGTATATCTGAGTTTACCTTTGTTTGGTGTAAGTCTGTAAAGGGGTGAGGAGACAAAGGGAATGGGACATGCATAACACTGGTAAAGGTGAATTGACCTTCTTGCTGGTGTTTCCCTCTTAAACCCAAAGGTGATTTGTCACTGGGTGAGTTGGTTGTGGGATTATTGTAGTTATAGTATATCTCTGCCTAAAACATCAAGTAAAACTCGATTGAAACTTAAAGTTTTGAGGTGGGCATGAAGAGATTAATGACTGGATACTTCGGGTTTTCAAATCTGATTAGAAAATAGACACCATTGGACTAGGGAGCTTTTCTCCTGTTGCCCATTGAGAATTTGCAACCTGCTGCGCTCTGATTGATTGGTCAACAAGCATTTCCGTTGTTGCCGCCACTATTCAAGTTTGGACAGCGTTACAAAAAAGGGCTTAAGTGTTCAGGGTTATCCTGCCCAAGCCTTAAAGGCGGTGGGGGTCACAAAGGTACTTGTAAATCAAAATTAATGTTAAATATATATTTTTATCAAGGAATTTGTGAATCCTGTGCCAGGTTTCACAAATCCTAGATCGGGGTCTTGAAACTTGGGGCTGGCCTCAAGTGATCCCTGGGCAATGCCAGGCTCTGACCAAAAAAAGCATTATCCTGATGACAAGGTTTTTTTTTTAAGCTTATAAAAATGAGCCACAGTAAACAACTCTGAAATGGGCCATCACTAACATGTTTTGTCATTTATATTCAAGTTGGGAGTATGTTTCAAAAGGGAAGGGACTCCAAATACTCTTCAAACCCCCCACCCCACTTCTAATATTCACACTGTGTATACTTTTACACCTTAGAAAGGCCTGCCTGACCAGAATAGTATGTTTGGCACAATGTATTTGATTGCATTTTTATAACGGTAACACATCTTAACTGCTTTGTTTAAATAAGTCTACACGTATTTAAACATTACAAAATAAATAGAATAATTGTGAAAAAATCCTGGGGGGTGGGGGAGAACAGCAAAAATTTTGTTTTTCCTACTGGGAGTGGGGCATAGCATTAAAAAGTTTAAAGACCACTGTTCTAGATCCTCCTTGGGGTTCACAAAACTGGCACAGCATTCATGAATTTTGAAAAACAAGAATTTGGTGCCCTGCAGCTGCGCGTAGCCAACAGTAGCTGCTCATGGTCTTTGGCTATGTGCAGAGGTGGTTGGTCACCCTTGGCAGTTTGGCGCAGGGCCTGCTGAAAGATAGGCCCTGTGACCAAACAACCCTTGCTGAACATGTCATCACACTGTTCCTCTGGAGTTTGACGGCAAGGCCTGGCTGTTAGGCACTGTTGGATGTGGTATATAATACAAAAAATCACTGAAAAAAGGTTAGAATTAACTTTAGCTTTAGCTACAACACCTCAAGATGGTTTAAAAACCTTAAACATTCACTTAAAAACTGCAGTTGAAGTGTTATGGTTTCAAATTAAAATCAGAAAAGCACTAAAATTCACCAGTTATGGTTAGGACTGCAATCTATAACTGGTACAGAAGCTATTCAAACCATTGCTCACACAACAAATGCAATGCATATGTCTTCACAATATTGATATCATAACACCACCAAAAGACAAGATGTAATTAAATAACAGATTTTACAAGCGATATATAATACTACTTTAATAGTCTCTCTTTCGAAGTAGTCTGGGTAATTATGTGATATGTAATTACATTTTTAACATTATTTACTTTTGTAAGTGTTTCTGTCGCTTTAAGGTTGAGATCACAAGCATTATATTGGATGTGACAACTTTAGCGGTCTGCAAGATCAGTTAATTCGTATGGAACATATAGAGAGAGCCCTTTGTTCATAATCGGATAGCTATGTTGTTTATCTCCTCTTAATTCCATATTCGTGTGTTTAACACTCCCAGGTGTGATTTGGTCTTGCAGTGTTCTGATTGGCTGATTTGCAGCCTTCCACTACTGACATTGCTTGTATGCCAGGCACTTTTTTCTTTCTTTTACTTTAAACAGTTAAGCGCTCTCCTCTCTGCTGATTTCCACTTTAATGTTACCTGCCCCTTGTTTTCAGTGTTGCTTTCCCACCCATGCCCCAGTTCTTATGTTGCCATCTTGTCCCCTCCCACTTTTGTTTTTAAAAACATATTCCAGCCTCCTTCCTTCTTCGAATTCCAGTGTTTTTAATGCTCAGTGCAACTGCCCATGATCTTATTTTTTAATGATACAAACGTTCTTGCCTCTTTTTTCATGTTCTAAAACATTTTCTCTGTGCCAATGATGGGATTTTTTTTTTGTCTGTGGCTGAATCCCAGTGAAGGTGTTAATTGTTGATGGCACCTGAAAAAGTTAGATAAATGATGATCTTTCGCTGCAGGTTGTCAGTTCTTGTTCAGGCTCATAGATTTGTCCTTATTCATGTTTAGGCTCTCCTAGAACATGTCTGTCACAGAAGAACAATTTAGAGCACTTATGGGAATGATTTTATGAATGCAGATTGTGAGCACACATGCAGTATAGGCACAAGTTTAAATATGTGCAAAAACACATACATTAACAGACTGCCCAGATATAAACATGAATTCTTATTTCAGAAAATAAGTACACCCTATAAACCTGCATTTATATTTCAGAGTATCAACAACGACCAATAATATCCTACCCCCATGTATCGTACCTTGCTTGACTGCAAATAATCCTCTTTTCTTGTGCGGGAGGTCAAAGATAAACATCGAACAAAGATAAAATCGAAAACAAAATAAAGACTTTCCTTCATAAATCACTAGGAAAATCTACATTTTATTGCAAGACTGGGGGCTCCTGGTATGCTTCTTGAAAGCATATTCATCACTACAGAAGATGCACTATGAACTGACTTACAATAAAAAGTGTGGAAAACAGTCATTAGACCAATCGGCTGATCTCAGAATATCATCTAAATGGGAGCTGGCCAAAAAAGCTTTATAAGCCGTGGATCCTCCAGCAGAGTGGGCACCAAAATTGGAAGTATCCATACCCGCAAGGGACATGACCCACTCAACTCAGCAAGCTAGCATTGAGGATGAAACAGGTTTGTGTGTTTTTTTTTTTTTAAAGGATAGAAGTAGTTGGGACTCAGAAGATGTTTTGAGATCGACTGCGCTGTTCATATACTTTCAGACATTGTGCAACACAAAGTTTAGGATGGTCGGAAAAATATGGATAAAATACAGAAGTTAAGTTTGTTTTTGTACGTTTGCAGAATGTAAAAAGTACACCCGTAGGAGTAAACTGTTAAAGCGAGTGCGTCATTATCCGGCCATGACAGAAACAAATTCAAAACAACATTCACATTCCATAAGGTACTGTATTTTGGAGTAGGAGGATTACAAAATTTTACTCTCATTAATAGGTAACAAAAGTGCAAATGTTCTACTGGTTTCCTGTTGATGAAAGGATGCTTGATGGAAATAGCAGATCTGTAAAAATGTATGGTACGGTATGATTTTCCGCTGCTGGCCTCAGCTGTGAGAAAGTTAACAATGTATGCAATATCCACTGAAAAGGGATCAATACATTTTCCATACACCAGCTTTGCCCATAAAGACCAAGCTGATCTGTAAGCCTTGGTTGTTCCTGGAGCCCAGGATTTGTCAATGTATTCAGAAGCCTCTGGCAAATTGAAAGACACAGATTTGGCGGACCTGCTAGTTTCCATAATGAAAGCAAGAGGGGGCTGCCTAACACCAGATTGTGAGGATTGCTGGAAGGGTCAAGTAGGAGGTTTGGAAAGGATCGGAGGAGAACGGAGAAGTCTATGGTCAGTTAGAGAAGGGAAGCACACTTGATACTGCCAAAAGGGAGCCACCAACGCAAAGATTACGTGTTAACATATGACTTTAACTAATACTATTTTTATCAAGAGAAAAGTCATAATTGACCAAATGAGACCAGTTCTGTAGAAAAGCACCTGAGGCCAATGCTAAGGGATCTGGGCACCAACTGAAGAATTGAGGGAGTTGGTTTATTCTGGAGGCGAAAAGGTCTATTTGGAAAAGACCCCATTTGTAAAGTAAAAACTTGGACACTGAAGGGTGAAGTTTCCAATAATCTGAGTGTCAATGGTAACAGCAGTGCCAGTCTGCCACAGAGTTTAGATCGCCGGGTAAGTATTCTGCACATACTGCGGATATGTTGTCCTTGTGAAGAAGGATGGAGCAACAATTCCTGTTCTTTGCAAGGCTTATTATTGCAACTGAGCCTTCGATCATCTCAAAACAATTGATATGCAATCTGGACTCCTTTCGTCACCATGTCCCTCCAGTCGATATTTGACCACCACAGGCACCCCAACCATTCAAGCTTTCATCTGATTCTAATGCAAGATCTGGGGCTGATGCAAAAATCGTTCTACCGTTCCATGCATAATATTGGGCTATCTACCACTGAAGTTCCAACTGGGCTTCTGGATCTAAGCTTATGGAAGTGGAGTATGCTAGGCATCTGCGTAAGTGGCAACTTTTTTTTGTCTTTGAAGGTCCTGATAAGGAGGAGGAAGACCTGGGAAAGAGGACCTGAATGGAAGATGAGAAAAGCCCTACTATTATCACCAGACTTCCGAGGGAGATGGATGACCTGCTAAGAGTTGATTTGATGTTCTTTATTTTTGTAGAAGGAAGATAAAGAGTTTATTAAGAAACCCAAGAATTCAATTCGATTTGCTGGAATTAGCATGGACTTTTCTGCGTTGATGAGAACCCAGATCTGAAAGAGTGGAGCAGTTAATTTGGATCTGTGATTGAAGTGTATGAATGTATTGACCCATTAGGAGAATATCATCTAGGTATACTATCAGTCTGATTCCTTTAGCTCTGAGGAAGGCAACAACTGTTTTCATCAGTTTAGTAAAACACGGTGCTGAAGAGAGACAGAAAGGAATAGCAGAGAAATGATAAGTTTGTCCTTACCATTCGAATTGAAGACATTTCATGTGATCTGGATGAATGGGCACAGAAAGAGAAGCATCATAAAGGTCCAGGCAGACCATCTGGTTGTGCTGGAGTAAAGAATCCCTGAGACGGACACTGATCTCCATCTCTAAGTGGCAGTAAATTACAAACTGGTTGAATTTTGTTAGGTTGATAACTGGTCTCATTTTCTTTTGAACTAAAGAGGGAACTGAAAACCCCGACGGGTTGGGAGATGTAATCTGAATTTCCTGTTTGAGTAAAAGAGATTCTATTTCCAGAGAAATTATATTGGATATTTCTGTGGAAAACTTTGGTGGAGCAGGAAACACTGTTTGAAAAGGAACGAAGTAGAGCTCTAAAGCATAACCTTGCACATTATTTAAAACCCATGGATCCCATGTTATGGACTGACATTTTGATAGGAACAAACGAAGACAGCCTCTTACAGAAGGGAGACTTGTTTGGGAGTTGTTTGTCCAACTTTTCTATCCCTGAGCTCTGAACCTTGACCCCTCTATAGGTAGAATTGTCGCTTGTATTCCTGAAGACTGAAGTTGTAGGAGCCTCGGAATCCTTGGTGTTGGTAATTACTGCTAGTAAAGCGGCTCATGCCGCTACCGGCCCTGGCAAAAACGCATTGTGAGAACCTTTTTGAGAGACTGCCGAGCCTTGTCAAGGGATGCAAAGGTTGACCCAAATGTACTTACTTCTATAATGAAAGAATCCCCAAAGAAGACCCCAATTTGATGTGTTTTTTTTTTTTGGTTTGCATTTAGATCCAGTTAAAATGTCATTATTTTTATTCCCCTCCCTTAGTAGGAGGCCTGGTAGGAACCACATTTTGCTTCCCCACAATATGGGAAAAATTGTCTTAGACATAAGGTTAATGACAGTTCTCAATATGTTTGGTCTCTTTATCCATTGAGGCACCACTGAAGGCAAAATAAAGTTATTCAGATTCTCTTTAGTAATGCCTTTTTCCTCATCATACCGTAGTAGAGGAGAGCTATTAATCTCCATGTCCAAATTAAGTTTAAATTCCAGCAATAAAATGGTTAAATAACAAAAGGAGACTAGTCTCTGTTCAGTGAGCATGCTATGGGCATGTTCAATAAAAAGGAGAAGGAAGAAACTAGCTTTCCCTCCTACGGTGTGTAACCAGTGTGTGGCTGAGGGAAAAAGAAGTGGGAGCAAGACCATGTCTCGGGGAGGTGAAAAACTGGCTCTGGAAGTTGCCAGACTGAAGCGTGGGAGGAGACCGCACTGGAGCAGTAGAAGAACAAATCAGTTGTGTCAGGTGATGGAAGAGGCACTTGTTCAATGGAAATAACCGCTGACAGGCAACAACGTGTCTCCTACTGAGACGTGCTGAGCATGAGGAGAGGCGCTCGCAGGCAATGCAGTAATGTGCCAACTGGAAGGAGGAAAGGGCTTATGAACTTGGTAAGGTGCACCAATACCAATAAAACAAAGGTAGAAATTAATATAACAAGCATCACAGAATTATAATTATGAAATGAAGAAGTACAATACTTATCTTGTCTGCAAGCAGCAAGAAAAGAGAGGACTGTTTGCAGTCAAGCTAGGTATTATACCTGGAACTCGGATAGTATTTGTCCTTGTTGATACTTCATTTTTTCATCCCATTGGCTAAGTTGCATATCCTGATGGGGGTTTGTAGTCTGGTTTTGATATCTTGACTGCTGTTATTTAATTAAAGCAAGATTAGAAAGCATGATAGGAACCTCCGGTCTTGGAATAAAATTGCTATTGCAATGTGTCCACATATAAACATGAATTCAGATTTCAGAGTTTATGTGCCCTTACAAACATATTTAATTAATAAACATTAATTCTTACTTCGAATAGTATGCATGTGCATATGTAAGCAATTAACGTATGTTTCAGACGCACAAACATGTGAATGTGTATTTCAGATACAGTCTGCAAATATAAACCTGTCAATTCAATCCACAGGAGCGCGTTTCAGAATTTCAGCTATTCGGCATATTATCAATGTTGAAGCCTATGCGCACAACACCATTGTTTCTTAGCAAGTCACAAAGTGACATCTGCAATACGTACTTATTTTAATCAAAAATGTACGTTAAGAACGCACAAATTATTTGACTTGTGTTCCTTTTTGGCGTGAATATTCATACGTGTATTCCATAGATGTTTTTGCCATACCTTACTTACTACACTACTTTTTCACGTTTAAAAGCAATGTGCACAAATTGCATCAGATGGAGCAATATAAAGTGCAATCAGTGATTGTGAGTAGAGGTGTGGCACCGCTTTTCCATCTGTGAGAAGTGAATAGAATGGGGTTTAATTATAACCGTAGCATATTTTTCAGTTTTATATCTGCACGGAAGTGTATGCAGATATAAATGCATATAACATTTTGAGAAATAATTATAGTCACAAACGCACATTAATTCAGTGGTACCCACAAGCACACATGTAGGCAGGCAAGATATTTTCTACTGCGGCATGCTGATTGTCCACGTTTTATATTATCGTATTTTTTTATGCGCTGTGTGAGATAGATTGTATAGTTTTGTATTTAAGCGTCTTGAGCCTATCGTGATATAACATTTGGTGCACTGAAAAGCAAATGATCTAAACTCAATAGACTGGCACAAAACACACGTACATAAATAGATGCACAGGCACGTACAGACGGACACATTTTGCCCACATACTGGCAAGTACACTTACAGATACGCACACAAAGTAACTTTCATGCATTGTGCTTTATATGTTATGTGTTACTGCACAGGCCTGTAACGACATTTATAGAGCCAGTGAACTTAATTATGCCAGTCACCTAAATAGACACATGCCCATTTAGGTGCATACACAGAAGTATAATGGTCTCCCATGAAACGCATGCCTTTCTGAGTCAGCCATTTAGCAATGCCTGCATGCCATACAATCATCACTCAAGACCTTGTGCCGTCGTAATTAATGCTCCATTTCAAACTTAATAGTTCTGCCAGAGGTTAGACGAGGACAGCGGCCTTCTCTTAATTTTGAGGGTGGGTACAGCAGATTTCTAGTATTGACCTGCAAAAGAGCAGTCCTCCTAACATTTTACACATATCTGAAACTGATGCAAAGCAATTGGCTGCCTTTCTTGTCCTCTGCAGGTGAATTTATGCAAAGGGGCGTGCTAAAGGGAGAAGGTCCCATTAGATTTCCATTCCTGTCTTCTATCCCATTGGCTGCTAGAAAGATTGTCTTGAAATGAGCTCAACGGCTTCCTATTAACAAATGAACCTTCTGGTAACTATCTATTCTGCCTAGTAGTAACTGGATCACGTCTTACTATGCTCTAAATGTTATGTTTTATGTATAGCAGATTGTTGGTGTGATCGTTTTGTCCCTATCAAAGGCAGCTATCTATTAAGTAGCCAAATGGGCACTTAGAGTAGGCCCTGCAGAGATAGATAGAGAAGGACCCAGATCTTTTCTTCTGAGAGGTCTTCAAGACAAATAGTTGTCATTAAAGTCAGGAACGACTCTCATCACACCAAAACCCTCATTGGTACATTCTTTATGCAAGTGCTAACAAACCCGCAGTTTACACTAGCAAGTGTGAATGAGCACTTTGCTTTTGTAGATAATACACAATTGTCACACCTAGGAGCCCAGTAATGGCGCTGTCTTCTCTAAATAAACTCAGTAAGAGTCGCAGTACTTTCCAAAATTTCATCCTCTTATAGAAAATGTTCTTTGGTTTCTTACTTGCCAGACTTAGACCTTTTTTGCAATTGATTCTTAACTCATTCTGGCCGGTTTACATTACATTGTAACTACCCCCTCAAATCATAATCACCTTTCTCTTTTTCAGCAGCTCTCCGAACTTCAATGCCCACATAACATAATCCCTACTGACTTCATATTTGAAATTATTACTAGTAACTTCACTTTAAAATTATAACATTTACAGAAGCCTTGAATTATTTACTGTCTTTAAGCTCTACATTGTAAAAAGATTGAACTCACTTGCATACATTTACCAACACCACCCATTAAGATACAAAATAAAGAAGTTGCTCAATCTGAGCTGAGTACGTTGGCGTTACCGGTGTTATGGAATTCCTATAGCCTGATTCCTAGGACATACTGTTTGGGGTCAAGGATAACAAGTTTACTTGTTTCTTTTGACCTTGGGACAAGTGGGCTCAACCCCCTGCTGTACAAACCCTTTGGCTTCCAGTTTACAGTACCACATAATGGAACAGCAAAGTGAATTGTCTGCAGTTGAGGTAACATTTGAGTCCATATGTTAATGCTGTTTAAATTTGTATTTCCTGTTCATTAATGTAGAGCCCTTATTAGAGTGAGTGCCCTAAATAAATGTAGCGAACTCGGACTGCACTACTGAGAGTGGTTACAGTAAAAAAATGTGTGTGCACGTTTGCAAAGTTTAGCGCTATGAGGCTACGTAGAATGCTCCCTGATTAGATGCAAATATGTACAGAAGCTTGAAAGCGTGATTGATTCTTTGCTTTCAGAAAAATGGTCACAAAAAATGCAACTAAGAAAAAAAAAATGTTTTGCTAAACCACAGTCAAATTTTAGGCACCATTTCTTTGAAGCATCATTTAGTAAAATGTGTTGATGCATATTAGTATTTACAAAAAATATTCATAATTGAATATCTTTGTAACTACTTTCAACAAGATTATGGGAAATATTAAAATAAATAAGCACTGGCGAAACACACAGATTTGATTTTGGTGGTCAGTTTGGTTTTGTCAATGTGTGTTTTATTTTGACACGTTTTTTGTAAAACTTTATTGCTGTGGGATCTGCCAGGCCCTCACCGTTGTAACAAACATTCACACAAATCAAAAATATTTCTTGGTCTCAAATAGCACACATTGCCACAATAGTTCCTGCCACTGAACAAAACGACTTATTGTGCCAGTATGCTCCTTGTAAAAGAGCAGAATGCTATTTGTGAATTGTATTTTAGCATGAGCAAATATGCATGTGTAGCTTTGCTCAATGGAAAACCTGTGACCTTTTACAGCAAGGAAGAAGTTTGACTGCTGTCCTTGTCAGGAGTAAATTTCCAACCTTTTGCATTATGGGTAAAGATTAGAGAACAGCTGCTTAAAACCCTTAAAACATGCAGTTAGTAGGCTTGCACAGACTCAAATAGGCATTCCACCCCTTGAACTTTTGCTTTCCGCTACCTCCAGCCCCAGTATCTAGATCTGCTGAAAGGTGGCAAAATAAGAACATTTCTATTATTCAAGATGTGCTATGGTATTAGGTCTGGCATAATAAGAGAGGCTATTATCAGGGCTCCCATATAATGATATTGCTGCCATAATTTGTCGCTGCACTTCATGGCATCAAAGGGACAAGTAGATTCTTTTACAGGACAAATAGATTTATGTAGCAACCTGTCCCACAGACAAGTAGGTATTTTATTAAATTGCACACCCCTGCAATGCTCATAAAAGAGCATGCTGCATTTTTTTGCACGAGGGTGCCTGTGGAATTCCACTTCAACATAAAAAGGAGTTTCCCAACAACTTTAGTAACATTGAGGTGTTAATGCCACTTAAAACACCCAGAAAGTTATATCAGCCTTCAATGTTCGCTTCTTTTATAATTAGTTTGAAAAACACGGGCAGCTATTCTTCCTTAGAAAAAAGATAAGAATCTCTTTACACAATCCACATTGAAACATTCACAAACATTCACCTAAGCAGACACATGCCCATATATGCACATACACAGAAGTCTAACCGTGATGCCAAAACTTAATTGCTCTCATGAACAAACTCTTGAATTGGTAGACTTCGACTTTGGAAGAGGCCTGATAACAATGGCTATTTTCAATGGCATTATCGCAAAGCCAAAATATTGATTGTGCATGTGTGCAGGTTCAAATCCTTCCCTATGAAAAAATAGTGCTAATTACCCTCATCTACTACATTAAATAGTAAATTTTGATGCTTCTCCATTCCCCAACATAATTAAAAAGGTTATGCTCTTCTTTCCATCTGCTCTGAAAAGGCTTTAAAATGGAAAACTGTCTAACTGGCACACGGCGTCTCTTGAGAACTGCTATTACCCTTAATAATTATCAAAGTTCAAAGGTGTGACATAAATCTTCTAGCTGTGGATCCTCTTTAGTCTGCTTGGAAGGCAGTTATGGGCCTTGAGTTACATTACTCTAGCATTGTGTAGCCTTGAATGTACAAATGTGATGGCAACCAGGACTTGGAAGAGAAAATGTGTAGATCCTCGTTCTGCTGAAGGAGGATTTGAACACTTTGTTTACCTCTAGTTTGCTCTCATCACTCCTTAAACCTTTACTGCCGTACTGCCATTAAACCTTGCTGTTTCACACCAAGATTTTTTTCTCTCCAACATTGGACCATCCCCACCGCTCCTGAGCCCTGAATGAAAGCCCTTTAGGAGGTTCTCAAAGTTTGAAATTCTGTGTCTTAATTTATGCCTAACAATTAGCCCTATCTAGTGAGGTAAGGCAGAGCACAGGGCACAGCCTTTATCAGAATGGACTGATGACCAAGATTTTGTTGTCATCCTGTACATTCTCACTTATTTTCTCCATTGTTTATGAATCATCTACAGTGTACAGTGATGTAGTTGTGGTAATACCCCCATTTTCAGTTCCTCTATAGATGTGTACAAATACTTACAAACAAATACATCTAAAAAGACATGTTTTATTATGTGAATTATACTGAGGCTGAGTTGAGCATTAACTGATCGTGGTGAAATTTATAGTGTGTTTAGCGTATGAAACCGGCTGAGGTTGGGTGAATTGGATGAATTTCATTAAAGTAACCTCTTCATATTTTGATGCTGAATGTGCATATTTTGATGCTGAATCAGGGTCTTTAAATCCACTATAGCATTTAATGGGAAAAAATTGCCTATCAATCTACAAGAGAAGTATACAAATTGTTTTTAGTTTTTTTTAAAGAGCCCCAAAATTTCACTTATACGAATAATAATAGTGCAACCAGTATCACTGTCTGTGTATTACCGAACAACAGATGGTAAATGCTTGTATACATCAGTGTTATGGCTGCTGTAAATTATATTTTCATCGTTTCACACGTGCCAACCATCATACTAACAGAGCTGTGTCTTCTCAAAACACAATATTTATAAGTCATACTAAAAGCCACTGTGCATACCTGACTGTTGCGGAGGATATTTTGAACTGGGCCAAGTTACTGTCAAACAGATTTTTACTTCAGGTTTGCAAATCACATTTGTTAAGTAGTGTATTGACATTGCACAGATTTCAGTTGCAGTATTAGCCTGACTGAACATCCAGTTGAAGTACAAGCGAGAAAATAAGCAATATCAGCAAGACCTTGTGGGGCCTGTTTTTGTTTGTTTCAGGCCCGGCAGTAATTAATAAACATTAGCAAAGCAAATAGATCTCTCCCATGCAAGAGATATTAACTTTGGCAATGTGTTTTATCCATTATGTACACCATTGAGGCCACTGTTCAGCATGGCTAAAAGTTATTTAAGTGGCTTGGAGTAGATCAGAGTGGGGTCGATGGGGTAGAGTGGAGTGGGGTTGTTTGGGGTAGAGGTGTAGAATGGATTAGGGTAGATTGGAGAAGCGTAGATTACCATGGTAGACTGGAGTGTGGGTAGATTGAATTGGGACGAAGTGGGGTTAGATGAGGTGGATTAAAGTAGAATGGAATAGGTGGGGGTAGATTGGGGTAGAGTGGAGTGGGGTTGATTGGGGTAGAAAGGAGTGGGGTAGATTGGGGTAGTGTGGCAGATTGGGGTAGTGTGGCAGATCGGAGTGTTGTGGGGGTAGATTGGGATGAGGTGGGGTCGATTGGGGGTGGAGTAGATTGGATTGTGAGAAGGCAGAAGATTGTATTGAGGTGAAGTGGAGTAGATTGGGGTGGAGTGGAGTAGTTTGGGATAAAGTGGAGAAAAGTGGAGTGCAATAGATTGGGGCAGATTGGAGTGGAGAAGAGGAGTGCAGTGGGGCAGATTAGAGTGAAGTGGGTTACATTGGAGTAGATTGGAGTGGGGTAGATTAAATTGAGTAGACTGGAGTAGGGTAGGTTAGGGTAGATTGGAATAGGATGGTGTGGTTTACATTGGATGGAGTGGGATAGATGTGGGTGGCATGTGGTAGATTGGGTAGAGGAATGGCGTGTGGTAGATTGGGGTAGAGAAGGGTAGATTGTTGTGGGGTTGGACAGATTGGAGTGGAGCTGAGATTGAAGTGGAGTGGAGTGAGATAGATTAGCTGGATTAGATTAGAGTAGATATGGGTGGAGTGGATTGGGGTAGATTGGAGTGGGGGGATTAGATTTGAGTGGAGTGTGGTAGAGAGGAGTGCGATAGCTTATGTGGATTGGAGTGGGGTACATTAGGTGGATTGGTTTGGGGAAGTTTGTAGATTGGAGTGCAGTAGGTTAGAGAAGGGAGGAGTTTGGTAAATTGTACTGGAGTTTGGAGTGGAGTGAGGTAGATTGGAGTGGGTTGGATTGGGGTACATTGGAGTGGGGGTGGATTTAGGTAGATTTGAGTGGGGTAGACAAGAGGATTGAAGAAGAGTGAAGTAGTTTGGCGTGGTGTTCGGTTGATTGTGGGTTGAGTTGTGTGGGGTGTAGAGTGGAGTGTCATGTTGTGTCATGGAGTGAGTGACATATTGGAATGGTATGGAGGTGAGTGGCGTATCGCAGAGTGTCTTAGACAGGAGAGAAGTGAAGTTGAGTGTCATAGTGTGGAGCTTCCATGGTATGGTAGCACACTGACATTACAGACAGCTAATTTTCAATTGAAATGACCATTACATTTGTACCGAAATATGGTTTTACTACACGCAAACAGTAATGTGTGCAAATGTCATTACCTAGTGTATTGATGTTTGAACTGTATTCATCTATATTTTTACACCACACTTCAGGATTGTTTTCAGGAGTATTTCATTTGTACTAATTCTGATCTATTCTGAAACATCAGCACAGTTTGTTTTTTGTGTGCTAGAATAATAAAAAAAAAATCCTACACCCTCTCCTCTCGCATTGGATACTCATCAGGATTATCGCATAAATTCCCTCACTTTGAAGTCAGAGAAAGAAAAGTAATCACCAGGCTCTCTTGGAAGAGGGAACCTGACATTTGACCTCTGACTTTGAATGCAAACTGGACAGCCTAAAGTAAATAAAGCCAGAAAATGTGAGTTACAAACCACAAAGCCAATGGTAAGCAACAGACTGAAAACATTCTTAGGTCAGCTTTCTGAAAGTCACCAAGATGTCTCTAGCAAACCAAGGAGCTGTGCTGCCTGGTAGGTTTCAACTTGAAAACTGACAGTGAAACATGTCCCAATTGTGCTCGGTATTCATGTTCTTAACTTTACAGTCAAAATACTATTTGATTTCTGAACAATGACTGTTGGTTCTGTTCACATTTCACACATTTTAATCAATCTTGCATCCCTTCAGGGTGTTTGCTTTTACCAGGATATTCCGTCAGTAGTATATTATTCATACATCATATTACTCTTGTGCAGTGCATACTTTGAACTGAGTCGTCACCAAGTGTCTTAGTGAGTTCAGGATTTGGGTAGGTTTCTCTTACTGCCCCAATCGAGAGTTTGGATTCGAAGCTAAGGGCGATTCGTGTTTCTCAGTGCCTGTCAGTAAGTTTTTAAAGTGTTCAGAATACATGCTCATCCAGTTGTTGGTTTCTCTGCATAGTGCATAGCATTAGTCACTATCTGCCACTTCTAATTTTGGGAATGTATGTGAAGGAGGTATACAGCTGTCTAAATATCGATGTGGTGAAAGTCAAGGAAAATGCAGTGGTTACTGGTGAATGGGTGTGGTGTGTGTGTGTGTGTGAGAGAGAAGGAGAAGTGAAGGAGATGAAAGGAAGTACATGCAGGATAAAGTGAAATGGGGATGCTGAAGAGGAAAGAGGTGAGGTATGGCATATGCAGATGGAAGGTTTCAGAAAGATGTGGAGACAAAAATAATATTAATGTCTTAACAGAGGGAAAACTGCAAAGGTAAGTGATGTGAATGGAAGAACCGGAGAAATTGAGACTCGAAGACCACTACCCCTTTTACAAACCTTAGTAATGTTTAACTCAGTCTCACATTTTCAGAATTGAACAATTTCAGTTCTAATTATACACAACAAAATCATTGTTATCGTTTACCTTATGAAGCTAACACGCATTGGTAAAGTAGGTGAATACCCATTGTTGTGTTACATGTCTGGATGTAATAATGGAAAGATCACAGGGAGGAAATAGTGGTAAAATGGCGTGCTAAAGGAAGCTCTTAGTTTACATATTTTAAGCCATGCCATTAGTTAAGTAGTCTGCGCCTCTTAGATAAGATTCCCAGTTATGCACCTTGGGCCACGCTAACCCCACACTTTTTTAAATCCTACTTAAAACCCCGTAGACCAGCTTTGTAAATCGCCTGCAGAGCAAATTATCAGTTTTGTCTTTACAATGCTTGTGCATTCAGACTTGGGAGCATTGTGTACACCTTCTTGCAAGATGTTCTGCTTTTGTCTGCCTGGAAAGAGAATTTGTACCCTTAACTTCTGTGAGGCATACTAAACTTCTGTCTGTTGTGCATTGCTGCTTCCTT
This sequence comes from Pleurodeles waltl, assembly GCF_031143425.1. Taxonomy (NCBI): domain Eukaryota; kingdom Metazoa; phylum Chordata; class Amphibia; order Caudata; family Salamandridae; genus Pleurodeles; species Pleurodeles waltl. The sequence continues at coordinate 600,727,060 of NC_090442.1, read as the reverse complement.
CCATTGCCTGAAGTGTGTTTCGTGTGACCCTAATTTTAATAGTTTTGGCTCTCCAAAATATTGACAGAGTGAATAGGTCTGGCTTTAATATCCAGTCACAGACCTGCTTAAATGCTATGTGCAAATGTTATCACGTTAAAGACAGACCTGTTGGCTTTTGACATTTTTAAGAGTGACATGGAGTTTGTGTCTCAAGCTAAATTATATTTTAGTGTTTGTGCTTACATTGCTATTTATTGTGTTTTTATGTTAGTTTTCACTGCTACTGCCTGTGCAGTAATTTTATTTTGTGAATATGAACGTAGCTTGCAGTGCTGCTGCAAGTGCTCTTTTTGTGCTGCTTGCTGGAGTGGGCAACATTGAAACAAGACATTTCTTTCTTTACACTGCATGTAAGAGATAAATAATTTGTGGGAAGATTTACTTTATATATAGATGTAAAGCAGTCCCTCAAGCCTCCATAGGAGGTGGAATCGTACACCAAACAGCCAACTGCATGAGGCGAGAGAGAGAAATACTCTTCTTAGCGGAGTAGTCAAAGCGCATTCCGTGTATATTTGAGAATTGTATTTTGTTTCTCTGATGGGCTGAACACAGAGCTGAAACATTGGTGTAAGATTAAAAGAAAATAACATCTGCTTAGACTAATCAATTCCAGTAGTATACCTTCATGCTCCTGTGTCTCCATGCCTGAGCTGGTGTTCGGAATGAGTAATATAATAGAATGTTGGTGTGTGGTGTTGAGTGGAAAATAGGAGATAGTTACAATTGAAACCAGGATGGATCCTTGACAAGACCTGCCTGCTGTTGTTGTAACTAAGGGCCTCACATTAAATCAGGAACTAACTTTCTACTTGAGTGGTTCCAGACTGTTGTATGAAGACCCTGTTATATAACTTCAGCATTTTAGAGACAAGTTATTAAGGACTCGAAAGAAAATGCAGCAAGACTTTGGTGGCATTTGGGAGTCATTACTAGTACTGTATGAGGCCAATAGAGGGAAAGAAGATGGCCTGTGACAATGGAGGACTAGTTTGGGGATGCTCACCGGCAAGTGCTGTTAGCTTACTCTGCTGGAAAGAAGTCTGTGAAGAGGGTGTGAAAGATTTGTCAAGAACAAGGAGCCAGCTGAGGAAAGCTATAAAATGAGGTAATGTGTCCCAGTGTATGGACCGTGCTATGGAGACAGTGTTATAAGGACAGTGCCATAGGGACTGTGGAAGAGGCAATAAATCTCTTTTCCAGTAAGAATAACTCTGAAATCAACCATGGATCTACAGGCAGTAATACCTTATCCTGTGATATAAGGAGAAGCTTTGGTGAGTATGCAGTACAATTTCTCAACTAAGCTGACTGTAGCATGGGCTAGTCCATGCCTTTGGAGGGAGTGCCCGATTAGTATTAATGTAACGTAACGGTTGCATGTCTCTCCATTTGTATATAAGCAAATATGCTGTGCTCATGTCACTCATTAGCCTATCACTGCTCTATTGTGAGGCACAAGCTCAGCCTTTATTCCCAAGTAGTATGCACCACATGACGAGCACGAACCATAGTGGGTACGTTAGATCCAAAAGAATTTAAGTACAGCACACACTCTAAAAGTGCTTGTTAAAGGCATTATGCACATTTTTATGGCACCTGGCGTGACCAGAGAAGATAGCATGGATCCTGCTAGTGCTGTGGTCAAGGCGATGAACAGAGGTCTTGTGATAATGTGCAGCACTATGTAAATGACCCCTCTCCGGTGCTAGTCAGTCCGTGCTTGAAAAAGAGGGAGCAGTGTTTGGAGGCATAGCTCGTGAGAGAGCCTCACCAATGTCTTGAATTCCAGATCTTGGTATCAAAGAGGAGGCTCTGGCTGTGTAAACTTTGACACCATTTAGGAGGTTAGTAAACTGATGTTTGAGACCGATCTGGAAAATGTGGAAAAAGGCTACCCTCCTTGTTTGTTTAGAAGTAAATTTTGGGCTATTGCCAAAGACATTGGAGTTCAATATGAGACTGTTGTTAAAGGGTATACTGTTTACTGAAGATATTGGAAGTAGAAGCATAGCCTGTGTGGCCTTTGTCTAATTGTGTTGTTGAAATATGACTTTGTTCATTAATCAGCAGGGTTATTTGAATTTAAGGGGTTTGTATTATTCTTTGACCTTCTATTAAGAAATGTGCCTTGTTTCACAGTAACTGCAAGGTTTATATGGTTGGTCAAGAGTTTGATTGAAGATTCTTGGATATTAAAGTGTCCCTTGTACTTTTTTTAAATAATAAATGTCTTGTGTTAGAAAGTGTTTTACTGAGTTGTCAGTTGACCTCTGTTGTTTGGGATAGGAAGTTCGTTAATGATTAGTGTACTGAATGCATAATACTGCAAGTCAGGTTAGGAAGTTTAAATTATTGACCTGTGGGTTGTTTTGGGAAAACTGTGTGATTGTTTACTTTCCTTTCCATATAGAGTCTAGTTCGAATTTTGGGGAAGTGTGTGTAGTACCCATAGGCATGTTGTTGTCTAGATACTTACTGGTTGTGCATGTCCACGCGTCACAGATAAGGGAAAGAATAGTACCTTGTGACGAGACATGAGTGTTGGACGTGTGTTTTTGTTGATGTGAGCTGGGGAATGAGTAGTACCTGGCACTAGGCATTGTATGCGGGAGAGCCCCATGGTACGCAAAGTTGGGGAAGCTAGTACCCAGTCTTAGGAATTTGCAGGGGGTGGGGTTGTACTCACCCTCACAAAACTCCTCCACCTCTACCCCCCAACAATGTGTTCCATTTAGGAATAGTAGTACCCCCCTGGCATGAGAAGTTGTGTGGGAAGTACCCCGTGGGTTCATTGGGAGAAGAGCAGTACCATGTGTTGAGAGGTTGTAATGCGAATTACCCCATAAGAGTGAAAATATGTGTAAGTGTAGTACCCTATGGTGGTGTGGGTGATAGCCACCTGTTTCTCCTGAGTGTCCTCTGGTACCACTAATTTTTGTTTACCAATAGGAAGATTTGTTGTGTAGTAAAGGAAGCTAAGTATGTTTGTGATTGTCTTGTGGTGCACATTTAGTTTGCATATATTGGAGTTTGTCAGTGTTGTGTTTGAATGGTAGTGTTTGATATTGCTCTTTTGTGTTGTAAACGAGTAGTTCTTTACCTGCTGATCTTGTCTGGTGTCATTGTTTGTATTGCTGGACTGCTCTAGTGTTTTATGGTTGTGTCAATTTTTTAGTATGCATCTACTAAACACCATCATCTTGCCTTCTTTTCTGGTGCAGTTTTCAGATCGTGTGGTCCTGGGTGCAGATAAGTGTGGCCCTCTAGTGTGGTTGGGTGCAGGAAGTGTTTAAATGTCGGACTGCCCTTTTGTCTGGGAGTGTGTGGTGTAGAATGTTGTCCTTGTGAGGATATGTGTTGCTTGTGATAATTGAAGAAGGTGTGAGACTTTGTTGTGTAGCTTAGAAGTGTGACATAAATGTCTGGAGACATTGTGGTGACAGGTTTGGGAGTCGTGTCAATGGAATTTTTTATTGAGGTGATTTATGGTTAAACTTCTGTTTGTTTTCTTTTGTGCCATGAATGTGTAGGCTTGGGGATGACTGGAAAACCCTTTGTGAAAGAAAGCCTGTGGATTCTGTGCCTTGGCTGTTGCTTTACTGGGCGCCTGTGACTAAAAGTCCTATGTGTAAAAAAGTTGGATGGCGTCATTTTGAGTGCATACATTTGGTGGAAGGGCCTCATGTCTGAGGAGATCGCAGGGCAGGCACATCTTGGACCATTGTGCAATGGTAGTTGCAATCTAAATGTTATCCCTTTTCTTTGTTTTATATGAGGTGTGGAAAGCCTCATGTTTTGACCCATTGCAGAGGTTATGTGACTATTTGTTGTATTTGTGTTTGCTTGGGTATTGGAGAGTTGTAATTGGATGAATGCGTGTGCTGGACTTGTTGGAAATTGAGTTATTGTGAATGATTGTCTCATTACTTCATATTGCAAGGGAATGGCTGTTCATTATTGTGGTGTTTGAAAGCAAAGATAGTGTGTAGTATGCTGTGTGTCCCTACATTATGTGTCTAGAATGTCAAGAGTAAATGATGTAATAGAATGTTGATGTGTGGCATGGAGTGAAATCTAGGAGATATGTAGAGTTGGAGGTAGGATGGACCCCTGAGAGGACCTACCTGATGTTGCTGTAGCAGAAGGACCTAACATGTCATTAAAAAAACGTACTTCCTATCTGAGTGGCTCCAGATAATTGAAATTAACTTGTGTGATGCTTGTCTGAACCCCAACACGATCAACAAGTGTTCATACTGTATACATTCCAACTTCTCAGAAAAAGCATTGACATTAAGTAGAGCATAAATGACTTGATTACTCCTCTGGGAATCTACTTTGCCAATTGAAATTGCCACCTTTTGTTTACAGTACCACGATGTAAAATGTAATCTATAAGAACATATTTGATACAGACTTCTAACTGCAGATTCCTCTTCTTTTGAAGCAGTACTTCTGCATGCGAGTAGGTGACGCTGTGCGGCTCCACACAAATGCGGGAGCTGGCCCATATAGACACAACATATGCACGCTGTCAGTTTCTTATTTTCTGGGGCACCAGATGCAGGTCCAGAGCTACCTCATCTCTTTCAGACAGTTTTATGACTAAAATTCAGTATGCAAGGGAAATGTCACCACCCACGATGACAGGATTCAAGCCTTGTATCGATACCAAGCAAATGTCTGTGACCGATCGTTACCAGGTTTGCCTGTGGTCAAGCCAAAACTCTAAGGCCTCTAGTGACTGTGCATCAATGAGACCAAAGGTCATACAGGACCTTAAGGTGAAGCTCTAAAAGACCGAACAGTGGTTACCAACCCCCCAACCCCCCATCATGCCCCCTCTTCCCCTGGTGGGGCCGATTTAAGTCCAAGGGTTAATCTTGGTCCCATTTCTGGTCTAGGAGCCACAGGAGTTGATCATCTTCAGTAAATAGAAGAAGCACAAAAAATCCAAAGGGGGCTTGGCCCTTCTTGCCTGTTTCAAACTCCTGAGAGGACATGTGGACATCCCCATGTCTCTGAAAGTTGCTTGATGTCTGAGCCCATCCCTAAGCGTATCCTGGCACGACCCGAGTTTCCAGAGCTGTCTGTGACGCTGAGAGAAATTCAAGAGTTCCGCGAGGCCATATGCGACTCTTCAGATCCCTTCTGACTCCCTCAGGTGCACCTTTGTGCCGCATGGAGCCACAACATTGTTCATCTGTGTTACCCCTGGCCGGTTGAGCCTTAGTGACAATTGCACCCTCCAAACCCATCACTGGGCCGCTTCCAGAGCCCTTACCGACTATGACTACAGCTCCACAAACCACGCCAGGCCCCAGAACATGGACACCGATGCTGACTGCATCGTCACTGGAGGAAGTGTCCATTGTGCTCTCCAACTCCGATTAGCGCCACTACAACAGTAACCGAGTGTGGCTTTGGTTGCACTACAACCTGCACTGCTTGACATCACACCTCAACAAGGAAAATCCCACACAATGCATTCCTTGTTTGCCACAAATGTTGACAACAGTTATAATGCAGGTGATGAAATTGGCCAACCCTACCATGAAGACAGGTGTTGTGATGACCTCCAAGACAAGACCCCTGTGGCCGCAACTCCTCTTATGACTCTTGCATCCTCACATCCCCAGGTCCTACCACTCAATAAAGTGCTTCCTTTATGGCGGTCATGCAGAGGGCAGCCAAAGTTCACATCCTCCACCTCCCACTTTACAGGTCAAAATCAGTGTCTTGACCACCTCAGACCATTGTCTTTTAACAAGGCCGTCACTTATTATCTCTTAGGGGTCCGGGCCAAATCTTGCTCGAACACCCCCCGCTACCCCCAATAAACTGCCAAATTGCATGAAGCCACCAACCTGCCCCTACGGCCCTTCATTTTTGTTTCAACGCCCCTCTCCCGAGAGTTTAGTGGTTCAGGCATTGGCTAGCAAGACTACTCCAAACACTTCCCAACTGCTCCCCTCGATAGGGAGTCCAGAAGGGCAGAACCCTTTACAAAAAGGGTATTTTATTCCACCAATGTGGCTCTCAGGCCCATTAATATCAGCTGCCTTCGAGGCCATTAGTCCCACGCTCCTTGGGATTTGGTGGCTTATGTCCTCTCAGGTGTCTAGGAAGACCCCTGATCTGTCCTTACCCAAGCTATACAAGACGGCAGTGAAATTGCCAAAATCGCAATTCCTTGTAGGCTAGACACCACTGATGCCATCTGGAGAGCCATAGGTACCAGTGTCACCATGCCTCTTTGTGGTCAGGCAATGTCCGTGTGTCCCTTATGGACATTACATTTTTGGACAACACAGAATCAGGTCTGGAGTGGTTCAAAGAGTACAAGGCCACGGTACGCTCCGTTGGCGTATCTACCCCACCTTGCCAGCTGCATCAACCTTGTCATTCACTTTGCAGTTTCGGTAGAAGCAGCCCATATCTGTAGCCACTACAACCTCAGCAAGGTTCCCAGCTGTTACGCGGTCGCATCCATGGCACCCACTAACCATGTGGTCTGGGCCAATGAGCCAGTAGGACCACTCCAGTGAACACCCCCTCACTCCCCTTTTCCAACTACACCTGCAAAATCTGTTTAATGTGCCCCTAGTGGAGCACAGCCACTAGGTTGGAGGCAGGATCCAATGATTCATGCCGGGCTGGCAGGTCATAACATCAGACAGGCAGGTCCTGCAAACCATCCAAGAGGGGTATGCCCAACCCTTCCTGCTACTGCCCCCACCAACAAATGACAGAGGATCATCTATCATTCGGTGCTCCTCAAGCATTCACAAATGTGATGGCGGTTGTAACAACAGACCTGTGGAGGTTCGGGTTCTAGTCTTCCCCTACCTAATCGACTGGTTGTTAAAGGTGGGTTCGCCCGAGGCAGTCGGCAGCCACCTCTAGACTACAGCAAACCTCCTATCATCTTTGGGTTTCACTATCAACGTGCCGAAGTCACACCTGATTCTTCTCAGACACTCCCCTTCATCATCGCCACCCTGGACACGTTTTGTTTTGTGCATTTCCCTCTGGAAGGATAGTTTATAACATTTACACTATGATCCTGCTCTTTCAGACTCAGTCCTGAATTCCGTGAAGGTGATTCTGAGGCTGCTGGGACTGATGGCCTCCTGCATCCTGCTGGTTGAGTACGACAGGTGGAACATGCAGGCTCTTCAGTGGGAACTGAAGTCCTAGTGGACCCAACATCAAGGGTACCTCTACGACCACATTTAGATGTCAAAGTGGTGTGTAGCCATTTTAGTTATAGCTCCATATACGTTATTTTAGCAAACTAGGCCTGTCGCTGTTCACTTTAAAATAGATGTATTTTGTTCAGCTTTGTTTATTATTTTGTCAATAACCACATTTGCGGTCTTGTTTTATTTTTCTCTATCTAGCTGTGCTTTGCCTAGGTCAGCACTACGTTCTCAAACAAGACATTTCTTTCACTCTGTGCTTTTCTCAAGGCTGCAGTAACATAGGTTGCTGGTAAACGTGGTAACGCTTTGTCTCTAGTGTTCATAGAAACATACACATCCTTACGTAGGGGCATTTTCTCAGAACATCAGCTGTTTTATTATAAAAACACTTCTCTATCCCATACACGTTAGAGGGAGATTCCAGCCAGATGACCATGACTGTATGCTGATTGCTGAACGCTTCGCTACAGCTGCTTATGCAGACTACAGGCCTCTTGCTCAGATATGAGGGATGATGTCTTCCCAGGGGAACCTGAAGAGCAGAACTAGAGCTTAACATGCCATGCTCTAACATAGCCTAGGTAGGAATTATTTTAATGATTCTAGTGACCATATGGTAGAGTTATTTTTATGCTTTACTCTCCTCGTCACTATTTTAATCCTGTCATGCTTTACTGTCCTGGTTATTGCACTACATGCTTTATTATCTAAGATGCATTTGCTTTTTTAAAACCTTATTGAAACATATACTGCCTCTGATTGTCCTTGTATATGTGAGACTAATGTAACGGAGAGAAACTGATGTGATCTGAGTGACCCCGATTTCCCTGGGGAGTCAATTGTGTCATGTCCTCGGCTGCCCAATCATCCCTGCTCTTGGGTAGAGATGAGGCACTGCTAGTTAGCCGGAGTAAAACCCGGATTAGGCCGACAGGTGTCACCTGTAGTGGATCAGACTCAGTCCCCCCACAGTGCAAGTGATTCTGCCGCTCAACTCCAGTAGTCTCATTAGAATAATGAGCGCCTACGCAACAAGAGGAGACTGCAAGCAACCTGCAGTGGTGGTTTCTGGACTGTGATTAGGTCAGTGGCAGACCGCTCTCCCTTCCACACCCAGAGATAATAGTGGTGATCGATGCATCGCTTCTGGGTTGGGGTCTTTGGCAGAGTACCAGCTCCACATCATCCTTCTGGAGTTGAGGGCCCTACACTTGGTGTTAAAAACCTTCCTGCTGGCCATCAGTGAGGCTGGTACATGTACTCACACAGAACACTGCCCTCACGAAGTACTGCAACAAACAGGACATGGTGGAGACACAGGCCACCTGACAGGATCCTTGAATGCCAGCTCAGTCAAGCTCCACAGTAGTTGCCTAGCATATCACGAAGGGCAGTTACACCCGGAGGTGGTGCAAAATCTCTTCTGCAAATGGTGGGAACCTTGGCTTGATCTATTTGCTACTGCCGAAAACACACAATGCCTGTGTGCTAGAATTCCCAAGACATCTCTCGCTCAGAGGCGTGTTCCGCCTCTAGTAAAACTCTGGTACCCTGTAAGCCATTCCACCAATATCACTCCTGTCCCAAGTTCTCAAGATCAGGACCAACTGGGCCCAAGTCATCCCAGTGGCTCTAAGCTGGACTCGGAGAGTCTAGTATCCATAACTCCTGGATTTGAGCATATGTCCTCTGATAGGAGGACCTGCTCTCGCATCAACAGGGCAGGGTTCTGCACCTGGGCACAGTCCAGCTTCGGGGATAAAGCAGTGACTGATTAACACCCTAGACCTCCAGAGGCAGTTGATGTCATCTTGGCATCAAGGCGTCACTCTACAAAAACTGAATATGCCTATCATTTGAACCATTTTTAGGGTCTAGTGCACAAGCGCTCCGTCCCTGTTGTAATCTCTTTGGGCTTTTAACCAAGCCCATGTCACGCCTGTCACTTTCATTGGTTCGTGGGCTTGTTTGACTTGGTGCAGCACATGTCAAATTGACCCCTTCCAGGCCTCCAGGCCAAGTTATCTGCTGTTAGTTTTGTCTCTTTACCAGTATGCCTTTTTTTTTTTTAGCATAGTTAAGGATTATCTTTCGGACGCTTTACGGTTGTTAGATCAATCCTCATTGCTTAAGTCACCGGTTATGATGCAATTTCTTAAAGGCCTTCTGCATATGTTTCCCCCTTCTACCTTTGTAGTGGGACCATAATCTAGTCCTGACCTATCTAATGCACACTGTGCGAGCCACTTCACAGCTTTCTATTACGGATTACTTACCATTAAGACTGTTACTCGTCATCATCACCTCGTCACGTTAGTAAGGTTCAAGCTCTTTTTTTCAATTCACCATACATTACTTTCTTCGGGCGACATTGTTCCTGCTGAAAGGTGTGATTCCAGTCCACATTGGTCAAACCATCACCCTGTCGGTATTCTGTGCTCTACCTCACCCATCTAAGGAGGAGAAGAGACTGCATTGCTTGGACCTCCAGAGAGCGCTTAGCTTCTACATCATTCGTACCTAAGACCATCAGGTGGACGATAAGCTGTTTTTGGGGTTCTCAGGAGGCAAAAAAAGGCAAGGCAGTGCAGAAGAGAACACTCCCCGGATCATGCTCTGCATAAATATCTGCTACACAATAACTAAAAATCAACCTCAAGAAGGACTGCATGATCGCAGACTGAGTCCCTGTTCTAGACACATGTAAGGCACCTACATAAGTGTCCCTCCATACGTTCAAGAAGCACTAATGTCTGGACAGTCGGGTCCGCCGAGAGAGACATTTTGCTCACTCACTGCGGCAGGATTTCCGGTTTTAAGTCTATTCACGGTGTCGCCTCCAAACATGTACTGCTTTGGTATCTCTTCAAAAGGAGAGGAGCCTGTGGCTAGAAGTCTCTGTCAGAAGAACAAATTAATAACCTTTGTTAATGCCCTTTCTGGTAGAAACTCTATAGAGCTGCAGATTCCTCACTGACCCTTCCATCCTTCCCATTCTGTGACTGGACTCTGTTCATTAATTAGATCCCAAGTGTACAAATCTGCACTCTGCCTACTGATTTGTTTTTGAGGCTCTGCATCTGTGGGCGTTGACAGTCTTAAAAACAACTTGCGTCAGCACACCAGAGTGACACCCATACCGAACGTGGATGTCATTTCCAGAGCAGAACAGTGTCCGTTCAGAGACGGAGGGCATCACCTTCCGGCAAGCTGGAGTACTGTTGAAAAGTGTCCAGATCCAGTCTGAAAGCTGGGGGTATTCAAAAGTTGAGGAACCTGCAGCTAGATAGTCTCTACCAGACAAAGCATCACCAAAGGCAAGTAACGTGTTCAATACATCTAGAGTGCAGACTTACCTAACTGTCAGCGAAGTGTTGTGCAGCAAACAAAATAAAATTAAGACTGTAACTAAAGAATATCTTAAAAGATGCATAATAGGGAGATACATCTTGGTAACCAGGTGTCATATTGAGGTCTTTCAAAATAAGAGTTAGAATTTAGATTATTAATTTTTCAGGTGGGTTTGCAGTAAGTATGTTTGCAAAGAGGATTGGAAAAGGAGCGAGTCTCTCTATTTTAAAAATCACTGCAGATTAAGGTTTAATCTGCAGTGTCTTTTAAACATAGAGGAACTGCTCCCTCTTATGGCCGTGTTGAGAAACCACTGCAATGCATACATCTGGGCATCCTTATATACTCTGCAGTTATTGCAGTTACACCTGAGATGGCATCTTTCAGTATTGATGTTTGGCACACTTCTAATTTTGCATCACCAAGGACATTTGTTCCTCCTAGTTTTCTGGATACTGGAAAGGGTTTCTATAAAGCCGCCATTGTTCAGTGTATAACTTCAAATATTCTGCACTGCTATTACTTGCAATATCTGTGCCCCATCACTGGTGCAAAGGTGCCTTCAGTACTCCAGGTGTTAGGTCTATCAGGGATGTGTGTGGGAGTTCACAAGTGTTGCCTACTCCACATTCAGGCTCTTCAATCTTATTTGGAGCTCTAGGAGCGATTCACTATTAGGCAAGTAGACTTCTGGAATTAATTTGCTTAAAAACGTTGCCTGCCTGTTTTTTTCCTCCCTACACTTTTTTAACCGAAAACGACTTATTGGTTGAAAAGAGCTAGCACAAAGACATAGGATAACGTTAACTTTATGGTGGCACAGTTAGTCCTTGTGGGAAGTGCTGTGCATTTACTAAACTTTGCCACTAATCTCGTGGTATAGGTGTGGAGAACAAAAAGCTTTATTATCTGTTTTTGTAATTACGGTCTCTTTATCTAGACACTTGCAGTAATTCAGCTGACAGAGGTGCACCAACAGTTTGTGCTTGACAGTCTGGTGAGTTAGGACAGGCTTCTCCAATGAGTAGCTTGTGAGCTACTGGTAGCTCTTTAGCTGCCTAAAAATAGCCCTTCTATGCGCAGCCCAGCCTACTAAATTGGAAGTTTTTCCTTGGTAAAACTGATATATGTATGCCAGTACAGAAACGTGTCTACTCAAGATGGAAATGTGTGTATTTTCAGAACTTAGATGGTGATGTTTGGAGATAAAGGATAGAGTTGCCAAAAGCTAATATTTGAGGGATAAATCACTCAGATTTGGATGGTCTTATTGCTAATGTTATAACCTTGGTGCCAAGTTCTTTGCAGCTATGACTATGTATTATCTTGGTAGAGGCATTCTTATTACATTACTTCAGGCAGCCATGCCTAATGAACCACAGTGGTCACCGCTAATACTCTTGCATATGGTGGCCACCAATGTAATCTTGTCTGATATGATCACTATTACAAAACTAATACATAGCTTGGGATGGTTTTTATTGAACACAAGTAGCTCTTGTAGAAACAGTTGGGGTCCCCTGAGTTAGGCAATCTAGCTGTTAATACGGCGATGTGATGGATGAGGGCATGGGGATGTGGGGCTGGTGCTAGGAAGATAGGATAGACTGAAGATGTTTTGTTGTTGGGTTTTTTTTTTGTTTCTTTTTTCCTTACATTTAATGAGATTAGGGGAGCTGAAGTTTTTTAGGGAGGGCTGTAGTTCATTGCAGAGGCAAGGACCCGCAGCTGAGAGACAACTGTCTCCTATGCTCCTGCATTAGTGTTTGTGTGCGTGTGTTTTTTTTTACTAATAGTTTGCTGTTGCAGTTACGTCAGAAACAAGTGGGTTGGTGGCATTAGGTTTCTTTTGCTTCATTTGGATTAGAGAATAGCCCTGTTGGCACTAAAAGGTGATGTTTTGAATGTCTTGCTGAATTTAAGAAGTAGCCAGTTGGGGCCTCTGTTGAGCCGGACGATGTGTGCATCTTTGCCAAGGCCTAAAATGAGTCGGAGTGCCCCGTTTTGTATGTTTTACTGTCTGTTAGTTTGCTAATAAGCCAATTCATTTTATATCGCATTGCCATAGTTGAGGCAAGAGCTTACTAGCACAAAGGTTGATATTTATATGTAGATAACGATAGAACCTTTTCAAGAAGCCTTATTTGTTGGAATGTGGATTTGACCTTTATCACTGTTTGGCTAATAAGGCCGACGTCAGCATTCCAAATAAGGCTAGGGTGCCTCACCTTCAGTTTGATGTGAAAAGTTTCTGAATAGAAGGTGGAAGCGATCAAGTGGAGCCCAGTTTTTGTTTTTTGTTTTGGTAAAGAAGATTGGTCCGGCCAAGGATTTGTGTCTTCAAGCCATTAACTTGCAAACTGCTTTGGTCCATCTGTGTTTCTATTGCTTTGTTTGTTTGACATATTTGTGAATTAATTTTCTTTTATTGTGGTTCATGCGTTGTCCCTGTTGAGTGCATACAAATCTACCCAGGAAGACAATGTGGGCTTTTGGCAGGTCTGTATGGTGTTTTACTTATGTATTGGAAGAGAATGAGAGACTGGAATGGCTGTTAGATTACAGTGCCTGTCATTAAACTGTTTGGCGATTGGATTCGTGTAGGATACTCTTGTGATCCAGTGTGTCAATGGTGGCAGAACTGTTTGGGAGGCTCAGCATGCTTAGTGATCCTTGCTCAGATATATTTAAAATGCAAGAAAAACAAAGGGCCAGATGTACGACCGTTTCCTTTTGCGACTTGCAGATTTCGAATGTTTGCGACTCGCAATTTGTGAGTCACAAAAGGACATGTACTAATGTATCACAGACAAACTTAGTGATTCCAAATAAGGTCACAATTGACCCGCCTCATCAATATTCATGAGGCAGGTCGCAATTTGCGACCCATCGGGAATGGGCAATAGCATAGGAATGGTGGCCTGCTGGGACAGTAGACCACATGTCTCTTTTTGCTTTTAAACAAAGTAACTTAAAGGAAAATGTTGAGAGTTTAAAAAATAAAAATGAAACGTTCCTGTTTCATTTTTTAAGAGTATGCAGTGGTCCATGGGACCACTGGTTGCTCTTAAACATTTTTGCTACCGTTCACAAAGGGGAAAGGGTCATCTGAGGGACCTCTTCCCGTTTGCGACTGGCTTATCACCTACTTGAAGTAAGCAGTAAACTGCGCTTGTTTTGCAACCGCATTCTGGTCACAAAACAATTGTACATCCCCATCGACTCGCTATTAGGAAGGGACTCCCTTGGAACAGCTCTTCCTAATAGCAACTCGAAAACCATATTTTGTGAGTTGGTAATAGGTAACTGACTCAAAAAATCGGGTTTGTACATGTCAGAGACTGTTTTAGCAGTCGCAAATGGGCCAAATCTCTGTTTGCGACTGCTAAAAACGGTTGTACATCTGGCCCAACATTCCTATAATAGGAACTTTATCCAACTTCTCCATTAATGTTGTTGTTGATCTCTACACGTGTGTCCTTCCAATAACAACTGTAATTCCCAGTGAAAGCTTTCTTTGTGTCCCTGTTGACTTGGAAATATGGGATTCGGTTATGAAGTCACATGTAGTGTTTGTAATTTTGGGGTCTTTTTCCTCCTCCATGTATTGTTACTTTTGATATTGTAAACGTTTTGCTTTTGGCCAAATGGGGAGAATTTACTCTCTCTGACATTCAATCGCCAGTATATAGCGATGATTGCATAAAGATAACACATTTGCATTCCTCTGAAACTTGCTTGGCTACACTTAATTTCTCTGCCTTGGTTCTTGTAGAAGCTGTGCTCTGCAACTCTATGTAACACATTGTGCATATGAGCAAATGGATTATATTTTGTGTTGCTGATAAATTAAAAATAAGCATTGGTGAAGCCAACCGGTCAGGTGATGGCTACCAAACTCTGGTTTTGCTAATCATTGTGAGCTGTTTCTGTAACAACTGTACAAGGGTACTGCTTTTTGTGTGAATGTGCACATAGTGCAAGAGCAGAATGCCATCATGCACAGTGAAGATAGCCAATGGCTGAAGTTGGCTAACCCTCCGATGTGTGTTGTGGTTGGCGGAACAAAAGTGTGAATGACACAATAAAAAGCCAATTTATGAAGAAAGCTGTCTGAAAGCCCCCATAAGGGAGTATATTCTCTGTATACTTTTATTAAGATTAATCCCAGACCTAGTGAAATATTATAATATGTCCCTCATTTGTAATTGCATGAATATATGCATAGATATTTATATAGCATGATTCTAAGTGAAGAGCAGTGGATCACTGGAATTTAGTGGCTTGGGAGAGGATTTAATATTGTTTACATCAAGTTGAACTCCACCCGTTTTTTCCAGAATTACCCTAAAAGTCTAGGATTACTTGTACACAAAATAATGGTTTCTTTGGATCAGCATCAATTATAATTAATTGAATTACATCTTCGAGTATGTTGTTGACCCATTTAAATAATATTGTTATGAAATATAATTCAATTCACAAAACAGCTACGAAATATCCACGAGTCTCTTTGTAAAGAGAAACAAAGGAAATACTTCAAAGGATATACAAATCTAAAACAATGAGTATGACTCAGTACTTAAGTGTTCGTGCTGTGTTTATTCAGTACAAAAAGATTTACATACATGTGCAAACAGTGATTGTAGGGTTTGGTACAAAAAGCAATGTCTTAATGCAATAACCATAAATATTTAACCATGCAGCCTCTTTGAGGAGTGTCAACACGTTAATCCAGTTGGTAAACATCCCCAGGGCATCTTTGGGACTGTGAAATTATTTTGTGCATATTTCTGAAACCATTCTTGGGCACTTAGTGCAATTTGTAATGGCTAGGAATAAAGTTTGTCCAATAGCAAAAGCCTATAAGTCTCTCCTTTTGGCTTTGGGAATACAGACCTACTGCAATGTCGGTACTTGTTCGGCAATGCCGAACAGTAGCAGCAAAAAGAAAAAAAAGCACAATGAGGTATGAGTGTGCATGTGGACATCACTCATAGGCAGGCACTTATGACTCTTAAGACTTTCCCACCTTAATGACACGTCACTAACGTGTTGGTCACTTTAATTTACCCTTCCAAGATGGTTAACACTAATCTTGGTGCAGTAAATGATATAAAGGGTGCCTAAGCACTTAAAAATTTTTTTTTGAATGCCCCGTTTCTTTTTATAAACAAAAAGAACTTTATGAGGGAGGGAAGGGGCCAGTGTTAGAGCAGTCATGGGGTCAAGTAAACGCCCGGCCGTGGGAGCTGCAAGTGGTGAGCTAAGGAGGAGTGGGGTGGAGGAGGTTGTTAAAATAAATAATTCAAGCTTATTGGGAAGGTGTGTGGAAAGCAGTGGACAAGTTTGTATGGGGAGGAGCACGGAGATCGCAAGGGTGTGTCAGCTGCTCATATTCTGTCTCTGATGTTTGTATTTATGAGACAAAAGTGAAAAAGATATGGTTATGTATTCAACTGTGAATTCAGCTATCTAGTCTGCTGTTTATCTCCTTGTTAGTCTGCATTTGTTTTCCTGAGATTTTTTTCTGTTTTCTACCAGATGGATGGCGACAGTTCTGCAGCAGATGCTTCCCAGTTAGGAATTGCTGGAGACTATATTAGTGGAAGCCATTATGTAATAGCACCACATGAAGGTAAGACTCTGAATAACTGAAAACATTTCCCTGAGAAACCCTATATTCCTCGGTTGTTTTGTAGCTTTTCGCCTCTTTAAGAGTGATGGATTTAACTATAGCGATAGAAGAACATTTTCAAACTTAGTTAAAGGAGAACCCATACATTGAAGAGAACTGTGATTAAAAACTGCATAGGCTATTGAAATTTAAAAACTAGGGATCGTGGCTGTGATACCAACATGAGCGGTTGCTTACCTTAGAGTTCCCATGTGGCTCACTTCGACCGAACCCTTAACGTGTACCACCTTCAAAGCACTCTGATATAAATTAGCAGCCATAACCTAAGAGACCACTGAATGCGTTGGAGTAAGGTGGTTCGGCGCTGGTGCCACTGGCTGACATTGTCAGTATAGTGGATCTGAGGTTGCAATTGAAGGGAATGAGTCACAACCCCCTTGAATTATCTGCAGTCAATTTGGCTTGGTGTATGGAGAAGGTAGACTGCAACTGTCCCAGTAGAGATGACAGAGAAGCAGCCCTGTGTACTTCAGCACAGGTGGTGATTGGGGCGCAGGAAGGAGGTGCCTAGATCAACAGAGGAAGTGATGGACAGCCAATAGGGTTATCTCGCTTGTACTATCCAAACTGGATTATGCCAATGGCCTCTATCATGGATAATCTCTATCTATTATGAAAAAACTACGACGTATCCAGAATTCCGCAGCCAGGCTACTATTGCATGTAAAGCAGCAAGCCAACATCTCCCCTGCCTTGAGAGCACTACACTGGTTACCCGTTGCCAGAAGATGCACTTTCAAGCTGCTTTGTATCACCCACAAAGCTATACATGGAACAGGACCGCTTTTATCAGAAACTAAATAACCAAATACATCCAACAAAGAAACCTCCGCTCAAGATTGGCACCCCGCCTTAGAACACCACCATGCAAGAAAAAGACTATAGGTGGTACATCCTTCTCTGGGTGATAAGAGCCACAGATAACTTTCTAGTCTTCAGAAAACTACTCAAGAGTTGGCTCTTTCCTTCATAACCACCATATTCAAACAACTATGGACTGCATATGCCTATGGTGATAATCAGAAAAAATATTTATGTGTATATTTCTAGTTATGTATAGTTCCTTAGAAAATATGTATCACTACTATGTCATAACAATAAAATACACACACACTCTTTAAACCTGTTTGACTAAGTATATTTACCCATGGTTCTAATTATGTATTGTATTGTATGTGCATATGTGTGTGTATTCATGTGTGTTTGTATGTGTGTATGCATGTATGTCTATATGTTGTTTCTGTGCTTGGCATGTTCGTGGGTCATTGCATGGCTCCTGGGTGGGTTGTTATACTAGATATCTATTAATTCCTGGTCTCATCTTATCACACTTATCTACCCATCATCATATGTCATGTCTCTATCAAACTATCCTCCATCCCCCACCCTGACTCATCCCAAATCCTTTCTAGTACTTTCATCTCCTCAATAACTCTGCCTAAGCTCTTCCCTCCGCTTCCACATCTAACTCATCAAACCTAACTCTACTACCATGACCTCCCACACAACCCTACTACATTCTCTCTCATTTATCTCACCCTGCTACTATGCTCTCCCTAACCCTTCCACAGACTCTTCCCGCCTCCATCCCCCTTTACTCATCCCAAGCTTTTGGGTTGAGTAAATGAAGGATATACTCCCAATTAACACTTCTGGATTTCTTTCCTCCTCCACCCCTCCATTACTCCAGTCAATCTAACTAACAAACTCTCATATCCGCGGCTCAAATTAACTCATAATAATACTAAAACTGTACTCATATTTCCCGATACTAATCCATCACTAATTCTTGTTGGGTTCCAGAGTAGCGTGCTACTCACCGAAAAGCGATTCAACGCCTCGTCAGGGGCAGTAAGCGCTATATAAATACTATTACAATACAATACAATACAATACAATCTGAGCAATATTTATATAATACTACTATATTAAAAAGGTGATAGAGTGCTTTACATGAAACTACTGATACATAGGTCAACCAACATGAGAAAACATAAGTTCGATGGCATCTGTCGCTGTAGATACACATGGTCTGCATAGCTCGCCATCTGGTGTTGGGTCGGAGTGTTACAAGTTGTTTTTCTTCGAAGAAGTGTTTTCGAGTCACTGGACCGAGTGGCTCCTCCTTCTGTGCTCATTGCGCATGGGCGTCGACTCCATCTTCGATTGTTTTCTTTCCGCCATCGGGTTCGGACGTGTTCCTGTCGCTCCGAGTTTCGGAACGGAAAGATAGCTGAAAACGGAAGATTTTCGACGGTATCGTTGCGATCCGGTTCGAGATAAACACATACGACAACGCATTGAACATCGAAGCGCTTCGGTGCCCTTCGGGGTAGATTTCGGCACACCGTCGGGGCCTAGTCGGCCCGACCGCGTGGAGAACAACGCCGATGGAACGGACCCCGTTTCGATTCTGCCCTGAATGCCACAACAAATATCCTTATACGGACCAACACTCGGTCTGTAACCTGTGCCTGTCACCCGAGCACAGCGAAGAATCCTGTGAGGCCTGTCGGGCGTTCCGATCCCGAAAAACTCTGCGCGACCGTCGAGCGAGAAGACTGCAGATGGCGTCCACGCCAAAAGAGCATCGACAGTTCGAGACAGAAGAGGAACAGGAGGAATCCTTTTCCATCCAGGATTCAGACTCCGACGAACTCGACCATACAAAAACTGTGAGTAAGACATCGAGATCAGAAATTAAAAAAGGCAAAAAGGCCCAGGGGACGCCACTGCCAACCGGCCATGGCTCAACCCAAATTCACGGTGACCAACAATCGGCACCGAAAAAGGCCCATTCAGTGTCGAGATCGTCCGACTCCGGTCGAGACACCGGCACGCAGCCTCCTCGGGACCGAGAGAGTGCTAAAGAGAAGCATCGACACCGAGAGTTCGGTGTCGACACGGATCGACGCCGAGACAGTGGCGCCGAAGATCATAGAGGCCAAGATTTTTCGGCACAAAAGAAGAGGAAGGTTACCTCGGAGCCGAAAAAACAAACAACAGGGTTTTCGGAGCCGAAAAAAGCACCAACAGACCCAGTTTCAGGCTCCTATACTGAAGAACTTTCTATGTCTTCACAAATGAAAAGACACAGATTCGAACAGGAACTGCAATCCACTGAAGTGGATCACACGCAGAAGCGTATCTTTATTCAGCAGGGAAGATCAGTACCCTTCCACCTGTCAAAAGAAAGAGAACACTTCAGTTTGTAGCACGAGAGGCTCCTCAGCAACAAACAGCAAAGACGGTAACACCTCCTCCCTCGCCTCCACCTGTAACTCCGGCTTCACCAACTTACACCCCGTCACATTCGCCAGCTCACACCGCCATGAGCCACGACGACCAAGATCAAGACGCGTGGGACTTGTACGATGCACCAGTGTCTGATAACAGCCCAGACACATACCCAACTAGGCCATCACCACCTGAGGACAGCACAGCCTATTCACAAGTGGTGGCTAGAGCAGCTCAGTTCCATAATGTGGAACTACACTCTGAACAAGTAGAGGATGACTTTTTATTTAACACCCTCTCCTCCACCCACAGCTCCTACCAAAGCCTGCCTATGCTCCCAGGCATGCTTCGCCATGCAAAGGAGATCTTCAAAGAGCCAGTCAAAAGCAGGGCAGTAACGCCTAGAGTGGACAAAAAGTATAAGGCGCCTCCTACGGACCCTGTATTCATCACCTCTCAGCTGCCACCAGATTCTGTGGTGGTAGGGGCTGCCAGAAAACGGGCAAATTCACACACTTCTGGGGATGCACCTCCCCCAGATAAAGAAAGCAGAAAGTTTGATGCAGCCGGGAAGAGGGTCGCTGTCCAGGCAGCAAACCAGTGGCGCATCGCAAACTCACAAGCGCTGCTAGCGCGATACGACAGAGCCCACTGGGATGAGATGCAGCATCTCATTGAACATCTCCCAAAAGATCTACAAAAAAGAGCAAAACAGGTTGTTGAAGAGGGTCAAAACATTTCCAACAATCAAATACGCTCCTCTATGGATGCAGCAGACACAGCCGCAAGGACCATTAATACGTCGGTTACCATCCGTAGGCACGCATGGCTCAGAACGTCTGGATTCAAGCCGGAAATTCAGCAGGCAGTACTTAACATGCCAGTAAACGAAAAAATGCTGTTCGGTCCGGAGGTCGACACAGCCATAGAAAAGCTCAAAAAGGACACTGACACTGCCAAGGCCATGGGCGCACTCTACTCCCCGCAGAGCAGAGGATCTTATACCACCTTCCGCAAAACACCTTTTAGAGGAGGGTTTCGGGGTCAGGCCACACAAGCCAGTACCTCACAGTCCGCACCGTCCACCTACCAGGGACAGTACAGGGGAGGCTTTTGGGGCCAGTATAGAGGAGGGCAATTCCCTAGGAATAGAGGAAGATTTCAAAGCCCCAAAACCACTACCAACAAGCAGTGACTCACACGTCGCTCACCCCCCCCACACAACACCAGTGGGGGGAAGGATAGGTCAATATTACAAAGCATGGGAGGAAATAACTACAGACACATGGGTCCTAGCAATTATCCAACATGGTTATTGCATAGAATTCCTGCAATTCCCTCCAGACATACCACCAAAATCACAAAATTTATCAAAACACCATTCACAGCTTCTAGAGATAGAAGTTCAAGCACTACTGCAAAAAAATGCAATAGAATTAGTACCAAGCACACAAATAAACACAGGAGTTTATTCACTGTACTTCTTGATACCAAAAAAGGACAAAACACTGAGACCAATTCTGGACCTCAGAGTAGTAAACACATTCATCAAATCAGACCACTTTCACATGGTCACACTACAAGAAGTGTTACCATTGCTCAAAAAACACAACTACATGACAACCCTAGACCTCAAAGACGCATATTTCCATATACCAATACATCAATCACACAGAAAATATCTAAGGTTTGTATTCAAAGGAATACATTACCAATTCAAAGTATTGCCTTTCGGTTTAACAACCGCTCCAAGGGTATTCACAAAATGCCTAGCAGTAGTCGCTGCACACATCAGAAGGCAGCAAATACATGTATTCCCGTATCTAGACGACTGGCTAATCAAAACCAGTTCGCTCACACAATGCTCAAACCACACATATCAAGTCATACAAACCCTCTACAAACTAGGGTTCACCGTCAACTTTGCAAAATCCAACATTCAGCCAAGCAAAGTACAGCAATATCTAGGAGCCATAATAGACACGACAAAAGGAGTAGCAACGCCAACTCCACAAAGAATTCACAATTTCAACAGAGTCATTCAACACATGTCTCCAAATCAAACAATACAAGCAAGAACAATACTACAGCTCCTAGGCATGATGTCCTCATGCATAGCCATTGTCCCAAACGCAAGACTGCACATGAGGCCCTTACAACAATGCCTAGCCTCACAGTGGTCTCAAGCACAGGGTCACCTTCTAGATCTGGTGTTAATAGACCGCCAAACTTACCTCTCGCTTCTATGGTGGAACAGTATAAATTTAAACAAAGGGCGGCCTTTCCAAGAGCCAGTGCCACAGTACGTAATAACAACAGATGCTTCCATGACAGGGTGGGGAGCACATCTCAATCAACACAACATAAGAGGACAATATGGAACATACATCAAACAAAACTGCATATAAATCATCTAGAATTATTAGCAGTTTTTCAAGCACTAAAAGCTTTCCAACCAATCATAACCCACAAATACATCCTTGTCAAAACAGACAACATGACAACGATGTATTATCTAAACAAACAAGGAGGGACACATTCAACGCAGTTAAGCTTATTAGCTCAAAACATATGGAAGTGGGCAATCCACCATCAAATTCGCCTCATAGCACAGTTTATTCCAGGGATCCAGAATCAACTGGCAGACAATCTCTCTCGAGATCACCAACAAGTCCACGAATGGGAAATCCACCCACAAATTCTGAACACCTACTTCACACTCTGGGGAACACCTCAAATAGACTTATTTGCAACAAAAGAGAACGCAAAATGCCAAAACTTCGCGTCCAGATACCCACACAAGCAATCCCAAGGCAATGCCCTATGGATGAACTGGTCAGGAATATTTGCTTACGCTTTTCCTCCTCTCCCTCTCCTCCCTTATCTAGTGAACAAATTGAGTCAAAACAAACTCAAACTCATTTTAATAGCACCAGCGTGGGCACGACAACCCTGGTACACAACACTGCTAGATCTTTCTGTAGTACCCCGCATCAAACTGCCGAACAAACCAGATCTGTTAACGCAACACAACCAACAGATCAGACACCCAGATCCAGCATCGCTGAATCTAGCAATCTGGCTCCTGAAATCCTAGAATTCGGACACTTATAACTTAGCCAAGAGTGTATGGAGGTCATAAAGCAGGCCAGAAGGCCATCCACTAGACACTGCTACGCAAGTAAGTGGAAAAGGTTTGTTTGTTACTGCCATCATAATCAGATACAACCACTAGACGCAACTCCAAAACATATAATAAATTACTTGCTCCATTTACAAAAAGCAAGGCTAGCCTTCTCTTCTATTAAAATACACCTTGCAGCAATATCTGCATACCTGCAGACTACCTATTCAACTTCCTTGTATAGGATACCAGTCATCAAAGCATTCATAGAAGGTCTTAAAAGAATTATACCACCAAGAACACCACCTGTTCCTTCATGGAACCTAAACGTGGTCCTAACAAGACTCATGGGCCCACCTTTCGAACCCATGCACTCTTGCGGAATACAATTCCTAACCTGGAAAGTTGCCTTTCTCATCGCCATTACATCTCTGAGAAGAGTAAGTGAAATTCAAGCATTCACAACACAGGAACCTTTTATACAAATACATAAAAATAAGGTCGTCCTATGACCTAATCCAAAATTTTTACCAAAAGTTATTTCACCGTTCCATCTAAATCAAACGGTAGAACTACCTGTTTTTTTCCCACAGCCAGATTCTGTGGCTGAAAGAGCACTACATACATTAGATGTCAAAAGAGCATTAATGTACTACATTGACAGAACAAAGAACATCAGAAAGACTAAACAGCTATTTATTGCATTCCAAAAACCTCATGCAGGTAACCCAATATCAAAACAAGGTATAGCCAGATGGATTGTTAAATGCATCCAAATCTGCTACCTTAAAGCAAAAAGACAACTGCCCATTACTCCCAGGGCACATTCAACAAGGAAAAAAGGTGCTTCAATGGCCTTTTTAGGAAACATCCCAATGCATAAAATATGTAAGGCAGCCACATGGTCTACGCCTCACACATTCACCAAACACTACTGTATAGATGTGCTATCCGCACAACAAGCCGCAGTAGGTCAAGCTGTATTAAGAACTCTATTTCAGACAACTTCTACTCCTACAGGCTAATCCACCGCTTATGGGGAAATAACTGCTTACTAGTCTATGCAGACCATGTGTATCTACAGCGACAGATGCCATCGAACTGAAAATGTCACTTACCCAGTGTACATCTGTTCGTGGCATCGGTCGCTGAGATTCACATGGGCCCACCCACCTCCCCGGAAGCCTGTAGCAGTTCAGAAGTTACCTTCAATTTTGTACATTTGTATATATATTATTTAAACCTTTAATAGGTACATACTTACACATTTCATTGCGCGGGCACTATTACTATAGTACAACTCCTACCTCACCCTCTGCGGGGAAAACAATCGAAGATGGAGTCGACGCCCATGCGCAATGAGCACAGAAGGAGGAGCCACTCGGTCCAGTGACTCGAAAACACTTCTTCGAAGAAAAACAACTTGTAACACTCCGACCCAACACCAGATGGCGAGCTATGCAGACCATGTGAATCTCAGCGACCGATGCCACAAACAGATGTACACTGGGTAAGTGACATTTTCATTTAAGCTGTGGTGGAACTAAACTAGACCTCGTCAAAAGGGAAACAATCCAAAGCAGCGAAGGGAGGTGAGGGAAAATAGTACTGAATGTCATGTAGCACACAGAGGACCATATAAGCAACGTAAACCTAATGCAAGGGAGGTAATCTGTGCTGTGATGCCAAGCTTGACATTCTTCCTAAAATCCCCCCCTGCAATTGATTGCCAGGTCCACTGACTGGATAAGGATTTCTAGAGAAAGCTGAGCTTGCGATATCAGAGTCTATAGATGGGTAGTATTGTGGATCTCTAAGACAACCCGGCCTTTGTATTGATTAACCCTGCAGTTCTGTATGTGGTAGTAGTTGCTTTCTTGTAGGGAAAATGTAATTGTCATAAAGTCAAGGGTGTAAAATCTTTTGAGCTGTATGTGGGGGGGGGGGTTAGCAACACTTGAGACGTTTAGCTCTTCTACCTCAATAAAACTTATAAAGTCTTTGGACCAACTTTTCATGGCTTTCATAAGCCATGATTTGTCTTAGAGGCTACTAGGAAAGACCATTGCCAGATAGATTGCCTTGTATCACCCTCAATGCTAAACACTGCATGGGCCTGAACCTCTGTCTGGTGCCTCTGCATAGTCCTGCGGGAATCTGGATGTGACCTGTATTAACACGAGCATGCAGAGATCTGATTTAACAACGTTTGAATTTGTCTCTTGTGCTACCACCTGGTGGATGCAACACCCACTCATTTATAATAGGAAAGGACATACAAGTGAAGATTACCAGTCACTTTAAAGGTAAAGTTATCACGGGTGACGGGGCTTGCCGAGCGGAAATATGACCGTATCTTAATCACGCTCCTGCAGCCACCTACTGTAAAGAAATGGCTCCCTGTTGCAGTTACCCCCCACTTTTTGCCTGATACTGATGCTGACTTGACTGAGAAGTGTGCTGGGACCCTGCTAACCAGGCCCCAGCACCAGTGTTCTTTCACCTAAAATGTACCATTGTCTCCACAATTGGCACAACCCTGGCACCCAGGTAAGTCCCTTGTAACTGGTACCCCTGGTACCAAGGGCCCTGATGCCAGGGAAGGTCTCTAAGGGCTGCAGCATGTCTTATGTCACCCTAGGGACCCCTCACTCAGCACAGACACACTGCTTGCCAGCTTGTGTGTGCTGGTGGGGAGAAAATGACTAAGTCGACATGGCACTCCCCTCAGGGTGCCATGCCAACCTCACACTGCCTATGGCATAGGTAAGTCACCCCTCTAACAGGCCTTACAGCCCTAGGGCAGGGTGCACTATACCACAGGTGAGGGCATATGTGCATGAGCACTATGCCCCTACAGTGTCTAAGCAAAACCTTTGACATTGTAAGTGCAGGGTAGCCATAATAGTATATGGTCTGGGAGTCTGTCAAAAATGAACTCCACAGCTCCATAATGGCTACACTGAATACTGGGAAGTTTGGTATCAAACTTCTCAGAATAATAAACCCACACTGATGCCAGTGTTGGATTTATTAAAGAATGCACTCAGAGGGCATCTTAGAGATGCCCCCTGTATTTTACCCAATTGTTCAGTGCAGGACTGACTGGTCTGTGCCAGCCTGCTGCTGAGAGACGAGTTTCTGACCCCATGCGGTGAGAGCCTTTGTGCTCTCTGAGGACAGAAACAAAAGCCTGCTCTGGGTGATGGTGCTTCACACCTCCCCCCTGCAGGAACTGTAACACCTAGCAGTGAGCTTCAAAGGCTCAGGCGTTGTGTTACAATGCCCCAGGGCACTCCAGCTAGTGGAAATGCCCGCCCCCTGGACACAGCCCCCACTTTTGGGGGCAAGTCCAGGAGAGATAAGGAGAAAAACAAGGAGTCACTGGCCAGTCAGGACAGCCCCTAAGGTGTCCTGAGCTGAGGTGACTGACTTTTAGAAATCCTCCATCTTGCAGATGGAGGATTCCCCCAATAGGATTAGGGATGTGCCCCCCTCCCCTCAGGGAGGAGGCACAAAGAGAGTGTAGCCACCCTCAGGGCTAGTAGCCATTGGCTACTAACCCCCCAGACCTAAACACGCCCTTAAATTTAGTATTTAAGGGCTCCCCAGAACCTAGGAACTCAGATTCCTGCAACCTAAGAAGAAGAGGACTGCTAAGCTGAAAAACCCTGCAGAAGAAGACGGAGACACCAACTGCTTTGGCCCCAGCTCTACCGGCCTCTCTCCCCACTTCGAAAAGACACTGCTCCAGCGACGCTTTCCCCAGGACCAGCGACATCTGAATCCTCAGAGGACTGCCCTGCTCTAGAAGGACCAAGAAACTCCAGAGGACAGCGGCTCTGTTCACCCAAGACTGCAACTTTGTTTCCAAAGAAGCAACTTCAAGACAACTGCGTTTCCCGCCGGAAGCGTGAGACTTGCTACTCTGCACCCGACGCCCCCGGCTCGACTTGTGGAGAAACAACACTTCAGGGAAGACTCCCCAACGACTACGAGACCGTGAGTAGCCAGAGTTGCCCCCCCTGAGTCACCACAGCGATGCCTGCAGAGGGAATCCCGAGGCTCCCCCTGACCGCAGCTGCCTGACTCCCAGATCCCGACGCCTGGTAAAGACTCTGCACCCGCAGCCCCCAGGACCTGAAAGATCGGAACTCCAGTGCAGGAGTGACCCCCAGGAGGCCCTCTCCCTTGCCCAGGTGGTGGCTACCCTGAGGAGCCCCCCCTTGCCTGCCTGTATCGCTGAAGAGACCCCTTGGTCTCCCATTGATTTACATTGGAAACCCGACGCGTGTTTGCACACTGCACCCGGCCGCTCCCGTGCTGCTGAGGGTGTACTTTCTGTGCTATCTTGTGTGCCCCCCGGTGCCCTACAAACCCTCCCTGGTCTGCCCTCCGAAGACGCGGGTACTTACCTGCTGGCAGACTGGAACCGGGGCACCCCCTTCTCCATTGAAGCCTATGCGTTTTGGGCACCACTTTGAACTCTGCACCTGACCGGCCCTGAGATGCTGGTGTGGTAACTTTGGGGTTGCTCTGAACCCCCAACGGTGGGCTACCTTGGACCCAAACTTGAACCCCGTAGGTGGTTTACTTACCTGCAAAAACTAACAAACTCTTACTCCCCCTAGGAACTGTGAAAATTGCACTGTCTAGTTTTAAAATAGCTATATGTGATTTATTTGAAAAGTATATATGCTATTGTGATTATTCAAAGTTCCTAAAGTACCTACCTGCCATATCTTTCATTTAAAGTATTACAAGTAAAATTTGAACCTGTGGTTCTTAAAATAAACTAAGAAAATATATTTTTCTATACAAAAACCTATTGGCCTGGAATTGTCTTTGAGTGTGTCTTCCTCATTTATTGCCTGTGTGTGTACAACAAATGCTTAACACTACTCCTTTGATAAGCCTACTGCTCGACCACACTACCACAAAATAGAGCATTAGTATTATCTCTTTTTGCCACTATCTTACCTCTGAGGGGAACCCTTGGACTCTGTGCATACTATTCCTTACTTTGAAATAGTGCATACAGAGCCAACTTCCTACATTGGTGGATCAGCGGTGGGGTACAAGACTTTGCACTTGCTGGACTACTCAGCCAATACCTGATCACACGACAAATTCCAAAAAAATTCATTAGAAATTGATTTTTGCAATTTGAACTATTTTTCAAAATTCTTAAAAGTCCTGCTAGGGCCTTGTGTTAGTCCCTGTTAACATTTCTTTTAGAGTTTAAAAGTTTTGTGAAAGTTTGAATTAAGTTCTAGAGATAGTTTTAGATTCTTAAAAAGTATTCCAACTTTTAGAAACATAATGCCTGGTGCAGATGAGAATGTGGTGGAACTCGACCTCACACCTTACCTTCATCTTAAGACGAGGGAGCTAAGGTCTCTCTGCAAAATAAAGAAAATCCCAATTGGCTTAAGACCCTCCAAACAACCGCTCCAGGAGCTTTTGGCAGAGTTTGAAAAAGCCAACCCCTCTGAGGATGACAACCCAGAGGATGATGTTAGTGACTTGGAGGAGAATCCCCCCCTTCCAGTCCTAATTAGGGAGATCAGGGACCCTCAATACCTGACTCCAACTGTGTTAGTCAGAGATGCTGCTTTCCTCACAGGAGGGGCCAGCACCTCTGAAATCACTGAGGATAGCCTCAGTGAAGATGACCTCCTGTTAGCCAGGATGGCCAAAAGATTGGCTTTGGAAAGACAGATCCTAGCCATAGAAAGGGAAAGACAAGAGATGGGCCTAGGTCCCATCAATGGTGGCAGCAACTTAAATAGGGTCAGAGATTCTCCTGACATGTTAAAAATCCCTAAAGGGATTGTGACTAAATATGAAGATGGTGATGACATCACCAAATGGTTCACAGCTTTTGAGAGGGCTTGTGCAACCAGCAAAGTAAACAGATCTCACTGGGGTGCTCTCCTTTGGGAAATGTTCACTGGAAAGTGTAGGGATAGACTCCTCTCACTCTCTGGAAAAGATGCAGAATCTTATGACCTCATGAAGGGTAGGTACCCTGATTGAGGGCTTTGGATTCTCCACTGAGGAGTATAGAATTAGATTCAGGGGGGCTCAAAAATCCTCGAGCCAGACCTGGGTTGATTTTGTAGACTACTCAGTGAAAACACTAGATGTTTGGGTAACTGGAAATGAAGTGCATGACTATGTTGGGCTTTATAATTTGTTTATGAAAGAACACATTTTAAGTAACTGCTTCAATGAAAAGTTGCATCAGTATCTGGTAGACCTAGGTCCAATTTCTCCCCAAGAATTGGGAAAGAAGGCAGACCACTGGGTCAAGACTAGGGTAACCAAAACTTCCACTGGGGGTGACCAAAAGAAAGGGGTTACAAAGCCTCCCCAGGAGAAAGTGGGTGACACTAGAAACAAAGAAAGAGTCCTCTGTAGGCCCCCAAAAACCAGAACAGGTGGGTGGGCCCCAAGACACAACCCAAAACAAAGGTAGGTACCAGGGTAAGAACTGGGATGCCACTAAGGCATGGTGTGCCATAACTGTAGACAGACAGGGCACCACACCAAGGACACTTCTTGTCCCAAAAACAAACCCCCTAGCAAAATCCCAGGGGTAACCAGTGTAGCCATTGGGGATGACTCCTCAGATGAGGAGGTCTTTATAGCCTTCAACTGGAAAAAGGTCCCAACAGGTGAGTTGGAGATTCCAGAGGGAAGTAGACACTTCCACCACCTACTGGTGAATGGAATCCCAGCCACTGCCCTGAGAGAGACTTGTGCCAGTCACACTATTGTGCATGACAGGCTGGTGTTGTCAAACCAGTACATTCCAGGTGAGACTGCCAGAGTAAGAGTTAGCCCAGACAGGGTCACTGATAGGCCTGTGGCTTTTGTGCCCATAGAAGTGGGTGGGACTTTTAGCTGGAGAAGGGTGGTAGTCAGTACAGACCTCCCCCTTGATTTTCTCCTTGGAAATGACTACCGAGAGGTTAGTCAGAGCCCAAGAGAGGAAATGGTCCAGTGCCAGTCCTCTCCCAAGGATTCTGGAGGTCCTGCCTCTGCAGTAAATGCAAGTAGGCCCCAGAAGAAAAAGAAAAGAAAACTGTGTAGGAAGGGTGGACAACCTTTAGCCAAGGTTCCAGCAAGCCAAGGAGATTCTGCTCCAGTAGGGGAGAACTCCAAATGTGGCACTGGTAAAGTCCAACCTGACCCACAAGAAGTCCTGGCTAGTCAGGCAACTGTTAAGCCTGAGTGGGTGGCTCCTCAGCTAACAGAAGAAAGAGTGGAAGAAGGGTGTTTACTACAAGATGTAGTAACCCCCCACTCTAACAAAGCAGACAGGCACCCTGAACCCAAAGAAGCCTGTAACTTAGCCCCTTCCCTTGTAGGTGAAGAGCTAAAGGTGTGGTTCTGGGCACTGACAGCTGTCAGTTGCCTCTGCTGGGTGTTAGCCTTTAAGGCTGCACTATCCTTGGCATGGTGTTCTGACCCCATGGCAAATAGCAAGTTAGGCCCCCTGACCCTGTTGGTCATGGTGGGGTTACTCCAGCTCTGGGTAACCTCTTTGGGTAAGCTAGGGGTGACCCTGGCTAAGATAAGATTAGCAGAGGTGGATACCTCTAACCCCAAAATAGAGAGAATGGGTGGAGACATTAAAAGCACAGACAAGAGG
This sequence comes from Pleurodeles waltl, assembly GCF_031143425.1. Lineage (NCBI taxonomy): Eukaryota > Metazoa > Chordata > Amphibia > Caudata > Salamandridae > Pleurodeles > Pleurodeles waltl. The sequence goes on along the minus strand of NC_090442.1, from coordinate 600,696,740 downwards.
CAATTCAGACTAGGTCCTATCACTGTGGAAGTGGGTCAATTCCCCAGAGGGAATGACCTGAACAGGAGGATGTAAGGCAGAGTAGGCCCTGCAACAAACCAGCCTATTTCCTCTACTCTTCCTCGCCTGACAGACTAGGAAGACTCTCACAGCTTTGGCTGAGTCTCCTGGCCTTTGGGCTGGGGCTGGGGGTGGGGGGGGGGGGGCTTGTGTAAAGAAATGGCTCCCTGTTGCAGTTAGCCCCAATTTTTGCCTGATACTGATGCTGACTTGACTGAGAAGTGTGCTAACCAGGCCCCAGCACCAGTGTTCTTTCACCTAAAATGTACCATTGTCTCCACAATTGGCACAACCCTGGCACCCAGGTAAGTCCCTTGTAACTGGTACCCCTGGTACCAAGGGCCCTGATGCCAGGGAAGGTCTCTAAGGGCTGCAGCATGTCTTATGCCACCCTAGGGACCCCCTCACTCAGCACAGACACACTGCTTGCCAGCTTGTGGGTGCTGGTGGGGAGAAAATGACTAAGTCGACATGGCACTCCCCTCAGGGTGCCATGCCAACCTCACACTGCCTATGGTATAGGTAAGTCACCCCTCTAACAGGCCTTACAGCCCTAGGGCAGGGTGCACTATACCACAGGTGAGGGCATAGGTGCATGAGCACTATGCCCCTACAGTGTCTAAGCAAAACCTTAGACATTGTAAGTGCAGGGTAGCCATAAGAGTATATGGTCTGGGAGTCTGTCAAAAACGAACTCCACAGCTCCATAATGGCTACACTGAATACTGGGAAGTTTGGTATCAAACTTCTCAGAATAATAAACCCACACTGATGCCAGTGTTGGATTTATAAAAACATGCACTCAGAGGGCATCTTAGAGATGCCCCCTGTATTTTACCCAATAGTTCAGTGCAGGACTGACTGGTCTGTGCCAGCCTGCTGCTGAGAGACGAGTTTCTGACCCCATGCGGTGAGAGCCTTTGTGCTCTCTGAGGACAGAAACAAAAGCCTGCTCTGGGTGAAGGTGCTTCACACCTCCCCCCTGCAGGAACTGTAACACCTAGCAGTGAGCTTCAAAGGCTCAGGCTTCGTGTTACAATGCCCCAGGGCACTCCAGCTAGTAGAGATGCCCGCCCCCTGGACACAGCCCCCACTTTTGGCGGCAAGTCCAGGAGAGATAGTGAGAAAAACAAGGAGGAGTCACTGGCCAGTCAGGACAGCCCCTAAGGTGTCCTGAGCTGAGGTAAGACTGACTTTTAGAAATCCTCCATCTTGCAGATGGAGGATTCCCCCAATAGGATTAGGGATGTACCCCCCTCCCCTCAGGGAGGAGGCACAAAGAGGGTGTAGCCACCCTCAGGGCTAGTAGCCATTGGCTACTAACCTCCCAGACCTAAACACGCCCTTAAATTTAGTATTTAAGGGCTCCCCAGAACCTAGGAACTCAGATTCCTGCAACCTAAGAAGAAGAGGACTGCTAAGCTGAAAAACCCTGCAGAAGAAGACGGAGACACCAACTGCTTTGGCCCCAGCTCTACCGGCCTGTCTCCCCACTTCGAAAAGACACTGCTCCAGCGACACTTTCCCCAGGACCAGCGACCTCTGAATCCTCAGAGGACTGCCCTGCTCTAGAAGGACCAAGAAACTCCTGAGGACAGTGGCTCTGTTCACCCAAGACTGCAAATTTGTTTCCAAAGAAGCAACTTCAAGACAACTGCGTTTCCCGCCGGAAGCGTGAGACTTGCTACTCTGCACCAGACGCCCCTGGCTCGACTTGTGGAGAAACAACACTTCAGGGAGGACTCCCCGGCGACTACGAGACCGTGAGTAGCCAGAGTTGTCCCCCCTGAGTCACCACAGCGACGCCTGCAGAGGGAATCCCGAGGCTCCCCCTGACCACGGCTGCCTGACTCCCAGATCCCGACGCCTGGTAAAGACTCTGCACCCGCAGCCCCCAGGACCTGAATGATCGGAACCCCAGTGCAGGAGTGACCCCCAGGAGGCCCTCTCCCTTGCCCAGGTGGTGGCTACCCTGAGGAGCCCCCCCTTGCCTGCATCGCTGAAGAGACCCCTTGGTCTCCCATTGATTTACATTGGAAACCCGACGCGTGTTTGCACACTGCACCCGGCCACTCCCGTGCTGCTGAGGGTGTACTTTCTGTGCTAACTTGTGTTCCCCCCCAGTGCCCTACAAAACACCCCTGGTCTGCCCTCCGAAGACGCAGGTACTTACCTGCTGGCAGACTGGAACCGGGGCACCCCCTTCTCCGTTGAAGCCTATGTGTTTTGGGCACCACTTTGAACTCTGCACCTGACCGGCCCTGAGATGCTGGTGTGGTAACTTTGGGGTTGCTCTGAACCCCCAACGGTGGGCTACCTTGGACCCAAACTTGAACCCCGTAGGTGGTTTACTTACCTGCAAAAACTAACAAACTCTTACTCCCCCTAGGAACTGTGAAAATTGCACTAAGTGTCTAGTTTTAAAATAGCTATACGTGATTTATTTGAAAAGTATATATGCTATTGTGATTATTCAAAGTTCCTAAAGTACCTACCTGCGATACCTTTCATTTAAAGTATTACAAGTAAAATTTGAAACTGTGGTTCCTAAAATAAACTAAGAAAATATATTTTTCCATACAAAAACCTATCGGCCTGGAATTGTCTCCGAGTGTGTGTTCCTCATTTATTGCCTGTGTGTGTACAACAAATGCTTAACACTACTCCTTTGATAAGCCTACTGCTCGACCACACTACCACAAAATAGAGCATTAGTATTATCTCTTTTTGCCACTATCTTACCTCTAAGGGGAACCCTTGGACTCTGTGCATACTATTCCTTACTTTGAAATAGTGCATACAGAGCCAACTTCCTACACCTACCAATCCTACATTATCCTCACACCCCTGATGATCGATGTGATCTAATTTGTACACGTGGGCCCACACAACTCCAAATGCCCCCTATTTGGTGGATTAAGCGGGCCTCTGCAGTGTCTATGTGCCTGGTGGGCGGCGCGGTCTGCTACTGACCAGAGGGGACATTGGTGGCTGCTGCTGCCGTTCGAGGTTGGGAGTGAGTGAGCCCTGACCTAGGGCTGCACGACCCGCAAATGGGCCCCTGGAGGAGGAGACCCCGGGCGACCTCTTTTAGCCCAGACTTGTGGGTGCTTGGCCCATTTCTAGGCCACCACTTGCATCAAGGCGACTGCCATCCGGGCCCTACACTCTGGTATTTGAAAAGAAGCCATTGACGTGTGCGAAGAGTCCATTGACTTTGGACTGAGGGGGGCCACTCCTGCTGAATTTGTGGCATTACCCAGTGTGTTCCAGTGCCTTGTGGCTTCAAGTGACCTGGACCTGGCTGCAACTGCCGTTGCATGCCAAGTGCGCTCTGCGCTCTGGGTACTTGGGGTGCGATTCAGTGACCCTAAAGTAGCGCCGTGGATATAGTAGGTGTCCCTTAGTTTACTGACTTTTTTCTCCACCAACAAAGGCCGGACGCTCTACTGCGCTGCTCCCTGACTGGTGCTTGGTGACTGTAATGCTTTATTGGGGCTAGGTCGCCCCGCACTTACTTGATTGCTGAATTCAATTGGAGGAATACTGCAGAGCGTGGGAAGTAGTCTTTGTCTCACCTGACTACATGCGCAGTTGTTCCGTGTTCACCTGAGGGGACTATCAAGAACAATCCTGTTACTTATGCCACGCTATTACGGCAGTGCCTCTCAAAACTCCATTTTGACCAGCACAAAACACCTAGGTCGCAGGATGGGGCTCCTGAGGATGTGAGGTCTGCCTCTGGGGAGCCTGATTTAAAATATCCTATTGGCAATGCAGCAGAGCCTTGTCACATTCGATGGTAAAATTGATGCACTGTCATTTAGGATGGACAGAATGACTGGGCACCTCGACAAGCACTCGAGTGGCTCCTTGTAACGCTGTTAGCTGCAACACTTTTTTGGAGATGTTTGTGGTAGAATGAGCACACTGCTCGCTGATGCCTTGGCTGCCCTCTGGTGCAAATCCACGACCAGTGATAGCAAAACTTTTCAACTACAGAGACCGAGATGCGGCCTTGAGAAAGGCATGCAAGCTCAAGGCCCTACTTCATGAAGGTTTTGATATCTCCCTGTATCCTGACTACTCAGGAGGTGCAAGAGGCTAGGAAATTGTTCTTACTGGCTAAAGGTAAAGTGCAGGAACGCGTTTGGAATACCGCATACTCTACCCAGCCAAGCTCTCAGTTTTGGTGGAAAGGAAGCCTCTGCTCTTCAGTGACCATAAACAATTGCAGCAGTTTTTTAAACATAGACTACCCGCTGTCAGTTGACGCAATTCACCTTCACCAACTCCCTCTTGAGGGGAGATGCACTGGTGCTTGTTAATTTGATTTCCCTATTCTCCCTCTCCTTTCCTTTCCCTTCAGCCATGTTGCTTCTGCCGTTCTGGTAACGCCTCTGGGTCTGTAGTGGGGAGGGGAGTGATATATTACAGTGTGATAAGGAGTTTACGAGTTGTTGCTCCTTTTGTATATTCATTGTAGGCGATCACGCTCAGATGGGCTCCTGGGTGGAAAGGAGAGCGCCAGCATGGTAGACTCATATAGTGGACCACGTCTCGTACAATACTTTCTATTTAATTATTCCTACTGTCTTGGACACAGGATCAAGACTATGGGCCTCCCGATTTCTATATTCTACATTGGAGTCCTGAGACATGGGTGACCTCACTTAATAGGGGCATGCGTTTACATCATGTAGGTGGCCTTTTCTTGGAATGCTGGAGGCATTGAGCCTAACAGCATCTTGCCCCCATCTTTTCCACATTTTCTGTTTCGCTGTCATAGGTAAGGGTGCAGGAGGGTAAGGGTGGAATGATATAGCGACTTGCTTGTTAGGGATGTGCTTTTCCTGGATGGGGGGAGGTTTATCTGTTTTTTTTCTGTTCGTTTTTCTTGTGTGTATATCACATCAGTCAACTACACTCTGCTGGCCGGGGTCGGCTGCACCACACAACACAGCGCATGCCACTTGACAGAGGTAGCAAGGGGAGGGGGGGATGACCGCCCCCTAAACCACACACTCCTGAAACATCTAACCTGGAACATCAGGGGGATTAACAACTATAGAAAGGTGTGCAAACTTGTGGCCTATCTGAAGCAGCATCATATTGAAATGGCAATACTGCAGGAAAGACACTTGGCTCCAGGAAACATGGTTTTGACTCCGCACAGGCTTTAAGGCCAATTTTCTGCTGCAGGATATACTTCGCCTGCATGTGTTGTGTTGGTCTGGGTGAGTAGGGGTTTTGGGGTCCGGCTCCAGGAGCTTCATGCGAACTCTGGTCGTAGTAGGTTGTAGTGCGCTGTAGCAAAGATGATTTGTCAATGTTACCGATAGAGAGCTACGGTTCCAGCTATGATGATCCTCAGTTTTATTATGACTTACACGTGAGACTTGCTGAATGGGGAGATTTGCCTCAAATTTGGGGTGGAGATTTTAATTGTGCCTTGAACCCAGCAGTGGATCGTTGAAGTGGAGCTCCCAAGCTGCCCTTTGCTGCCGCGCATGCTGTGTCTGATATAGCGGCCAACAATGGGCTTGTAGCTATATGGAGATACAAGTTCTCCACTGGGACAGGCTATTCCATCTATTTTTCCCTGTATGATCTGTACACATGCATTAATTATTGGTTACTATCTAGAAGCCTTGTGCCTCAAGTGCATACCTTCTAGCCATGGCCCAGAGCATACTCCGATCAGTCCTTTTAATGCTGGAGACCCGGGGGCCCAGGACAGCGCCATTTACGTGGCTGTTCCTGCCATTCTCATTATTGGATGCTGCGTTTCGGGACGATTTGGCACAGGCTATGGAGGAGTTTTCTCATGAATGTGGAGACTGTTTCTAAATTCAGCACAGTCTGGGAAGCCTTCAACGTATATATTAGAGGGGTTACTATGGCTAAGCATGCGGGAGTCCACACTGCCCTGGAGAGGGAGCATCTTACTACCGCTGGCCAATGGGTGCTTGGTCTACTTCAAAAGAATATTGTAGACTTCCATGAAATGGCCCAGAGTGAACTCCAGCATATGGGGAAGTATGGAGTGGCACACTCCTATGGTGAGAGGGAACGCCCAAGTGCCACATTGGCAGCACTCTTACAACCTAACAGGGAGCTTGATGTTATTATGGATGTGCAGGATGAGGAGGAACACCTGGTCTGTGACCCTGTGCGAGTCCTGATCAGGCTTCTCAGCTATTATGCAGAACTGTACATGTCGAAACGTATGTACAATGAATCTTCCACTAAGGATTACCTGGAGCATGTTGCCATGCCTTGGCTATTCAATGTAGGCAGGGAACACTTAATGGCCCCTCTGCAACTGGCAGACAAACGTAAGGTGCTCAAAGATTTGTCATCCGGGATGGCCCCGGGTTTGGACGGGCTCACAGTGTCCTTTTATCAGTCCCATCAAGAGTTATTAATTCCACACTTAGTCACTTTGTTTGAAGAAATGGCTAGTGTTTGGCTTGTGCCAGAATCTATGAGATAAGCTATAATCATCACATTACTTAAACCAGGCAAATCACCACAACAGTGTTCGTCATACAGGCCCCTCTCTCTGCTGAACGTGGACAATAAGCTGTATGTCAAAATCCAGGCTCATAGAGTAGCGTCTTTTCTGCCTGGGGTGGTTTGGCCAGAGCAAGCAGGTTTTGTCCCTGGTCGCAGCCTTACTTTTAACCTTAGAACCTTATTCAGCACTATACAACGGATAGATCAGGGGTGCGAGCAGCAGCAGTTTTCTTGGGTGCTGAAAAGCATTCGACTGTTGAATGGGGATTCATGTTAGCATTCTTGCAACGCATTGGAGTGGGAGAGATCTTTAGCCAGCTAGTGAAGACCCTTTATACCACTCCGACAGCCTGACTGCGTGTCAACGGAGTCGTCTCAGCTCCCATAGTAATAACTAGAGGTACCAGACAGGGGTGCCCACTGTTGCCTCTCATATATGCCCTATTGGCTGAACCGTTAACATGTGCATTATGCGCATATCATGGCCATGGGGGTATCCGTTTTCCAGGGTGTAATCTCATTGAATCTACTTATGTGGACGATACCTTGCTATAAGTTTGCGACCCAGATCACAATCTTACACCTATACTCTGAGAGGTGGTGCGTTTTGGAGGACTTTCAGGGTTGCTGGTTAATTGGGGTAAATCTATTATTTTCCCACTCTCCCGGCTATGAAACCTGTGGCGCTGGGCTTCCCCCTTACGCGGGCCACTCGCTGTGAGGTATCTGGGGATTACGATTCACACCGACCCCCTCAGTTGTCTTGCTTAACGGTCATGGGAGGGCGATACAGAAGTTATCGGAGGCTATAGATCATTGGATTAAATTACCCCTTTCCTTAATAGGACGAATAGCCACTATGAAAATGGTTGCGCTCCAAAGATTTTTATTTCTGGTCCAGAATATTCCAGTGATGCTCTCGAAATAAGTGTTTGTCATACTGCGCTCCCTTTTAGATAAGGGTGGCCTGGCCGGGAAAACTACAGAGTGTCCGCTGGGAGTTGTTTACATTACCGTATAATATAGGTGGACTCAATACCCCGTATTTTGAGGTATATTATAAAGCCGCACACTGTTTGTTTGTGCACTATTGGCTTAATGGTCCTCACAACTTAAAGCTCCTGTATTTGGAGTGTGACGCCTCAGACCCTCTTTCTCAGTCCTACATGAAGTTCCTGCCCTCAAATGCCAATATGGCACTTTCGATTTACTGAACACCACAACACACAAGGCATGGCTTTATGACTCAGCACGCAAACTTTTTATTATATTCACCATATGTGAAGGTGTCCTGGTGCACCTGGTTCCCATTAGGTCAGGAAAAGGGGGCTGCGGATTTTTGCCGTGATCTGGGCATTGATAGCATGGGGGACTTCTTTCAAAATGGCACAATGCGTACTTGGCAGTCCATCACGGAACGCACAGAGATCTCTACTTCCCCTCACGAGATATCACTTTACAGAGTCAGACATTCTTTGCTGGAGCTTATCGTCAAGACCTTTTGGAGCCTCCCAAACTTTTGGCACTCTCCACTCAGATACAGTAGGATGTGCCTCGTAAAGTGGTAGCCTGGCTGTACGCCTTTGCACTGGAGGCACGAAGGCCCAGATTGACTAAGGCTAGGCTGTACTGGCAGAGAGGCCTGGGTATTGCTCTCATGGATGCTCAATGGAAATACTGTTGCTCCATAGTATATTACATATCCGGAATGGAAGGCATAGATTGGTCCATTTTAAATATCTCCACCGGGTATATTATATTCCTGAACGTCCGTTTAGATACGGCTTGCGGGACACGGCTGACTGCCTGAGGTGTGGTGAGGGAGGAGCTGTTTTTTCCACATGGCGTGGGTCTGTCCTGGCATACACCAATTCTGGACACCTGTGTTCCGGGAACTCGAGCACATTGTTGAGGTTAGGCTGTCTGTTACGCCGTTGTTTGCCCTGCTTGGTTATGACAGACATAGAGGGGGAAGCCAGATGACTGGTGGCCATGGGACTGTTAATCGCGAAATGTAAAGTGGCAATGAGGTGGGACCGGGGTCCATTACCCACTTCGAGAGAGTGGCGCGCAGATATGCCATATTGTAACACCCAGCCTGACACATAAAATGAGCTGACCCCTCCACAGAACCGCCCTAAAAACATCTGGGGCCCATATCAGACTTTTTTGGTGGGCAAAGAAACTGGGGAGGCAGATGGTGGGTCACCACACTAACCAGGAGGAGATACATTTACAGATCTTGACAGATCTCATGGCACCTTACACATCTCAACCGCATTATGACAGTGACTGTATCTTTGGATATGTTGTTATGCATCACAAATAAGGCATGCTTTTCAGGTGGGAAGCTATGCTGCTTGAGTTTACATCCCTCTGACGTATGATATGTTATGTAAATCCCAAATGAAAATACTTGTTTCATGACAACGATCACTGTGTTGTGGCCCTCCTTGGCCAACATGTAATTCTGTAATGCACCTGTTGTGTGTATTGTATGTTTTCTTGGAGGTTTACTAAAAGAAAACTTTAATTTTGAAAAAAGCTACCATTAACCTTTTCCCATTTTGCTTTTGGGGTTTTAACTTTACTCCAGATATACACAATCAGTGCTCAAGGGATTAAACGTCTTGCACCCTCCCTAGAACATAAACTAGCCTCAGTTAAAAGAGAGTTATTCGTCTCAGGAAATCGCCTATGATATTCTGAGTTTTAAACAGCAAAATCCTTTTTGCAACAAGAATTCCTTCAGTGTAGAAGTGACTGTAATGTAATTGCTTTGTCTGTCTTCTGATGCGTTCGTTGATATACGATAAACATATTTACCATTCCCTGTTTTTGGAATATACCATCCATGACACTTTAAGAACTTTCATTCCGTATAGGCTGTTCTTTTTCTTTTACTAGACCCATAGGGGCAAAGGTGCTACAAGAAGGCTATTTCATAAAATTAAATTCTTTGCTTGGTTTTCAGTCAAAGTACATTACATGTCAGACTTAAGAAAGGTTCCTCTTTTTAGCGAATCGAAAAGAAACTTGCATTTTTTAATGACGAATATTAATCATTCACACCCAAACAAGTGGTTCATCATAGTCGCCTCTTTTCAGGTAGTGATGGTCAGATGTTTTATTCTGTCCCCGACACCAGCTGAATTATGCAAACCCTAAAGGTGGTCAATGTGGTATCTACCCGAGTAGAAGAGCCGCAGAAACGTATCCTTAGGGCAACGGCATGTCCCCTTTCTTGGATCGATGGCATCATACACGTTAAGCAGGGTAGGAGATAAGGTCTCTTGAAAACCAGTGTTGGCACGCAAGCAGATCCTATAGCCTTTAGACATTGATAATGCGGTTTTGCGGTAGGGATTGCTGCTTGGCTTTTCTTGCGGCTACAGTAGCAGCTAGAAGTGTGAGGAAGAAGCACGTTGATTCCCCACAAACTGTACTCCATATCCCACACCAGCTATGTATTTTAAGATCTTATCCGTCTTTTTATCACAATATATAACCTCCTTGGGGTGTTAAATAATTATCCTAAAGCTAAAAATATGCATGGATCAATGCAGAATTATGGATCTTGTCACACTTGTTAATCCTGCAGCTACAGGGTTAGAATCCTGTACTGGCATCCGTTACTAGTAAGCTACAGGGTTAGAATCCTGTACTGGCATCCGTTACTAGTAAGCTACAGGGTTAGAATCCTGTACTGGCATCCGTTACTAGTAAGCTACAGGTTTAGAATCCTGTACTGGCATCCGTTACTAGTAAGCTACAGGTTTAGAATCCTGTACTGGCATCCGTTACTAGTAAGCTACAGGTTTAGAATCCTGTACTGGCATCCGTTACTAGTAAGCTACAGGTTTAGAATCCTGTACTGGCATCCGTTACTAGGTTTAGAATCCTGTACTGGCATCCGTTACTAGTAAGCTACAGGTTTAGAATCCTGTACTGGCATCCGTTACTCGTAAGCTACAGGTTTAGAATCCTGTACTGGCATCCGTTACTAGTAAGCTACAGGTTTAGAATCCTGTATTGGCATCCGTTACTCGTAAGCTACAGGTTTAGAATCCTGTATTGGCATCCGTTACTAGTAAGCTACAGGTTTAGAATCCTGTACTGGCATCCGTTACTAGTAAGCTACAGGTTTAGAATCCTGTATTGGCATCCGTTACTCGTAAGCTACAGGTTTAGAATCCTGTATTGGCATCCGTTACTAGTAAGCTACAGGTTTAGAATCCTGTACTGGCATCCGTTACTAGTAAGCTACAGGGTTAGAATCCTGTACTGGCATCCGTTACTAGTAAGCTACGGGTTTAGAATCCTGTTTTGGCATCCGTTACTAGTAAGCTACGGGTTTAGAATCCTGTACTGGCATCCATTACTAGTAAGCTACAGGTTTAGAATCCTGTACTGGCATCCGTTACTAGTAAGCTACAGGGTTAGAATCCTGTACAGGCATCCGTTACTAGTAAGCTACAGGTTTAGAATCCTGTACTGGCATCCGTTACTAGTAAGCTACAGGGTTAGAATCCTGTACTGGCATCCGTTACTAGTAAGCTGCAGGTTTAGAATCCTGTTTTGGCATCAGTTACTAGAAAGCTACAGGTTTAGAATCCTGTATTGGCATCCGTTACTAGTAAGCTACAGGTTTAGAATCCTGTTTTGGCATCCGTTACTAGTAAGCTACAGGGTTAGAATTCTGTACTGGCATCCGTTACTAGTAAGCTACAGGTTTAGAATCCTGGAGGTTTAGAATCCTGTACTGGCATCCGTTACTAGTAAGCTACAGGGTTAGAATCCTGTACTGGCATCCGTTACTAGTAAGCTACAGGGTTAGAATCCTGTACTGGCATCCGTTACTAGTAAACTACAGGTTTAGGATCCTGTACTGGCATCCGTTACTAGTAAGCTACAGGTTTAGAATCCTGGAGGTTTAGAATCCTGTTTTGGCATCCGTTACTAGTAAGCTACAGGGTTAGAATCCTGTACTGGCATCCGTTACTAGTAAGCTACAGGTTTAGAATCCTGTACTGGCATCCGTTACTAGTAAGCTACAGGTTTAGAATCCTGTACTGGCATCCGTTACTAGTAAGCTACAGGGTTAGAATCCTGTTTTGGCATCCGTTACTAGTAAGCTGCAGGTTTAGAATCCTGTACTGGCATCCGTTACTAGTAAACTACAGGTTTAGGATCCTGTACTGGCATCCGTTACTAGTAAGCTACAGGTTTAGAATCCTGGAGGTTTAGAATCCTGGAGGTTTAGAATCCTGTTTTGGCATCCGTTACTAGTAAGCTACAGGGTTAGAATCCTGTACTGGCATCCGTTACTAGTAAGCTACAGGGTTAGAATCCTGTACTGGCATCCGTTACTAGTAAGCTACAGGTTTAGAATCCTGTACTGGCATCCGTTACTAGTAAGCTACAGGTTTAGAATCCTGTACTGGCATCCGTTACTAGTAAGCTACAGGGTTAGAATCCTGTTTTGGCATCCGTTACTAGTAAGCTACAGGTTTAGAATCCTGTACTGGCATCCGTTACTAGTAAGCTACAGGGTTAGAATCCTGTTTTGGCATCCGTTACTAGTAAGCTACAGGTTTAGAATCCTGTACTGGCATCCGTTACTAGTAAGCTACAGGGTTAGAATCCTGTTTTGGCATCCGTTACTAGTAAGCTACAGGGTTAGAATCCTGTACTGGCATCCGTTACTAGTAAGCTACAGGGTTAGAATCCTGTTTTGGCATCCGTTACTAGTAAGCTACAGGGTTAGAATCCTGTACTGGCATCCGTTACTAGTAAGCTACAGGTTTAGAATCCTGTTTTGGCATCCGTTACTAGAAAGCTACAGGTTTAGAATCCTGTTTTGGCATCCGTTACTAGTAAGCTACAGGTTTAGAATCCTGTACTGGCATCCGTTACTAGTAAGCTACAGGTTTAGAATCCTGTACTGGCATCCGTTACTAGTAAGCTACAGGGTTAGAATCCTGTTTTGGCATCCGTTACTAGTAAGCTACAGGGTTAGAATCCTGTACTGGCATCCGTTTCTAGTAACCTAACAAACACTTACTCTTTAAAAAAAGCAAAGAGGCTATTCCTCAGAGGCTAGCGAGTCTGTCTGTGGAGAAATGTCTTTATCCACGAGATCCTCAGGACCAAAAGTCAGGAACACCTCACCCATGTCCCTATTCGTGCTAATTGGGAGTACATTTGGAAATATGGTTTCACTTGATCCTTATTTCGGCCTCTACATCAAAATGCGCTTCCGACATTGGTGCACTTGAATTGCTTGAAAGGGTAGGTGCGACATTCTCCTGTGTAAGCTGTGATAATTATGGTAATCATTCTCTCTTTGTTTTTTTCTGCGTTGAAAATTATGATAGAAATTTGTAATGTTTAAAATTGGTTTATTCTTTCCACAAGCATATTTTCTTCATGGAATGACTCTAAACAATGAAAATGTTATATTTTTTATGGGTTGACATCGCTGGTGCATCGACATATGTAGAGAGATTCTAATGCTTATGATTTGAAAGAATGTACACAATATCGAAAACAAACATGGGAATTTAGTAACTTTGTGCCACCTGACATGGTCAAAAACTTTGAAAAAGTAACCTAGGGAGGCGTAATTGTTTAATAATATGTGTTTTTCCCGTACAAATGTATTGTTTTTGGTCATAACGGGGCATGTTTGCTTTGAGGAAGAAAGGTTAATGTTTTCCTCACCTCCCTCCCCTGCAACTTGTGCAGTTCTCACTCCCTGTCCGAGATAAGATACTGAAGCAGATATTGAGAAAAGCTACCCGCACAGCCTGTTTTACCTTAAATTCCTGCTCACACCACTCTCCAGACTGGCTTACCCTTCGTAGATCTTGTGATTTTAAAAATGTACCACATATGATTAATAGCTACCACGGAATAATGATTTAAAATAAGCCATGAAATAGCAATAAGCCTGAAATGAACTGTATTGATTAAACTTAATTTCACATGGTCCTTTCCATCCCTCTCGTGTACTTTCCCCTGCCTTCCTCCCTTATTGTGAACCTGTCCCACACCCTAAACTGAAAGAACTGGCTGCAATTACTTTAAATGTACTGTATTTAATAACCTTCTCTTTTCCTGACCGCCACATTTGTCTGTGCTTTGCATGTAATAAAACCATTAAAAAAAATTATTTTGCCAAATAGTAAAGAAATTGTTTTTATTATGTTTACTTTTGTTGTTGTTGAAGACACAGAAGACAGCTTGAATGATCCGGATGACACAAATGGATCAAAAGAAAGTTTCAGGGAACAAGATATTTATCTTCCTATTGCAAATGTGGCAAGGATAATGAAGAATGCCATACCACAGACAGGAAAGGTAATGTCTTGTTCTAAATCTCTTATCGGCCTCTTGCCTTTGATGGAGATTTGTTACTTGTATCAATATTAAATGGGTTCCACTCGCCTTTTATTTTTGCCATGCTTATTGTGAGTTAGTAATGCTGTCACAAAATTCGTTTTTTGTAGATATTTTAGAGGAGCACAATTACAGTTTGTCTAGCTTGAATGTATTTTAATATGAACTTTTTTGTAGAAAAAAAAATGAAACCTATGTATTTAAACCACATGAACCAGTGCTGTGAAGAAGCTGCGAGTCGACGTGTGCTTCACAAAACACTTATGTATCAATTATGTATTTACAGATTGCAAAAGACGCCAAGGAGTGTGTGCAAGAGTGTGTAAGTGAATTTATCAGCTTTATTACATCAGAAGCAAGTGAGCGGTGTCATCAAGAGAAGAGAAAGACAATCAATGGAGAGGATATTCTTTTTGCCATGTCGACCTTGGGTTTTGATAGTTATGTGGAACCTTTGAAACTCTATCTTCAAAAATTCAGAGAGGTTAGTATTTCATCTTTCGCTAGTTAAATGCATAAACCTAATTCTCAATCTTTAAAAGTTTTATTTTTAACCGAGACAGAATGGCAAAGTGCATGTACTCGAGTGAAGCTTATTTCTACCGTTGCAAGGTTTAAACTGATGCAGTTCCATTACTTGCTGAGACCCTACCTTGCGCCACAAAAACTGGGTAGAACATATCCTCTAAAAGCATTGGTATGAGCCAGCAGCGGCTAGATGGGAGATGGTTTTTTGCACATGGTATGTAAATGCCTTAGTTTGCAAGAATTCTGGGTAGCAGTGATAGGGATTCTGCGTGTAGTGACAGGTACACTACCAGAGAAAACTATTAATCAGTGCATGTTTGGTATTTTCTTAGGAAAAAAAGGTCACAAAATGAGGAGTAAGGTAGCAGCACTGGCACCAGTGCTGTCTGTGCATAGAATAGCAGCTCACTGGGTTTAGGGCTTGGCGCCACAATTTGATGCATGACACGAGACCTGTAAAGAGTGTTGGCGGAATAACAGCACATCAAGATCACGCAAAGAAATGAGAATGCTGTGAAACATGCAGTTGAATGGGCAGAAATGTTCAGATGTTTGACAGACACCCCAGATGGTAGACCTTTGTGAAGAGACTTTGGGCCATATGTACGAACACTTTTTCCCATAGACACAGAATGGGTAAAAAAGTTTGCTACATCTGGCCCTTTGAGAGCAAATCCTATTTTAAGCTAAACAATAAGTCGAGGAAGATATTTGAAGGCTGAATTCGATGTTTCTAAGACTATTAATATTTGTGAAGTTTCAGTTTCTCTAACTGGAAACAAAATCGTGAAGTTGAACTAGAAATACCGGTATGGTACAGTAATTCTCTCTGTAATTGTACATTTGGTTACCATGGAAAAAGTGAATGTTGTATAGACGTCTGCTTTTCCATAAAGTTATTGGCAATGCATTATTCAGAAATTAAAAAGTGTAAGTTTAAAAAAGGTTTTTTTTGTAACTGGTAAACATTTTACTTGAATAAAACGTTTGATCATGTAAATCAATTTGTTGCATGATGAGTGAGTCACGTAAATTGCTCTTCCAGAATTACTTTCTTCATAATTTGTACTACTATGTGTTTTGATTTCTTTGGAAGTAGTACTCTGTCCTACACCTTCCTCCATTGTCTGCATGAGCACATTGTGACCACGTTCCTATACAGAATAAAAAAATAATTTTACATGAAGCACCATGAATATTAATCCTGCATGACTATAGTCCTACGCTTTGTGTGTGCTTACATCAAGGCCAATCTTTACTGCTCTGCTCTGTATAGTGTAGAATATGTTCCCTTTGTAACATTTACTACTCCACGTCAACGCCTAAGGCCTTATTTAACTCCTGTCTATTGTGGATTGCTTTCAACTTTTTGCAACCTCTCGGATCTATGCACAACTTTGTAGCATACTTGTCAAATTACTTTAAAGCCTCCTGGAAAACCTCAGATGTTTCTAAAGTAAAATCCCAGGAAAATAGTCTTTTCACCATCTAAAAAGTGTATTAATGAAAATGAAAGGAATGTTGTTGGCATATTTTGTACCAAGACCTCACTAGTAGTCCCCAATCCGTATCTTTGGGGTTGAAATAATCACAAAATTCTGTTACTTCCCAAATCCCTGCTGGAGGATATTTCACTTTTGTTGTAGTTGCCCCCACTCTCCCTTTTTTGCCCCCTTTCATCTACTAGATGCTGGTTTTCTCGACAGTGACAGTGCTGAGACCTAATAATTGGACCTCTGTGACAGTGCTTTGTCCCTTTAAAACAAGTAAAGTTTAATTGTTTCCAAATTGTCATTGAGTTAAACACCACTGTGAGTCCCTAGTAAAAGGTACCCCTGATACCTACGGCATGGCTACTAAAGAGGGTCACTAAGGACTGCACCATGGCTAATGCCACCCTAAAGGACCCACACACAAATTACACAGACTGCCATTGCCATGTGACATGGTGCAAGTCATGTTTGAAAAGATGACACGGCACACTCTTGTACCATTTCAAAGACACTGCATGGGCTATATGTAAGTCACCCCTACAGCAGGCCTTGGAGCCATAAGGCAGGGTACCTTATAGCACATGTGAGGACCTATCTGCATGAGCAGATGGGCCGCTATAATGTCTAGTACAATTGCTAGATATTACAAGTGAGCAGGGAAGCCATCTTAAGATATGTACTGGGCAATGGTCAAAACGAGTTACCCAGCTACATAATTGCTTTACTGAAACCTATGGTGTTTGGTATTAAATGCCTTGTCTTAATAAATCTGTACTGATGCCAGTACTGATCTATTATGACATGCACCCACAGGGCACCTTAGAGGTGCCCCCTGAAACCTTACTAGTTCTGTAGTGTGTTGGCTGGCCGGTCTCCTCCAGCCTGCCACCACAGACACATTTCTGATACCTTGTAGGTGAGAGCCCACACTCTTACGGGGTCAGGAACAATGCATACTCTAGCAAGTGTTATCATTTCCTCCAGCAGGAAAGCTAGTAAATCAGTATATCAAGGCCAAGGACTTCAGAGACCCTGCTGCCTTTGACATGCGATACCAGCTTCCCCCAGACCTGGGAGATACCACCCCCTGAGGCACATTTGGCACCGGGACAAGCAGGAAATTAGATATGCAGGGAGGTGTGGTGCACCACCAAGCCAGTTACACAGTGACCCACAATAGAAGGATTCCACCATCTTGATTTTGGTGAAATTAGGAACTCTGGGACAGGGTTATGCCCACTCTCCACGGGAAGTGGTTGTATAGGGGATGTAGTGACACCAAGGGCAAGTAACCTATTGGCTAATACCATTCACTCCCCTCAACACCCCTATATTTACTATTTAGGTGGCCCCCTGACACCAGGAAAATGGATGAAGACTTTGACTACTGGAAACTGAGGAAGAAAGCAGAAGGACCAAGAGAGCGTGAACTGAAGTCCTGCACCAAACATTAGGGCAAACCCCTGCCAGGCTGCTTGCACTTCGACAGTCACTGGGACCAACTTCGCAAAGAGCTGGGCAACATGCTCAAACCCTTGGACTGCCCAGTACCTCAACAACCGGAAAAATCATCCGTAGGGCAAAGGAGCTGCTTCCCTGCATCTGCTGGCACCGCTTGCTTGCAAAGTCCGGTGCTGTGTCCCTTTGGCCTGCCAGCCCACTGAAGGAACAATGAGCCAGGAGATGATTGCTTGGAGCTCCGGAGGTCAGCCCAGCCACTGAAGACCTGAGACGACTCCTCTCAGATCCCTCCTGCACCTGTAACCAGATTATCAGGCCCCTTGCAGGAACCAAGGATTGTTGATGGCCCAATCTGGACTCAACAGCAGAAAGACAGGCCTACCGTCGAGGGACATCAGGATCTACAAGACCAGCATCGAGAGTAGCCCTGCTGCCCTGTTTGCTCCTCTCCACCAGGTCACCAATACAGAGAGTGAGCCTCTGACCATCACGACCTGACACTGAAAAGCACCTCTGCACCCGAGCCCCACAGCCAGAGCCCAAGTGAACCAATGGTGCCAATAGAGACCCTCTAGAGCTGAGCCCCCCTTAGGTTTCGCTGGACTGGTCCTCCAGTCCCCTCCTGCAGCCTCTTTCTCCAGGAAACGGAGAGCCACAAGAGCCTCCCGCAGCGTGACCCCACTGGACAAAGCACCACTGCACATGAGCCCCGCAGCCTGAGTACCAGTGAACCGACGTCCATGAACTCCCTTCTGGGTTCAAATATACTGCCTTTATTGTACCAGCTTGCAGCATTTTTTAATCAGGACCGTTTCCTATTGGCTTGAACAGGGCACCCGACGCGGAAACGCACCTCTGCACCTGGACGCCCCAGAGCCATCCAAGATGGCCTGTTAGTGCTGCCTTGGACCTTGACTCCCGCTTACCTTAAGTCCATGAGAACAGTCCTGTAAGCCATTGGCAGGTGACCTTAAGCAGAATATGTTTTTTTCTATAGGATTAAATTACCGCTTTACTCTGCAAATACAGTGCATTTTCTATTTCTTGTAAAATCACTAACTTGAAAGGTATTTACCTAAGATCGAAGTTTTGGATGTTAAAACATATATAAAAATAAATGTTATTTTTCTAAATCGATTTTCAAGTTTCTAGAGTATGTGTCCCATTTATTAACCAATGCCTAACATTACCATATGATAATCCAAAACTGCTCACCCAAACTACCACAAAAGAGAGCATTTGGGATTATTATTTTAACCCCTGTAAACCAATAAGGGTTGGCTGGACTATCTGCATAGTGTCCTCTTACGTCCGGTACACTACATATATAGCCAGCTTCCTACGCCAAGTGCACTTTCACCACCAATGTCTTTAGTATAAAGGTGTTAGTAAGCACCGTAGACACCTTTTCATGTTGTACCACATCTTTCACCATGAAGATTTTACTGAACGTTGAGAATTATCAATAAGAGCATGAACGTTACCCTGGATCTCTGCGGTCTTTATTCTTGGGATCTTAAATAATATTCATAAACCTTGAATATCTCTGCCCAGGTGTTTGGGTCTGAGGCACTTTTCTAAAAGGGAGAAAAACTCAAATCAAAAGCGATGACTATCCAAAGGCAACATTGTCTTTTCTGCGTTGTATCTTTGAGTCATAAAATGTTTATTTATACTTATTGCAGAGTTGACCATTGTAAATCTTTAGTTATGCCTCGCTGTAGTTTAACCACGCTTCACACCATTTAGCACAAACTTGGCTCATCCACCCAAGAGGCCATCCTAATAATTTTGATGCAAGTTGTTCAAGCTAAGGTTATTTCAGGGATGTGGGGATCCAAAAGATCGTGTTCCCATTCTAACTCCCCTATGAAAATGTTTCTCTGTGCTAAAGGATAAACTGCGCTGTACATTTACATCAGATTTGGCTTAAGGGTAAACCCTTAACACAGAATGGATTCCGTTTTTGTTTGGTGTAAAATTATTCAGTTCCAAAAGGAGTAGAAATGTTTAAATGGTTTAATTATGTGTAATTTGACAACTTAAGTTTGCAAACTGAAACATTCATAAACATCATTTTAACTGAAAAAACAAATCTCATTGGAGAAGTCAGCTGTTTTTCCCATCACAGTTGAGCACTATCTAATTCTTTGCTGCAGATGGAAAATGTTGCTCCTCCTACCACTATGCAGTGCAAACATTTTGTGAACTAGCATAACAGAAAACATTCTCGGGGCCTATATGGGGAAGGATGTGCAGGGAGTTTAAAAGAACAGTCATTGAATATGTCTAAAGTAAAACGTAATTCATAAATATGTTGTGTGGGCTCACTAGCCAAGAAACTGAAAAAATAAATATGTAAGTTGTACACAAAGGTGCATTGAGGAGAGCAGGTACACACTGAGAGTCCTTTGCACATGGTCGTGTCCCAGCGGCCTGGTGGGCAGGCACGTAGGCAAAAAACAACCCCAGTACTAAATGGGCATAGAGTTCAGCGTTATGGGGTCAGTACTGCTATACTCTGAGGGTAGCGGGAGGTCATATCCTTCACCTAGAACTTTCTGGGCACAGTCTTCACCATGTGCAAAAGGCTGCAGAGGAACATGTCTCTTGACAAAGCCAAAAGAATGACAGAGAAAACTTTATTAACCGACGGTAATAGTTATTTACTCACACGGTAAAATACATTGTATGAAAAGCTAAAGAAAGACCAATTAAAATGTCTTTAAAAGGCACATTATGAACCTGATTATATATCCAGAACCCTACGGGGTTCGTTAGCTATGGTGCTGTGTATAAACATACCTTTCATCTCTTTTCCAAAACACTGCACCTTTCTTCACACATTGTCGTTAACATTAATGATATCACAAATGAGTTTGTGGTCATTTTGGTGCATAAAGAGTGAATGTCATGCTTACGTTTAAGATCATGGGGGCACACGTTTTCAAAAGATGCCAGAAGGTTACCAAGAGAGGCCATAGTTTTGAGACATAAAGAGGATCCAAGGTACGAACAGATTTCATAGCATCAAATTTTTGATGACACAGAGATATCGTATGACATCAAGAGAGCACATATTATTAGTATTTCACATCTAGAAGGCATTGGGTGCACAATGGCACTATGATGTTCATAATGGCATCTACAAAATGCATCTCTTTACAAGAGGGCGTGCAGATTTGAATTATTTGAAAGCACCAAGATGTCTCTGGAGGTCGCAGGCTCATGATGCTGTCATGACATGACCCGATCTGTCATCCATAAATTCAGTCAAGGTCAGGTGAATCACACGATCCTGGCCCAATCGTATATCTTGTCTTGAGTATGAAACTAAGTTATTGGATTATTTAATTCACCCCGTAGCCTTTAACCTGGCTACTTGTCAGCTATGAAGGGCAAGGAGAGGTTCTTTGTCATTATCTTGTTTCAATCTGTTTATGCATAGGATCCTTTTGGCATAGACTCTTGGGACAGCAGAATATCTTCCTCATTTGGGGACCATGTCTCTACACAATTTATCCGCTTACTCTTTTTGGCATTGATGTGGGTGGAGAATCCACAAACTAGACTCCTGCTTCCTTGACAGTTAACGCAGCAACTGCAGCCTCTTTGTAGGACGTAACAGGGATTCAACCTTTTTTATACTGATTAATATTGGCCGAGCTGATAAGGCATTCAGTTTTGATTGGGAATGATCCGTTTTTTTAATAGCAGAGCTGCGCTCTGCACCCCTTGAGCACAAATGTCTTCCTAAATCATATAAACTATCTAATCCCGCAATTACACTCCCCTCCAGTGTTCCTAGTGGCACTTGAGAAAGGTTTTAAAGGATTGCATTTTCTCAGGCTTTTTTCTGGCTAACAAGAATCAATGCATGATCAAATCAATCGTGAAATGACAAACAAATCACTGCCTTTCTATGGTAAATAGTCCTTCTGAGTACCTTGTTTACCATGAGTTGTCGATCGGGCAGTGCCATGCTAATTCGGAAAACGAGTATCTGAGTGCTTTCAGAAGCCAAATCTGAAACAAAAGCAATATAATGTTTTGTTCTGTAACATTTTTATACAGTTCCTCAATGTTAGACTTTAGAGTTTTAAAAGTAATAAGTCTTTTCCTTTCAAGCTAAGTTTTGTGCTTTGCACCTCCTCTGTGTGATTAATGTCAGGTATTCATCTGAAAAACAGGTAAGTTTGCAGTTCCTCCACAGTTTGAGAAACTCTTCTGAAGCCAGGTTTGCTGCAAATAGTCTTTTAAGACTTTTCCTTTTCTTTAATTGTCCCACAGCCCTCGGTAAACTATGGTGGACTGATTCTTTGGAGGGAATGTAGTTCCCAATAACTGAGTTAAGCCAGTAGAAATTATTTAGGAGAAAGTCGGACCTGTTGAGTACATAGGGTTATCTGCAGTATCACTATCTAGAATAACATTTTTTGGAGTTCAAGTAGATTAAATAAGCATTGTCCCTTTTCAGTAGCCTAGGCCATTTCCTGAGGAAGTACCATCCACAATTGTCGTCTTTCTTATTATGAGAACCTGATAGTGCAGTGTGGTCAAGTCCTACATTTTGAGCTCCAGGAACAGTTTTTGCCTCAGCAGTTCTTATTGTCAAAACAACATGTTAGATGGTTTCTATTTCCTTTTATTTGTTCATTTCACAAGTCTTTCTCTGACCCACATAATTTGACATACAAGCCAATGGTCTTGGAAGGGAAGAGTGGTTCATTGATCGCAAGGTGTAATTTATCGAGATTCAGCTTGCATGAAGCTGACTTAGAGAAATATATTTCTTTTTAGTGTGCCTGGTGAAAACGTCAGACACCATTTTTTAGTACTGAAGCTTGCACACGTTTTGAATCTTCTAACCCTTTTCTCATGTACACAAGGCATGCATTTTCATTAGCTGGGCAAGTGTAATTTTTTTATAGTCACTGACTTGTGTTTTGAGGATTCTCACCAAATTGGAAAAAATCCATGATGAGATGGATTTTCTTAACAGTAGGATTCCATTGTCAGCAGTGCGCTTCTGATCCTTTAGTTCCTGGATAGTTATGCATGGGTTTGTGATGCATTCATGATCTTTTCAAATACACAGTTATGCATTGTTTTCTTTAGTTTTCTTCTGGTCAGCGTTTCTATGTACTTCTTGAAGACTCTGCCTTAATAATTGATACTTTCTTTACAATGACCCAAGCAAAACTTTGTATATTAACTTAGCAATCTGAAGCATTTTTTTAAAAGGTGTGCTTAGATTTACCTCAGATATTTTCTTTGATTATCAAGGCTCTTCTAATATTGTCACACTTTGGTACAATATCCCTTTCACAGTTATGTTACTCCCACCATTAGTGAAAAGACCAGATGGAAGAGTTTTACTTTGGTGTGGGGGGAGACAGGGGAGACATATTTAAATATTCTCCAATTTGTTTTTCCGAAGTTGTACCTCATTTTAACATATCCATGATATTTTTTTAATCTACATTACATTTATTTACCCACTTCTGTCAGACACATGTTTTGCTTCATGTATTTAGTTTGGGGAAAGCATGTGGCCCATTGCTTGAAATACGTATGCTATAACCTACCAAAATGGATGCTGATTATCGTTGTTACACATCAACTGTGAGCATACCATCTCTTGTTTTCATATACTACCAAATGGCAGAAAAACCTTTATTAATCAGGAGAATATACGTGAATATTAAAGATGCAAACGATAAAGTTACCCTGTAGTACTAGCTTTCCCTCATGTGTATATTCATTTCTTTCTTAACCTCTCTCACCCCCTGATTCAAGCTGTAAAAATATTAGTTTTGCAGCATATACCTTGCGGTGGCCAACCAGTTTAAAGTGCAGGTACAACAAACTCTCTACTGCATTATGGAACAATGGGGACATTTACAGCCTAAAACACAGTATGGATTTTCTTGTGCATGTGAACATGTTTGTGTTTAGTTTTTTCATTTAAAATGGGCAAACTTCAAGAATTGAATTCTTAATGCTCTCTCATATGTTCTAAAACCCGTTTTTACGTTTTCATTGTGTTTTTAGTATGTATATTTATTAAAACATTAAAATAGGAACTACAATCTTGTCTTTTCTTAGGCATGTTTCTTATTATCAATTCGAGTTTTTATGCTGTCTGAAAGTATTGCAGTAGGGTATTACTGAATCTAGAGCTTATCTTGGTAAGCTTCTACCCAAAGTCCTCCAATCACTGTGCAATACTGCTGTACTGTGGACGTAGGGGAATTTGTTGTCGTGACTGTGGTGGTTTGTAGTGTCTCTGGCCCTGCTGTGTATGATATTGGCAACCCCAAGAGCTGAAGCAGGAAGGCTGAGAAGACTGATGTTGTGTTCACCATCTGCAGGAGCAGGCCATACCTCTGGTAGCAACTTGGCTGTCACCCCCTCTCCTTACACTCCTGTGGATGAGCAGCTTTGTAAATGCGGACTTTTACTCTTTCTGTGATTCCCATGTGTAGTTCATTGAGGCATGCGCTGTATTTGTGTGTCTCGCTTGCAGATAGATACTGTGTTTTCTCATTGACTGGAGGCATGAGTGAGGTAGCAGAAGACAGCTGATGGTCAGTAAATCTCTGCTGCCTTTTGGCTAGCTGGGCACTACATAAATACTACATACATACAGAGGTGCATTACCCCTACTTGGATGTGCATGTAATAATGGGAGTTGCAGTATTGCAGTGGGCACTGAAGATTGACAACTATGATGTGGTGACCAGCAGCTGTCAGTATCAGTGAAGTCTTCACCGAGCTCAACACTGAAGCTCTGGTGAGCTGAGACTGCAAATCCAATAGTGTGGAGTTTGATGAAAGACATTCAGAAGGGGCATGCACTGCTTGTACAAGCCTCTGGTGTCTTGTTTTCCAAGTCAGTGTGACCCACTGTCAGGTTTCTACAAGTTCCACCTTCCTATTCCAACTCATTTTCATAGTCATCTGTGGTGGTTCCAGACATCTTAGTTGGTTAAGGGAATCTTCATGGACCCCACATCTCTGTAGTTTTGATGACCAGCACCAGTGCTGCAGGTTGGGAGACCACTTTAGAGATCTCTAAACATTCAAGGCAGTCTAGTTCAGCCCAATAGCTCAAATGGAGCGAGTTGGATGTAATCTAGAGAGGTCTTCATGCGTTCTCTCCATGTCTCTATTCACAAAGAAAAAATACTGTTGAGGATGTTTGTGACTGCCAGCTTGGGATGCAGTCTCCTACTGACTATCTTTCGATGGGCAGAAAACAACTTGTGCTTTCTGATTGCTGTCAGTATTATAGGGGGGGAGGTGAATCTAAGGGCAGATTGCCAGAGTCTAGGGTTCCTGTCCTCTCAAGACTAATGCATTCTCAGGGAGGTGTTCTAGGTGTGTGATGGAGGTCTGTAACTCAGCCTTAGATCTGTTACCTTAGGGCAACAGGGTAGTCCCTTTGGTCTGCTCCAGGTTCCTAGATCTTTTGGA
Organism: Pleurodeles waltl; assembly: GCF_031143425.1. Taxonomy (NCBI): domain Eukaryota; kingdom Metazoa; phylum Chordata; class Amphibia; order Caudata; family Salamandridae; genus Pleurodeles; species Pleurodeles waltl. The sequence goes on along the minus strand of NC_090442.1, from coordinate 600,671,799 downwards.
AGCTCTTCTGATTCTCAAACTGTGGTATCTTCTGTGTTCTATTTTTCCTTTGCATCTCATGACGGCAGACTTGTCCAAGATTGTAGGTGCTTCTAAAGGCTCTTAAGTGGTACAATGTGTGGGTTCCCCTATTGTTTATTCCAGCTGTGGGCCTCTATCTCAATCTTGCCCATCTGAGGTCTCTTTTTTTCCCCTCTGAGGTCTCTTTTTTCCCTTTAAGGTATCTTTGTTTTTACCTTCCCAATTATCTGTTCTGCTGCTGGTGGTTTGGGAGATAAAGGCTAGGTATCTGAAGGCAAAGTCTTTCTATACTTTAGAAGAGGCTGTCCATCTGTCTCGGTAGACCTACCTGCTGGAGCTTTTTATGCTTATTACTTGATCCCTTTCCAGGTTTGATACCTCCAGTCAGATTCTGCCTTCCTACGCCTATGATGTTTAATTTTGTTTTTTTGAAATATTACCATTTTGGGATGGTTGTTGACGCTTTAATGGGTCAGTGGGATTTTCAAAATCCATTGGCTTGCCTTGCTATTAGAGCCGTTGGTGCCTAGGCTTCCTAAGGTGTTTTTCCTGATCAGACCTCCTCGGAAGATGTTGGTTGAATCATCACACTTTCTGCCGGTGCTGAAAGTTCTGCAGGTCATTCCAAACGTTTGCAGGGAGATTTGGGCTCCCTGGTGCATGCTGCCCCTTCCACGAGGAGTCTTCCTGATTAGTTGATTCTGTAACATCGCCTTTTTCTTGCCTTAAGTTGTCTCCTTTTGTTTTCACCAGAAAGTTGTGTATCTTGGTGCTCTCTACGCCTTGAGGTGCAGGGAAGGTTACATTGTAAGATCAAGTTTGTTAAGTGCATATCTAAGTTCTGGTGGTAGTGTTTACATATTATGCATACTTCTCGATTAGGGCAGGCATGGTCAGAAGAGGTGGGTTTTACAATAAATGCAAGTCCTAGTTACACTTTAGATTTAATTTCAGAGTCTGAGGACATACAAAGAACACCTGCCCCCGGTTCTTTATTATCTTTTGTCACGTCACATTCTGGAGTTCTGCACTTGCCAGGCCATTGTTCTATTTGAGCTATAAATGATCAGTATGGTCTATTGGTGGGCTAGATTTTCCCTTTTTGGCAATGTGTGTCTTGAACATGTTCTTTAGCTTTCAAAAGGATATGATTTGTCACTGTGGTAAATCTGTCAGCGTATGGAAGTGGAATCAGTTTGCTTTGGCATATAAATAAATGAGTAGTGGCATGTGGAATATAGTAGGTCAGTAAATGGTGCACATTCTCTCCGTCAATGGCCAATGCTTGGATCTTAAAATTCGAACTCAGCATTAGATTTTTCATTGTCGTTCTAATTATGCACTGTATCATTTCTATCATTTTCTCATTTTATTTTTCTGTTAATATATCAATTAATTGCTTTAGGAGTCGACCGAAAGAGACATAACAAAATATGGAATAGAGCCATGCATGAGACATGTAAGATGTCTGGGTATTTGTAGATCCCCTGGCTACTTGTAAAACCTTTACAGCTGTGTGTACCCCTTTTCTATCCTGTTCTGAAACAAGCAGTACCAACAAGGTAAGTAGGAGGCCAGTGACAAAGTATCCTGGTTGCAACAGGGAATAACTTGTTTATTCAAACAAAATTGTTTTGTTTATCTACCATATCTGAAGGTTGAGTTGGTAAATTATTAAACTAATTGCATAGATGTTGCAGAAAGGTAATTGAAATGCATCTTCTGCCATTCAACAGTGTGAAACACACTGTTGTCTTTGATCACCAAAGAATGGACTTGTATCTTCTGTTATCTCATTTCACTGAAAGCCCAAATATGTTATGTGTATTTTGTTCTTATTCTCACTTAATTTTTCTTAAAGGCAATGAAAGGGGAGAAAGGCATAGGTGGACTTGTTCAAACAGCAGATGGACATGGTGACGAGCTCACAGAAGAATCATTCAGTAAGTACAGTTAACCCAGAAGAGTTACATGAATGACATATGATCACTTAGGGATTTATTTGCATCCAGCAATTTATATCTTTCTCTTGAATGTCTTAGGGTAGAATTAAAATTCCCATGAAGTCTATGTTAAATGCTGAAGTCCAAAAATGTCAATGAGCATGACTACTGTGCCGGAATATTATGAGAACAATAGTGCATGGACCTCGAGCCCATGACTATTCTTTACTCGGTGAAGGCCATTATTTTACTGCATACTCTATAACTTGTTGGGTGATCTTTGTCCTTCCATTTTTGTACCCTCATTCCAAGAGAAAATGGATGTTTTTGCAGGTGTATGTACACTTGTTTACCATTCATTCATGACTATTGAATTGCTAGTGATTTGAAAAGCATTTTGATAAACACAGTGACCGGACAACTTTTTATTAAATATTATTAAATTCTTTATTCTCCGTGGCTGATAATTTATGATGAGCACAGCAAGTCAGTGTAGTTGTTAGAAGAATGACAGAAGTTGAACGATGTGGGGACACTGAAGATGTATTTTTGAGAGGTTTGAGGTATGTATGCGATTGGGTTTGCACATGTGTATGCTGATCCTCAAGAATGATGATAATAAGATGTGGATGCTGAAGATAGGCTGCGTTATAAGAAGTCCATTGTAATACATGTATACCACATAGATGTACAGCCATGTTTTACACTTTCTCCATTTGCAAGAACACGTTTCCGTTCTTGTAAAACCAGACCATTGTGGGTTCACATTGGCAGGTTTTAATGTAAGCAGGTGTTGTTCTTAGGCATGATATTTTCTCTGAGATCCATAAAGTATACATTTACACACACATGTAGGATCTCTAGAATACCTTCCTAAATAACATTTTTCTCAAGAAAAAAAACACTAAATAATAGAAACTAGAGGCAACATTTATTAACTTTTTTTTTTTTAAAGTACGAATATCTAAATTGAATCCGGGATACATTTGGCTGCAATAACAAAGTGTTTTTTTTTTTGGTTTTTTTTTTCAAACTCAAAGGAAACTGTAGACTCCAGTAGGCAGTCCCCGTTTTTCCAGATCACTGTGGAAATAGCATCAAACAGGGCTGCCTATTTTAAAGTCTGATTTGTGGCTGCAAACCTGCTATTTTGTGCACACTGTTTTGGCTTCACTTGACTTTTTTTTTTTTTTTTTTTTTTTTTTTTTTTTTACATATTCCATAATTTTCCTGATTTCTTTTTTTGTGGCAAGTGTCACTTTTTCTATTGTTTTCTGAGGTGTTTTGCTCCTGCCCATTCACTTTCTTCTAGCCATCATGCCTGGCACTCCTTGACATGGCCTTGTAGGTGGAATAGGTTCTGGAAAGCCATGATTGATGATTATCTGTTGTTCTGATTCACACTCTACTAAGAGGTGCAGAATATGTTTGGAATTGCCATACCCGAGAGTCAGAAAGGGAAGGGATTTCACCTCTGGGTCAAGCATTGGAAATGGGCCATTCTGTGTCAAGAACGTTCTGTCCCTCACCAGCTGCAGTGGGGCATGGGAGACACACTTTCTCTTCTCACATGTCTGTGACCAGGTCTGACCACCCACCTGCATTGAGGTCCTCACACCATTCCTTTCGACCCTTGCGAGTCAACATCAGACAGCCAAAGTCAAAGTTTTCATATTCAACATCAGTGCATCTAACGTCATGGGTTTAAGGGACCATTTCCTTCCCATCCCAAGATCAGTACTGGTGTAGAGGGCTTCATAGTCAGTAGGAGGGCCCCTTCAATATGGAAAGACTAAACACCATTGTTCAATGAGACGAAGTCCTGAAGGCACATACTTTTCAGACCACCTTTACCGGAGTCTTAATCCCCTGCAGAAGGCAGAAGATGACTAACTACCACCACAGGGTAGAGTTACATCAAGGACAGCACTGCCTCCCTACATCCAAAGCCTTCTGAGAAAGTGCCATCTCCAGCATGCATGTCTACTATGTTGTAATTGTCTGTACTTCCACTCAGTATGTTTTGCCTCTAAATCTGCCTGAGAAGGATGGAACTAGGAAACACAGACATTACTGTACTACCTAGAAGGAATAAGGAGGAGCAGCAGTCTTGCTACTGAAAATATACAGGTCTAAAAGACTGAGCATATCTCAATTTATTGCTCCTTTAGAGGCCACATGTTCTTCCTCAATGTCGGACATTATCACTTACTTTGTTAGGTCTCCATTTTCTCCTCTCCTAGAAAATCAATGGTGGGCAATTATATCACTTTTCCTGAAGTGTCCTGCCGAGTGGTTTGACAGAGTAATATTGAGGCCTCATCTATGGTTCATTAGATAGCCATCATATTTTGGAGGTACTGTAACTGCAAGCAAGGGCCCTTATGACTTTGCTTTCCATTTATTGGAAACAAAGATAAACTTTTTCCTGACACCGGTATCTGTGAAACCACTGGCACATCATCAAGAGAAGAGAGATAGGTAATCAGATTCTGATCCTTTCTTCTTGCAGGATACACTTAGAAGGAAAGCAAAAACAATGGTGCACTGTGGTATTAAGTCTGCAGCTTCATCTAGGGCGGCATCAGGAGCTGCTAGGTTTATAGCTTGGCTGGTCATTACACATACACAATAGGGCTGTGAAACTGTCTAGACCACATTGCTGATCTTTTGTCCAGAGATGAAAGATAGTTCATAGACATCCCAAAAGCTTGGATGGACATCCCAAAAGCTTGGATGGTGACTTCTAATTAACAGTCAGTGACTGTGCCGGTTTGGCTGCCCAGGAGACATATGCCATGTATTTCTGTGATACACTGCTTTTGGCTGAGTCCCAATTCCTGGCTGCTCAACCACACCTGAATGGCACTTGATTTGCCTTTCTCTAAGCCCTCTCCTCTGTTTTTGGTTCTCTTGCGGACCGTGGGTTTCAATGCTTGAAAGCAGAATCTGAGACATTGAAATCTGTCAGCTCAGAGAAGATGAAAGTTCTGTTGGGTACAGTTCAAAGGATGTGGTCTTGGCATCAATGCTCCTTTAATCTCTTTTGGAAAAGGCAACAGCTTCAGCGTCCAGAGCAACACAAACATTGTTTTCAGGGACATAACAACTCAGAGATGCGTGAGTTCAACAGGCCTTGCTGTTGCAGAAAAGGCTGTGCTTGCTAATCAGTGATTCACACTGCTCATTTGTACACTGTGCTGGTAGAATGGAACATTTTCAACAATTTCTTTCCTGATGACAGACAAGTGGGTGCTCAATATTTACAAAAAGTGATTGAATATCAAATTTGACTATTCTCCACCTTCCATTCATCAGTGAGGGGTGAAGTGGTCGCATCTCAAGAGTTTGACTCAGGAGGTCCAAATGGCAAATGAGTCATATATTCCTATTGTTTATAATAAGTAAGAAAGATCCACGTCTGAAATGTTGTCCCATTCTAGATTTGAAATCTGTGTGCAGATAAATAAAGCAGAAGACATTTGGAATGCTGGGCCTGCATCAGATTTTCCCACCAGGAAAACTGGATGACATCAAAAAATGTACAAGACTTTTTCTTCCACATAACGATTTGCAAGACTTGCTGGTAATTTATTTGATTTTGCTTAGGAAGCTCCCACTACCAATTTCAAGTGTTTTTTTTCAGCTTGAAATCAGCACAGTCTGTTTTGGTAGCTTGGTAGTAGTTGCAGCAGCTCTAAATAAAAAAGTGTGTGATTGTCTATCCATTGTTGGATGATTCATTAATAAAAGTTAATTCTGCTTTCAGCTGCTTCAATACATGAAGATAATTCAGTAACACCTCGTATTTCAGCCTTTAGCACCAACCAGTTAAAGTTATGCAGTCTCCAAGAGCTGTAACATTCTTTTCTGATTCCTACTGCCCTGCTACATTTGCGAAATCTACAGGGTTGCAGAGAACATCACTGTTCTAAGAAGACTTGAGACTAGGAAAAGAAGATCCCGTTGTCTAGTTTAGCCAATCAGTCCTTAGCTTGGTGGTGCAAGGAGTCCCTGTCCTGAAACCTCCGGCAATGTTATAGATAATAGCTGGCACCTCTGTGGAAAACTCTTTTTTTCTTCGGTTTTTAAGGTAAAGCAGTGATGGTTTCAACCAAATGTATATAGGATTAAATTTGCTGTCTAAATAAGTTTTTTAAATTTAAAAAATGGTTAGGCGGTGTTATCTTTTGCAAGTATGTTTCTTTTAGTCTTGAGAAAATGTTACTTAACAAAAGTGTTGCATGTGGAAATGTCCTACTGTTTATGGATTTAGAGAGGATACCCTGCCCAAGAGGATTACTGGTAAATTACCTTTTCTGCCATTTCATTAAGTGCATCCCATTAAAAGTGACTTTCAGTACTGTATGTTCTAATCTCTTTATTTTGATACTTGATCTTTGTTTCTACATAATTTACCTTTCAGTATATCCAGTTGGGTCTGAGCTTCTAAAGTATTTGGTGTGCCATGCTTTGTTTAGTTGCGATCTTGATATATTTATTTATTTTTATTAGCATCTCCCTTTTTTACTTTTGTTGTATTGGCTTTCCAACGGCCAAAGTCAAATAAACAGCCTGAATGGGTCATTGAAGTGCTCTACGTGAATTTATATAGATAACACAAAGAATTTCTTTACTTCACTGATAAGTATTAGTTTGTTGGGTCTGAGTGTGGTGTGCAGAAACACATTAGGCATTTGAATGGATGGCAAAGTAGGGTATGAGTTCACACAGTGCAGACGAAGATTGTTAGTAATGAGGTTGTATTATAATGATATGCCATCAGGGATGTGCAAACTGCAGACTATTCATCCTAAGGGCCTCTTGTTTAGCAGAGAAGGAAGGTTTCGGTTTACTCTACAAGTGTGGAGAAGGCCTATTTTATGATCGTGATTGGAAGTTGAGTTAAATACTTTTATTTTCTCTTTCTGAAAAGTCTGTGTAAAAAACATGAAAACACTGACTAGTACAAAAAACTTTATAGGTATCAGAATTTGTTGCCAAAGTATATATTTTGAATATTTAATATATTACTGTCTCTCCATTAGTGATGGCTTCCAGATAAAAGTTCTAGAAAAATAGTTTCATGAAAAATCAGCTCCTCTAGAGACTCCCATTGGATTCATGCATATGCACACTGGTTCCTATTTTTGGGCTTGAGACCATGGGCAGAGATGTGATCATTCTGGATGTCAGGAATGTAGATGGCTTCTTTAGTGCGTAACTGTCCCACTGAAGTCGGAGCTAGTTGTGCTAACCTCGATATAAGAACATCTTGCGAGGCAGATCTTGTTTCCTCAAGGTCACATTCTTTAGCAAGGTACCCTTTCCGGGTTTGTACTTAATTCATTCATCTTCGCCACCGGGTCTGATCCTGAAAATTTGACTCTTTTAAATAGTTTGAATGTTTTTAAAAAAAAAAGCAAATCCGAGACACAACCATTCCTATAATTTTTCCAAGGTTTTGGTGACATGCCTAGTTTTAAAAACCCTCTTTTTTTTTTTTTTTTTACTTCTGTTGCCTGTAGTTATCGTTCCCTTACCTATTTAAAATATATTTCAATTTTTTTCCTTTTTTAATATTCCACAGGTATTTGTGTGGAGTCGGAAAGCCACTGATATCTCTCTTAAACCGGTTGATAAAGTGTGATGCAAATAAATCTGGTATGAACGGGCATACTGCCTTCCATCTAAGCATAAAGCCAACATTGTGGTAGGGTACCACCTTAAAGTCCAAACTCCAGGAGGGATCCGCATTTGAAGGAACGGTAGAGCAGACTTTATGATTTTCAGTGCAGAAGGCTTTCAGAATTTTGTCTAGGAGAACCTCTTCTCAGCTGCCACAGGTGTTATTGGCATACCTTGGAATGATGTCCCTTCATAATGTGCGTCCGGCTTCTTCCCATCCTGTGAAGAATGAGGGCAAGCAGTGAAAGATCTTTCATCCTTTTGAAGGCTTGGAGCAAAGAAACAACCATTTAATTGGCCAAAAGTCATCCAAGCACATGGCGCTAGTTTCTGCACCAGAGAGACAGGAGCCATTATGTGAGCAGAGAGTCTCAGTCTAGGGAATCACTTTATCCAGAGAAATCTCTTTTGTGGCATGTATGCCCTGGCCCTGAGAATTAGAATACATTTGCTTAGTAGAATGATGATTTTTGTTGTGATGTCTTCATAAAAGCCCTGTCATCCTCTGAGGCAGCTGTCGCTTTCAATGTTGCCCCTATTCAAAAACAATGAGTACCATACAACCTATGAGACAATCCACAGTCCATGAGAGCTGCATTCAGCACTGAAGTGGTATATCATCATTGGCGGCTGAGCCTTGTGAACCAGCAGTTCTTCCCCTACCCTTTGGCGCTGTGCAGTGTAGTCCTTGCTTGACAGAAATATGACTGATCTTTGTTGGGATTGCAGAACCAATCAGGCACCCCCTACTTGATTCTAGGACTTTGAAAAGAAGCTCATTCTATTCTGCACCATGCAGCATGCTGGCTTCTGCACCACCTTTCCCTTGCTCAAGCATTCCCACTTAACCACTGCTTCACCGAGTCTGAATGCCCCCAAAAAATTATAGAACAATTGCACAGTATAACATGGAACTCTTATACTGTGATGCACACAATGTAAGCGATACCCACACTATTTTCCTCAAGGTGGGTAATGCAGTTACTTCCCATTTATCCAGGGGAGCTCTCTTCATCCTGCCTCAGTCAGAGTCAGAAAGCCCAATGGTACTTGTCCTAGAGCCACCCATGATCTGCTATTATCTCTTTTTTTTTTTTTGACCCACATGATAAATTGTACTGTAGTGCCCTCAGTGAGCCAGTGCCTTGGGGAACACCTTGCCATTCTGAACCAAGTTCTGTAATCTTCCATACTCGCCTCCAGCATCTGCTCCATGAGTGAGTGAGGCACCCACTGAATAGATTGCAGTGCCAAATTTTGATAGCCTGGAGGGAAACCTACCATTTCTTCTGTAGCAGGCACCAGCCTCCTGAATATATCAAACTTGAAACAAGATAAAGCATCTTGTTGGGGCATCGCTAGGCATAACTTGATGCATGGAGCAGTGACAAGAAACATGGCGATAGAATGTTCTGATGGTGAACATTTTGAAGCTATTTTTAAATTTTGTTTGCAATGAGTGACTGAACTAAGCAGTTGAGAGAAATGACCATAGTTATTTTGTTAGCCAGGTGGTCAATAAGTCTTTACTAAGCATTCTGCATGCTGTCCAAAGATGCAGTTATTAGGCATACTAACCCTTTAGTATTCAAAGCTGAACTTCTCTTTTACTGGGCGGTTTGTGAAAGACTGCAAGAGTTTAATTTTAAAACCGGAATTTTAAAATTGTACTTGAAATAAGCAATGTGTGTTCCCTCTTGTGCTATAACCCACAAGCACATATTGTAAATCTAATCTTCAGCCAGTAGCCTGGCTATGTCCTCACTTGTTACTTTTTCCAATCCTGATGCTCCTCTCTTATTAGCTATTTCTGTACCTCCTTGATTATCCTTCCTTAATCTCTGATCGTGTCAGAATAGTCTGTCTTCTGTCACGACGTTTAATTATTGGATGAGTTCTACCATGCCTACTGCATTTGTGGAGGACGTTGCATGGTTTCCCTGCGTAGCATGCTCTTGGTCATATTGGCAACAGTATCCTTTTCTCCTGAATCATTCAGGACATTTGTCCCATGACTTCCCTAAAACCACACACTGCTTTGTCTACCTCTCCTTGCCTACTCAACCTTGGCGGCAACCATCTTGCTGCCAGCTGGAGATTGAAGCCTCACGTTGCACATTTTCCCAGTTGGCTTGTTTTCCATCTCCCCTGCAGCAGGCTTGCCTCCCATTGTTTCCTTTTTTTAATCATCTGTCTGTCTGACTTTCCTTCTCTTTGCAATAATTCCAGAATCCTTTCAAATCATCAACCATCTTTCCCTGTTTTTCGCTGTGGTTCCCTTCTCCCATCTGCTTTGCCGTGCCCTTCTTCAATCCTCGTGTTCTTTGGCACTTGGCCTTGTTACCCCTTGCCTCTTCCTTTCCCTTAGTCAGCTCCCTTACCTTTTCTGCAAAATCCTCATCTTCAAAGCTACTCCTTTCAATTTTCCATTTCCCTTCCACATTTCCTCTTTCTTGTCCTGTTCCATTTTATCCTCAACTCTCTTAAATTTTGCTCTTTTAGACACTCTCCTCCATTACCTTCCTGCTCCTCAGCTGCTAAACTCACTCTTCTGTGTGCATTTCTGCCTGTACACTTCCCTATGCCATCCTTTAATTTCCACTTCTGTTCCCTTCTTTCCCTATATACGTTTCTTCTTCAACACCTTTTCCTCCACCCAGTTCTTCCTCTCCCTGAAAAAATGATTGAGCACCCACCTCTTCCACCAAGTGCATAGACTTACCTCCTTCCTTGTCCACAGAAGTGCCTGTTTTGGCCACACTAGTGATGTACAACAAATATTAAATACAATGAAATAATTGGCAATAATGTGATGCAGGGGCATCAGCTGTCTTAAAATAAAAAAAGTAGATTTTGATCTACAAACGGTCACATCTTCAGCTGGTTGAACTCAGAGTACTCCTCCAAGATGTTTTGGATTTTCACCAGAGAAGCACAAAACTTGATTAGATACCATAGAGAAATGCATTCCCAGTCTGAGAAAGACAGGCATCATAGGACCTATGTCACTCAGGATCAATAAGTATACTTCGGCATCAAATAATGGGATGCTGTGCATCTTCTTTCACTCCATCAAGGAAAAACTCAGTATGATTCCTTGTGCAACTTCATGCTTTTTTGGAACTAATCCCTTGACAATTACATTTTCAGGCTAATATCCAGTCCTCAAGGAAAGACAAATGTGACAACTAGTATAAAAATGTTTTGGGTTATTAGTTGAGGGAGTAAGCAATAATCACATTCCTTATCAATGTGAAGCATTATTGTCCCTAAATAAACCTGAGCTCAGCCCTCTGGTACATATGGCACAGAGCAGATAGGCTTAATTTAATAGCAATGTGTGCACATTTATACAGTACTAAAACAGCACTAAGGTTGAAATGCAAAACACTAAAACTAGAAAAATAGAGTAACCTTTAATAAACAGAATGACAACTAAATAACAAAAATCCAAAACTCCGGAAATATAATTAATTAAAGTAGAAATAGCGCCAAGGACCACTAACACTAGGTGCTGATGGTAGTTACAGTTTGCAGTAAAATAAGACCTGAGCGCAATTTGACGCTGTCACAATGGTGTGCGGGTCTAATACATTAACCATGTTTGTTAAACATTTTATCTTCTGACTTTTTAATCCTGTAATTTCCAAGCCACCACAGAAGAACAATTCTAAAGTCACCCCCCCTCCAACTCCCACCACCACAAACACGTCTGACACTGTAGGCTAAGATTAGAGTTGGGCCTTGTGTCTCAGAAACTAGTTTGCCAAGCATTGATTCTGAAGTACTATATTAGGCTCAGGAAGGCACATATGCAGTCATTATAATACCACTTGAGATGTATTTTTGAAACTCCTGGTAACCCCTGGTATAAACATGTAACTAATGTGCTGAAGACTTTTGGAATGGTAGACACTATTCAGTTGGCAGAAACCGTTCCATTTAAAACTTGGAAAACAACAATTAATAGAAGATGAAAGGAAATCTCAAGGGAACAAGACTTACTGATTGTCAAATCTTCATCGGCAGTGGCAGTTTTAAATGATTCCTATCTGGTCGGAGTTCCACAGCCATATCTTTTAGAGTCAATACACGTGGAAATCTGACAGCAGATCCTTTGTACACGCACATTAGCTCTGCCAATCAAGGATTTTAATCCTTCTTGGCCCACTCCTAAAGATAACAGAGCCAGAGTAATATAGGCCTACGGGATACATTTGGAGTACAGAATGCCTGGCAATTGCGCCCGATGGAGATGAAGTTTTTTGTTTTTGTTTTTGCCTTGACAGTTCGGGCTAGACTCTTCCTTTTGGAGCCAGCGTCAAGATTGATTTGCATACAGCTCAGTATAATCTGAGGTGGGCAAAAAAGACGATGGGTTGGAATGCTACCCTGAACAATTGCCAGTGGTTAGGGTTATTGCAAGCATTCTCCCATAACATTTTGTGTGTTTGATGTAACCCTGTAAAGGGCCAAGGGTATGCCCAAACATAGGTCCCTTGCTCACTGTGCCACTGAAACCAAGCTACACCTGACTGCTGAGCTCCAATCAGGGTGAAACTGGTTTTGGATTGCTTGTATTCAGTTCAAAGAGGACCTGGCTTGGCACTTCGGGCTGGGCTGTTCCTTTTGGAGCAGAATAAATAATGATTTGTAAGCAGCTGGGTCCAATCTGAGGTGGCATGGTGAGCAACAGAACTGTGGGTTAGAATGCTGCCCTGAGCAATTGCCATTGACTATGCTTATTGCATGTATTCTCCCACCATCTTGTGTGTGTTTTTTAGGTTATTTTCCAGGGAGTGAAAGCCTATTGGTCACATTCCTGAAGCTGGAGGGAGGATCCCTAGACACTGAAGTGAATGGAGTTGCAGCAAAACTACTTCAGAAATCCAATTAGGCTGTTTGCTTGCAAGGAGCTGAAGATTAATTTTCTTGATTACTGTCATTTAGTGGATGTTATGAGAGAGGGATGGGACTGCAGACTCCATAGGGTAAAAGTGGGGAAATGTGTGGATAAGGTCTGGTTTTCCCTGATTAGTCCGTCAGTTGGCTGATGACCTACAGGTGCAGCAACCTCACACCTTTTTGTACCTCTTTTGTGGGTGTGCTAGGTTGGAGACTACCCTGCTGTGAGAAGCATCACTTTGCAAAATGACTGTGTATGGAGATCAGCCTGGAAAGAACATTTGAAAGGAAAACCATCTTACTCTGGTTGAGTAGTATCAGACAGTGTATATACATCTCCTGTATGATTTTGGTGTATTAAAGTGAAATCTCACTATCCTATTTGTTAGGTCAGTTCCAAGTCCTTGTTGGCCAGGGAAGGGAGTACTCTGCACAGTATTTGGAGGGCTCCTGTTCAATCAGGTCAGGTGTCTGATTGACAGCCAGTCTCCCAGAGGTCAGGAGGGTGGTATAGCAGTCAGGATATCTTGCTGAAGGAGTTGTACACTCCCTGCAACCCCCCCCCCCCCCCCCCCCCCCCCAAGAACCTAGCACCTAGCCTGTCTGATGAGAGAGCGAAGTAGCCTACAAGTCCTAAAGGGGGAGATTGTGTTCAGGAGGAGTGAGGTGCATTGTGTTCCAGGTGGCTATAGGACACACAGAAAAGGAGAGCAATCCGAAGAACTGGTTTTGGTGAGCTGGTTGTCTCACCACAGTGGTTCCTGGCAGAAACTGCGCTCATAGTGATCACAGTTGCTGAGGCCCAGTCCAGGCTGTGATTGAGTAAACCTGGCTTGGATGTGGCTGTGTCCTCTCAGGTTAATCGGCCTCCCAAACAGCACCATTAGCCAGTTTTGTGATGGGCCTGTGCATGGCCAGTGTTGTGACTGGCCTATGCCTGGCTCTGACTGCTAAAGAGTGACCAGCCCAAGTGTGGGCTGCAACCACCCAGCTCTACCAAGCCCCATTAAGGGCTACAGCTGCCCACCAGAAGAGGCTGTACCTGCAAGAGTTGCCTGGCTTAAACGGGCCCCAGGAAGGACTGCTGGGTGGGTATCAGCTTGTTACAGAGACCCTAGCTGCAGAGATACTTACCGTTGGTCTGATTGCAACCCCATGATCCAAAATTACCTCCTCTGCTTCTGTGGCACAAAGTAGTGAGTCAGGCATAGTGGACAAAGAGGAAACCAGAAGAGACTGTCAGTTGGCTTAAATATCCTCCTCATGAAAAGGTGCGAGTGCAGCAGAGAGCCGGGCGGTTGATCCGATTCATCGTGGACTAATCCACTTCAAGTGCAAGACTGTGGACTAAGCACAGCTATTTCTAAGTGATGCAGCCTGTACCTGAGGGGGGCTCTGAAATCAGGAGGCAGAAATCCTGGATCAGTAGGAGGTAGGGAAAATCGTAGGTAGAGGTGCAACACTGTCTGGATATTCTTTTGAGGTAGTATTTGGTTCTAGTGTATATTAAAGTACTTCTCACAAAGATAGTCATTGGGCTTCAGTTATTGTGTTGTGATTGTTAAGCTCAAGTACCCTACGCTTTATTCATGAGAAGCCTGTGACTGCTGGCCTCCACTACCCCTGAGAATCAAGTGCGAAAGGGTCTATACTTGACCTCAATTTCACAGCCGTAGTAGGATGTGACTCAGGACATTGGTGCAAATGACATCAACCACCATGATAGAAGTCCAGCAGGCCCGGATTGTCCTTTGGCCCCATGAAGTGAGCCTAATATAAGAAAAAATCTGTTAAAAATGTGTTCTATAGTGGAGCTCTCAAAATATAAATTCAATATTAAATTCTAGCTCAATGCCCCCTTAACCATAATCAAGCAAGTCCCATATGAAACAATATTCTTTCCTTTTCCGCTGTTGAGTTAAAGAAATCTTCCAAATCTTCATGTAATATGTCAGGTAGACTTAACCTTTTCTTTACTACAGTTCAGACCGATAAAGCAGAAGTTTACAAAGATAACATCTTGTGGATATTTTCAGCCTAGTACAATTCAGACTGATGAGAACAAATGTGTCAAGGATGATAATTTGTAGATAATTTGAGCCGACACGTGTTTCGTCCCAGCATGGTACTTTTTCAAGGCTGATGAAATAATAAGTTTAAACAAAGAAAAATAATACAAAACCCATTTAATATTGTTGTAAATTGATTGTCATCCATCTTCTACACCCAGTGAAAAAGCTGAAACGAGTATGTAAAGAAAAAAAGAAAGAAAACATGTTGAACCAACACAACACAACAGGAAAGATCCAACCTACATGCACAAGATGCAAAGATAGAATAACTATATCGCTGCATAGCACAATGCAAAACGTCCTGTGGTGTCTATATAGCACAGATATGAGAAAAAACACAATAAAAGTGCACAGGAGGCCATATTTTATGTAAGGCATAGAACAAAAAAAAAAATTAGGACCATGCGTAAATAGGATGCAGAGCCCTTTTAAGGATAGTTACCTATTTCACCAAATTACCAGCGCTGAATACATTCCAAGTGCTTTGAAAATAATCATTCGCTGAAGGTCTGAGAAATTGACTCCAAACAAAAGGGACCTACATGTAAAACCAAAAAGCTATTTTTATCAACATAACCAACTATTTGTGATTCAAAAGGACAAATCTGATGACATGGGTGCAATTAACTAATACAAAGGTTGCTCGTACCAACCTTATTTACATATATTTCCAAAAGACATATTAAATGTGACTCCAAAGGTGGAAGAGCTGTCCTGGTCATTAATTTATTATAAAAGCTGGCATTAATTCCAACCAACCTCCAATCCTGAAATCAACATAATGAAATAGTTGGAAGTTATCATGCCCAAGAAGTACAGCATAAAAATATGTATGATATGAAGAGTTCTCTAAAACAACTCTCAAAATATCCACAATTTACCTTGGACCATGATATATCCAAAAGAGAACCCGTCGAGAGAAATGTCAGAACTTATGGTCAGATATAGTATGGATAGTCTCTATCCATGAAACTTCGTATTATGTATAAAAACATGTATCTGAACTTTTAACACACTGTAGGAGGCTGGCTCTCTATGTAGTGTACAAAAATGATGTGCACTGTGCAGAGAATCCAAGCAACCCCACCTTGGTATTCAAAGGTAAAAAGCAGACCACCTAATCCTCTGTTTTTGTGGTAGTATGTGCAAGCAGTTATGTTTATCTTGGAGATGTGCTAAGCATTTGTTGCACTCATAGAATCAATAAATGTGGACACTTTCGGAACGAATAACTCAAGACCAATTTACAAATATACTTTTAATTTTTATATAATTTTTAAGACCAAGATCATCAAATTAGGGTAAGTACTTTTTAAGGTACGATTTTTCAAAGTTTAAAAAAGTTTCTGTTTCTCCAGCCCAGTGGCATCACACAATGATCAAATTGGCTGGTCAGGTTAGGCCCGGTCTTTGGCGGCTCAACGTTTTTAAGTCCAAGGTATTTGAGTGGTGGACCAACACAGCCAACATAGCCAAGGGTTCCAGGACCTCAGGAACATAACTTAGGGGTCAGGACTTATTCCAGCAGAGGTCACCAGCAGTCTAATGCAGATCCAGTTGGAAATGGTCAACTGGGAATCTTCAGGAAAGGCCTCTTGTATCTAGTTGTATACCTGTAGCTTGAATAGGGGTTTAGCCTTATGACTCATGGAGTTGGCTTCTTTATCCTGGGTACAAGAGGGAGTAGGTTCAGTCGTTCTGGGTTCCTCTCATTCGACTTAGTGTTCTGAGGTGGGTACTGGGCATGCCACATTTATTCTTGCCACCAGCTTGTAGATGAGAGAGACATCAGCTCCTCCATAACCAATGGTATTAAAGTTCCCAGCTGTTACCATACCGACCTTTGCAGCATTTTTGTGTACCTTACATTGCCCCTTCTCTGAATAAATCCATGATAGTGAAACCCTTTTCCCCTGGTGCAGAGCCCATGTCCCCACCCTAGAGGTGTGGCCTGAGAAATGAGCCAGCCCTCCTCTGTGCTTACTCTTAACCAGTTCTGGAGGCATCTCCCTCCCCACTGGGATTTGTGTCTACGGGGCTGGGGGAGCAGCTTTCTATGTGTCAGCTGACATCTGTCTATTACAGAAGTGGTCCCTTTGAAGTAAATTATGTTCCAGGACACTGCCCAAACCATCGTTCTGCAGGAGGGACCGGAATACTTCCCCATACCCAGACTTTTGCCTTTTCTCTGGGAGCAGTTTTCATACCTCATTGAGAGGGCTGCAGCTAGAAGCTAATAAAAGTTAGTCTCTGGGGCCTAGAAAAAGGTAAAAATCCAACTTTCCTAGTCAAAGATAGCATTATTAAATTTAGTAGTGCATCCCATTTGCCCATTTTAGGTGTTACTCACTGTACGGGCATGTTTGAAAGTAACTTTCTACAGTCATAGTTTTAAATACTATCCACCCTGCCTTATGGGTTATAATGACTATATACAAGTGACATTAACATTTAAAAGGAAGGTTCAGACCTATCGAAAGGTTTTTGACATACTAACTTGCAATTTTAGACCACTCCAGTTAGGATAAAATGGTAGGCCTTAAGCCAGGTTTGAACTTCCAGTGTAGTGGATGGCACAATAGATGTTG
Source organism: Pleurodeles waltl (assembly GCF_031143425.1). Taxonomy (NCBI): domain Eukaryota; kingdom Metazoa; phylum Chordata; class Amphibia; order Caudata; family Salamandridae; genus Pleurodeles; species Pleurodeles waltl. Next base: position 600,654,582 of record NC_090442.1, on the reverse strand, counting down.
CAGTCTACTATTGGCTTCTGATTTACAGGCACTGGGTACACCATGTACCACTTGGGCCTCACAGGTAAGTTAAATATGCCAATTAGGAGTTTACCTATTAAATCATGTTTAGAGAGGGGCCACAGGCACTTTGTTACTGGTTATCAGGGTTAAAGTGTGAAAGGTTCTGCAGTCAGTAAAAATCAGTTTCAGCCAAAAAAGGGTGTCGAAAAATCCAGAGAGTCTAAACAAAAAAGGGAGATTTCGTATAATCATGAAAAAAAGGTGAGGCCTGCAGTTGTCTGGTGAAATGTAGGTATTTAATTTTCCACCAACTTCCAAGAAGTAGCAGAGCGATAAACAGAATATCTTAAACCTGAGGCCCTGTACAGAGCATAGCATTGTTTGTTTGAGGCACATTTATTTACCAGACAGATAAACTGATGGGTTGTTCAGAATCATGCAGTTCTTTGGTCAAATGCTGAAAGAATTATTAAAAACCTTGACACATGTTTCCTAGGTACTGGGCAACATACCCTCCCTCGAATTTAAATGATCATTTAACATTATCAGTTAAGTTTGCATTGATATTTTATCTCATTGTTAAGCATACGCAAGTTACAGAATCTTTTTTTTTTTCCTTTCAGCTAATCAGTTACCGGCCGGCTTAATAACAACAGATGGCCAGCAGAATGTTATGGTTTATACAACGTCATATCAACAAGTAGGTTTTCCTATCAACTTCATTTGTCACTCAGTAACTTATTTCCTTGTTTGTTGTTGTGCATTACTACCCTCGCTATTTTTAAAGGTTTCTGTGGTAAAGGTTCGCTTGGGTGCAACTTCACAAATAAACTGCATTTTTTATTCTTTAAGCAATTCCTTTATAAATCTTTAGAAAGCTGCATAATACCAATCTGTTTAAATTGAACAGACTACACAGTTACCACAAACAGTAGAACAACAAAGCACATTCTGACAGGCTGTTCAGGATGGTATAGGAATGCATGAATAGCATTCTTTTACCACCACGGGGATCCACATCCTTTCATTGTGAGACCAAACCTGGACACTGGGTTTAAAAGTGACTTGTAAGGTTTGTGTGCACAGCCTCAAACATTCTTATTTAGATCAGCTTTTCTAAAGCATTGGCTTGAGGCATTGTCAATTACATTTTATATCAGCCCACTGGAGTAATTCTCTCCCATGTCATTCCATTCACGGTTTGGTGCGTCACTCTTCCTCCTCTGCATGAGGGATTGCAGTGCATGAGGGATTATTTTGCATCTAAAAAGTATAGAACATCATCATACTTTTTGTCATATTAGTTTCTCACAAACAGCCTCTAAAACAATAAGTAGTCTCCAATACAGTGCTTGCTTTTTCATACTTCTTTAGTTATTCAAGGTTTTACCATTAGTAAAGCAGTCAGTTAGTCTTAATGTGCTTCTGCATGCAGCCAGTGCATCCCTTGTGCAAGCAGGAAAGCTGTAGGGTCATCGTTTGTGCCTGGCAATCTGCTAGCCTGAGGGTGGGTGCATATTACCCTTCGGTGTGTCATGTGGGCAAATAGCAGACACATAGCTCTGTCCCACGCCTCCTTCTTACCCTGTTGTTGGAATTTGGGGGGGGGGGGGTGCAAGAGTGAGGACACTAGGCATGTTTCAAAGTATCCTTTTTTTATTTGCATAGCATTTTTCAGTGAATTTATAGGTAAGTTGTGCAGGTAATAGAAACATCCATCCTGTTTACCTTCAATTTCTGTGCATCATATTTTGGTGAGCGCCTGCTGGAAGATGCTGTGTGGATAATGAACATAGTTCATTGACGGGTGTTGCCTTTATCTGAGGCATGGCAGAAAACTAACTAGACCACCATTGGAAAACAATTACAGCTGACACATTTCCAGAGTAAAGAATATAACTCAAGTCTGCTTCATTTCCATCTGTCATTTACAGTGAAACAGTTGCTAAGCTGCATGCCCCATAATCATACAGATAAAACCAATACCACACACTATTAGTACCACAAATACGACAGCTGCTAAGTACCATACACCACCATCTGTACCACCAGCGGGAACACTAGTGCAGGTATGACCAATACCACTGTCATCCCAACACCATACAACCAGTAGCTCCATCACCACTATTAATGACACAGCCACTAATACCTCCACCAGTATCACAGCAACGGTACCACTATAATCACCATGACTGTCCAGCTTTGGCAAACCCAGTAGTTTTGGCTTTTATATGGTACCGCATGGAAACATTATTTCTGCATGTCTGTGTTTGAATGCATTCTCACATTAAACTTTGCTAGTGTGTTTCCCTGGATATTACATATGCTTCATTAGAAAGCAATACTGGGAGGCTGATGTCAGACTTGTGTCCCAAATAATTGTAAATAAGCGGCACAGACTGCATTAGACAGTCTGGGTTCATATGCACAGTAGTAGTCAAACAACATGAGCACACATCTCTAATAATTGAACTGTTAATGTTTAGAAGTCCTGTAGAATTAGCACAAGAAAATTGGGTTTCTAGGTCAATCTTACCAGATAGTGCAGTTTGTCTGGATGTGAAAGACATATTGCGGCCTTACCTAAAACATATAGGGGCTTTCAGCCCACAGTTGATTACAGTTGGTTGGTTTTCATGTCACTCATTTGGCTGCTTCTTATTTGATGTTTTTTGTCAACCTTGTGTTTTTCCCTCCCATGGAGCATAGCATCTTTATCATCCCTTTGATTTTCTGGCTTCTATTATTCTTCTCCTTTTTTCTTTTAGTTTAAGCACTTTGTGTGTGTGTGTGTCTTTACCAGCTATCTCCATTATGTGCCTTTCTCCCCCATTCTCTATGCCCATGTGCTTCTCTCCCCCCACTTGTGCACTTGTGTTACTCTCTCTCACCTGTTAGCTTACGTCCCTGCATTCCGTGTTGCTATCTTTCTATAGTGTTCTCTACCTTTTGTTGTTTCTCCTCCACCCGCCATGCTACTTCACACTCACCCTGTACCCAGCCCACTACTCCCGCAACCTGTTCATCCAAATTTTTTTTTTTTTTTTTTTTTTTAAACAGCGCTTTTGTGCTATATTTTGAAACTGCTTTGTAATAGTTTAAAAAAATTCATTTACACATTCATCTCGGATCAGTAAATAAAGAAATAGAGTCTTTTTGTAGACGCGTGCTGTAAAGAAATGGCTCCCTGTTGCAGTTACCCCCCACTTTTTGCCTGATACTGATGCTGACTTGACTGAGAAGTGTACTGGGACTCTGCTAACCAGGCCCCAGCACCAGTGTTCTTTCACCTAAAATGTACCATTGTTTCCACAATTGGCACAACCCTGGCACCCAGGTAAGTCCCTTGTAACTGGTACCCCTGGTACCAAGGGCCCTGATGCCAGGGAAGGTCTCTAAGGGCTGCAGCATGTCTTATGCCACCCTAGGGACCCCTCACCCAGCACAGACACACTGCTTGCCAGCTTGTGTGTGCTGGTGGGGAGAAAAAGACTAAGTCGACATGGCACTCCCCTCAGGGTGCCATGCCAACCTCACACCGCCTGTGGCATAGGTAAGTCACCCCTCTAGCAGGCCTTACAGCCCTAAGGCAGGGTGCACTATACCACAGGTGAGGGCATAGGTGCATGAGCACCATGCCCCTACAGTGTCTAAGCAAAACCTTAGACATTGTAAGTGCAGGGTAGCCATAAGAGTATATGGTCTGGGAGTCTGTCAAAAACGAACTCCACAGCTCCATAATGGCTACACTGAATACTGGGAAGTTTAGTATCAACCTTCTCAGAATAATAAACCCACACTGATGCCAGTGTTGGATTTATTAAAAAATGCACACAGAGGGCATCTTAGAGATACCCCCTGTATTTTACCCAATTGTTCAGTGTAGGACTGACTGGTCTGTGCCAGCCTGCTGCTGAGAGACGAGTTTCTGACCCCATGCGGTGAGAGCCTTTGTACTCTCTGAGGACAGAAACAAAGCCTGCTCTGGGTGGAGGTGCTTCACACCTCCCCCCTGCAGGAACTGTAACACCTAGCAGTGAGCTTCAAAGGCTCAAGCTTCGTGTTACAATGCCCCAGGGCACTCCAGCTAGTGGAGATGCCCGCCCCCTGGACACAGCCCCCACTTTTGGCGGCAAGTCCAGGAGAGATAATGAGAAAAACAAGGAGGAGTCACTGGCCAGTCAGGACAGCCCCTAAGGTGTCCTGAGCTGAGGTGACTCTGACTTTTAGAAATCCTCCATCTTGCAGATGGAGGATTCCCCCAATAGGAATAGGGATGTGCCCCCCTCCCCTCAGGGAGGAGGCACAAAGAGGGTGTAGCCACCCTAAAGGACAGTAGCCATTGGCTACTGCCCTCCCAGACCTAAACACACCCCTAAATTCAGTATTTAGGGGTTCCCCAGAACCTAGGAACTCAGATTCCTGCAACCTAAGAAGAAGAGGACTGCTAAGCTGAAAAACCCTGCAGAAGAAGACGGAGACACCAACTGCTTTGGCCCCAGCTCTACCGGCGTGTCTCCCCACTTCTAAAGACACTGCTCCAGCGACGCTTTCCCCAGGAGCAGCGACCTCTGAATCCGCAGAGGACTGCCCTGCTCTAGAAGGACCAAGAAACTCCAGAGGACAGCGGCTCTGTTCACCCAAGACTGCAACTTTGTTTCCAAAGAAGCAACTTCAAGACAACTGCGTTTCCCGCCGGAAAGCATGAGACTTGCTACTCTGCACCCGACGCCCCCGGCTCGACTTGTGGAGAAACAACACTTCAGGGAGGACTCCCCGGTGACTACGAGACTGTGAGTAGCCAGAGTTGCCCCCCTGAGCCCCCTCAGCGACGCCTGCAGAGGGAATCCCGAGGCTCCCCCTGACCGCGACTGCCTGCTTCCCAGATCCCGACGCCTGGTAAAGACTCTGCACCCGCAGCCCCCAGGACCTGAAGGATCGGAACTCCAGTGCAGGAGTGACCCCCAGGAGGCCCTCTCCCTTGCCCAGGTGGTGGCTACCCCGAGGAGCCCCCCCCTTGCCTGCCTGCATCGCTGAAGAGACCCCTTGGTCTCCCATTGATTTCCATTGGAAACCCGACGTGTTTTTGCACACTGTCCCCCTCCTCCCCCCGGTGCCCTACAAAACCCCCCTAGTCTGCCCTCCGAAGACGCGGGTACTTACCTGCTGGCAGACTGGAACCGGGGCACCCCCTTCTCCATTGAAGCCTATGCGTTTTGGGCACCACTTTGAACTCTGCACCTGACCGGCCCTGAGCTGCTGGTGTGGTAACTTTGGGGTTGCTCTGAACCCCCAACGGTGGGCTACCTTGGACCCAAACTTGAACCTCGTAGGTGGTTTACTTACCTACAAAAACTAACAAATACTTACCTCCCCCAGGAACTGTTGAAAATTGCACTGTGTCTAGTTTTAAAATAGCTATATGTGATTTATTTGAAAAGTATATATGCTATTGTGATTATTCAAAGTTCCTAAAGTACTTACCTGCAATACCTTTTATTTTAAGTATTACTTGTAAAATGTGAACCTGTGGTTCTTAAAATAAACTAAGAAAATATATTTTTCTATACAAAAACCTATTGGCCTGGAATTGTCTTTGAGTGTGTGTTCCTCATTTATTGCTTGTGTATGTACAACAAATGCTTAACACTACTCCTTTGATAAGCCTACTGCTCGACCACACTACCACAAAATAGAGCATTAGTATTATCTCTTTTTGGCACTATCTTACCTCTAAGGGGAACCCTTGGACTCTGTGCATACTATTCCTCACTTTAAAATAGTGCATACAGAGCCAACTTCCTACACGTGCACAGGTGTTGAACTCAAGAAGCTTGCACCTACAAAATGATGTGCGGGCCACATCAATGTTTTTATTTTTCATTTTTTTATTATTATTATTATGCCCAGCAGCCAAGGTGGGGAACAGCATCGCTAAAAAACATTAGCTAAGCCAATAGGTCCATTGGTGAGACCTGTTGGCTTTGTCAATGCTTGTTATGGCTAGCTTTTAGCTATCTGGTGTCAAAAAGCCTATTGTGGATCATACCAAGACTTACAGTGGGCTTTGTGCCAGACCATTTCTTACCATTGGTTTGCCTTCTTGTCACTGTTGTTTGCTTGCTTCGTAGTCAAAGATTTTCCTTTCTATTCTTGGGTTTGTCCCTCCACTGGAGCATACTTTCTTCACCATCCTTTTGATTTGATGATTGTATGGTTCTACAACTCACGTTCAGGGAAATATTTTTTTCTGTTTCTGTCAAAACTCTATGAGTGTGTGTGTGTGTGTGTGTGTGTGTGTGTGTTTGTCTTGCTCTCTCGATTGTGTGCTGCTTTCTCCCCTCAGTCCCCCACGCACGCCTGCTCTCCATGTATCTCCATCTTCCCCCGCCTCCAGTTCATCTATTATGTTTCCTATTGTGGCCTTTTTATTTTCTATTTTTTTCTTTATTCCCTCACCTCAGTCACTTCTGTTGCTCCCTGGGCCACTTCACGTTGCTCTTTGCCCTTGTTGACCTCTCCTCCTCCTGCTCCCCCACCCCTTTTAATCCAAAGAAAACATTTTTTTCCTCAATATTATGGAGGGCCCAAAAACTGCCATTTACAGGTTGGCCACTCCCGTTTCTAAAAGCACATCCCCTCAGTCTCCTCTGTTGCTCTCCTGCCCACTTCATGTTGCTTATTCCCTGAGGTTGAATTCTCCTCCACCTGCTTATCCATTGCTGTCCCACCTAAATGCTAATTTTTTTAACTTCTTCAATTTATTGGAGGGCCCGGCAGCTGCCATATAATCCTTAGATGGTCCATTTTCAAAAAAATGCTTTCTCACAAGTCATTTTTTTATTTACATCTCCAAGTGGCGGACCGCCAACTAGAGCAGTAACCCATAAACAGAATAAAAAGGTGGCCACTTCAGGAAATATGCGTGAGCATATGTGGTCTCACATACTCCTCCATAACAATGTCATGCTGGGCCACTACATTGGCGTACTACATACGAGCAGGTATTTTATTGTGTCTTTTATTTTAATTTTACTTATTCTTATTTTTTTTTGTTGAGTGTGCACACCATCAGTAAACAAGCACGGCTAAAGCCAGTAGGTCTGGTGTTGGCCACCAGACGTTTGGCAATTCTTCCTTTGTCATAGTTTTTGCAAAACACTTTTTGTTCAGGAAGCTGCTGGGCCCTAATTTAATCTAACCAAAAAACAGCACATTGGCTAAAGGCAAAAAAAATGTTTGGTCCGAGAAAGGTACAGATTACAGTAGTACTCCTTGACACCTAAAGGAACTAATTTGTGTGGTCTAACTCATAGTGAAGTCAATCAGTGGCTGGAGTAGACTGACATTGCCCTTTGATGCATGCTGGAGTGGGTGGAAGAAAATGTGAATATCACACTCTGACTAATGAATGATATCTGACTGAAACACCCATAAAGCAACAGTATTATACATACTTTTAGTAAAATCTAAAGGTCTTGACTAACACAGACCTTAACAAAAGCCAATCTGTCAGGAATTGTTGCCAGCCTCTTGCCTTTGAGAAAGAAGACAAGAAAGACAAAAGGCACGAAAGAAGGGAAGGATGGCGGTCAAAAAAGGAATGGGGCAGTGAAAAAGGAAGGAAGAAGGGCAAAGAAGAAAGGAAGGCAGGCAGAAAAGGAAGGTAAAAAATGAAGAGCTGAAAGATGGCAAAAAGAAGAAAGCAAAAAGGAAAGTGGTAAGAAAGAAGGAAAGAATGCAAAAAAGGAAAGAAGGAAGTAAAGAAAAATGTAGTAAAAAGGCTGAAAATCGAAACGGAAAGGCAAAAAAAGTGGAACGAAAGAAAGATGGCAAAACAGAAAAAGGAAGAAGGAAAGACAAAAGGTCAGAAGGCAAGAAAAAAGAAAGCACAAGATGAAAGAAGGAAAGACAAAGGAAAGAAGGCAAAAATGAAAGAAAGCAAAAACAAAAGATGAAAAGATAAAAGGAAGGAAAAATAGAAAGAAAAAAAACAAAAGATGGCAAAGAAGACAGAAAGGAGGAAGAGGGTTCACAGAATAAAACATTGGATGCTAAAATCCAAATTTCGCCCCATATGTTTAAATAGAAGTGTACTGCAAATTAAGTACAATAAGGTTTGGTTTACTTCCTGGGTAAATTTTTTTTTTTTTTTTTTTTTTTTTTTTAAAGGAACCATTGGTAAAACGAGTCCAGGATCACAATTTGGTATACTGGTAAAAAGATGACTTTAGATAAACAAAGGCCTCTTCAAAAGGAATTTACTGCTGCATTGGCAGGATACAGGACTTAATAAAACTAGAACGTGCCCTGTGCTCACTCCAAATGTGTTGTGCTATCACACTAGACAAGCCTAAAGAAATGGTAAAGTAAAAACAAAGGGCCAGATATATGAAAAAGGCCTTTTGAGAATCGGAAATAGCGAATTTTAAGAAATCGCTATTTCTGATTCTCAAAATGCAATGTATCATATTTGCGATTCGGTAATAGTGATTTCTTAAAAATCGCAAATGCTATTACCGAATCGCAAATTGCGATACAGCCCCCATTCGCATCTATGGGCCTGTCGGCCCATATTTGCGAATATTTTGCATGTCCCAAATTGCGAATTCCTAACTCAAATTCGCAATTTTGGGAAATGCAAAGCCCAGGGTGCTGGGGGTCTAAGGTCCCCTCTGCTGAACCTCAAAACATTTTTTAACAACATGTAAGGTGCACACATGCCAAAAGGGCATGCATGCTTTCATGTAAATTTTAAAAATGTATTTTAAAGGCATTTTTAAAATTTACACATGGTTACCACCAAGTTCAACGTGGTGGTAATAGCGATTCCTTAATGCCCAATTCGCATTAAGGAATTGCTTCATACATGTGCTTTAGAAATCGCAAAAAAGGATTCCTTATTTGCGATTTCTTATTTAGAGAGTCGCGATTTGCGACTCTTTAAACAGAGTCGCAATTTTAAGGAATCACTATTTTTGCGACCCCTTAAAATTGCATTCAGAATGCCTTTGATACATTCTGAAATAGCTTTTTGCATTCGCAAACGGGTATTCGCAACGTTTGCGAATGCAAAAAGCTTTGATACATCTGTCCCAAAACCACTGGCACTGATGGGAATTAGCGTGTGTGCAGATGTCCACCTTGTGCAAGAGCAATATGGAGTCACTCAAAGTGAAGTTAACCAGTGGCTTAAGTAGGCTGACTCGTTGCCTCATGCTGTATGCTGTGGTGGACAGAAGCAAAATGTGAATGACAGACAAGAGACCAGTGGTTGAAGATAGGTCGCTGAAAGCCCCATTAAGTATGTATGTAGGTCACAATATTTTATTAAAATCAGTTTTGGCTAATGCCGCACCTAAATAAAAAAAGAAGAAAAACATTGGCAAAGCCAATACATCGCAAAGGCGAGTTCTATTGCCTATCCAATGCTTGCTGTTTTTGCTGCAGATGTTTATGGGTGAAAGCTGGAATTGTTTTCTCAGAAACCCCCAACTAGGTATGATTCAGTTGCAAGGTCCAGCCTGGGAAACATATTTTTGGGTGGTCCATTAATGCTGGTAGTTGGCATGTATATACATGTAGATTTATTGTGAGAAGGGCATAGTGTAGCACTTTTGGTGTTTTATATCACTTTTGATGACAGATTTCTGAGATTTACATTTTTATCTGTGCTAGTTCTATGGTTTTATAATTATATTAACTTTGCACACATCTATCTTGGTGTTAAGAAATATAGTATTAATTTGCCATAATAGCAAAACGAATCTATTCAAAACACAGAAGAGAGACTTACTGATTTATCTTCTGTACTTAAAAACAAGCAAAGTGAAAGGAGCATTAACCTTTAAAACATTAACAAAGACTATGGCTCCCATGAGCAGTCCGAGGGAAGCCTTTTTAGATTTTAAACTGTAACCCAAAGCATTGGCGCAGTTCATCCGCCTTGCTCTTTAGGTCACTTCTGTCCTTGATCCCTCCTCTTTATTGCTGTCAAACAGAAACAGCTGTCAAATCCCCAGGCTCAGGAGAGTTCTAAAGGATGTTGTTACCATCCGTACTACACTCCTCAGATTATGTTGCCTCAGTGCACCAAGGGGTTGTGATCTTCAAATCTATGTCCTACTGCATTTTCTGATGGGTACTTCTACCCACATATTTCTCACCCTAGTAATACCCAGACTGTAGAGTGGATCCAGAATAGTTTTTCTCATTGACTCCCTTGCGCGCAGTAGGTGGTGGTGTTCAGTTCCGTGTCTGGTACCGCGTCTGGGATCTCAGTCTGGCAACAGAGACAATCCCTCATTTTGTTCCAATTCAGCCCAAATTCCTGGGGCTGTAACAGATCCAAACTTTTAAAGAGACTATGTTGTTGATTTATGTAATCTCTCTTGATTCCTCTGGCACGCCTTCTAGCCCCATGGATATGAGAAGACCTCCAGCCCGGTTACCGCTGCCGGATACATCCCAACGCAAACTGCCTCTCAACCCCTTTCAAAGGTCCACGTCGAATCCAAGACAACCCCAGCTTCGACTCCTAATCCGACATCAAGAACCACACCTGCTCTCCCTAAAGTCAACTCAGGCAGTGATGTCAGAGGAAGAACCTATACTTCCATCAGACTCGGAAGCAAATCCACAGTGAGCTGCAGCCAGAGAAGACTACCTCAGAGCCGCTCCTCACTTCTCTCTAACTGACACTTTTTTGGGTACTTGGGCAAAACTAGGGTCTTGCTCATTTGGTAACAGGCAGACTGCTAGGAGACATAGACCAGCTCAGGCAGTCCTATCATTCCTCTTCCAGCATCCAAAACCAGAACGTTGTGTGACACAAGCTCCACTAGTAGTTTCAACCCTAACTCCTACACAGTCACACATCCAGAGAGTCCAAACACATTGCGCTCTTTGAGAAAATGATGTTCTCCTCTGCTAGCGTCACCCTCCAATCTGTGAGCGTCAGTTGCCTCCTGGGTCATTACTGATATGCGTTGTGAGACCCAGTGAGCTCCATCTTGTGGGAGGTCCCTCAGGTCTTCCGATCTAGTCTACAATAGAACATAAAATATGGCCAAGACGCAGCAAAATATATCATTAGGTAAGGCTGGACACTACTTACTGTTTGTGTAGGTAACTTGGTACCAGCGTGCTGTTTCGGCACCAAGAATGGAACAGTTCCACTGGCTTCTCCAAACATCACTCATGGATATGCCATTTGGTGGCACCAGTCTGCGAGACAAGGCAGGCTCAGTCCTCAAGTGCTTTAAAGATAGTAAAACTAGAGCGCTCCCTCAGCCTTTCAGTCTCCCTAGTAATATTGCCCTTTCTAGGTTTGTAAGGGTTATCCAACAACAGTAGGTCCGCAACCTGTCCCCAATACAGCAGACCTCCTTTCGAGGCAGAGGTCAGGGATCCAGCTGACAGCATCCAGGGCCAAAGTGGCAACACCAGCAACCATGACACCGCAAAATTCCTTCTTAGTGTACATTCAGCAGTACATTGTTACTCTGTGTGACAGTAAAAGTTTTTTGCTCTATGGATGACAAAGCAGCCATCAGACAGATGGGTGCTTCATATCGTCTAGACTAGTTATGACCTAACCTTCCTATCCATCCCTCCAAACAGGCCACGTACACCACAACAGCTTCTGGAGGACCACTTGACAATTCTATGGAAGGAAGTTCAGACTCTCTTGGACAAGGGAGCCCTGGAGACAGTCTGCTGTTCACCTTACTTTCTAGTGCTGAAAAAGAATGGATGACTACATCCTGCTTTTTACCTTTGCCCTGTGGCCTTCTTCTGCAAAAAGGGCAAGTTGAGGATGATCACTCTGGCCCATGTTCTGTCTACCCTGGATCCAAGCAAGGGGATAGTGGCGTTGGATATTCAGGATGCCTACTTTCCCATCCCTGTCCTACAGTTCCATAGACATTACTTGTTGTTTCAAGTAGGCCACATGCACCTACAGTTTTTGGTGTTCTCCTCTGGCCTCACTAGCACCCCTTGGGTGTTCACAAAGGTAATGGTTGTGGTCACTGCACACCTTCGGAGATTGGGAATGCCAGTCCTCCCATACCTCGATGATGGGTTGCTTAAGGCGGGCTCGCCTCAATTAGTCATAAACTACTTCTAGATGACAGTCAACCTGTTACCATCTGTGTTTTTTTCCGTCAGTGTGCCATTGTCACACCGGAATCCGAGACTCCTGTTCATTGGATCCAACCTAGATACTGTGTTATTCCGAACCTTTCCTACTCTACAACAAGTCCAGGATATTTGTGCTGTGACCCGATGTTTCAACCTTTAATGTGGGTCTCAGGAAGAAGCTGTGGGACTTCTTGGCATTCTGCTGGTAGGCCACACCAGGTGACGCATGTTGGATGTCAAGTCTCTGTGGGTTCAGCACCAAGGAAATCTGTCAGACTTTATTGAGGTGTCTTGAGAAACGGCCTGCAGTGGTTGTTGCTGGACCACATTTGGCTCTACTCCATCCGCAACGAATAGTCATGATTCATGCATTGTTGCTGGGATGGGTAGGTCTTCTGGGAGAGGTGGAAATGAGAGGACTCTAGTCTTCAGCAGAAACTCGTCTCCACATCCATCTCTTGGAGTTGCAGGTAATTTGTTTGGCATTAAAGCCTTCCCTCCAACCATCAATGTGGAACGTCTACGGGTTCTCATGGACAGCATCACTGCCATGTGGTACTGCAATAAGCAGGGCGCAGTGGGGGTCATAGACCCTGTGCCCAGCAGGTTCTGTGCCTCCTGAACTGGCTGAATTGTCAGGACGTTTCTCTTATCATCCAACACCTGGCTGAATCTTTAAACGCCAGGGTGGACGGTTTCAGCTGGGTTTACCTTGCGGATCACAAATGGTGACTCCACTCAGAGGTGGTGCAGCAAGTCTTCCAGAAGTGGAAGACCTTGGCTCAGTCTTTCGGCCACTGCCGAGAACATAGTGTCCAAGCTTTTGCACATTGGGGTTTCCAAGGTGGTTCTCCCTCAGAGGCTGATTGTCTAGGAGGAGAGAGGTACAAGAGCAGCCCACGGCAAGAAGGCCCGTGCGTGCATCAACGCCCTGTCCTAGTCTGACATTTTTGACCGCCCTGCCTCCCATTCCACGGGCCGTCACGTTGGCGGCAAGTACTCACTTCTTTTCCCTCTCACAGGCATGTACTTTTCTTTTGCTTCTTTAGCAGTTTCTAGAGTAAAACGATCTACTCACTGCTGAGATCATCGTGTCCAAGCTTTTGCACATTGGTGTTACCAAGGTGGTTCTCCCTCAGAGACACCTTTCAGCTGGAATGAAGCTCAGTGCTCCTGTATGTTGTTCTTCCTTTACCTCTCCTGCCCAAGTTTTGAAGAAGATTATGAACGACTAGGGCCAGGAGCATGTGGTGACTGGAACATCCAGCCATGGGCATCTGTCCGATTCGGCTGCCAGTTCTGGGCGGAACTTCTGTTGCAGCTGCAGGTCAGAGCCTTGCATCTGAGACTGTACACCATGCACCTCCAAGCTTAGAACTAGAGCGGTGACATTTAACTACATTTGCCCTCCCTCCTGAGATAGGCAGTGTAATTTTACCAGTCTGATATCCTGCTACCAAAACAATCTATGTGGTACGCTGAGAGAAATTTGTTGTTGGCTGTTCTTCTTGATATATCCAACCTTTACAAGTCAATTGTCAGATCTCTTCTATTTCTCCCTATCCCTAGTCCAACAAGGACTTGCTGTGGCCACTGCTATAGGTTATTTTTCAGCCCTTTAGTCTTTTTTTTTTAATGATTGTTGGGTCAGCTGTCTCTGTTTAAATCATCTGTAGTGATGCACTTTCTAAAAGGGCTGACCCATATATTTCAGCTGAAACCTTTTGTGATGCCTCAGTGGGATTTGAATTTGGTTCTCACATTTCTGATGTATACCCCATTCAAGCCAATGCACAGCAATCCTCTAAGGTTACTATCCTTGAATCTTAAAAGGGGCTCCAAAACCGCCCCTTACTTACCATTGGCTTAGTCGAAGGTTGCTCTAATTTACGTACTTCTGGTTGGCCAGCATGCCAACTGCTTTCACTTCCTGCTGCTTTGCATCCTGCTGTCCATGCCGTCGGGTGGGTTCTTGACAAAGTACTCCTTCCATTCGCTGCCATTGGCTTCAGGTCCGTGTGCTTCAACTCAAGAGTTACTTTTTTCACCCACACTCAGAATATGCTCTTGTGGCGCACAGTTCTGAAATGTCAGCGTTGGATTAAGGGCCTCATTACGAGTTTGGCAGAGGGGATTACTCTGTCCCAAATGTGACGGATTTCCTGCCTGCCATATTACAAGTTCCATTATATCCTATTGAACTTGTAAAATGGCAGACGGGACATCCGTCATGTTTAGGATGGAGTAATCCCGTCCTCCAGGGTTGTAATCAGGCCCTGAGTCTGTGGGCAGCCCTTCTGCCAATGCGATTCACAAGGGAACCTGTCCTCTGCCCACATAGAGCTGTGATTTCTTTGGTTGACTCCACTCTTGCCCTCACCTTACGAGCGACACAAAAGGGAAAAGATGCCCGTTTCACGGAGGAGGCGTTCACAATGGAGAAAGTGCAGCATTATTAGGTCACTGATTGTCTAGGATGAGAGAGGTATAATGGCAGCCCACGGCAGGAAGGCCAGTGCGTACATCAACGCCATGTCCTAGTCTTACATTTTTGACCACCCTGCCTCCCATTCCACGGGCCGTCCCGTCGGCGGCAAGTGCTCACTTCTTTTCCCTCTCACAGGCATATACTTTTCTTTTGCTTCTTTAGCAGTTTCTAGAGTAAAACGATCTAGTCATGCAGAGACTGGCTCTGTGCGCTGCAACAAGATTACAGGCAGGCACTTTTTGGGGGGAGGGGTCAAGAATGGGATCAAACAGTATTGGGAATCTGGGGCAACTTGGTACAACATGGGAGGGCCTGGGAAAGATGGGGATGCATGCAGTGGTGTAGGGTGAAGGAAACGCTGCACAATTGTCTCTCAATTGTACCGACACAATATATTTTTCTTTGTACTGTTCCCTCTTATGGCACGATGGTTCATCGTACGTCGAGGCACCCTTCCTTTCAACTCTTCAATGGACTGGTAGTAACCATTTCCATCCAAGTCACATCAAAATCAATGGCATTTCCCAGTGCAATTTTGTGGTGCAATTTCTTTGTTGAATAGTGTACACCACAATTATCAGCTTTATCATTCAACACATTTGAATGAAAGCTTTTGGACATTCAAAGCATAATAGCTCAAAAGAGTCACTATGTCACTTTCATTTTTAGGCACTCACTTTTAATATTCACAGTCCGTAGTCCTTATGTGATGTAACTGATGCACATGTGAAGCACTCCAATACCATTGAGTTGCTTTCGCATAATAAAACTTGTAAACGAACAAGTATTGGCAAAGCCAATAGGTTTCGCCTTTGTTTTTTTCTTTTTATATAACTGGATTACAAAATATTTGAAAAATGTTATAATAATGTTTGTTTTAACTTTGATAAACCGTTAATAGTTGTTTATGTTGTTGTTAGTTAATCCAACATACATCACAACATAAATTAAAAACAAACATTTTCTAATATTTATAATATAATTAGATAGAAAGATAGAATGCAAAAGAAAAAAACAAAGGTGAAATCTGTTGGCTTTGGCAATGCTTGTTCTGAACAAGTTCGTGTTGAGGATTAAGGCAGCCTTTCTCCAAGTTGTGATGCCTTTTCACATCAGGCAATCTGTCACCCTTCAAGGATTGTTTGCCCCACCTCATTCATCCAAGGAGGAAGAAAGACTCCATCCTCTAGACCCAAAGAGAGCATTAAGCTTCTATATTGATTGCATAACCAGCTATTGAGTAGGCAATCACTTTTTTGTGAGGTTCTGTAGAACAAAGGAGGGAAAAGCGGTGCAAAAATAACCATCTCTACATTTTGCTTTGTAAAAATATATGCTATGGATTAGCCAAGAAACGGCCTCCTGAAGGCCTGTGGGCTCATTCTACAAGGGCCAAGATTCTTACTGTCGTGCTGGTGCACAAAGTGCCTATCTTGGACATCTGTCACGCTGCTACTCGTTCATCAGTTCACATGTGCACAAAGCACTACTGTTTAGCTAGCGGGTTCCGACCCGAAGAGCAGTATGCCTGTTCGATCCTGCAGGATTTATTCATCTGAGCCATCCCATAGACCCCTCACCTGGGGCAGTACTGCTTTGGTACCTAATCACAAAGTGGGGGATCTGCGGTTTGAGGTATCCATCCGAAGAACATGTTTTTTTTATCTTCAGTAAAATTCTCTGTTCTTTGGTGTAGGCTCCTTTTTTCATCTTAAAAAAAGTCCCAATCGAAGATCTGGACACTATAAAATCTGATTAATAAGGACTCTGCATCTTATGATGTGGACAGATATTAGAAAGAAACTGACGTTGACGCATGGAGGTGGCAGTTGTATGGGGCACCAACGTCACTTCTGGAGCAGGGTGAAAATTTAGGACACAACCCGGCATGAGAGGATTTTCAGAGAAAATATATCCGGATCCAGTATCTACCAGAAAGCGCATTACCATAAATGTGTAACTTGTTATTTATCACTTGTGTATTCCTCTGTCTTCTCATACACAATAGCACCAGGTCCCAGGTCCTTGCCCTCCAAGATGTTAGAGATTCCTAAAATCATAACACATCAGCAAGAACAGCATTTGAAGTGACTGAGACTCCAAAAAGAATTGTGACTCAGACACTAAACAGAATTGTAACACTTCTCTTTGTAAATGAAAGATAATCAAGTGTTCTGAGTATACTTCCTCAACCTCCTATCAGACAGGAAACACGGGATACCGTACTGAATTAAAGGGCTGGTGTCATGATTACTTCAGCTATTTTCCTTCTTAATCTTTCAGACTTATTAAGCACAATCACTCTTTCTGTAGTAGTTTGTGTCATTCTCAACATTTGGTCTTAAAAATAAATGTACATTGTTTAATATTTGATTTAAACAGTGTTGAGTACTATGCATCTAAATTGTGCTAAAATAAAGTTTAGATTTCCAGTTTTGTTTGGAATTACATTATAAATACTTTGTGATACATTTGAAGGACGTCTTCTACCAATTTTATGTTTTGATTTAAATTATTGGCTGCAGGGGTGTCACTTTTGCAAAAGAGTTACCTCCACACTGCAGGATCTCCAGAAGGCCATGTAGCTTGTGTCGTAGTTACTTATGGAACCACTGCAAAACCTGGGGTATGACCTGGGAACACACACTTGACAAAAAGGTCTCTCTCTGAAGACCACATCACTGATGGATGACCGCTCCAGAAAGCAACGCAGCAGATGACAGTGAATGCAGAAGACCATTTCTTCTTGTGGTGAGTTCACAAAGGCCAGCCTTTCCAACGCCTGCTACTCAACACCCATTCCTTCACTAATGCATGGTTTAGCATGATTGTTCCTGGAGGACCACAGTCAAGTAGCTTTGGACAGCATTTTGGTAAGGTTTCCTAAGCTAAACGGTGCAAATGCTATTGAAGATTCAATTGGAAAGCTGTACAAGATAAACAGTGCATATGCTAATATGAAGATTCAACTGAAAAGCGCTACAAGATTGTAATTGAAAAGCCGGTTGATACTGTGCACTCCAAAGAGGGTCCATGATGGAAGCAGATTCAAGGACACCTATCTACCAAGAATTTCAAAGATCTATTTTATGAGACTGTCTAAAGATATCAGAGTTCAGTAATATCTAATTTCCCTTTGTAAGAAATTGGGTTATTAGTTGAGAGAGGTGAAGCCGCACTCAAATAATAAACACAATACTTGTCAGGGTGAACCACAAAAGTCACTAAACCTGTGCTTAATCCTCTGGTACTTTGGCACAAAAGCAATCAGGCTTAACTTAGAGGCAATATATGAAGTATTTATGCAGCACTCAAACAGTAATGAAGTGAAAACACAACGCAAGAAAAATCCCAAACCATTTTGAAAGATAAAGTCGTTTTTTTTTATAAATAGAATGACACCAATATGGTAAAAATCCAGTAGAACTGGAGGTATAATTTTTTTAAAGTAAGTCAGTCAATACTTTATTCAGCTAGTTAAAACCATAAAAGCATAAGCGCTATAAAAATACATTATACAAAATTCAATAATAAACATAAAAATGTATAAAAATAGTATATTGTGACCTCCTACAAAAGTTAATACGGTCTGGGTTATAGATCATAATCCTAAATTTTGTTCAACATGTTTCTTCCTCTTAATCTTCCTAACAGCAGCAACCGAAAAGTTTGCCATGCTAAAACAATCATAGGGGCTAGATATTTTTTTTTTTTTTAAATATTTAGGTGAAAATAGTACCAAACATTGCAAATTGCATTCATCTGGTGGCACTGGACCAGGGTGAAGTTGAAAGTTTAGGCAGACCACAGTATAGCAGGGTCTAATACAGGGACAAGGTTGGTCCAGCTAAAGAGTTACCTTCTCAAGTCCATGCAAGGAGCTGCTGTTTGCAGAGGCCACAAGGTCACTGTTGGTTGAGCCCTTTGGGTGGTTGCTGTTTTGACATGAAGACTGGGTCATCGCAGGAGCTTCACTTTGGGGTTCTTCGAAGATGGTCGCTGTCTGTGCAAAGTGCAGGGCTTGCTGGGGCTTCTCATTGGCAGTCAGTGCGGGCTGTCTGTGTGAAGTGCAGGTCTCACTTGAGCTCACATGAGCTTCACATTGGCGGTCACTGCAAACAGTTGCTGTTTGGTAGAAAGAGTTATCTTTATGGTTGCAAGGAGCCCAAAATTGCTGTATTTTCTCCTTGAATTCAGGAGAAGTACACTGTGATGCCAGTCAAAGGTCCAGGACCTGGAGGCATCTCTTGGGGGGGGGATCAGGATTAACTCCAGCAGAAGAGAGCAGCAGCGCTTGAGCAAGTCTAGTTATTGCTGGGCAGTTGCAGGGAGACCTCTGGAAGCTTCATGTGTCCCAGTAGCTCAAACAGGAAGTAAGCCTTCTGACCCTTGAGTCACTTCTCGGGAGCCTGGGTTCAAGGCAAGCCAGTCTAGTCTTCTTTCTTCAGTCAGCAGGGCAGTCCTTCTTCTGAATCTACCACAGGACCAGGACTGTTTGGATGAAGGTACCACTTTCATCCCAAGTGCCAGCTTGTGGATAGGGAATCCCCCTTTGTCTAATCTTCCTCTTTTCCTATGTCTGGATCCAAATGGTTTGAATAACTCAAGCCAGGCAGGCCTAGGCGTGAGCTACATTTGTCAGTGGCAGTGCAGGCAGCCCTTAGAAGTCATGAAGGGGATGGGCAAGTCCTGAGGCTTCCCTTTGAAACCCAGGAAGACTGATTTTAAATTACAATTCATTTGAGAGGAAGAAGTATTTCCCTAGCTGTTCTCAAACTGATGTTATCACTTATCTAGTGTAATAAGGTAACCCACTGATAAACTATAGGAGAGATAGCCTTGCAACAGTGTAAACAAACTTCAGAGGTTTTTACTGTCAGGACATGTAGGACTTAAACCCACATGACCTATGTTTCAAATACCATGCCCTATCAGTGGCTAGGGCCTACCTTAGGGGTGACTTATAAGTATAAAAAAATAAAAGTTTAGGTCTTGCAAAACTGCATTACATGCTGAAGTGTCAGGCCTGAGGCATGATTTACACAGCTCTTTGGGCCTTTAGTGGGTGGCACAATGAGTGCTTCAGGCCACTAGCAGTGTTTAATTTACAGGCCCTGGATACATATAGGACCATTTAATAGGGATTTACAAATAAAATAAGTGTACCAATCAGGTGTAGGCCAGTTTTACCATGTTTTCAAGGGAGAGCACAATAACTTTACCACTTGTTACCAAGGGAAAAGTGCTGAGTTCTAAAAGCCAACAAAAATGGGTTCATCAAAGGAAGACAAGGGAAGGTGAAAATTTGGTTTGGCCCTGCAGAGAGAACTCGGTCTAACACTTATTTGGTCCTCAGCTGTCTAGAGCAGACTTTTCAGTCTTGTGGCAGGGCCAGAGAGTGTCCTCTGAGCTATACCAGGACATGGGGACTTTGAAGCATCAAATGCTTGAAATTGTTAGTATGTCTCTCTAGAAATCACCAGGTATAGAATTGTTTAATGTGCATGGAGGAGGAAAACTTGGCAAGAGAGCTTGAAATCAAGAGGACTTGCCTAGCTTTTTCAATATATTGATTCAGAGGAATTACCATATAGTGCCTTCACAACATATTTTTACATTCAGGCCAAGTACCAATAACATTCCCTCTAAAAAAAACAGAAATTGTTGCAGCCAGGCTACTGATGGCACTCCCTACATAGGGTCTATTAAAAGACTTGCACATTACCAACAAAGGACTAGTATTCTCCCAACAGGGCTTTGTATCCTGGAAACAGTTTTTCCAGAAATTACCTCTGCAAGAGATTGCTAACCAGACTTGTGGAGAAGTCTCCCCACCTTCACAAAACAATGTTTGGACACAGACTCTTTCTTAGACAAACAGGCGGGAAAATAGTTCCTAGGATTTTTTTCAGTTCAGGAATGTGCATAATCTCATTTTTGTTTTGTGTAACCCTTAGCCTGGAAATAGTTTGTAAACAGTTCAAAAAAGTATATAAATCTTCTGTGAACGAGACACTGCAGAGTGTTGCATAAAGTGTAAATCTCCTGCACTGGAATCTTCTCTAGAATAATCTGCAACTTATCATCCATTCAATAGAGGCTGACCCTGTAACGTAATGTTATCTGAAAATGCCATCTCCAGTTGTGTCACTGCAGATCAACATAAGGTGGGCGAGAGAGCCCACCGCCTAGAAACTAAACTAGATTGGCTTCATGGTGTGACAATAACTGAATCCACAAATGCTGGTTGTTGTTTTTTTTTTTACTGAACAGTAGGGAGGTGGTCGGAGTTCCTAGCTTAACATAAGTTGTATGAAAGATACTAAAGCTGGGGACCTGTGCTTACAGTCAAGCTTTATAGTTCTCTGATAGCTAAAGCGATTGAGATCATCAAACTCAAATGGCCAGGGTGTATTTATCAGCATTATCATGCCCTCCTTAAGGAAGAGACACCAGGAAAATATTTTTTAGCTGTGTGAAACGACCATCTTATGTATGATGGCCCTACAGATGTTTGCCCTATCTGCTTTGCTGATTTTCGTGGTAAAAGTACCTGTGCTGCACCTTAAGCATGGTTGAATTGACTTATTCCTTATTAGCACATTTATTTTTGCCTATACATCCTTAGTGTGTGGTGTAGAAAGTGCACCCAGGACCTTGGAGGTAATTATGCCGCCCGTGGACTACAGCACCTATTGTTCCATCTACTACAGCGACAGGGCAAACATGACTTCAGGCCTAGCCTGTGTAGCCTGACTAATGCAGTTTAAAAACCTACACAGTAATATGTAAAAATAACCCTTTCTAGCAGAAGAAAATATTTATTTCTAATAATAATAATTGCATGGTATTTAAAAGGAAATGTAGAAATTTATATTAACTTTCCCTTGCAGTAACCAGCACCCAAAAGCTATTTTAAGTTCTAGAATGCTCTGGCTCCCCCATTAGAAAACAATGGGATGCGGGATTAAATATTAATTCGTCAATCTATGGATTGGGACCAGCTAGTAATATGATTAAACCACTCTTAAATATTTTTAAGAGCCCAATTTAATGGACAAGTCAGATTTCTTTAATAAATATTAAGGAAATGTAACTTTGAGAAAGTTGCTGTTTCCCTGCCTGGTGCTCCTGGAGGCTAATCTGCATTAGCTGTCCAGTAGTAGCCTAGTCGTTGATTAGTCATGATGAGGTGCGATAAGGATGTAGGGAGGGGTTTTCGCTTTCCCTGGCATAAAGACCAGTTTAGGTGTACCCAGGAACTAAATGTTCTGTAACATTAGGTGATCCAGTCAGGCAGGTACCAAACCCAGTAACTGGAGAGTGTCACCTAGAACTAGTTTGATATTACCACAGAGAAGTAGACTGCATGTTATTCTGGCTACACTTCTAGGTGGACATCATCTTGGATTTGAGGAGCGAGGGGCACCGTGGAACTGTTTGCAGGAGAGCAGACAGAAATTGCTGCATAAGAGGGTAGGGTTACCTATAGGAACCTTTACCCCATTTTGATAGAGAGGGGCCAGGAGTCACCCCCACCCACTAGCGTGTGCCAGGCATAAATGTGACATCCCCAGACACCTTCCTCAGAATACCTTCTGAACTTGCAGAAAAACAAGAGGAATAAACCTGCTTCCTGTGACTCGAGAGGAGCCTTTTAGGACTGGACCTGCTTTCTGCCTCGGACTTGAGGCAGCTCTTTTACCTCTTTCAGCTGAAGGGGGGAGACCCTGCTGCCTTGCAGCCTCATATTCTGCTGCCTCATATTCTCCTCTTAGCCTCTCAGACTCCTTAAGGATACTGTCTGCGCCTGCAGACCTACCACCAAATTTCAGTAACTTGCCAGCAAACAGTAATTTGTTCACTTCAAACTGGACCAACAGTGGACTGCCAACTCGGAAGCCTCAATTTCTATTTTTGATCCCCTGCTATTACTCTACGACCTTGGTCCGTGTGGGTGGAGGCGGCAGCTTCGGCAAGACTAGAGGAAGGCGGTAAGTGGCAGGCCATGATTGCTGTGATCATGTTGCTTGCTTTGCTGACGTGACTGCATCATTTCCTCGCCCATCTGTTGAACTTATTGAACCTTTGCGGAGTACCATTGCTATTGTCTTACATAATGGATTTTCAGAGACACATAGCCATATTTTGCAGTGGGGGTGTCAAAGGCGTGGTTGCTGCGCTAGTCGCTGCTTCTGGAAGGTTGAGCCAAGGGGAAGCGGAGGTGGCCTGACTAGGCACAGGTGAAGTTTGCATACCCATGGTGAGCTCCCCCGTCTATGCCTTTCTACCCACTATCTCACTCCACATATAAATGAATATAATAAATACATATCTATACAAACCAGGACCAAACCCTTAGTTTTTAGCTGTCTGCATAAGGCATCTGGATTTTTGCCAGGAAATTAAATAATAAGCAATGAGGTCCGGGCGTTCTTATGGGACCGCCCACCCGCAAAAGAGAAAGAGAGGTACAAGGACATTTAGGGGGTCATTCCGACCCCGGCGGGCGGCGGAAGCCACCCGCCTGGCGGGAACCGCCAAAAGACCGTACCGCGGTCAAATGACCGTGGCAGTCATTCTGACTTTCCCACTGGGCCGGCGGGCGACCGCCAGAAGGCCGCCCGCCGGCCCAGCAGGAAAGCCCCTTCAACAATGAAGCCGGCTCCGAATGGAGCCGGCGGAGTTGAAGGGGTGCGACGGGTGCAGTGGCACCCGTCGCGATTTTCAGTGTCTGCACAGCAGACACTGAAAATCTTTATGGGGCCCTGTTAGGGGGCCCCTGCACTACCCATGCCTGTGGCATGGGCAGTGCAGGGCCCCCCAGGGGCCCCACGACACCCGTTCCCGCCATCCTGTTCCTGGCGGTATTTACCGCCAGGACCAGGATGGCGGGAAGGGGGTCGGAATCCCCATAGCGGTGCTGCAAGCAGCGCCGCCATGGCGGATTCCTTGGGCCAGGGGTAAACCGGTGGGAAACCGCTGGTTGCCCTTTTCTGACCGCGGATTTACCGCTGCGGTCAGAATGGCCCAGGAAGCACCGCCAGCCTGTTGGCGGTGCTTCCGCGGTCCCCGGGGTCGGAATGACCCCCTTAGTGTTGCCAGGGAGCTAGGAAAGTGCTTCAGAGACCCCAAGGACACCAGGGGACTCCTAGTTCCATCCCCATTTGCAGAGTCGCTGCAAGGGGGCAGGGCTTCATCAGACGCTCTTGAAAGTGCACCCTGCACTCCTTTGACACGGGACACTTAGTGGCAACAGGGAGGGAGGAACGTGCTCCAGAGACCCCATGGACACCAGGGGACTCCTTGTTCCAGCCGCCCCAGCGCCAGAAGCCCCATTTGCAGAGTCACCGCAAGGGGTTGGGGTTTCGTCGGATGCGCTAGAAAGGGCACCCTGCACTCCCACGGTGCGGGTTACTTATGGCTCCAGGGAGGGAGGCAAGTGCTCCAGAGACCCCACAGACACCTGGGGACTCCTAGTTCCAGCTGCCCCAACGCCAGGAGCCCCATTTGCAGAGTAGCTGCAAGGGGTTGGGCTTCGCCCGATGCACTAGAAAACGCACCCTGCACTCCTGAGGCATGGGACACTTAGTGGCGCCAGGGAGGGAGGAAAGTGCTCCAGAGACCACACGGACACCAGGGGACTCCTATCTCCAGGCACCTCAGCGCAAGGAGCCCCATTTGCAAAGTTGCTGCAAGGGGGCAGGGCCTCGTCGGTCACACTAAAAAGCGCACCCTTCACTCCTGGGCCAAGGGCGGGCCCGTCAGAGCCCAGAGGAGGCTGTGCTGGGCCACTTCTCCAACATCGAGCATAAGGTACTGTGTGTTTTTGCTACCACTGATTTACACAAGATGCTAAATACCCCAGTCTGTCCCACTAACGACGTTTCACCTAAATCCCAGGTTAGCCATGTGAAGAAATGAAGGGCAAAGAAAATAATCCAAGAGATGTTTACTAGGAAAGTGAACCTTTCTTCATCCTCTGATGAGCTCATCGCAGACTCCCTCCGGCCCTCAATTCACGCAGCTATTCCAGTAGGAGATACTGTAGTACCTACAGCACACCTGATCATTATCTGTAAAAATAGGTTTGCAGTTCTAAGCCCTCAGGACACTAGCTCAAGCTCCAATGAGATGGGGCTTTTGACATTGATCATTCAGGGGCATCTGCAGATTTGATAAAAAAATTACTAGACGTAATTGGGGGGGCTTAAGGATGAGGTTATGGCCTTGAAAAACCTAGTAAGAGCTCTAGAAGATAGAATCAATGAGGGTAGATAAATAAAGGGGTGTTTGAAACTCTGCTATGATTACCTCGCCTGGGGGCAGGGGCTCCGAGACTCTTCTATGGGAGCAAGCCTGTGTAATGCAAGTCTGCCCCCCGCCCCTTCTCGGGGCATTTCCTTGCCCCAGGAATGGGCTATTCCATCCTCCCAACAAGCTTTCCTGTAACAATCATTCTGCCACCCGCCTGATAGTGGTCCCTCGTACTCTGAATACCCTAGGGATGTAGGTGGGAGTTATAGGAGAAATGAAGGAACAGGCAGGGGATGGGCTAATCTACAAAACATGGGGCTGCAAAGATGGGGCCAGGGTGGTCTCATACAAGCATAATAACAGGGGGCCCACATAAATCAGCGAGCCCATTGCCCATACAGATTCGGACAATTTGTCCACTATGATAAAGGGAGCCCGGTGGGTATGAGACCACAGCAGCAAAATTCCAATCAGGCACAGTTTTTTCTGGTCGACATCCTAAAGGTGGCGCCCTGTAGCAGGGAGGATCAGATTTCCTTGGCAAATAGTCATTCACTGGCTGAGGAATGTCAAGGGATGCCACGCAATTATCAGGAGTGACATCACAAGAGTAGAGCACTTCAAAACTCCAGAAAAGTTTGTAGATGTATTGAGTGTCTTTGCGGTATTATGGGTTGGTTAATGGTTTACTGTCCATGGATGTGCGTTGAATATGGTACGCCTCTACTCTGATTCAGATCAGGTATAGAGACGACTATAATTTGCAGAATGCCCCTAGCTGTGATGTACAGGACGATCATGATAGGCATTGTGGTCTGGGGGACATTGACTGACTGTGTAACTCTTTACTAGGGGATAGCTTTGCAGGCAGCCCTGTGAATTGTCTCAAAGCCATCGGGGAGGACCCCTGGATTGTATGAAACTTGAGTACGAGCAAGTGAGTGATCAACTTGTAAACTTCAAGGCACCTACAGAAGGAACTAGTTTTGGTGTAGGCACGTACAATATATGTTATAGTCAGGAGCGTAATTGTGGGAGACGGAGGGGAGGTGGTCATACCATGATTCATCCAGTAGTTGATCAAGCTATTGGAATAAAAATGTTATCATGGAACGTCGCTGGGTTTGGCACTAAACTTCTGGATGCTGATTGGGATAATTTTATAGACAACTGTGATATTTGCCTACTTCAGGAGACCTGGAGTTTGGGGGCAATCACTAGGAATGGATATACCTCTTTCTATTCCCATGCACTTCGTACAGTTACATAGAGGTAGGCCCTTAGGGAGTTTGGCAACATGGATTTGCACAGCTTACAATGCTCAGCTACAATCTTTTCTACTTGTTCGTCGGATGTGCTGGCTGTAAGAATTGGTTTTAGTAATGGCACCACCATGTTGCTGATAAATGTTTATAATTGAGTTATAGGGAAGAAGGATGAAACCCAAGTGCTATCTTCCCTATAGAATATTCTGATTGAGCATAGAGGTGTTGGAGAGCTCCTTGTAGCGGCGATTTGAATGCCACATTTGAACCCCTTTCTTCATTTGACCCGCACCCTAATGGAGGAGCAAGACAGCGTGGAGAATCCCACCCCTAGATCTTCCTGTTAAGTGGTCCCTAAGAGCAATACAGATACTTGCCCTTACATTACCTTTTGATTTAAGAGCCACCAATGCGCAAACGTCTTCTGATTTGGGTGGTAAGCATACCTTCAGCAGGCCTGGCAATACAAGTCGTATTGACTATTTTTTGATCCATTTAAAGTGCTGACCATATGTTCATGACCTGGTGGTCCTTGACAGGGTGGACATCGATCACAATGCATTTAGTCTGACCCTGTCGGTCTTCTTTGCCAACAACTCAAAAGTCCAAGGCCGTGCTCTAGTAGGGAATATTGAACTTGCCAACAATGGCAAGGCCATTAAATGGGGAGGTGTGAAACCCCAGCTTGTGGAGACAGCCAAATCCATGGCCAAAGAGCAAGTTGATCTACTGAATAACCTTGCCCCAGAGGAGAGAGGGCTGGTTTTGGCAAAAAACCATGAGTCTTTATTAGAAAATATGAGAAAATTGTAAGTGCCCACGAATGCGCAGAAAGACGGTCCCTGTTACACCAAGGCCTGTAGGTTGGCCAAAATACAGCTATTGGAAGCAATTAACAATAAGATCAGGTCGCAGATTGTGATGTATAGATCAAACTACAAGGAAGTATTGGAAAAAGGGCCAAGAGCGACTGGGAAGATTCTCTGTGGGTTGAGCTGCCCCAAGCCCTGGCCTCCAAGGATAATGAAAAACTTGGGGCACATTTGCCTTGCGAGCGAATGGTGGTAAGAGACCCGTGAATATTTCGTACAACCCCAGGAAAGGGTCTCCCACTTTAGAAATCTATATTCTTGTTTGAACACCCAAGTGTGGGTCGCTGTTGACCCCCTGCTGGCAAAAAATTTAAGGATCAAGATATCCTAGAGGTAACCCTTAGAGAGACACAAAAGGGTTTTAGTTCCACATTGTGAGGACAGGCACTCGATCCAGATCAGATCACAAATGAGCTTTACAAATCTAATGTGGGTGTATGGAGCCCATACTGGAACCATCTTTTCAATGCTATTTTGAAGGGGATGCCGGTCCCCGCTTCTCGGCATTCCGCAGAAATCATCCCCGTTCATAAGAGAGGCCAATACAATGTACCTTGCAACTTTAAGCCGATTAGCCTCAGATGTTTCCCAGAAGATTTTTTTGTAAACAAATTCTGAACCATATCCTAGAGTGGATGGAGGAGAATATTTTATCTGAGTTCCAGGCAGGGTTTAGAAGCAGTATTAATAGAGTAGATCAACTTTTCAGCTTCAGTTGCCTCTTCTGGAAGACAGTGACAGTAAATAGGGGACCTTTTTGTTACCTTTGTTGACCTACATGCCGCATTTAATTTGGTACCCTGTGCCAAGCTCTGGATAATATGGGTATACCCCCCAATTTATTGGCAATTCTGGTAAGACTGCATAAGGAGAATTACGCATATGTAAGATGGGGATGCAAGGGTTAGTTGACCCCACCCATAAGTATTCATAAGGGAGTCAGGCAGGGTTGCGTCCTGGACCCTATTCTGTTCTCCCTCTACACAAATGATGTGAGAAGGCTGGATAGGGAAGGCTGCGACGCTCCTGGGGTGGGGCCCAGGAGAGTGCTGGGTCTGCTTTTCGCAGTCGACACACTCTTGATCTCAAAATCGATACGCGGATTGCAGCAGCTGTTTGTTAATTTTAATACGTTTTGCCAGGAGCGGGGTCTGGAACTCAATAGTGTGAAAACTAAATTTATGGTTTTCTATCCAGCTAGATCTAAAGCTTATAAATATAAACTTGCTGTTGACACAGCCCTGATTGAGCAAGTATCCAACTTTGACTACCTATGGCTGAGGCTGACACCTAATTTAGACTGGACGATGCAGGTCGCAAAGGCCAATTGCTCACTTTTGCACTATTTTTCCCCGACTGCTTTCGCTATTTAATAAAACGTTTTCTAAGAAGGTTGCTCCAGGGATAGAAATATACAAAATCAAAGCTCCTGGTGCAGTGCTATGTGGAATGGAAATATGGGGCTACGCTAATTGTAATGCCCTGTCTCTCTCTGAGAATAGGTTTCTGAGACAGTTATTTGCACTCCCAAAGAGTACTCCTCTAGTCCTGCTTTAGAAGGGCTAGCTCTTTCTGGCACTCAGCAGATACCTTGGCTCATGCACCTAAGGTCCTTGCTTAGGAAGCTGGGATTGGAAGACCTGTGGTAACACCTGAGGCTTGCACATCTAGCTGCAGAACTATGATTAAATCAGCCTATTGGCAGCTGGAACATAAGGAGATCACAGGCAATAGCGGAGGAGCTTTGACTCCAGATTTTCTGGAGTTTAAGTCACCCTCCCAGCTACAATTGATGAGATTACTCCCACTTTGGCTAGGAAACTGTTTTTACAATTTAGATATCAGACCTTACCGATCAGGTCTTTTTGTGCCAAGTGGGTAAATATGTATCAACAGTGTTCTGAGTGTCTAGGTTGTAAGGGACCTAGAGAAGATCTACCTCACTGTTTTTTCCAGCATACGATGCTCAGAGGAGGAATGGTTACTACCCTTATGTAGATCTCTGAGTGTTAGGAGTTATCTGACTGCTGCAAGGATTTTAAGAACGGACACCTCCAGATTAGTGGTGTTTGCCTGATACCTCCATGCAGCCTGGTTCTGGTGGTCTAAGTGCATTTGTGCTATTGAGATCTAGATTATTGCATATCCCTCCTCTGGAAGGAGTGCCTTAACATATGTTTTTTTAAAATCTTTTTTTTAACACACTTGATGTTTTAATAGTTGGATTTTAAGGGTCTTTACATGCATTTTACCCATCATATCATATTTTTCAAATGTGGTTATTATTCTAAAGTATTACGGTCCATGCACAATGCACTTTATCTTTTAGGGAGAGAGAGAGCACCAGATGTACCTCAAATGGCATTCTTCATGCCGGATGGCATGTTGCACACATTTGGAGTTAGATTTAGGCTTCCCCTGAGGCTCTTTGTTTTTATTTCTATTCTTGTACTCATTATTATTATTAATATTAGACTAATTGATTGTATTGCACTAGACTAATTACTGTATTTACTGTTTTATGTAATGTATATTTGGTTTATGGTGCTTTTATGGTGCTTTGAACCAAAATAAAGCTGATATGATGATGAACAAGGAAAGGCCACGTATGAGCCATACGATGCACTGGTAACTCCAGTAACAGTGTGCCTCCCGGAACAAGACATGGTGCTGCTCCATAAACAGACCAGCAGTACCATTGACCAGCACTCTATTTAGCAATCTTTAGTTAAGTACTTCAAAATGCTGGAAAAGACTCAATGTGAGGTAAAACCATCATCTAACTTTTCAACTCCACCAGCGGCATGCCTTTTAGCTGATACCAGTTGCGTCCCTGTGCCTCAGCACCTGGCCCATGACGACAATTTATTAATAAAGAAAAGGGCTTTTTTCCAGTGCTGCAGACAAACAATTAAGAAATAATGTAAGTCCTAGCAAGGTCACAGGCCCTCTTAAATGGTGTTAAAAGCTTAGATACATGCAAAATCATACTGATGCCTATCTTCACCTCCCCAATTTAGTCCTGCCCTTTTGTTGAAATTGGGGCAGCAAACGTCTTCAGAACTAATTTTTAAAGATGTCAGTGCAGTCCAGGATTCATCAAAACCCAATATAAGTAGTCATAATTCTGTCATATAATGTCCTACACCCTAAAGTTTGGAATTGCCACCCCAGAAGCAAGATTAAATGATTCCTTTGGCACCAGGTTAGCACAGGTTCCTTTGGACTTTTTCCACTCAGATTCAAAATCTGAAATAGATCCCTCCAGCCCAGTTTCAACAATGAACCTTACTCATTTGGACCCAGAACCAACTCTAACTCCGCTGAAAGTAATTTCTGTAAACCCTGTTACCTTTGACAACCCTGCTAACCCTTTATAGACAGAGCCAAGTGACACTGATCTATACTTTTTGGCAAAATATGATGCAATTGGATCAGGATCACAGCCCAAATCAAATCCTCAACCAATCGTTACTGGTATATTGGGGAATATGCTGAATACTATTGTTGCTATCATAGCTGCTCTACATTTTCATTCTGATAAATTAAATATTCAGGTAGAGCTGCTCAACACCTTTGTTCTTTATGTAGCTTGAATTAATTCTAAATTACAGGACCTAGCTAATTTGGTTGTTTAAAGATCAATCTAATGTAAATAATCCATTAATAACATGTAGTTGGTCCTATATACTAGACAATGCATCAGACCTACCGAAAATTGTAGGAGCACTTGTCGAAGCTTAAAAAATGGCCATAAATTCTAGGCTTGAGCCAGTTGCCGCTCCATCGTTGATTTCGAGTCCAGTCCCTGGAGGGTTTTATAGTTATGTTCAGGCAAGTGTCCAAAGTCTCCACTCAGCAATTCAATCAGCTGATTGTTTTGATGTCCAACACAGCCATCCAGTTGGGCATTCAGCTGTACTTAGTGAGATAGAGAATTCAGGCAACGCAGCTAACTTGGAGACTCCTACAGTGGAGGAAAGTTGTCAGAGTCACCAGATCCTCGGGGTCCGTGCACGTTCCCAACACTTCCACCACAAGACAGCTCCAATACTCTGATTAGATTTATCACAGAGTCTAAGAGAGTCCAAGTGGGGAAAAGGGGATTAGGACGGGAACAGCTGGGAAGGAGACCTGTAGGAAGCAAAAGGTTAAAACACAACATCAAAATTACATCTCATGAAATCAGTACCATGCTACAACACTAAGCTTCGTCTTTTCCGAAAAACATGAACAACCCTAGAATAATCCTAAAACTGACTAGGCTTTAGATGACCGAATATCTGAGGAGGAAACAGGAAAAGTTAAATAGGACTTTCAGATTCAAGTACTTTCTTTAGCATGAGAATCAGGAAACACTCTGAGCATTTTCTAACAACCATATGAATCTCCTTTTAGGAATACATATCAGGAACACACAGAATTACCTCTAGAACTCTGGTATTGTGTTGTGTTCATCTCAGAAAAAACATTGGGAAGTAAATTGCGCACACTGCAGATTTTTATATGAGTATTAAACACCATAAAGGTTTGTGCACCATGAAATCACACAACGTAGATTCAAGGAATAAATCACGCGACGTGTCAACTTGAAATGCTACCAAGAAAATGTCTTAGAATGGTAGCGCACAGTAACTTACATTATTTATACACGAGGAAAGAATTGCGCGTCTTGCCGATTCAAATGCCACCATACAAAAGCCAAGAAATAGTAGCGCACAATGAATAACATGAAAAAACACTCAAGGAAAGAATCGCGCGTGTTGCCGATTCGAATGCCACCATGTAAATGCCAGAAAATGGTAGCGCACAATGAACAGCCTGAATTACACACGAGAAGTGAATCGCACGTTTCGCCGATTCGAATGCCACCATGTAAATGTCAAGAAAAGGTAGCGCGCAATGAACAACAAAGTTAAATGCTCATGAAACGAGTTGCACGTCTTGCCAACTCGTAAAACATCATGTAAATGTCAAGAAATATCAGCGCGCAATGAACAATAATGTAATAACGAAGTCAAATCTTTATGGAATAAATTGCGCGTCCTCCCTATTTGCAAACCACCATACAAATGTCAAAAAATGGCAGCGCACAAGTAATCTGTTATTCATTTAAGAATTAAAATCAAGAATATGAAGATTCTCAATTACGGTGTTGGGAAATGTCCAAACACGGTCTTACCGCCTGGAAACATCGATCACCAATGAGAGATGAGAGCAGAAGACTGGAAAATCCAAATAGGCCGCCGGGACAGGAGCTCAGGAAGAAGCTGCTGCTCTGCACCGGGACCTCTGAATAGTGAGCACTGGAAGTTGGGCGGACTCTCTTTTATAGAGTCTTGGCCCAGCCCAGAACCACGCCCAGGCATGTTGCAGGGAAAGTCTCCAGAAGGCCCTCGAAAGGGACCACACCCTAACACACTCTGAATGTCTGCAGCAACACATTGTAAATGTACAGTATTTATAAACACCTTAAAAATGAATCTTTTGGATGGAATTCTGCAATGCAAAAGGTTAAACAATAACATATCATCACAATGCATAAATTACTTTATCTTGCGAGTGTTGGGTTTTTGCATTCTAGATGCCCGTAGAGCGCGCACTGTCCTGGTGTTGACAAAAGTGTTGAAAAAGCTCCTCTATTGGAGGGAGGGACCAATTGCGAAGTTCAGTCTACCCTAGTTGCACCTACCCCCCTCAATGGTGCAGAGGGGCAAATCGGTCTCATAAAAAGACTGCTTCCCTATATTCAAAAGTAAGGATTTTTCTTATCCACAGCAGCAGCCTGATAAGGCAGAGTTAGTGGAGATCTCCCCCTAAACCCCAATTATAACCAGGGAAATTTGCCAAATTCCCAGTTTGGGTCCCAGTCAGTAGAAGAGCAGAATAGTGACAAAGGGGAGAAGGTATCTTTATTAACATGTATTAAAAAGGTCTATCTCCAAAATACCTCAGTTGTACTAATGAAGTCTTGTGTAAATAGGGAGAATGGGGATGTCAATCCAGCATAGAAAGCCATAAGTCCTGTAATGTCTTAGAGGAAGACTCAGGGAAGGCTCCTAAAGTTTTGCCCTTCCATTATTTATTCAAGCAATTCAAATAACTCTTAGCAACAGAGTAGTCATAGGATAGATAGGGGAAGAGCAACTGCTGAATCGCCAGCCATCTCTCCTGGCAAGAGAAATTGACCACAAATGTTAAGATTATTTCTCATCCTCTATATGAATATAGAGGCCACCAGGACATTCTTAATTGTTGTGCTGTACTAAAACTGACAGCCATTGTCCCAGCTCTATCCCACCTCTCCTCCGATAACCTAGTATCAGTACAATTTAAACGGGATCCCTGCATGAGAATCTACTACTTGGTCTAATAGTGACATTGCAAATACATTTTTAGAAAATACACTAATTTTCAATGAAATGGGTATAGAGGTTATGAGACCGGCTCTTCTAAAATATCCATCTCCATTGATTTCTGTGGTCCCATCAAAAATTGACTATCTGCCCCCAACCAAAAAGATCTGTGTCTAGAAAGTCAAGTTCCCAGTTTCGAGGAGCAATAGCTCCACTTAATAATCTAGGTAAAATTTCAGGTCTCGCAATTAAAAAAATCCCTCTTATGTTCCCAGAATGTATATGGGTTGGCAAGTTTGATGGAAGACACAGACACTGCATCCTATCTACAATCCTTTGACATCCTGATGTTACAGGAAACATGGAAGGATCAAAAATTACCTATCAAGAATGTATCACCCCGGCCACCCAGTCATCACAGCAAGGCCATGCTAAAGGAGGTCTTTCTCTGTACATTACTACTAGTTTTTCTGTTAGGACACAGGCAATTGACTTTCAGTTTTCTTGGCTGCAATGTATTAAATTACATTTCCAATCCTCTCTGATTAATATCTACGTGAGTATGAGGGGCGTGGCTAGGCAGCAAATGGGGTGAGGCGGAGGGCTCCGGAGCTCCGGAGCTCCGGTGCACTCGACCCCACACAACTCCATCCTGCCGCATAGAGGAAGGATGGGGCTGCCTCCTGGACCCCTGTGCCTCCCACTGAAGAGGAAGTACAGAGAGAGTGTCAGAAGGTGGTCGCTGCGGTCACCTCCCTGGGCAGGTCGTCACCTGGTCCTGTGTCCCCATCTCAGGAAGCGAGCGAAGAGAGATCTGATTCTGGCAGTGACTCCCTTGCCTCAACATCTTTCAGCGTGAACCTCTCAGTGGTCACCCCGGGAACTGCTGATGAACTCCTCTGGTGTCACAGCCAGACCTTGGCCTAAGCGACTGGTGTTAAAAGAAAACTCTGTTCCCACATCGCCTGCTGTTGTTACTGCAATAGATATTCCCTATGGATAGATCACTAATGCTTTCCTTATAATATGTGTCATTGTGGGTGCCTGAGAAGCTCGGAGCTGAGCACGGCAGACTGCCTGAACTATCAAACCTCCTCCAACCCCCACCCCCCGCCTACAAACAGCCTGAGCGTTAGAAGGCATGAACATGTTCAATTATTGGTTGTTTGACAGTTTAGGCGAATGGGTCACACCACTTGTCCTGGGGATTGGGAGTTGAAAATAATGTATTTTAGGTAAAGAACAGACTGTTTTATGCTGCAGATGTCTGCTACACACCAGACTTGCTGTGATGGGGTTCCCTTATGGATGGGACCCGCACCGCTGCAACTAACCCACAATGCACTCCTGATGGTTACAATGCAGGATTTTAAGGTACTAACTTTGAACATCAGAGGGATGCATTCAGTGACCAAACACATTAAAGTATTCTCGCATCTCACTAGAAGAGGGATCTATATAGCTCTGTTGCAGGAGACCAACCTGGATGCCAAAGAAGGGCATGCCCTTCAACGCAGCTGGAGAGTTCAGGTGTATTTCACTACTTACTCGGCCTATGTGCTGGGGGCCTTATATGGATCAAACCTGGGGTGCCTTATCAGCATACCACTTCCATTACAGATCTCCTGGGACATTATGTCATAATCATTGGGAGGCTTGATGGGCTGGATATAGTGATCAGGAGTGTTTATGGCCCTAACACTGACCAACCAGGGTTTCTGACAACCCTTTCTGAGCCCCTGGACCCACACCTTATGGGATCTGTCCTGCTGGGGGGAGACTTTAACTGTATCTCTGACACAGCTTTAAATAGATCGCACCCCCACTGCAGGACTCACCTACTATCCGAACCACTGGAGCATTCCGGGCCTGGCAACAGGAATGGAAACTAGTCAATTCTTGGCAGGCTCACCAGCCAGAGGGCAGAATTACTCCTTTTTCTCTCCATTACATGACTTACATGTGCGAGTGGACACCTTACTGTGCTCACCAGGCACCCATGAGTTGACACATCTGACTGAATACCTCATCAGAACAATCTCAGACCATAATCCCTTACTACTAGGACTTAGATGGTTGCGCATCCAATCCCTGGTACCCACATGGCAACTCAAGACGGACCTCCTGGAAGACCAGGTTTTTAAGGACACCATTGGCTCTGACTTAACAGCTTACGTTGAGGTAAATGAGGGATCCACAAGCTTGTGACTCTTAGAGTGGAATGCCTTTAAGGCAGTGAATGGAGGACAATGCATTTCAGCACCAAGGGAGTCCACCACACATTACTCCATGACATAGAAAAAGTGGAGCAAGAGCTGCCAACGCCCACGTGTCAAGATGGGGTTCAGGGGAGGAAGGACAGAACACACCCAGAGACACCTGATAGCAACAGACAGTAGTCCCATATTAGCAGATTGAGGCAGCATGATGCACAAGGAGGGAGAGAGGGTTGAGGGTAGGCACTCGCAATGGAAGCACCTGTACTACGGGCAACATGAAGAGAGGGGGAACATCGTCACTGTACTTATACAAGTATGGACTGCACTCAATGAAATATTTTAGAGATTGTATTAAGAGTACCCCTGTATCATAGATATGAGACATGGCCATTGCTGAAACAGATACCCCTGTAACAAAGAAACGATATGCCTCAGTCGGAGCCCCCAATGTGCCTTTAAAGTTCTTGATAAAGCTCAATACAATATATATTTTTTTTAAATGAGGTCCGATATGAAAGTCTCAACTGTTCACGTTGTGGGAAATAATTAAATCCCTTGAGCATCAACACCCAAATTCAAGCTTGATCATTTCTGGGGATTTTAATCTTCTTATTTATTTCTAATTCCTCTAGTAAGTCTAGTAGAAGTTTGGTCCAGTTTTATGAAGAAAATATGTGTCATCTGGGTCAGGTTATATTGAGGGAAACGTCCGCTGAGAAGGCATTTACTGTTCTGACCTATAAAAATCTTACATTTTGTTCTGTAATTGACTATACTCTTATTACGGCGAACTTGCTACCCATATTACTGGGTATTCCATCATTCCAAGGGTAGAAAGTGATCACAACCCTCACAAACAGACCTTAGCCTTGTTTATCCGGCATACACATAAATCAGTGGTTTTACAACAAGTTCTATCATCTTATAATTTGAAAAGACTGGCTTGGAACACAGAAATACAAGAAAATATATTAAAATATGCTGTAACTATAATTGCTTCTTGTAGTTGTGATCAGGCAGCTGGAGAGCTGATGCTGAGAGCTGATGGTGGACAAATGGAAGGTTATCTACTCGGCATTAATCTCCACATTTGCGCCGACAAATGTGTTGAAAGCCAAGCCTCTTAAATCTAATAATAAAAAGTGGTTTATGTCTGCTCTTCTCCAATAAAAGATGGCTCTCAAAAGATTAACTAGAGCAGTTTATAATCAGAAAGAATTGCTAATTCAATCTGCTCTCAAAACAAAATTGAGGAAGTTAAGGAGGGCCTATAGACAAGAATTATGAAAGGTTAAGATGGATTATTGGCAGGATTGTGGAACACATTGTTAATTGCTAGCAAGGCTAACAACTCTACGACCTTCTGGAGGATAATTAATCATCTTAAAATTGGAGAGAATAGAGGCTGCGGC
Organism: Pleurodeles waltl; assembly: GCF_031143425.1. Taxonomy (NCBI): domain Eukaryota; kingdom Metazoa; phylum Chordata; class Amphibia; order Caudata; family Salamandridae; genus Pleurodeles; species Pleurodeles waltl. Next base: position 600,617,566 of record NC_090442.1, on the reverse strand, counting down.
ACAAAATTCACAAAAAATGGCTGGGTGGATTATATTGCTTCCCTGTATTGTCCTTGTGTCACCTCTACTGATCACTGTCATTCTGGGGGAAACTGTACTTGTTACTTATGTAAGTCATCATGGGGAAATGAAGTAGAGAAAGGTGTATTGTCTCATATTAAGCTAAACAGTAATTCTGCCCCAGCAGCATTAATAAGTCTGGCACCTTTAAAGAAAGAAGAAGTAACCACTTTAATACAACAGATTAGATCAAATGGGGCCCTGGGTCCAAATGGCCTTCCAAATGCAATTTGTTTAGTAAATCCATAGGTGTGGGCTGAAGTTTTGACTCCCCTATGTAATGCTGTTTTATTAATGAATGTAGTTCTGGAGGCGTGGCAAGGAAGTGTTTTGCAACCCATTTATAAATGTGGCCCATCCAAAAATCTGGCTATTTGTAGATTAATAGCCTGAACAGATTTCAAGACAAAATTCTTTGCCTCCCGCCTACTGAAGGATTTGGAACAATGGGCCACGGCTATGCATCTAATCCCATTTAATCAATTAGACGTTCGTAAGGGTCAATCCACGGTTACTAATTTATTGACCGCAACCCTGTTAGCTGAAAGTGCAGTTTTAAAAAACGAAATCTCTATATCTGTTTTATTGATATAAAAGCTGCATTTGATTCTGTTCCATGAGCCACACTTTTGAAAAAAGTATCAGGATGGGGCATTCCTCAACATTTATTGGATGCTATCATCTCATTATACACAAATACTTAGGTGCAGGTCAAGTTAGGTGATGGTCTTAGTCTGACTCGGTGAGCTAAAACTTTTAATGGGCTTAAACAAGGGTGTAATCTTTTAATGGCAGATCTAAGTCAGCCTCTGGATAAGATGAATGCCCTTACTCCAAAAATTGCTATCTCATATAAAATACCTACAATACGTGGATGGCACGATTCTACTCAGTTAGACAAAGGCCTTCTGCGCCTCATTGATTCCATAGCAGAGATCCATATTAACAGACAGATTCTGAACTGGTTGATGTGGGCTAGAAAAAGGGATTCTACACACAGAACAGGTATTAGACAACCACACATTGAAACTCTTTCAAGATCTACAAGCAGAATACCAGCTGGAGTCGTCATAATTCCTTCATTACCTACAGCTGCAGCACTAACAAAGCCATATTGGATAACCTTCCCGGTGGCCTGGCTACCTTACCGATGTACAGTTATTTGGAATTGCAAGGCAACTATAAGGTACTGATTTTGGACCCTTATAAAATGCTGAGAGGAAGCTTATTCCAAACCTACGGCATCCCACCTCCCGCAAAGCTGGCAACCTCTTGTGCAAAAACTATTTACTGATGTTGAATGGGCCTCTCTCTTATTCAGCCATGATCATGGATTAAGAGAAGAAAAAAATTGAAGTTTAGCTACTTTAAAGTACTCCACGATTGGACCTGGAGACTGAATAAACTGCATAGGGCAAAGCTAATCACAGATGTAAGATGATGGAGGTGCTTATGAACAAACAGTATTATGATGCACATACTATGGTACTGTCCAACCTTATAAAACCTCTGGTCGAGAGTCTGGCAACAGCTGAAGGAAGCTAGTGATTTAAGAATAGTACAGCTACTAATACTCTCCTTGCTTCTTGGCGCTTGAGGTATTCCAGACATGTTTAACAGTAGGAAAAGATGGCTGGATTCAGCATTCACAGCTTCCAAGGTGTGCATAATGAAGCACTGGAAAACAAGAGTGCCTCCAACAGTGGAAGAATGGACTAAAGCACTGATGTTGATGGCATTCCACGAGTGCTTGATCTACAATCTGGAAAATAAGCTACACATTTTTAAGACATTTGGAGACTATATATTAAAAAGTTAATTTTAGGAAACCTGGAGATCCCATGAGAGGCCTCAGCCAAGAATACCATGTTTAGGAATGTTATTTTGAAGCAATATAACTGTTATACTGAGCAACAATATGCTAAAAATGTATTGTAGTTAAGATTGGTGAGTATGATATAGTTTATTTGGGAACATAGAGGAGATCAAATAGAATATTTGGGAACTGTTATACTAAACACCTGTGTGTATTCCGATTTATATGTAAATTAATGTATACATTAAAGCACTTAAAAAAAAAAAAAAAATGCTGCAAGAGGCCTTTTCCTAAAGTTCCCAACTGACAATTACCAACTGGACGTGACGTAGACCCAGCTGGTACCCTCTGCTGGACCTCCCAAATGCTCTTCCTGAGGTCCTGTTTCCCTTGGCTGTATCTAATTAGACTACTCCCACCACCCTTCAAAACCTGGGAATTAGAAGATGTTTGGACTTGCAGACCTCCGGCAGACAAGTACAGACTACTTCAGCATATCCTACCAACATGTGACCTTCCTGGGCTAAGAAATCAGGTATCTTCCACTCTGAGCTCCTCCTATAGCACCAGATCCTTTCAGTGGACCCTTGACGAAAAGGTATCCGGCCTTGTGGATCCCAACATCAGATACAGCCACAGCCGTACCTACTAAAGAATTCCAAGTTCCAAAAAAAGAGTACAAGTCTGAAGGTAATCATCTTGACCAGATGAAGGTGCAAAAAGTGAGAGGACTTCACTGGGTGCAAAATTCCTCCCATTCTAGGCTTTTCATGCTAGAACCAACTAAATCATCAGTAGCACACCCAGTACCTTTCAGACTTCATGAAAACTTCCTTGGGTACAGCCTGCTGCCGTGCTGAAGGATTATAAGTTTAAAAAAACAAAAAAAACAGGCCAGGCCTGGTTGGTGTATTCGACCAAGAGCTCCATTACGTTCAGCCTCAAATCGTGCTTCAGTCCTGGGCTACTGCAACCATTGACTACCATTGCCACTTAGCACTTTTTTGTGCTTTTTTCACTCAACTGAAATTTCATATCTTAGGTTCCCATTTTTGTCATTGTGGTGTCATTTTACTCAATTTTTCCATTTCAGTTTGGGATTTTTACTGTTTGGTGTTTTGACTTATTATTTTGGTGTTACATAAATACTTTACCCATTGCCATACTTTGTTCTTTGTGTCATAGCTACCAAAAGGTTGACCTTGGGTCATTATAGTGACCTTAAGGGTTCACCCGACAAAAGTTGTTATTCCTTGAGATGTGCAGTCGCCCACCCCAAATCTATTTTTTTTTTATAGTAGGTATGAAAGTTTTAAAAATCCTCAGCACTGTTGCACCCTGCATTAGTGCAAGGTCTAATAGCTTCCTAGTTGACAGGTAAATTTGCAGCCCACGCCCTCCACCCAACCAACCATTTACACTCCTTTTTGGTTTCACGAGACATTGTAGGCCATAGCCTCCATCTCATCAATAACTCTCTACAGAGCAGTGAGACAACCTGGTTGCACAGAACTTCTCGGGTGCAGTGTTCTGTGCGCATGGATTTTAGTGTCAGCAGCAATTGAAGTCAACTGTGATACGAGCACCTTACTTTGCTACCCAACATACTTCCTTCACAAATCTGGGGCAGTCTTATTTCCTAGGTAAAAGCTCAGAGAATTTGAAAGACTTTCAAAAGTATGTGAGACCACAGCTGTAGACAGTAGCGGATCAACATTGCTTTCAGTATCACGCTGCCAGAGTGTGTCACAGTTGGGCTGGATTCATGGACATTTTGCCCCAGCCCAATGCAGAGGATGACATTCAATCCCCCATCCTGTCCACCTTACCCCTTAGACTACGCCCATATAGTACCTCCTGGGTGAGTGGCACCCTTCTGTTTTGCACTTGATGCAGCCAGCTCACATTGTCTCAAAGAAGTACTGATCTTGGTCAGTCATTACCAAAGGCATGCAGGTTTGAATCTCAGCAGGGCACACTCGTCCTTCTAACCTTCTACAATAGACAAAATCAGTATCACTGAGGTGGATCATCATCTAAAGGTAGCTTTACTTGTGAAGGACTCAGTTTGTGTTGTGTGCTATATAGGCAGTCACTTTTATTACCGCTTTAATAATTTTCTGAGCTCACCGTTTGTAAGGTGAACTCCAATATTTTTACTCCGCTGCCAGAGAAGCTCAATAAATATAAGGTATTGCATTTCCTTATACAGAAAAATACAAGAAATTAAGCTGTGTCTCCCCTTCAAGGCTGTAAAACTACTTCACAAGGGTGATTTCACAAAGCCCTCATACTGACGTCCTTATGTATCCGTGTAGTTTACAAGTCACACTTTGTGTAGAGAAAATGTCAGTAAAACGTACTGAAATTTTGTGGATCACGTGTGGTATTTAAGATTTTGCTATATAGGTGTTTTGGTATTTTAGTTTGAATTAATACTAGCCATATGCCTCTTGCCCAGCCTAAAAACCTAGAAAACATTGTTTTTTTGGATAAATTGTATTTAAAACGTCCTGGGCTATCTGGTGTTTTTTTTTTTTTTTTTTTTTTTTTTAATGCCTTGAGTAAACAGAACTACAATGAAAATATGGTTTTGTTCATGAAAGACATTTTTTCAAACATGTGAAATTTAGTTGGGTTTTTGTGTGTGATATTTGCAAAAATAAAGCCTCACCTAAAATCATGCTAAATAACATAAGCAATTATTTACGCTAATTGCTCACACGTTTGTCTTGTAGATATCTGGTGTTCAACAAATTCAGTTCTCCTGATTTGAAGAAAAGTTTGACTGCAAATATTCAAAAAAAGATGGAGGAACAGACTGAACAGTTTGTGATCATTTTGAAAAGATTTGTTTTTTGTACATTGAAAGGTGTAATGCAGCTTTATAAGACTCGACTACTCGAGAAATTAATTCCATCTTGGAAAATCTGTTTTGCATTGATTTTAAAAATTGGATTTTAATATTAGTTCAATGAATTTTTGTACAAGGGTTGATGACTGGCTCCTGTATGCATTGTAAATTGTGAATTTATAGCTGTCTTATATTTGGAGACAGTTTCTTATTTTCATATTCAATCATGTAACTTTTTGTAATTGAAATAAAGCAGATGACGCTTTCCCTTTTAATATAACAAAATAAAGGGACTGCATATCTCTTCCAATGCAAGTTGCTTTTATTATGAATTGGGATTAGTTTAGCAAATACAATTTCTGTCGGGCATGGATATTTGTAACTAAAGTTTTAGTTGTTTGCATATTTATTTAAGTAACTTCAATTCTCACATTTGTTTTTGTAAAAACTCATAACAGTTATTGTATATTATTCATAACTTCAAGGGTGCATATTCTTCATACACCATCGGTCATACCAAACCAAAATGCCCCAGTGGTGTTTAGGAACATCCGAACTTTAATCATCAGGATTTCACAGTTCAACTTGGTAAAGTACCTAAAGTGCAGACGATAAATAGAGATTATTTCTCCAATTTGTACATAGATTTAATAGGTTTGTGAACGTTCATAAAAAGTTGATATTGTTGAAATGGAGATTGTTTTTTGAAATAATTATTGTTTTTTATTTGTATACTCCCACCGTCTCCCCTGAAGCTTATTTACATACTTTTATAGTCAAAAGGGAAGTTGACTTAATTGTTCTGGTAAATTTTGCTCAGCTACAAATTGGTATTGTTGAGATGTAATTTTCAATTGTCTTAACAAAACATTGATCTGCACTGATGTAATTTGAACTCCTGTCGCTGCAATAAACTTTACCTAGATCATTGTGTGGTTCTTTCATTTCCTGTTTGAATTGTTGGTGCCTTCTTGATTATAAAAGTTGTGACAAACGTTCAATAAAACGACTTGTCAACCAGATTTTGAAGCAATTTGTTTTCCCTTTGCTTTCAATAATGTTTGTTGATCGACAAACGTTGCAAGTTTGCATTAAACTTTAAATACAAATGTAACATTTAAATAAATGCATAATTGAGCAAGTATACAGAAAACTGAATTAAGTACAGCTAGTATTATGAGCAATTGAAACACAACATATGCTCGCTATTGGGACAGATATTCCTAGAAGGAAATCTCTTTATTCCCTCATGTATTTCCTTAAAGAAGTGCTCAATATAGGCTTAAAACTTGACATGTGCGAAATTTTCAATCACATTTGTGTAACTTGTGCAAGTTTACTCTATGCAAATTATGAAATGTCGGAAATTATTCTTGTGTGAAGCTTTGCATAATTATTTGCTGCAGAAGACAGGTCGGAGCATATCATATTTATATCAAGTGTCATATTTGGGACCGGTTCAAGCGGAAAATGTGCCGAAAGATGCATTTTCTCTGTGAACTAGTCCCCTTGTCTGTAACTTAACTGTTTTTAAACGCAGGTACACCCTAACATTCAATTTTCATTTGAGATATTCCAAAGTGCATATCACATAATTTTCCCTATGTGGGTGCATCAAGCCTTATATTTGTTTTGATCATTTTTTTAGAAGGTGACAAGTATAGGGTAACCATCAATAACCCTTAGAGGTCGACACAGATCTTTGGAATCAGATAAGAGTGAGATGGTTAACAACAATGAAATCAAATCAATAAACATCACCTTTCATATTGGAGTCAGTTACCTTCCACACACCATGACCCATGTGGCCATGAATCACCACACCAGTTTAGTAAAGTTCAAACATTTATAGCCCTTTAGATTAACAATGCTAAGATCATGTAAACAAAACGCAAGACCAAATGATAAAAGTACATGAATAAGTCAGGCTGACCAAACATTTGGAAGAATGTCAGCCTAGTCAAAATGTTTATCATTACGCATTCAGGAACCACCCCGCAGAATAACAATAATAGCAAATGAATAATAGTCACCGAATACATTTAGTTATTGCAGATTAATTGTTTACAATCAATTTATAAAACAGTCAAATTTAGAATATGGCATCCCTAACTATTACTCTAATCAGATAAGCATGTTTGGGCTTCATGCAAAAAGGAAGGAAGACAAAAATGAGTTTGGAAAACATAAAAAAATCAACAAGAAAAACAATTTCATATTTGGTTATACCTCTCCTAAATGGATCAGCAGGCAGCGATGTCTAGTCATTGGAGCACCTTCTGGTCATTGTCATTGGTCAGCGACAACATACAATACAGTTCAGTAACGTTTGGCCTTAATGCATCTGAAAAGTCAGTGGCAGAAAGCTAAAACACAGCACTTTATTTACTAGCAGAAGTAAAAGCACATCTGTCCAGTCGGGGGTTGCCGGTTCATATGATTGCGAGCTCTCTTTTGGAAAATAAAATTTATTGAATTTCATAAATCAAAGTTTCAGTTCCATAAAGGACACAGTATGATTTTTCATTATCAATCTTCTTTCTTTGCTTAATTCCACTTAGAATATACGCTTGAACATTTGCAAGTTGCAGGAAACTTAATACAGCGGTGCTGCATAATTTTGGTGGCTAAGATAAGAATACGGCCATTATAGAACTCAACTTCGGAGTGCCTCCTTTAACTAAAGTTTGTATGCACATGTTTGTGTGGGGGGCAGAGGGAGCTGTTCAGGCGTGGCTCCTCCGCTATGGCGGAGGAGCAGCGTCGCCACCCCCCTCCAGTAGCAGCAGCTGCAAACCTATTACTACAAAACGATAATAAACTATGTTTATTATTTTGTAGTAAAAGGGACGGGGCCACGGGCTGTGATGAGCACTGTGCGGGAGTGCATAGCACTGCCCCCTCAGTGTGCATGTATGTTTGGCCGGCCAAAAACACATGCGCACTCTGCTCTCTCCAGCACAGCACTGTGTTGCCGGGCTGGAAAGAGCAAGCACAGGCTCCCAGTCTGCCTGGAAACGCCCTTGCTGGGTGCTCCCAGCCAATCTTAATGCTCTGAGCAGCATCTGGATTGGCTGCAGGGCAGGATAGGAGCCTGTGCCTGCAGTCTGCAGCAGAGGAGCGGTGCAGTGGTGGCGACCGTGACGATGCAGGTAAGTGTTTTTTAATTTTTTTTAATTCCCCCCCACTCACCCCTGCGCTCCACCTCACCCCTACGAAGCACCGCGAGCCGCTCCTGGAGCTGTTCCAGGTACACCAGTGGCTGGACCAAAATTAGATTGCATTAATGGACTACACCTGTTATGTGAATCTCTGCTAAATTTCGTTGTGCGATAGAAAAATAAAATTTCAGTTTTCTCTTGTTTGGTACTCTCTGATTTTTAAAACACCTGTAGTTCTCTTAATATCTAAACATATTTACTCAGTGTAATTATCTGGTTCGTGCCCTTATTTAGGGAGTGCACTATTCTATTTATACTACCACCTGTTTTCTGTTACTGCTGATCAAAAGAACCAAATTTACTCTTGAGAGCCCTGCAACAATCTGCTGCCAACATACGCTGCTTTATACTGCAGAATTATACTCTCAACTTACTTCGTAAATATAAACTCATCATAGATACAGTCCAATATTAAATACTATCCTAATCTCTTAAATAAATATAATTCGTCATAGACACTGATTCATATCACCTTTTACCCTTTTAAATGTTCTTACCTATGGATAACACGTAGTATCCATTAAATAAAGAAACAGTCTCAAAGAGGTTCTTTGTAATGTCGCCTAATACAGATTACAGCAGCTCTGTGGAAAAAACATAAATATCAATAGACCTGATGAAAATAACAGCTTGACCAGCAAACCATGCTTTCTGTCCTAGGATTAGGACGAATATTTCTGCAGTGTAATTGAGTAGCAGAATTAATAAATAACTTTTTTTTCTGCTACTGGTATGTGCAGCATCTGCAGCGGAGGTTGACAGCAGAGGAGAGGTTCAGGAAAATAGTTGGAGTCAGTGGGGACAGCATGGACAGTAACTGGGGGGCGGGGACTAGGGAGTGGCTGGGCATACTCACGTAAGCAAAGCGGTATAATAATGGATTGCTTAATAAAATATCACTATGAGGTTGAAAGGGAAGAATCCACTAGTTCTCAATGAAAGAAGAAATAAAGGCATCTTTGACTGTACTTTATGAAAAAACGACCCTAATAAATATAGCCAACCGATGATACACAAAAAAAGTTAACTCTTCAGCCTCACAAAGAAGTTCATTGGTGGAAAAAGTGCTTTATCCCCACACCAAAAAGTCATAGATCTAAACAAAGTCATGTTTATTTTTTTTAGTATAACCAACCCTTTTAGAGATTTCTCTCCTAGGAAAATAAGAAAAATACATATTTGCTTTTGGTGCAGGATGTGTGCCTACAAAGTGCAAGGCTTGAAACTGTACTATTATTAGAAGTCCATTGTCTAAACACTAAGAGCTTTATTTCTCGTAGCGACTTCTAGTTGCAGATTCCTCATCTTTTAAAAATTTCCCCAGTGTCGGACATGATCCGGAAACGTTTCATCAGTACCTCTGCACGCCTATCGGTTGCACATTGTGATTCCGCACTGACGCCATCCTGTTCTAGGAATGATGTATGAAGCCTAGATAGGTGCTATTCCTTTTCTTTCTGTGCCACCTGATGAAGATCCAGAGCTACCTTTTGTCTCTTAAAACCTTTCTTACTTTGATGAAAAAAACCTCTTTTCGTTGTGCAAGGGACTCGTCCCCTCCTGAAACAGGTTTTAAGCCCTGTAAGGACTGTTGCAAACGAAGATCTGTCATTGACCCTCTTCAGATATGCCCATGATGCCTGGGGTCAAGCTAAGACTCAAGGCCTGCAGTGACTGCATGTCAATGAACCCAAAGGCCATAAGAGACCGCAGTGTGAAGCTTTACATCGCCAAGCACCATACGACTCCCCCAAGACCTGTTCAGGTTGAATGTTATGTCCTGTTCAAGATTCAGATGTCGCAGGAGTTGTTCCAGAGGTCAGTCTTCGCCTCAATCAAAGTCCTCAGGAAAGTTGAAGAAAATACAAGAAATCTGAGCAGGACTCTGCCTCTTCCCACCACTCCCATGAGAAGGTTTAAGGGTGGCACCATTTGTCTCAATCTTGTTCCTGGAGTCTTTTGACTTCAGAGCTGATCACTCAACTTGTTTCGGCACTACCCAAGGTTCTGTGGCCATCTGCCACTCCTAAACCATTCAAAGAGTTCAGCAAGGCCATGTTATGACTCTGGATCCTTGCTGACTTCCTCTTGTGTGCCTCGAGGCCACATGGAGCCAAGAGGTTCTCCACCTGGATTACTGCCGATGGGTTCACCCTCTGCACCAGCTGGGACCTCTGAGCCCAGATGAGGGCTGTCTCTGGCTCCAGTCCCAACTCTGCCTCTGGTGCTGCGGTCTACACCGGTTCCCAGTACTTCAATACCAATGCCAATTCCATTGATGCTGGAAGACGAAACTCCAATTGTCCTTACCGACATAAGAGTAGAGGTGCCATCAAGTCTCTATACGCCTCCTTAAAGATGAATGTACATCCTGCATTCCCTGTTCTGCACAGATTTGGACAGTGACTACGATACAGGTGATGAGATCTGCCAACCATATCATGAGGAGAATAGGTATGACAACCTGCAGGAGGCTAGTGGCCTTAGTCAGCTCCTCTCACCCCTTGGTCCAGACACTGAGGAGAGTGCTTCTTACGCCACAGTGATGTGAAGGGCTGTCAAAGTCCTAAACCTCCAGCTCCCCACCTTTGATATCAAGACTAATGTCTTTACAGAAGTCCTTCAGGCAAGGAAAAACAGCCACTGAGCCCCTCTTACCTTTTACAGAAGTCCTTACCCACACCTTGTTATGTTATTTCAACCAACATCCAGTTCACAATTAACCTTCATAAGCCTTGGAAAAGTCTGAGGCCTGTGAGCCCTAAAGGGGTGAAATGTGTGGCTGAGTTATCAATCAATCATAAAGTATAATTGAGGGTTTTAATATAAGATGTTCAGGTCATCAGAATTAGGCATTAGAGTAAAGGATGGGATTTCTTTAATCCTGTAATTTGTATATATTTATGGTTTTGTATGGGCACATATTCTGAGGTAATTATGAAATAACTTGGATCAATTCAGAATTTCTGTTAAAACTTAACCATTGCTCTTGTCTCTGTGCTGGAAGTGAGGCTTGCGGTGTGTTTTATGGCATGGTTGTTCAACCGTACCATGTGATACACTCGCAAAACGGTTTTGGGTCCAGTCAAGCTCTTTTGTGAAACCTTAAGTTCAGCCCTGGGTATCTGTGGCTTCAAGCAGCAAGGCTTAAACAAAGCAACTAGTATAAAGCATTTAGCAGCAGCAAACAATGAAATAATAAATTCACACAGCACAAAGGAAATCGAACACCAATTTATAAAAATAGATTATATTTTTATGAATTTTTAAACACCAAGATGAGCAAAATCCAACATAGGGTTTCGGAGATTTAGATTTTCAAGTAAAACATAAATCTCAGCATTTTAGTTCAAAGTGCAGACAAGCATTGATAACCTTAAAATTTAGAAACTTTAGAAAAGTTTAAAAGAGCTGTGTTTAACTACTCCTGAGTGGGGCGACCAAAATCAACTGGGAGAAGATCAGGGGGGACACTGAGGAGTATTTGGACAGTTACCTGATCATCAAAGCAGTCCAATTCCACATTTTACATCAAGACCGCCATAGAATTCAATGGAGTGGTCCTGATGCTGGGGATACAGGATGCTCTGGGTGCTGTGCGGTCGACGGGGTGTTGCAGTTATTCCACGGGTAAGATGGGGTGACTTTGACCACAGGGGTCAGTGCCCCTCAAAGTCTTTTTGAGCCAGTAGAATGCCAACTGCAGCTGGGCTACCAATCTTTGTACACCGCTTATCCAGCGGTGTCCTTTGGTGAAGGCTGGAGTCCCTCTTTGCTGACCAACCTAGACTCCAATGACACTCCTGGGTCGAGCAGACTTGGGTGTAACTTTTTGCTGTTGAGAATCGGTCTCTTGGGTCACCCAGCGGCAGTCAGCTGCGATTCGCAAGAAATGGCTACTGACTTACCTGATTGGGCTACTTCAGCTTAGATGTCCCTGGTGCTGGTTCCAGGAGATTACCAGACTGACTCTAGGAATCACTGCTTTGGTCTAGGGAGCAACCTTTCCACAACCCACAGGCCCCCTTTTGCTAGTACAAGATGCACGGGTACAGCACAGCAGTGGGTGCAGCCTCTTGCTAGGTCCAGGCGTAAGCAGGGCAGTCCTTCAGTCTTCTCCAGTTCTGTTGTGATCCGAGGTTCAGGGTGCCAGGGGTGCCGCATTTATGCCCAGAAAGTGCCCTTGGAGGATGATGCAGCCACTAGCCAATTGGATGCCGGGATCTATCCCACCCTGTAATGACATCCAGCTATGTGTGGTATCTAGCAATACTAGAGTGCGCTATTCTGCCCACTCCCAAGGTGTCGGAATCCATCCTTGGAAGTTAGGGGCTTGGTAGCCCATCCTAGAAGTATGGTTGTCTGTAGGAAACCTATTTGGACACTGATCTCCCTTCTCTGTTCCAGCCACCAACCTGTCTACCTGAACAAAGGGGCAATCCTTCAGGAATTTGATTACCATTTGCCCACCAAAGGGGGCTTCACCTTTTGGGCCAACACCCTGAGTTACCTTCCTACAAGAGGAAGGTAACTACTCTCCATTCACACGACTATCCAGGAGGGCAGGCTGTCTGGTGGCCAGCAGCAGTGCAAGGCCCCTTGAGAAACTTAAATGACATTAAATTTGACTTCTGCAAAAAGAACAAATGATTGGCAGAATGCTGAACAATGTCAAACATTCATCCCCAGTCACAGATCTGGGCATAAATCCATTGTTTCTTATGCTTGCCACCCATTTCCAGTTTCAACCCAGCCATATGCAAATCATTCTTGACCCTACTCCCCATGGGAACAGTCAAGCCAGAGTGGCCATGCCAGATCCTCCCTGGACCGGAAACAAACAGCCTAGGACCGATTTCAGGTTATCACCCCTCATCAGCCAGGCTAGCCAGTGGCAAAAAAAGCATGAGACTCACATCTGGGCATACCCTACCTACTTACGGCGACAAATGCAAAAAGAACAAACAAAAGATTGAATGCTGAACAATGTCAAGCATTCACCCCCGTCACGGATCTGGGTCTGAATCCATAGATTTTTTTTTACACACCACGCCATTCCAGTTTGGACCCAGCCATATGCAAATCAGTCTTGACCATGCTCCCCATGGGAACAGCCCAGCCTTATGTAACAGCCCAAACTGCCAGTGCAGGTTCACCCTAGACCGGAAATGAGCATTTTAGGACCGGTTTTGGGGTATCATCCTCCATCAACCAGGCTAGCTTGAATCCAGTGGCACAGCAAGCGTAGGACTCACGTCTGGGCATACCCTTTCCACTTCCGGCAACCAATGCAAAAAGAACAAATGATGGACGGAATGCTGAATAATGTCCAACATTCATCCTAGTCACAGATCTGGGCCTAAATCCATTGTTGTTTTGCTCGCCACACCATTTCTATTCTATTTGCATTCAATTCGACTTCGGCATCAAGCTGGGTTTAACTCTGTGTTAGCGAATAGGGGCTTATTTACAAGCTGTGTGCGCCGCCGGTGCGTCTCTTTTTGTGACATACCGGCAGTGCATATTGCAGGCCCATATCTACAAGGCCATGCAAAGCCACTTTCTATGGCTTTTCATGGCTCTTAGAAATGGGGTCTTTGGTTGGCAGCCAGGTTACCCCCTGTCCAAGCAGGGACCTTCACTCTAGTCGGGGTAAAGGAGAATCACCCTCAGTTAACCCCCTCCCACCCCCTTGGTAGCTTGGCACGAACAGGCAGGCTTAACTTCAGAAGCAATGTGTAAACTATTTGTACCAACACACACAGTAACTCAGTGAAAACACTACAAAATGACACAACACAGGTTTAGAAAAATAGGTAATATTTAAACGAAACAACCAAAACGACAAAAATCCAACATACAAAAGTCAAGTTATGAATTTGTAAAGATTAAACTCAAAAATAGCGCTTAGAAACACAAAGGCCCTCATTCCAACCCTGGCGGTCATAGACCGCCAGGGTGGCTGTCCACGGAAGCACCGCCAACAGGCTGGCGGTGCTTCATTTGGTATTCCGCCCCGGCTGGGAGAATCCTCCATGGTGGCGCTGCAAGCAGCGCCGCCATGGGGATTCCGATCCCCTTCCCGCCAGCCTGTTTCTGGTGGTTTTCACCGCCAGAAACAGGATGGCGGGAACGGGCGTCCTGGGGCCCATGGGGGCCCCTGCACTGCCCATGCAACTGGCATGGGCAGTGCAGGGGCCCCCTAACAGGGCCCCATTATGCTTTTCAAAAAGCGCGACGGGTGCTACTGCACCCGTCGCACACCTGCAACACCGTTCATTCGGAGCCGGCTTCAGTGTTGCAGGCCCTTTCCCGCCGGGCCGGCAGGCGCTCCCTTGGCGGGCGCCCGCCGACCCAGCGGTAAAGTCTGAATGGCCCCCGCGGTCTTCTGACCGCGGAGCGGCCAATTGGCGGTCCAAGTTTGGCGGGCGGCAACCGCCGCCCGCCAAACTTAGAATGACCCCCAAAATGCTTCGGTGAGGTGATAACACCGCGTTGTAACAGAGTCGTTCCCAACAATCCGACACCAGTGGCGCCGGGCGCGGAGTCATGCAGACCGCCAGGTACAGTACCTTAATGAAATGTGAGAACAAGCCGGTGCATGAAGTCGGGGATCTCGGCGTCGCTGGATCCAAGGCGGCGTCAGTTCCGGTGCTGCAGGGCAAAGGATAGGAGTGTCACGAAGAGGCGTCGGGTCCTTGCTGAGCAGTGGAGGTGAGGCGGCATTGGTGTGAAGCACTGTATCCGCTCACTTCGGGCAGAGACGATATCTGGCTGTCACGACATGGTGCGGCGAATTCCATGGAGTCGCGGACTTTGGCATAGCTGAAGCCGTGTTGGGCCTGCGACGGTAGTCGCACTCCAGCGAACACCACAGCTTCGGTTGCAGGCTGCGTCACGGGATTCGGCAGCGACGTCGGTCGTCCGAAGTCAGTTTTCTTGGATTTTCACTAGCTTCTCCCTTTAAGGGCCCAGGGACTGGATAGGGCACCACTTGTCAGGGCAGGAGTCTCAGCAGAGAGTCCAGGTGCTGGTAGAGGAAGTCTTTGATGGCCCTGAGACTTCAGAACAGGGGGCAAGCTCAGTCAAAGCCCTTAGAGATTCTTCTCAAACAGGAATATACCACAAAGTCCAGTCTTTGTCCCCTTTCACAGGCAGAAGCAGCAACTGCAGGATAGCCCAACAAAGCAAAGTCACAGGCAGGGGCCGTACTTCTCCTCAGCTCTTCAGCTCTTTTCCTTGGCAGAGGTTCCTCTTGATTCCAGAAGTGATCTAATTTTCAGGGGTTTTTGGGTCCACTATTTATACACCTTTCTGCCTTTGAAGTAGACAAACTTCAAAGTCGCAAATTGGAATGTAGGATGGTGTCCCTGACACCATCTGCGACTCGCAAGGGGGTTGCAAAGACCCACCTCATTAATATTAATGAGGTGAGTCGCAATTTGCGACCCCCTTGAGACTTGCAGCACTCACAGGGATGGTAGCCTGCTGGAGACAGCAGACCACCATCTCTGTGACAGCTTTTAAATAAAGCAGTTGTTTTTTTTTGTAATGCAGCCAGTTTTCCTTAAAGGAAAACGAGATGCATTACAAAACTAAAAAATGTTTGCAGTTCCATTCACAAAGGAGAAGGGGTCCTATGGGGACCCCATCCCTTTTGCGAATGGGTTACCACCCATTTCAAATGGGTGCAAACTGCGATTGCTTTGCGACCGCGTTTGCGGTCACAAAGCAATCTGGCATTGCACTGCGACACGCAATTAGGAAGGGGACTCCCCTTCCTAACTGCAACTCGCAAACCCGTTTTGCGATTCGGTAACCAGGTTACCGAATCGCAAAAGAGATTTTGTGCATTGCCAAGTGCAGTTTGCACGTCGCAAACAGCGAAATTCACTGTTTGCGATGTGCATCTAGAACCAAAATGATCTTTGTTACAGGTAAGTACTGTTTCCAGAATGTATCACTTTCAAGTATCAATTGCACTTTGGTTATAAATCGATCGTAAATATATTTTTAAGTAAGCAACACTTTTCAAAGGCAAAAGTAGACACAGTGCAAAAATCATTGAAGGCAATGCAGTCCTGGTGAGGAAAAGTACGAGAACAGTTTGTAGGTAAGTACTCGTCTTACGGTTCCAGCCTTTGGGGGTTCTGGTGTCCACAGAGCAGGGTTCAGGGGGACACCAAGAGTGCGCTACCAGCAACACAGTGCCGGCCAAATGCAGAGGTCAAATGTGGTGTTGGGCGTCCAGTGGAAACCAATGGAGACTGGGGCAAGTAGAAAGAAAGAGGTTTGCAGGTAAGTACCTGCAGCTTCAGGGCACAGACACTGGGGTTTAGATCAGCACCGGGGAGGACACAGGTGAGTACCAAACATACACACTCAGTGGCAGGGAGGCAGCAGGGCGCAGCTTGCAAACACAACATTGGGTGTCCAATGCAATTCATTGAGGATCTTGGGGTTCTGCAGGCTGCAAGCTTGATCCAGTGAGTTGGATGAAGGAGATCAGTGGCTGAGCAGGTAAGTTGGGATGCCACTGGATGTCGGTGGACTGTTGGCTAGGTTCCCCAAGGCCAGGGGGCTGCGGTTGCAGGGGTACCTTTTGGCGTAGGGAAATCTTCACTGGAGCCAGTCACGGTCATAGGGGGTCCTCTGGATTCAGGCTGCAGGCGTCATCGTGTTGGCCCAGAGGAGTCAACCCACTTTGAGGTCGAAATCTCAGGGGGACATTCTCTGGACCGGTAGGACCCTGGACTCGGGCTGTGAGCGTCATGTGCAGAGTGGGTAGGACTTCCGGATCCACAGGGCACTGGTGTCCTTGTTGGAGGTTTTTATGTGGACAGGGCCGCTGTCCTCTGGAGTCCCAGGTCCTTAAGAAGGCAGGCATCCTCTGAGGGTTTCTAGAGGCCGTTGGTCCTACAGGATGAATTGTCTTTTGTAGCACGAGTCTTGAAGCTGCAGACAGGCTGGTAGGGCTGGGACCAAGTCAGTTGTTGTCTGGAGTCTTCACTGCTGGTGCAGCTCTTCAGTCCTTTTTCTTCTTTAGGTCACCAGGAATCTGAAGAACGAGGTTTAGGGGTGCCCCTCAATACTAGATTTAGGGACATTACAGGGGTCAGTGAGCAGTAGCCAATGGCTACTGACCCTAAGGGTGGCTACACCCTTTCTGTGTCCACACCCTTTGGGGAGGAGGGGCCCATTCCTTACCCTATTGGCTAACATCCTCTGAAACAAGATGGAGGATTCTGAAGAGAGGGGTTCACCTCAACTCTGGGCACCTTAGTGGTGGTCCCAGCTGGAGTGGGCACTCCTCTTGTTTACTAATTTTCCCACTGGACCTGCCACCAAAAAGTGGGGCTTGTTCTGGAGGACAGGCATCTCCACTGGCTGGAGTGCCCTGGGTCAGCATAATAAAAGGCAGGAGCCTTTGAGGCTCACCACCAAGTGTTGCTGTTCCTGCAGGATGGAGGTGTGAAGCACCTCCACCCAGAGCAGGCTTTGTCTCTGACTTCCGAGAGCACAAAGGCTGTCACCTCATGAGGTCAGAAACTTGTCTGGGGGTGGTAGGCTGGCAGAGACTGGTCAGCCACACACTAGAGAGTTGGTTGAATTTCAGGGGACATGTCTCAGATGCCCTCTGTGTGCATTTTTTCAATATATCCAACACTGGCATGTGTGTGGGTTTATTGAGCTGAGAAGTTTGATACCAAACTTCTTAGCATTCAGTAAAGCCATCATGGAGCTGTGTAGTCTGCAGTGACAGATTCCCAGGTCATGTACTCAGTACGACTTCACTGTACTTACAATGCCCAAGAATGGACTTAGACACTGTAGGGGCATATTGCTCATGCAGATGTGCCCTCACCTGTGGTATAGTGCCCCCTGCCTTAAGGCTGTAAGGTTTTCTAGAGTGGTGATTTACCTTTGCCACAGTCAGTGTTTTGTAGGCATGGCACCCAGGGAGGGGTGCCATGTATGTCGACTTTACGTTTTTCTCTACACCAGCACTCTCTGCAATCTGCAATTGTAGTGTGCCTGTGTTTGGTGAGGGGTCCCTTAGGGTTGGTATAATACATGCTGCAGCCCTTTGGAGACGCTCTCTGACCACATGGCCCTTGGTACCACTGGTACCTTTTACAAGGGACTTAGCTATGTGCCAGAGGTGTGCCACTTGTGGAAGCAATGGCACAGTTTAGCGAAAGAACACAGGTGCTAGTTCCTGGTTAGCAGGATCACAGCACACACTCAGTTAAGTTAGCATCAGAGATCAGGCACAAAGTGGGGGGGGGTGACCATGCTAAAAGGGGCCCTTTCCTACAGGAGGATGATCATACTCCTGCACAAAACCCTGAGCCTGGTGGTCTCCAAGATGACTAGGGATGGCAATACATGTTCCTTGCGGGCTCCATGGATGGTACCCCCTACAACCTGATTAGTATAGGTTTCTCCCCACCTTGGCCTGTTCTACACTAGTGATCCTCAGGGAGCTCCTAAGCTCCCCGCCTTGCAGGGTGACAGTGGCAGGGGGAGATTTCAGTGACATCATGGATGCATAAGACTGGTACAGGCCCAGGGATGGCCCCCAGATGATGGGGAGGGGTTTGACTGAGAAGACTGGTACTTAGAGGCTTCTGGAGAATGTGGGATCCTGACGCTGCGAATATACACATGCAGTAGGAGCACATGGTTCAATGTCCTGCATTCCTCCCAGCCCCTGACCTCTTGCACACAACAGGGACACACAAGGGATCTCTGATCATGCCCCAGTAATGGTGTGGTTTGGCGCTCCTCCAGCAGGGTAACGCCCCAAGTGGCAGCTTAATGCATAACTCCTTACTGATGAGCACTTCTCTGCACACTTGACTGCTGAGGGGAGGGCCTTTCTTGGCCTTAATAAGGGTACAGTTGATTCGGCCAGGGTGAAATGGGGGGGCCTGCAAGACCTCCATGCAGGAAAGGGCCTGCTCCTATGCCAGGGTCAAAGACTGCAAGCCGCTGACCAAGATTACTGAGTTCAAAATGTCTGTCGCAGGAACGTAGGGCGAGTGGTCACCAGACACCTCAGATGCAGCACGACTTGACCCTTGACAGGGCCTCTCTGCGCCAGCTGTGCTTCGAGGAGGCCCATAATTGCTGGATGGCCTCCACACAAAAATCCATGAATGGGTGGACAAATCGGGCACGCTCTTGCATTGGCTAGCCATGAAGAACACAGTCCAGGGTGGTGCCCAGAGTGCTTGATGGGGCTTGGGTGTTGGTTAGAGGAATCTGTGGAGATTGCATCTGTCTTTGCACAATATTTTAAGGTGTTATATGTGGAACATGCCCATCGGGGCTGTGAGTCTGCTGGCCACAGATATGCCATTGTCTCAGCTGTCAATAGCAAACAAGGACGCCCTTGAGCAATCGCCCATTCTCAAGGAGGTGGGTGAGGCATTACTGGATCTCAACTCAGGGAAACCCCCGTGTCCGGATGGTTATCTAGTGGAATACTGCCGTAAGCTCCATCTGGAAATCCTTCCCCCTTGTTTGATCTCCAATGGCTGCTTCCCACCGGAGATGGACCTGATGATGCTTGTTGTTCTGCTAAACCCAGTACAGAGGTCAAGCTCTATGCCAGTTTATTTGCTAACCGCCCTTTGAGGGTGTTACCCCATTTGGACAACCCGGACCAGTGCGGTTTTGTTAGAAATTGGGTCTTTAGTTGGCAGAGGTATACACCCTTGTCCAAATAGGGACCACAATCCTAGTCAGAGTAAATCACAACATAATCCAGATTATCTTGTGGCCACCCTCCAGTAACTTGCCACTGAGCAGGCAGATTTAACTTAGAAGGCAATGTGTAAAGTATTTGTGCAGAACTTATACAGTTACACAGTGAAGACACAACACAGTTTTTAAAAAAATAGAGAATATTTATTTGAATAAAATACTGTTGAAACAATGAAAATCCAATGTACACAAGCAAAGTTATGAATTTTTAAAAATTAAATCCAACTAAAGCGCCTAGAAAACACAATAGCTCCAACTGGGGATATCACGGCATCATTGACTGAGTCGTTCTCAACAATCCAACACCACCTGTGCCGGTCACGGAGTCACACGGACCCCTAGGTACAGTACCTTTTGAAAACCAAGAACAAGGGCGTCGCACGGAGTCTAAAAAAGGCGTCACCGAAGTTGGTGCGGCGTCAGTCCCTTACGGCTCCAGAGAAAAGGGGTGTTGGTTCCTTGCTGCGAAGGTGAGGCGTCGATTCCATCCGGATACAGGGGGAGATGATGCAGCATCATCCGCGAAATGTCGATTCCTTGTGACCCAGTGGGGTCGCTGGTCCGTCAGGACGTGATGTGTCGACTTCACAGTGTCGCGATGACCCTGAGTGACGTCAGCAGAGTCACAGCAATGTCGGACTTGCGTTGCAGGCTGCGGTCGTTGTGTGCAGCGAGATCCACAGAGCGGGAGCAGGCGTCCTCGGCACTGAAGTCATTGCCAGAGTCGCTGGAGTCAGGTACTAGCTAAAAAGCTAGTAATTGAAGTCTTTGCTATCCCTGAGACTTCAGAACAGGATGCAAGCTCAATCCAAGCCTTTGGAGAGCACTTATTGGGAAAGGCAGGCTCCTTCCAGCACAGTCAGAGGCCAGCAGGGCAGAAGACCTTCTCAGCAAAGAAGTCCAGAGAGCCCTTTAGGCAGTCTGGCAGGTCTTCTGGCCGAGCTCAGGTTCAGATCCAGAAGTGTCTGAGTTGGTGGGGTCAGAGACCCAGTTTATTTAGCCCAGAATGCCTTTGAAGTGGCAGATACTTCAAAAAGTTGTTTTGAAGTGCACAAGTTCCCCTTTCAGCCCAGTCCAGTCTGCCAGGGTCCCAGTGTGGGTTATCAGTCCTTTGTCTGAGGGCAGGCCACTGGCCTGTGAAATATAAGTGTCAGGCACTCCACCCTTGCAGCCCAGGAAGACCTATTCAGTATGCAGATGTGATCAAGTGTCATGTATTTGTGGTTGTCTGGGTGAAATGCACAAGGGAGCTGTCAAACAGCACAGACCAGACGTTGATTGGAGACCGGCTGTAAGGCACAGATGGTTTTATGTGCAGAGAAATGCTCACCTTTGAAAAGTGCCATTTCTAAAATAGTAATATAAAATCCAACCTCATCAATAAGCAGGATTTTCTATTACCATTCTGACCATACTAAATATGACCTGGTTACCCCTTTCAGATCAGAATCTACCACTCAAAAAGTATACGAGGGGAGTCCTAATGCTAGTCTATGAAAGCAGGAGACCTCAGAGTAGTGGAAAATGAATCTAGGAGTTTTTCACTACCAGGACATATAAAACACATATGTACATGTCCTGCCTTTACCTACATAGCACCCTACCCTATGGGTTACCTAGGGCCTATCCTTGGCCATAGATTCTGGGTTTACATGAGGGTCCTGCATGTGACCTCACAGGCGCATACAGGACCCTGTAGCCTTATCCCCTAAATTTCCCATCAGGTGAGGCACTAAACAGGGTTGTCCCCTTCCCCCCTCCTTTACTCACTAGCCATTGAGCCCCTGGTGCCCTGGGTGCAATGCGATGCACAAGTTTGGGCCTTTGATTGGGGACTGACGACTGAATACAGGCTAGCCCTATACCAGTGGCGGCCGGCAGCTTTAGAAGGGGGGGGGAGGGGCAGGGGGCGGGCGGGACACACACACACACACACACACACACACACCCACACACCCATTCATACCATTCAAACATGCACGCACGCACCAAACATTCATTTTAAAAGATCACACACACTCATTCTTGCACGCACATCCATTAACACTCATAACATGCACGCGCGCACCAAACATTCAATTTAAAACATCATACACACACACACACACACACTTACCTTCAGCCTCCAGGTCCCAGGAGGGTTGGGACTGCTGCCTTCCCTCATTGGCAGACTTTAGGTCAGCCAATGAGGGAAGGCAGCAGTCCCAGCCTCGTCACAGAGTGGGATGGGGTCAGTGCGACTGCTGACCCCACCCCACTCTGTGACGAAGTGTCACCGATTGACGCTCGCCCTGGGCACTTCAGGGCTTAAACCTGAAGCGCCCAGGGAGAGTGTCAATTGGTGACGCTTTCCTCATCACCCAGGGGAGGGCCTCGAGGCACCATTGCTGAGCCGAGGAGGTCACGCCCATAGGAGCTGTGACCTCCTCAGCCCAGCAAAGTTCAGCTCAGGCAGCCAGGAGTGTGCGCAATTCGCGCATGTCTGCTCCTGGCTGCCTGAGCTGAACATGGAGAGTGTCTGTCAGGCTGACCTTTGTTCAGCCTGACAGACACTCTTCATGAGGGGCAAAAGGTGGGGAGGTGTGGCCCCTCCGCCCTAAAAGACGGGCTGCTACTGCCCTATACTCGAGTAAAGTCTGCTGTTCCTTGCCTGGCTGGTGGAGATGGGGCCTCACCTGATCCACATTTTGAATACCTTTGGCTCAACTTCTGGCCTGCGGGTTAACTGGAACAAGTCCCTTTTCGTCCCCTTCTGGTCGATTGATAGAACAACACTTGGCATCTTGGGATCCCCAAATGCCGTCTTAGTTTTTTATACCTGGAAATGCATATGTGGTGGTAGCCAGAACTCACCTGGAGCCTCAAACTCTGCTCCTTAATGCAGAGGACTCAGGAGGATATGACCCATTTGGACAAACTGCCCCTTAATCTTATGGGTAGAATAGCCCTTCTCACGATGATGATCCTCCTGCAGCTGCTCTATGTGCTTCAGAACTTTTCTTCCATGTTCTTCAGTCTTGGTTCAACACCCTGGCGGCACTCATGCACCGGTTCATATGGGCAAATAAGCCCCCAAGAGTCGCACTTGGTAAATGTGTCTGCACCATATACGAATGGGGACTTGCCATGGCAGATATTTGTCTGTCCTACTGGCAGCCCACATTCTGATTGTGAGTCACTGGTTGCGTGGAAGTTTGGGGGACCCAACATACCAAGGGGAGTTTACCTTACTCGCCCTGGATAATATAACAGGTAACCTTATGGGGCGTTGATCCCACCGTCTCTTCCGGACTTGACCAAGGAGGTATTCTGGATGTGGTGGGCGGCATTTCAGTGGACTGACAGGGACCATAAAGACATGCTCGAGACTCCCTTGTGGGTGGGCCACTGGCTGGAGCACGTGGTGAAACTTGAGGGCTTCTGAAGGTGGGACCGTATTAGGATATTGTGCTTGAGAGATGTATGGAATGGAGATCATATTAAATCCTTTCCAGATCTTCCATCTGACTTCCATATGCATAAATACCAGTTCTTTTGTTACTCACAACTTATGCATGCCCTCTCCGAGTACTGTGCAGAGCAGGGGGATGCCCCTGAATACCGTCCACTCGAAGAGCGAGTACTTATGGATCCCTTTGGGAAAGGGAGTATCTCACAAACCTATAAAACCTGTGTCACACATCCCCTGATCTGCTGGGATCCCTGAGGGCAAATGGGAGGAGTGACTGGGGCTCCTGGATGAGGCAGATTGGAGGGATGCCTGCATGACACCCCGTGTTCTGGCAATCTCTCAGAACACTATGTAGGCTCATACAAGTTAAATACGCCCTACTATGTCTTGTAAGCCCGGGTCCACCCCTCACCTGCATGCAGCAGTTGCCAGGAGTGCAGTGGGGATTTCTACCAAACGGCATAGATCTGCTCTGTTATACAGCACTATTGGACTGATATTCTCTCTATTCTTTCCGTGGTAGTGGGTTTGCATGTCGAGGCAACCCCTTGGCTCACATTACTAGGGATTTTGGAGGACATGGGGAACCCGGTGGGGGACAGGATGCTGGTGGGATTGAGTACATTGTTGGCTAACAGGGATTTAACCAAACACTGGAACTCCTTTACGGCTCACCCTATTGCAGCCTGGACTAAAGGCATAGACTGGTGCGCGAAGATTGAAGAGACAATATATACAGCACCAGGGTGTCCCCCCAAGTATGAGAGTGTTTGGGAAACAAATATTGGCCTATTATGGTCTAGAAGCCTAATGCAGTCATGGGCAGATAATGTATGTCATATATTACTGGTGGAAATGTGGGTGGCATTTAACATTTGAGCGAAGTACTGTGTACATGGTGTTTACTTTGGGAAAGCAATTGTAGTATTTCAAACAATAAAAATTGTTCTTATAAAAACTGTTTAGGCCAGGGAAATTATTTATTTTTCCAGGTCGAAATGGCAGTTTAAAACTGCATCCACAGCTGCAATGGCAGACCTGGGGCATGTTTTAAAAGCCTACTTAAGTAAGTGGCACACTCAGTGTTGCAGTCCCACTAGTAGCATTTAGTTTACAGGCCCTGTGGACCTCTACTAGCTCTTAACTAGGGACTTAGAAGTAAATTAAATGTGCCAATTGAAGTTAACCCAATTTCACCATGTTTAAAGGCGAGAGCACACGTACTTTAGCACTGGTAAAGTGTGCAGAGTCCTCAGGCCAACAAAAACAAAGTTCAGCAAAAACAGTGTGAGTGAAGGCAAACTGTTTAGGGGAAGACCACCCTAATACTGATAGGTCTAACAGCAGGGCTAAAATGAACTGGTGTTTATTCTCCAATTAACCAATTGTAACTGGGACATCTCCTTAAGAGTTTAACAGTTTGTTTATTACTGATCCCTACAATTTGGACTTCTTTTCCCGAGAGGGATAGGTTTAGGACTACCACAGAATGAACTGTAGAAAGGGTAGCCCACCTTCCACCATCAATTAGAAATGAAACAGTATGACCATTGACTTCAGTGTCAACATATAGGCCACTTTGGTCTACCTTTAGAATTGCACCAAGTGACCAATCCTCCTTCACCCTTTGGCACAGTCATTGTGAGCTACTCCTGCTAATACATCACTCAGAATCAAGGATTGCTGTTGTTTTGATGTTTTGTGCCTCACTGGAGCTAAATCCATTGACATTCAAAATGATCTCGGACCCTTTATATTTTGCTTAGACATTGGAACAATAACATTTTTCTGCATTTGCATTTGTGGAACACCATGACCCGGAACTCCGTTGGGATTTATATGGCACTCCCGCTTCAAGTGCCTGATTTTCCACAATAGTGACAAGCAGTGTTTCTTTTCATCATTTCAACACTCACATCTTTCTCATCATTGTTCAACATTCCTCTTTCACTTCCTTGCATCTGCATCATTTCATCTCCATATCCCATTGCCCTACTGTTCATTTGATTCATTCCAGACTGACCAAAATTCATATTTTAACTCATCTGATTTTGAGATCCTGTTTTCAAACTGCTTTGTCTGAGCAATCATGAGCTTCTGAATAAAGTTGTTCTGCTTTGCATCAAAGTAATCACTACAATGTTTAAAGGAACGCCCTAAAACCTTATATCTAACCTTTTTAGGAGATATTATGAGGTGCAGAAATTCAACGGTCTCGTACTCATAATCGCTCACATTGAGAAAAACAATATCTATCCCAGTCATTCTTGGGGTTTTCAAAAACCTGTGTGAACCATGTGCAAAATTAGCAAAATAATATACTCTTAAATCAGGCAGAACGAGGCTTCCTTCTTTCACTGGCCTATATAATGAATCTATCGCCAGTCTAGGCATCTCATTGGCCCAAATAAAGCCGAAGAACATTCCCTCCAGTCTGGTAAAAAACTTCTTCTGGAGAGCACACGGAATAGCTGCGAACAAAAAACAATACACAAGGGTAAGACTGACATTAGAATCAAAGTGACACTGCCCATTATTGAGAGAGGTAAATAGGTAAGTTTGCAAAAAATGCCTCCATCTTACTCATCAGAGTGGAATAATTCAATCCAAATCGGTCATTTTCATTTTCTGTAACATATACACCTAGGTATCTTTTATGTCTTGTATTGACTAAGGGGTGACGTTCTGCAGGTAAAGTGTTGAGTGTGCAATTACATAATAAAATCTCAATTTTCAGTTTATTAATCTTATACCCGCCCAGTTCTTGAAATACTTTAAAAGACTTCTTTAGATTCGCTATATCTGGCTTTAAAAATAGAGCTATATCATCGACATATAATTTGATAATGGTCATGCTGCTTATAGGCGACTCGATGCTCATATCAGTCCACACTGCTATTGCTAAGGGCTATAAATAGCGCAAAAAGAATGGGCGAAAGGGGACATCCGTGCCTCATGCCCCTAGTAACTTTGCAGGCTCCAATATTGTGAAAATTAATACTTATATGGACTGTTGCCCCTTTATAATGTTGAGACTATAATATCCCATCCGTTAATGGAGCCCCCACATGGCAGATATCTATATTGGAATGACCCCTATTAGATGAGAGCACCATTTCTAAGTGTGAGTCTAATAGCTATAGTAAGGTTTTGGATTTCTTAAACTCTGCTACCTGGAAGACTTGGGCCGAAATAGAACCCTCTATCAGGCACTTTAAAACAATGATGCATGGGTCCATAAGGCAGTTTTTCAGTAATCTAGATTTTAGTCGAATTTGGGCCAGCCTGTATCTGGTCGAAGACTAGATTGAAACCACAACCGAAGTTCAATCAGCAGCTGGGTTGGCATTCTTAGACAGCAGAAGCCCAGTGTGTTATCCGTGAAGGCTTGGGACCAGTGACAGTCCAAGGAAGGTCTTTAAATTACAGAGGAGACCTGGAATAAGATAAATGTCTTTAACTTCCCTTTAATTAAACGAGCGAATTTCCGTAAAATGCAATTCTATGCAAAGTGTCTACTTTATAGAACCCCAGCTTTTTTGCATAGAATTAACCCCCAGGTACCCAATAGGTGTTTCAGGTGCTTAACTGAGTAGGGAGGTAATTGGACCCACATTATTTGGGGCTGTCCTAAAATACCCCCTTTCTGAGCAGAGATGAAGGCGTACTGTTCTCGTACTTTAGGGCTGGATCAGCCAATAGATGTTTATACAGCAGTTCTGGTGCATTCTCCTGATGTTAATATTGCAACTTTGCAGAAAAAACAAATGTTTATATCCGCATTAGTAGCCAAATCAATAATTCTGCAAAATTGGCAATCAGAGGCGATCCCAACATACCAACAATGGTGGTCCAAAATGCTAAAAATTAAGAAGTTAGAGTATCAATATGCGCTAAGATCAGGTTCTTATAACAAATTTTGGAGACTATGGGAAGCATTGGGATGAGGGAGCAATAGAGGTAGTTCACCACATACTCGAAGAGGCAGAATCATATAATATCAAGTCAGAAATTTGAGATTTTGGGCAATGTGCACTATAACAGTATTTTTAGGTCTGTATATGCATTCTATGACATATGAATATTGTCTTTTATCATGATTATATTGGTTCCTTGAATATGCTGTTTTTATGATGTATGAACTCTTTTAATAAGAAATATATATATTTTTAAAAATGTTATCACTGCAATGCTTCACCAGCTTCAAGATTTCATCTATACTTCTGTTTGTCTGCACAATTCACTTGATTGAATGTGACTACTAGGCTCTTGCCTCAAATTAATCATAACAGCAGACACAAAACCACTGACACCATCTGTTAGATGTGGGGTCTCTAATTGGCAGTGATTTACGCCCTGTCCAAGTACCAGTACCAGTACCACCACCAGTACCACAACCACCAGTACCAGTAACACCACCACCAGTACCACTACCACCACCACCACCAGTACCACCACCACCACCGGTCAGGAAGTCTCACGGACCCCATATACAGTCCCTTTGGAAACGAGGAAACAAAGACGTTGCATGGAGACGGGGAGGTGAGGCGTTGTTGGAGTTGTTGCAACGTCAGTTCCTTACTGCCACCAGGGAGGTGAGGTGTTGGTTCTTTACTGTTAGGCAGGGGAGGTGAGGCATCCGTTCCTTACTACTGCAGGGGGGGTGATGTGGTGTCGGCGACGAGGTGACAGTTCCTTACGATCCGACAGTTCCTTACGATCCGGCGGGGTTGATGAATCCAGCAGGTCAAGACGTGATGTGTCAACTTCACTGTGTCGCAATCACACCACAGGGCCATAGGTGCTGCAGCGGGGTTGGACTAGAGTGTCCTGTGCGTCGGGACACGGCACTTGGGACTCACGCTGTAGCAGGACTTCAGAGGCGCTGCAGCGACGTCGGGCCTGCGTCATTGGTTGCAGTCGTTGCACTCAGCAGGGACCACAGCTGCAGTACAGGTAGCAGCGCAGTCAGACAGCGGCTCTGGTTCTAACGTTGCTCTGGAGTCAGTGTACTTGGTTTCTTCTGGGTTACACCAGAACTCACTCACAAGGGCCCAGGGACTGGATTTGGCACCACTTTGCGAGTCAGGACTCTCAGTAGGAAAGAGCCCAGATGAAGGCAGGTGAAATCTTTGATGTTCAAAAAAGCAACAAAGGAGGAGCATGAAAAATGGGATATTCGGAGAGTGACTCCTGGTCCCGTGTGTAAGGATCCCAATAGACAAGAAATCAAAAAAGATTACACACGGTTCCACCTAATACTGAGGGTTTCTTTCAAGAAAATAGTTCAGCAAGTCAATGAAAAGCGAACTTTATCGAAGCAAGAGCCCTCACTCACCATCCGGTGACATGCTTCATCATAGGGCCAGCTCCTCGTCAGGCCGGCACTGCAATGCCTGACGGGCCCCGCAAGGGGGCTCTTTGCCGGAGATCTTTTAAGAATCGATTGCAAGTGTCAGCTCCTCCCACCACTCTAGCCCAGTAAGACTCATCAGGATATGCAGGGCACACCTCAGCTCCCTTTGTGTGACTGCCTAGAGTGAATTCACAAACAGCCCAACTGTCATCCTACCCCAGACGTGTATTCCAGGCAGAGGCACAGAATGGTTAAGCAAGAAAATTCTCAAACTTACAATATAAATACCAACTTCACCAAAAGATGTATTTTTAAATTGTGAGTTCAGAGACCCCAAACTCAACACCCCTATCTGCTGCTAATGGGAAACTACACTTAAAATATATTTAAAGTAAATCCCTGTGTTAGCCCATGGGAGGGATAGGCCTTGCAATAGTGAAAACCTAATTTGTCAGTATTTCACTATTAGAACATGTAAAACACAACAGTACATGCCCTACCTTTTAAATATATTGCACCCTGCCCTTATGGGTGACTTACAGGTAGTAAAACGTAAGGTTTGGGCCTGGCAAGTGGGTACACTTGGCAGGTTGAACTGGCAGTTTAAATTGGCAGGTCTTACAGGGTTACTCATGTGGGTGGCACAATCAGTGCTGCAGGTCCACTAATAGCATTTGATTTACAGACCCTAGGCACTTTACTAGGGATCATTAAATCAGATATGCCAATCATGGGTAAACCAATGCAATTTAGACATAGAGCATATGAACTTTAGCACTGGTTAGCAGTGGTAAAGTGCCCAGAGTCATAAAGCCAACAAAATCAGGTCAGAAAAAAACAGGAGGAAGGAGGCAAAATGTTTGGGGATGACCCTGCAAAAAAAGGTCAGGTCCAAAAGCAACATTTACCTGCAGTTCTAATGTTACAGACACTCCTGTTGGGCACAGGTTTAATTTCCTAGAACATTATGGGTACAATCCTGTAGTCCATGCTGTGTTCAACAAGGGTTTTCAGGGGTGTGACAATCCCATAGAAGAATTAATTCCCACTTACTGTCACCAAAACATACTCAGATGTTTATAATGATTTTCTCTGTCTGCTCTAAATGGGAAATTACACTTGAAAGATATTTCAAGGCAATGCCCATGTTAACCTATGGGAGAGAGATCCTTATAGTAGTAATAACCGAATTTAGCAATATTTCACTATCAGGACATGGAAAACACACCAGTATGGCCCTCATTCTGACCTTGGCGGTCTTTTCGCGAGACCGCTGAGTTACCGCCGCGGTGAAGACCGCCGACCGCGGCGGTATGCCGCTGTGCGCATTCCGACCGCTGGGAGCGTTCTGCCGGGAAACCGCCAGCAGCCACACTGGAGGTCGGCGGAAAAGTGGAGACTGGTCAACCTCCACCGCCACGCCAGCAGAACACCGCCCACAGAATTACGACCCACATATCTCTGTGGCGGTCTTCTGTTGGCGGTGTTCTGTTGGCGGTCACCTCCCCATGGCTCCCGTCGCCTCCCGGAGGACCAACGCACAAGGTAAGTTGACCGTCCGTGAGGGGAGGGGGAGTGGGGGTGTTGTGTGATGTGGGCGTGCATGGGGGTGTGCGTGTGAGTGTGTAGAGGGGGTGTGTGAGTGCGTGTATGCGGGCGGGGGGTGCTGCTGTGTCTATGGGTAATGTGTGCTGTTTGGCAGGTGCGCAAGTCTGCATGTATGTGTGCGGGTATGTGTCCCCGTTGTGTATGTGTGTGTAGGGGGTGTGTATATGTGCATGTTGGGGGTGTGTGCATGTCGGGGTGCATGTATGTGCATGTCGG
Source organism: Pleurodeles waltl (assembly GCF_031143425.1). Classification (NCBI taxonomy): domain Eukaryota; kingdom Metazoa; phylum Chordata; class Amphibia; order Caudata; family Salamandridae; genus Pleurodeles; species Pleurodeles waltl. Next base: position 600,587,212 of record NC_090442.1, on the reverse strand, counting down.
GGTGGGGGTGGGGAGGGGGTTCGTACCACCTCTGGGGGATTGCAGGGGGGTGGAGGGTGTGGGGGGAGGACTCGGGTGGGTAGTGGGGGGTGGGGGAGACCCCTATCAGTGCCAGGGAAGGAATTCCCTTGCCCCGATAGTGCCTACCGCCATGGTTCGCATGGCGGTTCCCGACCGCCAGAAACCGCGGCGGTAGGCAGGGTCATGATACCGTTGGCGGTCTTGGGATGACCGCCGGGCCGGAGTGCGCAAACTCCAGCCCGGCGGTCATGACCGCCGTGGCGGTCGGAGTGGGGAAGTGGCGATCGATCGCGGCGGTGACCGCCGCGGTCAGAATGCCATTTTTCTGACCGCCGGTCTGTTCGCGGTCCGACCGCCGCCTCTCCGCCGACCGCCAAGGTCAGAATGAGGGCCTATATGTCCTACCTTTGAAATATACTGCACCCTGCCCATGGGGCTGCCTTTGGCCTACCTTAGGGGTGACGTACATGTAGTAAAAGGGAAGGTTTGGGCCTGACAAGTGGGTGCACTTGCCAGGTCGAACTGGAAGTTCAAAACTGCACATACAGACACTGCAGTGGCAGGGCTGAGACATGTTTATGGGGCTACTCTTGTGGGTGGCACAATCAGTGCTGCAGGCCCACTATTAGTGTTTGATTTACAGGCCCTGGGCACATGGGCCGAGATTTACAAAACGTTTGTGTCGTCTTTGCACCATTTTTTTAACGCAAAAGCAGTGCTAACCCAGCACCATATTTAGATCGCTAGAACAGTCTAGGGCCATTTTTCAGGAGTTAGCGTAATTTTTCAGGAGCGTCCCCTCACCTTGGCATCTGGATCATTTCAGACCACTGCTGCATGAGTGGGTGGTATCTCACAACCATCCTTGTCTGCCTTCCTCTCTATGGTCCTAGATGCCATCATCTGCCTCACACTCTACCTCATCCAGTTCTCCAACACCCAGCAACTGCAGCAGGAGATCAAACAAGGATTCTACCAAATTGCTGGGTTCCCGCATGTGCTGGGTGCAATGGACTGCACACATGTCCAACTCGTCCGTCCTGCTGCCAAGGAACACCTCTTCAGGAACAGGAAACACACACACTCAATTAATGTGCAGGCCATTGTGGACCATCGTGGAATATTCACTAACATCCTCGCCAAATATCCGGGCAGCACCCATGATGCCTACATCTTCCGGCAATCAATAATTAACCAACGTTTTCAGGATGGACAGTATAGCAGTGGCCTCCTCATAGGTAAGCAAGCATACACTTCATAACTCAGACAACACACTAAACATGTGGGACAAACAATACATACACCACACTACACACACATGAACAAGCAAGCACAGATGTTTGGACACCCTTACATATGCCACAGGCTTCACTACACCGCATTCAATGCACATCACCCTCACATACGCCCACATGTACAAGTTCTTAGCACCACCTGACTGACACTTTTAATGATGCACTGGTGGAGCAATATCCCCTCTGCATTCAAAAGCTGGAGTCAAGCAAATACATGTGTCCACATGTTTATTACAATATACGGATCCTTCACACATAACACTTAGAATAGAAAAGCTAAGCTATGTGTATTGCATTGGCCATGCCACTGTCAAACAACTCACATATTGCCACTGCCCCACATTTCCATGCTGTAGAAACCTGAGGCAGCACCGACAATTAATGCCACCCTAGTGGTGGCATCACCATTTACATATCATCAAAAATGCCTGATATTCTCATAGTATTCACCCTTCCCATGTGTGGTGCATAGTGCAGTACACATTGAAATAGGACATCGCCATCATTGATAAGTCACGCTTAGAAATGGACACCTTACAGCACACCAACAATCATACCCGTAATTCAAACATCTCCCTACCATGATACAAGGGTGCCTACGATGGACTGTGGCAGCTGAACTACTGCCAGTCCACTGGAAGAGGCCAGAAACACATAATATTAAGGAGACTTGTGACTTTGCAGTCTGGACTGGGGATGAAGTACAGTGTAGAAAAGCACCTCATGCTCTGTCCTGTCCCATGTGTCTGCAAACTTGTTGCATACATAGCAATAAATCCCATACAACTGTGCCATGCTGTGCATATGAACCACATATGCATGCTAGCGAGCAATTGGCAACAACAACACTTTGTGAAGGTATTCCAAGGCCAAGAGAGTGGGATTTGCATGCAAGATACAGGGCGCAACACCTGTCTCATGGCACACAATACACAAAATAGGTACACATTTATCAAACATCACTCTTCTGCAGGTCTAAAGAAATGGGACTAAAGTACAAATATAGACAACACCACACATATTCTGCATGGGTAAACTGTCAGACCAGAAAATAACCAACAATCACCAGGTCCCTGAGGCACAACCCATGACTGGAAAGTGCACCATCACACACCAATACAACCATGAATTCAAACAGGAACATACACAGTACCAGTTGCAAGTCTGAATCACCACTCTATTGAAAACAAAAATGTCACATGGCATATAGCAAAAAAACAAATATGCATGTCTCACATTTTTTCTAACAGTCTATTGAAGTGCACAAAGGTTACGGTATCCTGACATTGGTCATGACCCCATATGGAAACCTACTAACTGATGCTGAGTGGGCTTACAATGAAGTACACAGAAGGACCAGAAATCTAGTGGAGAGGACATTTTGCATGCTGAAATACAGGTTCAGTGCCTAGATCTAACAGGAGGAAGCCTGTTATCTTCACTACCTCTGGTGTGCAAAATAATACTGGTCTGTGCAATTTTGCACAACATCTGTGTTCGCACAAATGTCCCCTGGGACAAACAGGTAGATGTCCCCAATGAGTAGGGCGAGTAACCAAACTCTGCTATTGGAGCACGCAGAAGACACCATATTGTGCACAACATTTTCACTTCGAAACTGTACTCCAAGCATCATAAAATAAAAATTTGAAAATAAATCACTTTAACTCTGATTTCTCATGGTGTACTTCTTTTCACCATCACATACCTATTTAACTCACCCATATCTCAGAGAGCATGACTAGATCACAAAAGATGTAAATAATTTAGGAACATAGTCAGGAACAAAAAAAAAAATACAAATACTTCACTACCACATGAATGTGTGGATGAAATGTAGACATAGGCCCTCATTATGAACACGGCGGTAAACACCGTTGATCGCCGCGGCGACGGCGAACAGAAGACCGCCATTGGCGATGAACAGAAACCCGCTATATAATAATGCAAAAATCAGAATCTGACAAAAATCTCCCTGCCACCAGTCACCGCCAGGACCTTGTCAGTGGAAATGTTGGACCTCCCACCCCGCCACCACCGAGCACATAAACTCACTGCCCTCCAAATAATGAAGCACAAATCACTGCGGCGGTCAGTGGAAGCCGAACAGGTCCAGCACACACCCATCGCCAGGAAGGTGGAGCTATGGCAGACAATAGTCAACAAGGTCAATGCAGTGGGACACCATCCATGCACCAGGGATGACATCTGCAAGAGATGGAACGACCTGCGTGGGAAGGTCAGGTCCATGGCATTCAGGCACCACATTGCAGTCCAGAAGACTGGGGGAGGACCTCCACAAACACCACCCGACTACACTGAGTGGGAGGAAAAGGTACTGCCCATCCTGCACCCTGAGGGACTCACTGGAGGAATGGACTCGGGTAAGTCGTCTACATTTACCCCATATCCATCACACCTGTAATGCATGCACCACCCCACCCCTCCAACACTCACAAGGACCACTACCCCACCCAGGACACAGTCACTACATCCAGTCCCCCTGCATACCCACAAACCCACTAACAGGCCCACATCCCCCCCTTTGCACAGCCACCCACCCCTGCAAGGAATCACAATGGCCTACAGCACCCACAATGCACCTCCACATCCAAAGCAAAATGCAATGCTAACCTCACATAAGCACCCTGCATGGCCCCAAAGTGTGAAAACCTGCACTAAACTGCCCAGTCCTGTGCACCCCATCCGATCATGCAATTGTAACAGACATGTCCATTCCCCCCAACAGGCACCACCACCCATGCCACCCTGACAAACAGGACAAGGAGTGGCAGTGCCCCACAGGGAGACAGAGGCACCTCCAAGGACACTGGGGATGGAACCCTGGACATTGACAATCACCCTGGCCCCTGACACTGTCCTGGACTGTCACCATCCAGCAGCCCTTCCCAGGATACCTCTGACACCCCTACCACCCAGCCAACAACATCAGCCCAGGGCAACCGTCCCCACACCTGTGTATCCAGGCCACAGACTGGTGGAACACATGGACATAGGTCACAGTCACCCCCTACCAACAGGCAGAAAGACGATGGCTCCAGTACAAGTGGCACCGCCAGACCTGTGCAGGGGACACAGGCACAGGGGACTAGGCCGAGTGGGAGGGCATCAGTGGTCCAGTGGGGAGGCCACAGGATGGATGCTGCAGCCCAGGACGTTATCTCTGAGGTCCTGGGAGCATATCTCCATACCCAGGACAGATTGGCCCAGATAGTATCCACCCTGGAGTAGAGTCAAATGATGCAGCTAGCACACCACCAAGAGGCCATGGAGCAGTGGGAACTGCACAATGCCACAATGGCCAGCATAGCAGGTGTGGTGCAGCACCTTGTCCCAACACAGCCTGAGGCCCACTCAGACCAGGAAGCCCCTACTACAGACCAGGCTACAGACTGGACAACAACAGCATCAGCAGCAACTGAACATGTTCCACCCTCTCAGGACACACAGGGGACATCCATCTCAACCCATACAGGCCAACACCAGGCACCCAAACGGACCCTCAGGCCCGGATATGGCACTGGAACACCTGCCACGACCAAGGCCCCCTCAAAGAAGTGACTGGCAAGAACTGTCCTCCAAGTGTCCCACTGAATCAACAACCAGAGTGTGTGAAAACTACAACAAACTCCTGTAAACATAGATGGACCTACCACTACTGCCAACAAATGCTGCAACCATGTTGCCATATTGTACAACCACCAGTAGCCCACTCCCATCACTGTTTTGTGCTCGATTTAAACCCTGCACCAAATAAAACACCAGTTCACCTGTTACAATGTTCCCTTTCATTATGTTGAAACAAACTGAAGTATAGATGCAAGTGTATGATAACTCATTTATTATTATCTGAGTAGCAGGGAATGCACCACACACATTACATGTTGTTGTGCCTACAAATGTGTTGAACTATTATACTATAATGTAACCTGTCCTATGCAGACCTGGTCACAGTGGCAATGAGTATCGACCCAACACCCCGCTAGATGACAAGGCACACTGACCGTATGCTGCACAGACAGCAATCTCACCCAATTGTCCCACAGAGTTACTGGAAGTAGAGTTGTATCAGTTGGGTCCTGGAATTCACATCTTCCCCCTCCTCATCATCACCATCACTCTCATTCCCTCTCTGAGGAAGCTCGTCTGGATATACAGCACCCTCCTCCTCTAAGAGGGGGGATAGAATTTCTCACAGCCACATTGTGCAGCATGCAGCAGGCCACCACTATTCTACACACCTTTTCAGGCCCATAGGCCGGGGAACCGCAAGAGATATATAGGCAATGAGTCTAGCCTTCAGGAGACCTATTGTGCGCTCTATCACCCTCTTAGTACATCCATGGGCCTCATTGTAATTTCTTTCTGCACCTGTTCCAGGATTCCTCACTAGTGTCAGGAGCCAACGCAAGTTGGGATAGCCAGAATCACCTAGAAAATGGTGCAAAACAGGAATGTAATTGACAACCCTCAGAGGCAGACAGCCTGGCTGTCTGCTATGTGGCAATATGTGTCAGAAACACTTACCTATGATCCATCCTCTATCCTGTTGTAGTTGTTCCATCTTGTTTGGCACACTACTGTTCCTGAGCACAAAGGAATCATGGACTGATCCAGGGAACATGGCATTCACATGTGAGATGTACTGGTGTGCAGTACACACCAACTGAATGTTCATGGAATGAAAGTTCTTTCTGTTTCTGTACACCTGTTCACTGACTCTTGGGGGGATGATATCTATGTGGGTGCCATTGAAGGCACCTATCACATGGGGTATGTTGGCAAAGGCATAGAAGTCCGACTTGATGGCAGGGAAGTCAGCACTTTGGGGAAACCACACATAGGACTGCAGGTGTCGTACAAATGCATTCAGGAATCTGGACAGTATAATGCTAAACATTGGCTGTGTAAAACCTGCACCCATGCCCACTGTCACTTGAAATGAGCCCGTGGCCAGGAAATGGAGTGCAGAGAGCACCTGCACTTCAGTAGGGATTTCATGCTGATTACGATTAGCCGGTCTCAGTGCTGGATCCAGTAATGCACAAAGTTCATCAATAGTAGCACAGGTGAGTTTGTAATTGATAATGATGTGACGCTCCACAATGGTCCTCAAATCAACAAGTGGTCAGTACACCGATGGGGCCCTCCCTCACCACAAGGGTCTGTACCTAGGAGGAGTTGAAAACACGTGTGAGGAACACACATACATCTGCACACATTATTTCTCATTCAGCACTGCTGGCACGATTGTCGACAACACAAATGCTTAGGGGCATATTTATACTCCGTCTGCGCCGATTGTGCGTCAAAAGTTTTGACGCACAATCAGCGCAAACGTTGCCCCGTATTTAAACTTTGACACCCGCGGACTACAAAATTCCGCCGTGTGTGTCATTTTTTGGATGCAGCAACCAGCCTTGCGTTAATTATATGCAAGGTAGGCGTTCCTGTCCAAAAAATGGCTTAAACGGCGTGCGTCGTATTTATGCTTTCTGGCAAAAATGACGCACGGCCGAGAGGCGGAGCCAGAAAATTACGCACAGCCCGATTTGCGTAAAAGATTAACGCCTGGGTCAGGGCAGGCATTAAAATGGGGCAAACACACCTGTATTTAATCAGAACACACAGAACAAACAGCAGAGCAGCAGAGCAGCAACAGGGAGCCATGGAAGTGATCCTAATCCAGCGTGCACGCAGACGCAGAGCCCAGCAGCAACAACAGCAGCTACAACAACACCAGCAGGGACCCCAAAGGCAGCGCAGAAGGCAGGAGAGGTTATTCCGCCCCAGAACCACCCTTCAGGGCCTCAGGGAACACGACATCATCCAGAGGTACCGGTTGAACTGGCAGCCCATTCAGCAGCTGCTGCGCAAAATTGAACCGCAGTTGGCCCCCACTTTGGTGACACCCCGCACCATCCCAACAGAAACCAAGCTGCTTGCCGTACTTCATATGCTGGCAAGTGGCTCTTTCCAAACAACTGGTGCCCTGGTTGGCGGAATATCACAACCATCATTCTCCTCCTTTTTGCCCAAAGAACTGGATGCCATCATTCGACTGACACCCCTCCACATCTGCTTTCCTAACACACTGCAGAAGCAGCAGGAAACAAAACAGGGGTTCTACCTCATCAGTGGCTTCCCACACGTCCTTGGTGCAATCGACTGCACACATGTACGCCTTGTGTCACCTGCTGCAACTGAACACCTCTACCGCAACAGGAAGCACACACATTCCATCAACGTGAAGGCCATAGTCGATCACCAGGGATTGATCACCAACATCGTGGCTAAATATCCTGGGAGTGTCCATGACTCATACATCTTCCGTCACTGCACCATCAATGAACACTTCCTGGATGGACGGTATGGCAATGGACTACTTGTTGGTAAGTACAAAACCCTACTTATATATACACTGCACAGCAACCCTCTAGGACACACAACACATACACCACAACAGCAACATGTGAACAGGAACATACTGAGGTCGTGACATCGCTAGCCATGTTTCTTAGCTAACCATTGAACCTGTCACACATCGGAAATTAATGTACAGCCTAATGTTAAGACGTCAAAGATCACAACGTGTGGAGTGGGTTGCCCAAATGTCACCTTGCAAAATGTAAGTGTCCCAATGACCTTTACATTAATCCATTGCCTAAGTCTAAAGGTATGGGATGTCCAGGGTACATTGATATGAACGTGTTAACAACACTGTCAATGTTAACTGTGCATGGAACTACCATCTCACCCCCAGTGAAGACACACGGACACCTGTATCACAAGTCACAATGCTAGGGAGGGCGCACTGTACTGAAAATCCCAAAACATACTGCTGACAAACGGTTAGCAGACAAACACTTGTTCAGCCAAGGAAACAACACAATGCAGATGGTACATCCTACAAGCATAGGATGCCACATTATTACACAAGAGTCACAGACAACACAAGACAACTACTGCCATGAAAGGTCTTTTCAATAGTGCCAGCTACATCAACATGATCCCAATCATTTTTTCTTGCAGCTGATCAGGGGTATGGAATCCAGCCATGGATTATGACACCATTTGGCAACCCAAGTACTGCTGCAGAGCGTGCCTACAATGACGCCCATAGGAGGACACGCAGCATTGTCAAGAGGACCTTCGGCATCCTCAAGTCAAGGTTCCGGTGCCTCGACATCACTGGTGGTAGCCTCCTATATTCCCCGGAGATGGTCTGTAGGATCATCCTAACATGTGCAATATTGCACAACATTTGCATCAAAAGAAACATTCCACTCCTTGAACCAGAGCCACACATGCCTGAAAAGGAGGAAGAGGAGGATGCTGGCCTGCAACAGGAGGGGGAACTACAGAACACGCCCGCTGGTATACGCAGGCGGCAACAGATCGTCAATAATTTCTTTTGAATATGATCACCTTCACCACTTTAGTTAACAAATTTAAATAAACACCTATTATAATCACCATATCATGGTCTGGCTATTCCTTTTTGCACACCTTCATCTCTACTTATCAGAATAAGAGTGTTGCCTCATGGAGTATTGCTGAGATACTGAGTAGGACACAGAACATCCCAGAGCTAATGTGATGCCTAACATACAATGGTCACATACACACACACTCTTAATGACATATATCATGTACATTTCTCCTTTGAAGGCCAATAGCAGAGGACCACAACTATTTCACACATACATGTTGAAATCAAGGTCCAACGCAGCATATGGCACACAACTAAGACACCATCACTCAATAAGGGGAAAACAAGCATCATACATGAGGCAGTCAATGTGCTTTGGCATCAGTAACAGGAATGCCTGACCAGACCCTTGACAGCAGTAAGTCCAACTGCATCCAATATTTGCAAGGAATATCTGTGACCAGAGTCCCATAGAAGCAGAACAGAGACAGCACAAGTGCCACACATATGAGCAGCATTGCACACATTACATTCCATGCAAACCACCCATTTCATCAAGCACTGCCCCTGCTGATGCCTGGAACAGCATAGGAGTTGCCATTATGTCAAATACACAGTTAAGCATTGATACTAATTAAGCCGTGTAACACAGCCACTGGGTTCAGTTGTCACCTTCAAAAACACCGGACATACACAGTTTTACATGTCAATTGTCTAGTTTGTCCTCCAAACAGTTTTAGTCAGACCACTGATTATGTAACTTGTCAAGTAGCTGGATCCTGAATCACCTTGCATTCTGTCAGCCTGACTGGCAACTGTCTGTGCGTCACACTAAAGTATCCCTGTGTCTACATATGTACCACACTTGCATTAGCAAACCTCTCATTCATCAGGGGGTATTGGGCATGGGCTTCTTCAATGCATACACAAATACATTATATAGCATCATCTGCCTTTTAACTGTACCATTTGAGTTACATCCTCTTGGAAAAGCAAAATTCATGGCCCATCCCTTGTCTGGGTCGCATTTATGCATGAATGACAAAGTGTGACAGTGTCCCAGGGCTGTAGGCAGGGATAGGGTACAGGGCTTTCAGCACAACTAGCAACCTCTGATAATGTCCATGAATAATACACAAATGTCAGGACCATGACAGTTCACACACAGAATCACAGTGCGCACAACATAGTGATGGGCCGTGTGTGGTGAATAGCTGCGAGAATTCTCAGCACAGAGACTATGATGTTCCCAAATGCAGTGGGAAGTGCAGAGGCCAACCTGTGTACAAATGTTGTAATGACACCTGCCGGAACATGACACCTGAGACATTATCTCACTCAGCACACCAAGGTTGCCCTGTTGACTGTCTCATTACATGTCTTTAGTGACAGGGTGGGACCATCCACATGTTGGTTCACATGTCCATATCCACTTTACTCACATTGATCAACCAAGGATACTCAGTAGATACAGGAATAGCTGCCACTGACTCATGATGAGTCCTGGACCGAACTGTGACAAATTACACCCCAAAAAATATACAGGATCATCATTGGACCACACACATGAACAAGACACCTATGTGCAATTGATCACTGGAAATAAGTGGACACGTGCTGTCTTGTATGCTGGTCCACCACAGCCACTTGATAGTTGGGGCTCACTTCTATGGCCTCAACTGTGGTGTCATCATACATTTGAGATTCACCCTTTTCTGTCTGTGCAAACAACATGGTACCCACTTCCTCAATGCATGTGTATGACTCACTGTGGGATTCACCAACTAGTGCCTAGGAAGCTCTTACCAATACTGTAGGACATAGGATGTAGAAAATGTGGACCATTGACATGAACAAGCGTCTGCCATCCATCTGGTGCATGCTATGTCACATGTGGTGTCTACGTGACCCTAAAACTTGGAAGTCCACTTTACGGGTGTTGTTACATGTATGACTAACACATGCCCTCGCTCATTTCCAATATGACTTGCATCTAAGGATTGGACACATGGATGTCACATTCATACAAGCATATGTACAAATATGCTTCATGTGATACACACACTTGGTCAACAAATACATTAGTTGCCAAAGCACACAATTTGAGCCAAAGGCATTTAGGTATTGTACATATGTGCGTCACATTGCTATCCTCTCCTTATGCCAAACATGCACAATTTGTGCAACACATATATGTAGGCCACACTTATGACCAACTATTGCGTCAGCCAACCGTAAAAATACGGTGAAGGGAGTAGCCGATCATGGTCCACTGCAGTATGATGTTACACATGTAAACATACACCATCAACACCATACTGTCTTCAATCAGCCTATCTCTGATGTGTCCCAAATGTAACATAACAAAGAAACAAGTAGAAATGCCCAAAACCAGTTAATGCACTGTAATTTTGACGTCCCTAGCGTTATCCGTCATTTTTTGTTTACCAAAACTGTATTTGCGTCATTTTTTTGGACACACAGGAGTGAAATTTAGCCCGCATCCAGATATTTGTACAGTCCATGTACTTTTATGTGGATGCAGGTTAATTTTCACTTCTGTGCGTCAAAATAAATGACGCAAATACAGTTTTGGTAAACGAAAAATGACGCATTACGCGAAAAAGGCAGGACTTTTCATACAGGAAGTGATGTAATAGGATATCCTGTTTACAGATCATGTACAGTGGGTGTACTTTCAATTTCACTTTGCAGTCTATGATCCTTCTAGACTGTGTGGCTGTGTAGAGAGTGTTGTCCAGAGATTTTGTGCTGTTTTTGTCCTATGTGCTATCTGTATTGTCAATTTGTGAAATAAAAATTGTAGCTGTATACTGTACTACTGTGTTTTGTCTACATTTGTCCATTTATCTTGTGTTTTTGTTGATTGTGGGAGTCTGTTGTGGGTAGTGTTAGTTTGGGGATAGTTGGGCTCTTTTAGTGTTTAGGTTTACTTTTTATCTGTCTCTGTACCCCTACTTTCCCCCTTTTCCCCTTTCTATTTCTTTTACCCCTATTCCCTTTCACTTCCAAGTATGTCTGGGAGGCCACGTCTTGGCAGGATGGGGGAAGCGGAGTTGGGGGGGTTCATCTGGCTTGTGACGCATTTCTTGCCGCTCATGATCCAAGCAGGGGCAGGGTGATACAGGGGTATCCAACAGAGGCGCGCAGAATCCGGTGGGGAAAGGTGCTGCATCACCTGCAGCATGTGTATGCCAGCCAGAGGAGTGACCACCAGCTGAAGCACCGGTGGGCTGACCTCATCACCAGGGAGCAGGATCTCTTGGACCACCTGGGAATCATGATTGGTGGCACTGTTGGTGAGTACGAATCATGTTAATGTGCACGATTAAATGCTCTGTAGTGACATGAGGGAATTAGTACAATGTCTGCCAGCTAACTTGCTGACTGTGTGGAATGCTGGGGAAATATAAAGGGATAATTGATGCACTATGGCAAGGATCACAATTGCTCGCTGTCAGGTATCACATGCTCAGCAAACTTACAGGTTACTTTTCCATGAAGGAATTTGGTGCGGCCTTTTTGTCAGAAAAGCTAACAAAATAGGAGCCAATCATGTCTATATAGGGTACTATTGACAGAGAGGTACAGATGTACCAACATTTAGGCCAACTTTGTTGACGCAATTGCTAGACTGACTTTAGAATCACTACATGATGCAGAAAATGAGTGCTGGATTCACGTCAATTGATAATATCAAAGTGGCTCAGACATATGTCTCATGTGAGTCTGGTGAGTGTGGAAGGAAAGCGTTCACGTAAGTACTATGAATGTTTGGGATTATTGTGTTCCTTGATCTTTTTGGATAAATGTCAGTTCTGGATTTGAAAACATTGTGAAAAGGTGTAAGGTTCCCTCAGCTAACATCTTAGAATGTTTGTTGGAGTTAGTTGTGCCACAATCCAAATATGGATGGCAGTCCAAGTGTATGCACATGGCTTCACATCTCCATGGTTGGTGCAAATCACCGTAGCTCGGCCACATCAATTGAATAAACTGTAACAACAGGATGGCTTACAAAAGTCCCTGCCCCTCCCTCTGTACATGGCCCTATGTGTAATAAATGTGTCATGGCCACAAGGCCTGTTTGACTGGTAATGCAGTCCTCAAGTAACCAGGCTTTGGATGTCTCTCTTGGATGCACATGATGAGATGATTACACTCCATATTTTTTACTGCTCATCAATTACGGGGCATATTTGCAACCACATGATAGTTATGGCTAATGTATGTGTGCAGATATGTGTGTAACTGTCACAGGAGACCCATGCTATGTACAAGTTGGCCGTGATTAATCAGATGCAGTACCATCATGTCTGAATGGCTGCCATTTCCTTATTCAGCCTACACATTGTATATGTTTATGAAATTGTTGCGCTGTGCACAGATTTTGAGCACATTTCTTCCTTTCATACCTTACAGGTGGACCGGCACCCTACACTGTGGGAGAGGTGGCGACATTTGCGAACCCCGACCACTCCAATAAGTGTTGATATGTCTGTTATGTGTTGTGTTTGCTGGTTATGGACTCGTGTGAGTAGGACGCATAGCAAGGTGTGATGCGTTGGGCAAGCTTTTCTCTTGTTCCATGAGTGGGAATACAGTTTCTCACATGTTTTGAGTTGGCCAATGCGTATCCAATGGTATCATGTAGGGATTGTAGGCCAATCCTGTAGGCCCCACTGTGAGTACAGGGGTTAGTCATGTGGATGACACTTGTATCACCAAGAGTAGCACTGGAAGTCATCCCCAATTTAGTCAGCCTGTCAGACCCACATTTTCTAAGATTGGTACAGCAAATTGCTTTCCAATAGACATCTGCTTCCCTATTTATCTACGTAATTTTGAGACAGTAGGTAGAACCTCCTAGCAGCATGTACTTCCACATATAGTGCTACAAGTATGTGGAACGTGAGTGCAATGGCCTAGGTGTGCATGCAATTCATGATCATGGGTGTTCTAGCAACTCTGGGGGTCATTCTGACTCTGGCGGCCGGTGACCGCCAGGGTCACCGACCACGGGAGCACCTCCAACAGGCTGGCGGTGCTCCCGAGGGCATTCTGACCGCGGCGGTTCAGCCGCGGTCAGAAAGGGTAAACCGGCGGTCTCCCGCCGGTTTACCGCTGCCCCATTGAATCCTCCATGGCGGCGGAGCGCGCTCCGCCGCCATGGGGATTCAGACACCCCCTACTGCCATCCTGTTCATGGCGGGAAACCCGCCATGAACAGGATGGCGGTAGGGGGTGCCGCGGGGCCCCTGGGGGCCCCTGCAGTGCCCATGCCAATGGCATGGGCACTGCAGGGGCCCCCGTAAGAGGGCCCCGCAAAGTATTTCAGTGTCTGCTTGGCAGACACTGAAATACGCGACGGGTGCAGCTGCACCCGTCGCACCCCTGCAACTACGCCGGCTCAACTCTGAGCCGGCGTCCTCGTTGCAGGGGCATTTCTGCTGGGCCAGCGGGCGCTCTTTCGGAGAGCGCCCGCCGGCCCAGCGGAAATGTTTAAATGGCCGCCGCGGTCATTTCACGGCGGTACCTTGGCGGACGGCCTCCGCCGTCCGCCAAGGTTAAAATCACCCCCTCTGTGTCTGATGTAAGTCAGGCCTCACTGGAAGTGTATGTTGTGTACCAAGTTCTGCATTTCCTGACATGTCTGACCCTATGAGTGCTCTAGGGTTTGCTGACTCCTAATTGTAGATAGACCTTACCTGTGGTGTGTATGTAAAGACAAACGTGTGGAGTTTTCTATACACTCCTTGGTGTACATGTTGTTGGCAAATTATAGTTGTTTATCCACCCCCCCAAACACGGGCATGGGTTTGTGAATGGGGTACCTAGTACTGATGCTACCAGTATGTTACACATACATGTGAATTAGTGACGGTTTGGTTGCAAACTAGTATACACACTCAGGTTTGGCACTTGGTACTATACTGGCAAGTCCAGTTACAACTTGCAGACCATGTGGCTTTAGTTTTGCTTTCCGTACACTGACATTTGTAGCCCAGGTCTTGGCGGAGGATATGCAGCATGATTCTTAGCTGATAACTGGCAGAACTCAGATTGCAAGTCAAAGCCAGTTGTTACCCATCTTGTAGGTTATGGATGTGCTATGTGTGATGTGACCTTTGTAGTCTGGCCTGCCATGTACTTCCTCAGGGACATTCAATGATCTGTATTGTGATATGAGCTGTTACAAGTACAGTAGATGTAATGTCTGATAAACTTGCTGTGCCATTTCACACAATGCAGTTACTAATGTAGAATATCTGCATTTGTCTTCACAGCTGCTAACATGACTCCAGACCAGGTCCGTGAATTTCAGCGCCGGGCCATGTGATATCAGCACATCCTGCTGGTGGAGTCGGGGTTCCGGAGGCATGAACGGGCTTCCGGGGCATGGAGAACCTTCCCACAGGGTGGGCCTACTTTGCCCACCACAGCCACCACCAGCACAACCACCAATCCGAGCCAGGTGGCCCCACCCACAGCTGCCACTGTTGGTCCAACATCTGATGGACTTCCAGGCCCCAGCATTGCCACCGGTGCAGGACAGCCCACTAGGCCTGGCACCACACCCACACAGACCTCCTCCATTGGTACCCAGACTGCCACTGCTCCATCTGTTGACCCTGCAGCCTTAAACCAAATGGATCGTAAGATGGACAAAGTGCTGCACAAGTTGAGCCACCTGAGCTGGGATGTGCGGCACATTAACCGGCGTGTTAAGTCCATTAAGAGGACCCTCCAGAGGGCCAACCTCTAGACTTTTTGCTATGGACATGATTCCCTCCCCTCCCTCCTCTTTCCTTGTTCTTATAGTTAGTGGGCTTAGGGGGCTTAGTGTTAGGTTAGTATAGGCGGTTAGTTTAGTTAGTGTTAGTGGGTGGGGGGTCCTGCTTGTTTCTATTTTTACTTATTACATGTGTGGGTGGGTGGATGGCTATGTTGGGGTTCTTGTGTGTTTTAAAAAATTTTAAAAAATCCCCCCCAAAAAAAAATAACAACAAAATATATATTTGTATAGGATAGTATAGTATGTGTTTAGGTTAGTATGTGTTGTCCTCCATGTGTCCCGTCTCATAAGGGGGGTGGGGGGTAGATGTTTAGAACGTTTTGTTACATGTGATAAGTAAGTGTAGCTTAGGTTAGTTAGGGACAGTTGTGGGTAATGAGTAGTCAGGGTAGATTAGGGTAGGTAAGATTTTCCCCTCAGTTTCCTCATCTGTGATTAGCATTTAATAAATATTTGGTTAACCCTTAATTGTATGTGTTGAATGGTACTTGATCGTGGGTTTGGATTCAGTGTACATCAATTTTGTACTATAACATCTGTGTCCTAGGAGCTAGCCAGCAGCAAGATGGCCAGCACTCCGTGAGGCTCTGCTCTGGCGGAGGCCCAGTTTGCTAAATTCTCCAGCCAGGACGGAGCTGGCCGAGCGATGAGAGGGTGGGGGGACACCTGATGTTGGCGGCTTCCCCCCGTTGCAGCGGCGGCAATTGCGGTGAGGCACGGGGAGTCGGACCAGCCTCTTCGGGGCGCGGCGTGCTCCCGGCCGCCGCGCTGCGTGGGACTGGTCTGCGCTTTCCCCCGGGGCCTTGAGGGCCTCCGTGGCATCGCTCATTGGGGTGCTCTGGGGGGCCATATCGGTGGTGGTGTCGTGCCGCGGGCGCCCCCCTTCTCCTCCACGATTGACGGCCTTCTCTCGCCGGGCCTGGGGATCGCGGCCGTGCCTTGAAGGCCTGGACCGCGCGGCCTGGAGGTCGGACGCCGTGTGGAATACTCCGGGAGCTGGGTGGCCCGAGAGTCTCTCCTGCCGGGAAGGACTGGTGGCATAGGTGGCCACCTTTGGAGGGGAGTGTCGCTGGAGTCAAGGGGGTTCCGGGGAGTCGATCGGCGGTCAGGTCGGACCGCGGAGGGGGTTTCTCCACCCTCCCCCCCTCCTCTGAATGGACATGGCTAGCCTGGTGGTCGGCTGCCGGTGTTAGACCTGATCTAATGGGGCCGGTGTGGACAGATACAAGGTACGGCGGACTGGCGTGACTTTGACCCTGCGTTCTGGGCCCACATTCTGGAGGTTGGTGAGGCTACTGTGTCCCCCTGCTGCACTGATGTGTGGGCTGCTGGTGTGACGAAGCCGATTGTGTGGCCTGGAGGACACACTCAGAGACGGTCAAACAGTGGAGGTGGTGGGATCGTGGCCGGGGCCCGGAGGTGCGGTGGTGGTGAAGGAAAAGTCCGGAGTGGGAACTGGTGTGGTGGTGCTCTGACCGGGTGCCGTTGGTATAGCGGCTGTCTGACGCCGGACATTGGCGAGATTCATAGCACCGCTGGCACTGGATAAAGCTGATTAGCTGGAGCCTGGTGGACTTTGTGAAGGTGGACTGAATATCTGATCTCCCCTCCTGGACTTCCAGGGGGGTCAGAGGAGTGTGTTCATCAACGACCCACTGGTTGAGTGATGGGGAAGGCGGAGCAGAGACAACCTAAGCTCTCCTTCGAGGGGGGCCGACGGAAGGGGGGTGCACCCGTATCCCAGTCGGAGGGTCCTGCGACGGATGAAGAGAATTCAGATGGATCGGTAAAGGCTATGTTTCTGGACCTCAAAACCAGCCTGGCTGGCATAGATGGGAAGCTAGATCACGTGACAGAGCAACTTGATCGCACCAAGACTCGGGTGGACGAACATGACGCCCGTCTTGACCAGCTGGAGGCGCGTACCTCTGGTCTGGAAGACACGCAGCGAGGTGAGAGTGAACAATTGCTGCGCATGGAGAGGATGCTGGAGGTCATCCGGGCAAAGAACAAAGATTTGGAGGCCCGATCGTGTCGGAACAATCTCAGGTTGATAGGGCTCCCCGAGTCCACAGACATGGGCAGAATGGAGGATTTTGTGGAGGAGATGCTGTCCGATTTTTTTCCCGACCAGCTGTCCCGTTTGCTGGTGGTGGAGAGGGCACATAGATCGTTGGGGCCGCAGCCCCCGTCTGGAGCTCCCCCGCGTCCTGTCATCATTCGGCTCCTGAACTATCGAGACCGTGACACGATTCTGCGACTGGCCAGGGAGCACCACCCGGTGATTTATAAAAACTCTGAATTGAACTTTTTTCCAGACTATACCCCTGGCGTGCAGGCGGGACGCAGGGCGTTCTTGCCGGTGAAGCGCTCACTGGCCCAAACTGCTGCTAGGTTCTCGCTTATATACCCGGCGAAACTAAAGGTGCAACATGGTGGGTCTCTTCAGTTCTTTACGGATCCGAAGCTGGCGGCGAGGTATGCCAAGTCTCTTCCTCGGAAGTCTGAAGCGATGCCGGTAGCTGAGAGTGCCGCAGAGCGAGAGTCGCTAAGCGATAATGACTGATCGTTACTGATTTTTTTCAGCAGAGAATGCGCCGCTGCAACTAGATGTGAGATGCATTTCTTTTTGTGCCGCTCGTCCTGGAGACACTCCTTTTGTGCTGGGCCCCCGCCTGCCCTCCCTGCCTGATACTAGGCGGGTTGGGTGGCTAGCTTTCGCCCTCTGGATGAGTCCCCATTATTTGCATATTTGGGTAATTGTGGTTTTTGGGGGAGGGATATGTCTTCGACCCGTTTGGGGGGTCTGTGTGGGTGGGGGAGGAGTGGGTTCTTGGGGTTGTTGTACTGTGTGCTTTTTTGTTTTTATTTTTGTGTTTTGTGGTTTTGGGAGATTGGCCGGGATGGAGAAGTGATAGAATTGCACTGTATGTTCGCTAAGGAGAATAGATGACACAGATGAGAGCGTCTCTGATTCGCTGCTTAACATGGAATGTGCGTGGCTTGAATGATAGACGGAAGGTGCGCCTTATGTCGGCATACGTTAAGAGGCAGAATATAGATATATACATGCTACAGGAGACACACCTGGTGGAGAGTACCTTGCATTATTTAAAGGCGGGATGGATTCGGGAATGCCACGGGTCTGCGTATTCGGGTTATGCTAGAAGCGTGGCGATTCTGATACGCGAGGGGTTGCAGTGGCGCACTCGCAAGGTGATTGTTGACCCATTGGGGCGGTATGTTCTGCTTAGCGGAGTGTTGATGGATAAGCCGTGTCGCCTCGCGTCGGTGTACAGGCCTAATTCGGATGATCCTGAGTTCTTTAGTGAGGTCTATCGACTGATCGAGTCTCTGGGGGGAGGAGCTGTGCTTTGGGGAGGAGACTTCAGTGTGACCCTTGATCCCATTTTGGATAGAGAAAGCTCGGCTCGGACACAGCGTACTTCTGCTGCTTGCGTTTTATCTGCGATTATGGACGATGCGTCGCTGGTAGATTTGTGGCGGATGAAACACCCTGCGGTACTGGAAGGCACTTGTGTTAATTATGTGCATAACAGCTGGTCGCGCCTTGACCGTTGGATAGGCTCTCGCGATGTGGCTTTATGGACCTGCTCGGTCGATCATATGGCACGCACGCTGTCAGACCATGCCCCGGTGCGCGTAGAGCTGGAGATTCCTTGCGTACCTGCTCAGGCCTATATGTGGAGGTTGCCGCCTGGGGCACTTAGAGACGAGTTGTTCCGTGAGGAACTGCGTCGTGATCTTTATTTTGAACAGAATGTGGGCACGGTGAAGTCGGCTGGTACGCTGTGGGAAGCCTTTAAGGTGGTTGTACGCGGGATATGCATTTCAAAGCAACACGGCGTCCTGCGGGCGCTGCGACGTGAGCTGGCTGAGTTAGAGGGCCGGATTGCGGATCTGGAGGCTCGACTGGTGTTGGACTGGTCCGGAGACACATTGGCGGCCTTGAGGGCTGCGGTCTCCGCGTATGAAGAGGCTTCCTTGAGAGAATTACATTTTTGGGGGAAATTTGCACGGGCCAGGCGATATGGAGAGGGTGATAGAGCCGGACGCACTTTGGCGAATCTACTCCGCAGGCCGTGGGCTAGTGGTTATGTGACTGAAATGGATGATTCGAGCGGGGAGCAAGTGGCGGGTACGTCTGAGGTTCTGAGGGTCTTTACTACCTTTTTCCAGGATCTTTATTCTGCTCCCTCTGCGGTCCCTGTGGAGGTGATTCGGGGATATTTCTCTGACATTAGCCTCCTCTGGTTTGACAGGGCGCACAGGGAATACTTTGATTCTCCTTTTACTATAGAAGAGGTGAAGGCTGCTATTCGGAGCCTCCCTGGAGACAAGGCCCCTGGGTTGGATGGATTGACTTCGTCATTTTATAAAGAGTTCGCAGACATTTTGGCGCCCTATCTGCTGGAGGTTTATGATGAGGCATTGCGGAATGGAGTGCTCCCGGCCTCTCTCCGTGAGGTGCTAATTGTCACGATTCTCAAGCATGGGAAGGCTGCAGTTAGCTGTGATCCGTACCGGCCCCTGTCGATGATCAACTTTGATAATAAGATATTAGCCAAAATGATTGTGGCGTGACTGCGGCCTCTTATGACGAGACTGGTGCTGCCGGATCAGTCGAGGGTTCATCCCGGGGCGGTCCACGGCACAGAACTTGCGTACGTTTTTTGCTGTTGCTGGCTCAGTTCCCGTCGATGATGGGGCTGTGGCGGTGTTCCTAGACGCTACTAAGGCGTTCGACTCATTGCTATGCCAATATCTGTTTGCGCTCCTGGAGAGAGTGGGGATGAGTAGTCGTTTTGTGAACTGGATACGTTTGCTATATTCACAGCCAGTGGCTCGCTTACGGGTGAACGGATGCGTGTCAGAGCCCTTCAAGGTGGTGCGTGGAACTAGGCAGGGTTGCCCCCTGTCACCATTGCTTTTTGCGATTGCGATGGAGCCGCTGGCAGCCTTTATGAGACAGCACCACAGTGAGCGGGGGCTGCCGTTTCGCCAGAGAGCGATTCTGATTTCCATGTACGCTGATGACGTGGCGCTGTATGTGCAAGATCCTGTGCGAAACCTGGATGTGTTGCTGGATGAAATTGTCAGGTTCGGAGGCATATCTGGAGTGGCGATAAATTGGACTAAGTCGGTTGTGCTGCCTCTGACGTCTGGAACGGCGATGTGTCGGTCCTGCTACCCTATTGTGTTGGCGGACGGTCCTGTTAAAAATGTGGGCATCTGGTTGAGCTGTGATGTTGACACGTTCTGGCTGGCCAACTATGGTAAGGCCATGGCCTGGCAAGATGACAGAGTCACAGCATGGTGCTCCTTGCCATTGTCCCTGACTGGACGGATTGCGGTGGCTAAGATACTTGTGCTGCCCAAGTTTTTGTATCTGTTTCTCAACCTTCCGCTGGTGCTTACAGCTAGTTTTTTGCAGCGCATTCGTTCCGTGCTAATCCAATTGGTATGGGCAGGAGGTCAGCCTCGCATAGCCTGGAAAACACTAGTGCTGCCATTTGAGTTGGGTGGTCTTGCGGCCCCTGATCTAGAGCTCTATTATCTCTGCGCGCAGGCTCTGTTTGCATATTATTGGATCAACCGATACGCTATCTGTCACACCTGGCTCCCGAAAGCGATGCGGTGTGGCCGGATGGGCTCGAGCGAGTATTGGGCAATCTGGACGGAGCTTGCCCTCGAGGCATTGATACGGTGGCGTCCACAGTCCGGGCTTGGTCGGGTTTGCTGAAGCGTTCTGGGATGAGTGTGCCATTTGCACCGTCTATGCATGTGGTGGCGGCTGGAGATGAGATGTTTCAGGACTCGCGGCTGCAGAGCTTCCTACGGGACTTTGATTTGATAACCCTCGATGATTGGTTTGTTGATGACAGATTAATGCCCCCGGAGGAGATCCTGGGGGATAGACCGGCCACTGCTCTCCACTGTTTTTACGTGTTGCAGATATGCGCTATGCTGCGTGCTCGCTACCCCTGCCTGCCTGCGACCCGGACTTCTTGCCGCGCGTTGGAAGTGTTGTGGAGTGTGCGGTCGCCTGAGAGGCTTAGCACTAAGCTGTATAGCAATACACAGGGGCAGGGAGAGGGGACGGGGCTGTCTGTAAGGATGAAATGGGCAGAAGATGTGGGTGAGAACATTGCAGAAGATGTTTGGAGGACGTGCTGTACGCATATGAAGGAGTTGTCACCAAACTATAGATTGCGCCTTATACATTTTAAGTTTTTGCACCGTCTGTATTATACCCCTAGAAGTTTATGTGCTATGGTGCTGCGAGCGGATGATGTCTGTGTAAGATGCCGGGCCCCTGCTGCTGATTTTATGCACTTGGCGTGGACCTGTCTGGCAATATGTGCCTATTGGGGGAGGGTCTTTCGTGTACTTTCTGAGATGATTGGGCTGGAGATTCCTCCGTCTCCCTGAATGGCGCTGCTGGGAGGGGTGAATGAAGTGCAGACTACGGTGCGGCGTCTGGTTGGCATGATGTTATTGTTAGCTAAGCGCAGGGTGGCAATCTGTTGGGGCCGGTCTCCCCAGATTTCGGATTGGCTGCGAGATGCCGCGTTTTGCCAGGAACAATTAACAAATTACTGGGAGTTGACTCCGGTTGGCTCCAGGCCACGGGACATCTGGGCACCTCTTTGATCCTATCTTGAATCTGCGTCCGTCTGAAGAACCTGTTGCGGATGGGTATGTTGATGTGATGAGTGCTGTTCCCTCTACAATGGGTTAAGGTTGTATAGAACAGTTGCTGAGAGTGATGCTTGTTCCTCCCGGCCTTCTCTCTCCCTTTATTTTTGAGGTTTCTGTTTCCTTTTTTTCCTTTTTTCTGCCACATATGTTTGGTCCTGCCCTTGGACTCGATGACCTGTTAGGTCCTTCCGGCAGGGGCATACTGCTATATGGACATTCGGCAACGTTTTTGGGCTCCCTCTGCTTGATCTACAAGAGTTACTGAGACGTGGGACATGACAAACGCTTGGAGAGCCGAAGATAGATTAAAAGTAACTGACTGATTTATTATTGTAAGGGCCAAGGTGGCATTTCATATTTTTGTTGTATGTTGTTTACATAAAATCATAAATAAATATAAAAAAAAAAAAAAACATCTGTGTCCTATGCTACAAACAAATCCCAACTGAGCTGTACGATTGGCAGCTAGCCCAGAGCTACCTTGCAAAGTGTTGACCCTTCGTTGCAACCACCAATCACAGTTAATATGGATCCCAATGTGTTTCTGTTGATAAGTGTGTTTTCAAAGTCACAAACAGTGCTTCCAGACTTCGTATTGGGGAAACAGTTTTAGGTCTGACTGCAGTGTGATGATCATGCACACCCTTATAAGATGAGTTCTCATTGGCAATCTTGTATTCTTGTCTTCATGACCCTCATACATCATTTGTGACACAGTTCGGCATGATTACCTATTTGTATGTTAACTCAGACACCTTCATTTATGCAGTTTTCTTAGTGTTTACTTTGATTAGTGTGGCATGTTTATTGTGTTATTTTTGCATGTTTACAACATTTTGAGGCCACTATTTGATGACTTAGTTATCCCCCGAGGAAGCATTCTTCTGTCCAACACAGCATGGTGGTGTATGGTTTCTCACTTCATCAGATTTGTCCCTCAGGATGGGCAGAGTATGATGCAATCATGGGCACTGTGCAGAATTCTCTGACTACATATTATCAAGACGGTTGTATTGACAAGCTACGTAATTTGACAGTAGGCACATTTCAGTTATCTACTTCACAGTTGATATGTCACATTACCCAGAGACAGATTTGTTGTGTAAGTGCTATTTATTGAAACGTGCTGTAGTGCTATCTGTACATTGTGCATGATTGTGAGTCCATTATAGTGACAACTTACATTGTGATCCAACACAAGGGGTTACGGAAATGCTTTTGACATGCTGGGGTTGATGTTTCAGACAGTGCAGAGGGACAGGATTTGGCAATGAGTAGGAGAGAGACAATCACTGGGCTGGGTGACAAGATATACAGTGGTTTGCAGAACAGCGCTCGAGTAAAGTTGTTGCAAGACTGGCAAGTTACAATGCGCAGGACCTTGGTAAATGTGGGCCATGTGGCAGGGACTAGTGCTTCTGGGTCATTTTCCTTGTGAATGTGATCTGTTCCATGTCTTCTTCTTCTGAGGTGTGTGTTGCCTGATTTGTCCTTGTTGTTGTTGGTTGTGAAGGGGCAACACACACCTCAGTGTTAGAAGACGTGGAGTCAGACATCCCGGTCGCTGCTCCCTGTGAAGGTCTTAAGGGCAGTACTGCAGCAAGGAGGGTCTGCTGGTTCTTGAGAATAGCAGCCACATCACGATGGTAGGCAGCCAGGTCGGCCCTGAGGGAGTCATGATTGCATTTGTGCATGCAGTGGAAGGTTTGGGGTGCGAGGAGTTGTGGCAACTCCCTTACTGCAGTGGTGAATTCCTTGACAGTTTCTTGTAGTCCTTTCAGTATGGATGTTAGGGCTTGCATAGCTGCTGCCTGATCTGCAGATGACATCATGCACGAACGCATCCCCTCAAGGCTGGCTGCCATAGTTTGCATCCCCACCCGCACCTCCTTGGCCAGCTCCCGCTGTACTCCAACTACAGTTCTCTCAAAGCTGGTGCCAGTGTCGTCTGAGTCCTCAGCTGTATTGGAGCTGGCAGCTCTTACAATTGGGGTGGTTAGTGGATCCTCTGCGATGGCTGCTTGTTCTGTGCTCCTCCTTGTGACTGAAGGTGGGGTCTGGAGGGTGTCAAGGACCTTTTGGATAGTCTCCTGGGGAATGTTTATCGGCTCGTCATCCATGTAATCAGGGAAATCTGGGACAGGCATATCGGCAGGAGATCCATCTTCCTCTACAATGAAACAGGGTACAATTAGTGTGTCTGTGTTGTGGCAATTTTGATGTGATGTGCCTGCCTTTTGATGAATTCACTTTGTGATCTTGTTTTGTGTTAATTTCTCCAGTCCTTCAGATGGGCATTCTTCCAGGCCTATGGCCCACCTGTGTGTCACATGTATGTTATTGAGTTATCAGACTTGTCAGCCTCATTGCCTCTAGGTGTTGGTTAATGCCAAGTACAGAATTGCCACCTTCTTTTCCTACTCAACCCTCCCTATACATCCATTCTCATGGTGAGACCTTTCACTGGCTGTGGGTGTACTGATGGCCCTGGCAGCACACTTAACAATCTGGACCTGCCCCAATCTCTGATATTTCACACCCACTCAAATGTAATTGACATGTGGCATATCCTATGCATGGCAATGTTATGATCCGATATGGATGTTGACATTGGTAATGTGTCCTGCTGATGTTGGGGAATGTGTGTTACATTGGATTGCCCTGATAATCGTATCAGTGTCCTATTTCCTCCTCTGACTGTGCAGGTGTATTTCAGTGACCAGTTACATGTCCCCCCCCCTCAATGCTGTTGTCTGAGCAGTATGACATTTGGGATGTTGCATTGTTACACAGGCACAGGATGGACCCTGACATATGCAGCATGGGTGTGTCCTTAGTGCTGTGTAGCTCCTATTGTTGTTTACATTGGCTGATGTTTGCGACAACTATGGACATTGCCATTTGAGAGTACTGGGGCCTTTGTCTTGTTTCTGGGGATTGTTGCAGTTGTCATCCTCACCCCCTAATTTAGGTGTGTATGATCCATGGGGAGGTTACTGCCATTGGTTACTTGAGCTGCACACAGAGCGGAGGTGGTAGTGGCAACTGTTGTCGCAGTTACATTCCAGTTGTCGGTATGGCTAGTGATTGTTAATAGGGCCCTAGTTAATGTAGCGGGTATGGTGGCTGACGTGTGCCGGGATGTCAGTTTGACGTTGTGACCTTCCCTCCTGGCGTGGCTTTCCCTTTGCTCCATCTTTGGCATGACAGCATGCCCCCATGGGACTGTTGTTGGTGTTGTGTAATGGTGTGCCCCAGGTCTTCTCAGAACGGGCCATGCCCCCATGCCGTGCCCCTTTACCCATGCCACTCCAACTATTAGATGACTTCCATGCATTTCGGTATCACCCCCGCTCACAGTTGACATTAGTGCATTTTAATTCCCCATGCGACTTACCCTGCATGTGCGTTGTCTCCTGGTATTCTGCGCTGTCCTGTCCTTGAATCCCTGAGACGATCTCCTCAGGGATGACGGGTGCGACCATCTCCTCCATGTGGTCCAGGGCCTCCTGGTGTGCTGGACTCCCCCCTCCAGTCTGCAGGGCTGCCTTCCTGTTCCTGGCCATCTTTTCCTTGGTCCTGCGCTTGCAGTCATGCCAGCGTTTCTTGCACTCGATGACTGTTCTGCGTACTTCAGCCACACTGTTAAACTTGTCAACAGTTTGTTGTCATATAGCCTCTCTCCTACTGATTGGCAACTTTGAGGTGACAAACGGTTGGTGCTGGTGTTCCGTCACCTCTTTAACCAGAATTTCCTGCTCCTCTGCACTAAAGCGACACTTTCTTTTCTTCTTAAAAGTGTCCTGGTTCTTGTGTGGGTCCTGCTGGCTGGTTCCTGGTCTGCTGTCATCTTCCTGGGGTCTGTAGTGGCATCTGGGATCTATTTTGGCTCTCCTCTGGTGAAATGGCAGTGTTCGCAGTTTTTTTTTACGCTATTGCATCAAAAAAAACGGTGCATATCTGGTTTGCGGTGTCGTAAATCGTCCCACAGTCATTTCCGCCGCGTTAACGTCGTTTTGCTTTACGACTTGACGCTGCGGTGTGCGTAAAAAATAATGACTCCCACCTGTGGTTTGCGCAGCCGTGCGTCAAATATAAATATGACGGCGCACCAAAATGGCGTTAGCCGGTAGTAATATTTTGGACGCAAAACTGCGCCGGCACAGTTTTGCGTCAAAAAGTATAAATATGGGCCTTAGTATTTGTGACATTGCAGCATCATGACCACAATGATATATCAGGACTGGTCCAGTTAGGTAATGTATATTGTTTCATGCCTATGGGTGTTTAGGGGACAATAGGGCCTGCATTGTGCTGATGAGGGTTTTACAACTGCGTAGTTAAGACCAAAATGTCTGCCCCCTGAAATCCAGAAGTGTTGTGGTGGAAGTTACCTCATACCGCTAGCAGTTGACGTAATATCGTAAGGCGGTGTTTAACGCTGTGTGCAAATTCATTGGTTAACATGGTTGTCAATGGGCTTTCTTATCGTATCATGATCGCCGCCAGTGGTGACGGTGCACACCGCTGCAGTGCGTATGCAAACTCGTCACCCCAACTTCACTTGACTCCCTGATCTCGTGCATGCAGGTACTCCACTGAGTATACTGCTGTGTCCTGCCTCTGACCAGGGAAATGGCACGTGTTGCAGGGGAAAGGGCCCCGGCCTTCACCAACGAGGAATTGGAGAAGCTCGTGGACGGGGTCCTGCCCTGTACTCCAAGCTCTACGGTCGGCCAGAGGTACAGGTGAGTAGGAGGATTGGGGTGCATGGATGTGTGTAATGGTGGTTGTTGGCTGCATACATGTGTGCACTTGTGACACTGTATGGTCCAGGGTTCCTGACATGCTGGGTGTGTGTGTGCTGTTAGGCTGTTTTAAATGTCCGTCCCTTAGTGGACGTATAGCCAGCTGTATATGATTGGCCATTGTCTGACCTCAGTGTTACTTTTCTGTGTGTCCCTTATAGGTAAGCGCCCACCAGAAGAGGGGGCTTTGGCATGCCCTCGCCAAGGCGGTGCGGACCCTGGGGGTCTACAACCGGCAGAGCACCCACTACAGGAGGAGGTGGGAGAACCTGCGGCGCTGGGCGAGGAAGATCTGTGAGGCCCAGCTGGGTAAGTACTCCCAACGAGGAAGGGGTGCCTGTCGGGCACTGACCCCTTTTATGCAACGCATCCGGGCGGTGGTGTACCCGGACCTGGATGGGCGCTTGAAGGCTGCACAGCAGTCACAAGGGGGTGAGTACATACACCATATTTTGGCTCCTTGATGGATGTGTGTGTGTGCGTTCGTATTTATGCTGTCTAGTGGCAGGGACTCTGACAGATGTCCATCTACATAAGGACCCATATGGGGAGTAGGGGTGTAGGGGTCAAGTCTGCAGTACGCCAGGTCGCTAAGTTCGTTGGGGAATGGCTGTAGAGCAGGGTTCTGGCCACTAGTCAGGGGCATAGCCATGTGTATAGTGGTAGGTGCTGCCTGGTGGAATAATTTCTAGGTGGGTGTATGTGTGAACCACTAATGTATCTCCATTCAGCTATTTACAAGTGTATCTCGTGTTTTGTCTCCCCATCCCTGTTCTCTGTGTACATCAGCATCATCTGGCAAGGGAGCTGAGGCACCGGTGAGTGGGGAGGCAGCGGCCCACGGATCCTCAGAGGCAGAGTCGTCTGACGCCAAGGGGACCAGTGGGTTGGAGGGCGAGGGGAGTACCACGGGGGAGGCAACTACCACACGAGGTAGTGGCTCCGATACCTCCTCCGATGGGAGCTCCCTAGCGGCAGTGGACCCTAGTGGGACCGTCCCTACTGTGTCATCTTCTGCCACCCCCATACCATCACCGCCCTCCCAGTTGCTCCCCACCGAGTTGCCCGTGCCCGCTCACCCAGAAGGGTGGATCTCCTTCGCCCCAGGCACCTCCTCCCCTGCACCGGTCAGCCCTACTGCCCTCATGGAGGAGGCTATTGATCTCCTGAGAAACATCTCTGTAGGGCAGACAACCATCGTCAATGCCATCCAGGGGCTAGCATCAGAGGTGCAGCAGACCAATGCCTATCTGGATGGCATTCACGGTGCCGTGTCTGGCTTACAGAGATCTTTTCAGGCTCTGGCCTCTTCTTTGATGGCAGCCTTTGTCCCTGTTCATTCCGTCCCCCCTCCAACCACCTCTACCCCTTCCAGCACCCCACTCCCTTCACCCGTCCAAAGCACACATTCTGACACGCAGGCACACACCCCAACACACAAGAAGCACACTTCAAAACACAAGCACCACACCTCACACCACCAGCATACACACAGCCAACATACACATGTACACACATCAATATCCACTTCCCCCAGTGTGTCCACCTCTTCCGCCTCCCTGTCTGTCCCCTGTACATGCACACCCACAGGCACTGCACTCTCATTCAATGTTACTGACCCTATTCCTGCAGTCACCACAATAGCACACATCCATTCATGCACCCCAGACATCACACTTACACTCACCACAATGACTTTAGTTTACACATGCAGCACACTCACCAGACTTGCAGACACCTAGACAACATCCATTTACACTAGCGGCCTGTCTTGTCCCACTGTGTCTACCCTCCCTCCGCCCAAGACACTCAAACGCACCAAAATACCCACCCATCACACATCCACAACACTCAGCATACTGTCCAGTCACCTGCACCCACGTCACGCACACCTACACCTGTCACGACCACTCCCTCTACCTCCACTCCCATGCCTTCATCCAGGTCCACCCCAATTGCACCTAAGAAACTTTTCCTATCCCGTGTTGACCTATTTGAACCCACTGGCCCACCCCATCTCATCCCTAAACGTGCTCACCTCCTTGTCCTGTCCACTCCTCCGACGTCACATCCCGCCCCTGTCCGCCCTTCCCATTCCTGTGCTACCTCCCCTGTGAGGAAGAGATCCTGTGCTGCCCAGGAACATCTGCCGCACCGCAGGCCAAGTCCTTTCCACCAGCTGCTGTGACAAAACCTAAGCCCTCTCCACCTTCCAAACGGAAATCTAAGCCCCCCTCCCAGACGTAAATCCCAACCCCCACCACCCCCTGCCCCTGTTCCCTAAGGAGCCTGGATGCCCCATTGTTGCCCCTATGAGGTGGAGTACCGTTGCAATTGTGGGAGTCAAGTTGGGGCCATTGTGGCCCATCAGACTTCTTTGAATATGGACTGGCCATTGGCCTGCTATGCACTTCTGTTGCTCAGTGAGCACAACAAAGGTTAATGTGTGGCCTGTGTTGTTTGAGGCACACTCTGGATCCATGGTCTCTTGTTTTATTGTTTGGGGGTGTTGGGCACATGCATGTACTTTGGGCAGGTTGGATTTGCCTTGTGTCGGGTAAGTACCTCTTGCTGTGGGGTGTATGGCTTGTGCTGCTGTGAAGGGTTGTGGGAGCGTTACAGGGTGGGTGGAGTGGGTGGCTATGTAACTGTGCCCTTTCTTCCCTTGTTTAGTTGGTTGCAGTACTTACCGTCGCCATCTTCGGCGGCGGTCTCGTCGTGGAGGTATATGGCAAGGAGCAGGGCTGGCATGATCTGCAACTCTCTCTCCATGTCTGCTTCGGCATGTTGTGTGAGCCTCCGGTGAGTGTTTCCGCCTGGCTTTGCGTGGCGGTGGTTGCCGCCCTGGAACTGATGGCGGTCTAGTGCTTCATTATTTGATGGGCGGGTATGGCCTTTCCGTTGGCCTGTGGGTGGGCTCTGCAGTCATTGTCGGTACTCCTCTGCTGGCGGTGAGTGGTTTTCAGGATACCTGTCTTTCAGTTGGTTAATTATTTGGCGGTTCGGACTGCACGTCTGTTGGCGGTTGTTACCGCCACCGCCGGTGGTGCGGGGTTTACCGCCATGTTCATAATGAGGGCCCTAGTCTGTAGCACTAACAAATGACATTGTCACACACATCACACAAGTGTGTTGGGTTGAAAATGCCTGCAGCAATCCAGGAAATGCTTGTGAAGGCTGCTGTACCTATGTCTGGCCTAGGTAGGAAAAGAGTAATAATCACCTACAACGCTAGATTTGTGTCTGCTATGTAACCAAGCAAGGTCTGAATGTCACTATCACAGGTGACAACTGAAAACCTACTCCTCACTGGCACTCACATGTTTGACCAAGAGAGAGTGAAATACAGTGACTGAAACACCTACATGTCTAGGGCTGTCACACTCACTCCAGTTTGGAATGTGCATGTAAGTCAAGCAATGTCTAAACAAGTCACAATCCCTTGCCAATTTGTACA
Organism: Pleurodeles waltl; assembly: GCF_031143425.1. Lineage (NCBI taxonomy): Eukaryota > Metazoa > Chordata > Amphibia > Caudata > Salamandridae > Pleurodeles > Pleurodeles waltl. The sequence goes on along the minus strand of NC_090442.1, from coordinate 600,556,638 downwards.
TGTGATGGACACAGATATGTTGAATGTCGCATCTTCTCTACTCATAGCTGTCATGAGAAATCACACAGTCTAAATACACTCATAATGAATCTGACAAAGGTTGTAGAATGCAGACTTGTGTGAGTGCCCTTCTCAAATAAATTATGTGAAAGGAAAGCTGAAAGACTCCCTTAGTTTTCTTTGAGATCCAATATGTGAAGGTCACTCAGACACTACACAAGTGCTGTGGCTGGTGTTCAGTGATGTGTGGGGGTCAGTCATGTGATCTTGCAACGACAGGAAATGTGAGGGCAAATATTGCATAGCCAGTAGAAGAAGTGATGTCCATCTACAAAGTTCACAAGTCTGACTTAGTATGCTGTGCATGAATAAAGGGACAATGTTGATGACGAAGATGGGTGCTAAGGGTAATCTGCAGAAAGTATGCCAGCAATGTTGAACTAGAAGCATACCTGTCAAAATATGCTCTCAATGTGTGTGAAAGAACACTCATAGACTAATACTCATTGTACAACACAGCGTTTCCATCTAACATCAGACATATTCACAGAGATTGTGTATGCCTGTACATACTCCAGTCACACTGGCAACAACTAAAACTATGTGCTAGGCCAGCACAAACGAGTGTGACAGAAGCAAGTGACAAATTACAGTATCTGTACCCTGGGTCTGCAGATATGACCCAGTTCCATAATCTATCAATGACCTAACCAAGCATCATCGGAATAATGTCACCTATGTTTGCCAAGTCAACCCTAGCAAATGATGAGACATGTCCAACACAAACAAGCTGTAAGTCTCTAGTAAATAATAGGGCAAACCTGACATCAACAATCTCAAAGTCAACAAAACATAGTTGCCCATGGGACCACAATTGTGCAGGTGTATGTCTGCAGGTGACTGTGCATTGCAGTGCTGATGACTCAAATTGGCTAGGAGGATGCATGTGCAAAACCAACCCACTACCATCACTCTAACACAAGTGGGGTGGCATGAAGACCTGACACATTTTGAGGCTTGTTGATGTGTGGATGCATCATGTTAGGACACCACATCAGAGGTGGCATTGTAGTAGTGGTACTAAGGACTGACATTGTTGTAGTCCTATTGTTGACTACTTTCAATGTGTAATGGGTAGTAAGGGTGAAAGTTGGCCGCACTCAAGGCGAGTGTACATAAGAATTGTAAGTCTGGAAAACAGGACGTGGTGCAGGTGATCAGGTGCCCTACTACCCTTGGGCAACAATAATGTGTAGGGTTAATACACAGATAATAGCATACAAAAGAGATCACAACACACAGTATACAATGGTCAAATATGAACGAGATTGAGACATTTTTGTCGTTATGTATTAGGTTGAATGAAGCAAACACACATATCGGTATTCAAGTCTTGTCTTCAGGAAAAAAGTTCATTTATTCAAAGCGAAGTAACGTTCAGTAAGACAGAAAGCATCTTTCCAAGACAGCCAACACGTGTTTCGTCACACCAGTGACTTTTTCAAGGCTGTGAATAAACATATATGCCTAATGTCAATGTAGCAAATCAATACAGAACATGATTATAGCGTGATAAGGTAGTGAAGTTGTGTATAGAGAACTATACGTGAATGTGACAAGATCAGAGACACTAAGAAAGAGCGAAAACTGTTGGGTCGTAAAGGACATGGCTAAGAGTAGACCAAAGCATGGTTAGAAAAATGTACCATAGGCGCCTACGCCTAGCAAACTCCAAACGGAAGGAGAAAGGAGAAGAAAAATGAAAAAGAAAAAGAAAAGGAAAGGAAGAGTGAAAAAAAGGGAAAAAGGAAAAGAAAAAGACAAAAAGGCCCAATTGAGTCGAAGTGGAGAGTGTATATGAGAGAGAAAGCCCAGAGAGAGGTAGCAAGAGATATTTTGTTCACTCCAGTAGTGAGAGCCCATAATCCAATTGAGTGTAAAGAGAAAGGTAAAATATAGAGAGAGTGTGCCAGTGAGAAAAATAATTTTTTCATAAACATTATATAAGTCCCGGTCTTTAGACCTACCCGAAGATTAACGAAAAAGGTTATATGAAGAAAGGTCCAATGCATCTCAGGACCTATGAAAGTCCAAATATTGACTTGGTAGTCTGAGCGAAGGGGAAGAAAAAAGAAAAAAGAGGGGAAACAAACGATTAAAAATATATAATACGCTAGCTGAGTAGTGTTATTCTAAGTCTAGTTGTTCTCCATACGTATTACAAGCGAGTGAAGTAAGCCAAAATGTTATTAGGAAAATACCTCTAAGTGATCGTCATCAGCGTATAAGGGAGATTCCAAAAAAGAAACGTACGAGGTTGTTCATCTAAGGAGAGGGACCCTGGTAAGTCCAAAAGTAAGTTCCTATGGGTAAATAAAGAATATACAAAGTCGCGAGTAAAGATGAGGATTCAAGTGTGCTAGGTGAAACAGAACGTGAAGGTTAAAACGTTAATAAAGCATTGGGCGCGTGGTTCTAGCCTTATGCTAAGTATCAAAACGGGAGTACTGGGAAATTGGGCAACATAAGGTCTTATAAGTCCAAGTTAATATCTAGGGTGCGTATAAAATGACGGCTATGACCCAGTATGAGCGATCGTAGTCTAAAGAGTTTTACAGAGTAGAAAAGGGCGCATTGCCGGCCCAAAGAGATGTTAAACGAGCGTTAATGCATTCCACAATATAGAGAACATATGAAAGAGTATTTCATAATTTATATTTTCTCCCCCTTAAGAGAGAAGAGAGAAAAAAGTCGCAGTGTCGGTACAGTGGCTAAGACACAAGGAAGCAAAAAATGCCCACAAAATTGCTGTCGAAGTTACCAAGAATCGGGGTTCCGAGTCCCCGCTAATGCAAAACGCCGCCGTACCACCCGTGTGCTGGCGTCACTCGTCTCTGTGTCTCAATCGAGCATACAGAGAAAACAAAGTGCCCACAACCCTGTGGTTGAAGTTTGAGGGATGCGGGGTTCTAACTCACCATAAGTAAAGTATGTTGTCGTCCGCCCGTGTGCCAGCGTTTAGATCTCTGTAACGAGATCGAACGTTGGAAGTGAGTTTAAGTCACGTGTGGTAAAGCACGTGACTTGAGAGCAGCAGCGTGATGGAAAGAGGAATAAGTTGTTGAAACAGACAAAGGAGTATGAGAAACATCAGTGAAAAATGAAAGCCATGTTGTTTGTGGATGCAAAAAATTAACAGGGAAAATCCGATGTGACACGTTTTAAGTACTTCTGACATGCAAATGAGGTCAATGTACGTTGAGAATTGTGAGATGGAGATAGAATAAAAAGAGGACTGTGACCCAGTGAGGCCACTGGTCCTAGATTTCACCAAATTCTCAGTAAAAGCGAGAAAAGCCTGAAGAATAAAGGGAAAAAGCCAAGCGAGTAGAATGGGAAACATGTAAAGAAACTTAAGTATATACAATAACCCATGTACAGAGTAAGGTCTAATACGTGTTGAATTGCAATGTTTGGCATTAAACAAAAAAGATTCATCGTTGTGGTAACATATGGTAACATAACATAGTGTACCAACAACAATTGTTTATACAAGCAAAAGGTCAAATTTGAGATATAATAATACCAAAATGGAAGCACGCTTAACTGGCCACTGGTCCTAGATTTAACCAAAATAATAAAAAAAACAAGAAAAGCCTGAGGAGTAAAGGGAAACAGGCCAGCGGGTACATCCGATTGTTGTTGGTACACTATGTTATGTTACCATATGTTACCCCAACGATGAATCTTTTTTGTTTAATGCCAAACATTGCAATTCAACACGTATTAGACCTTACTCTGTACATGGGTTATTGTATATACTTAAGTTTCTTTACATGTTTCCTATTCTACTCGCTTGGCTTTTTCCCTTTATTCTTCAGGCTTTTCTCGCTTTTACTGAGAATTTGGTGAAATCTAGGACCAGTGGCCTCACTGGGTCACAGTCCTCTTTTTATTCTATCTCCATCTCACAATTCTCAACGTACATTGACCTCATTTGCATGTCAGAAGTACTTAAAACGTGTCACATCGGATTTTCCCTGTTAATTTTTTGCATCCACAAACAACATGGCTTCCATTTTTCACTGATGTTTCTCATACTCCTTTGTCTGTTTCAACAACTTAGTCCTCTTTCCATCACGCTGCTGCTCTCAAGTCAGGTGCTTTACCACACGTGACTTAAACTCACTTCCAACGTTCGATCTCGTTACAGAGATCTAAACGCTGGCACACGGGCGGACGACAACATACTTTACTTATGGTGAGTTAGAACCCCGCATCCCTCAAACTTCAACCACAGGGTTGTGGGCACTTTGTTTTCTCTGTATGCTCGATTGAGACACAGAGACGAGTGACGCCAGCACACGGGTGGTACGGTGGCGTTTTGCATTAGCGGGGACTCGGAACCCCGATTCTTGGTAACTTCGACAGCAATTTTGTGGGCATTTTTTGCTTCCTTGTGTCTTAGCCACTGTACCGACACTGCGACTTTTTTCTCTCTTCTCTCTTAAGGGGGAGAAAATATAAATTATGAAATACTCTTTCATATGTTCTCTATATTGTGGAATGCATTAACGCTCGTTTAACATCTCTTTGGGCCGGCAATGCGCCCTTTTCTACTCTGTAAAACTCTTTAGACTACGATCGCTCATACTGGGTCAGAGCCGTCATTTTATACGCACCCTAGATATTAACTTGGACTTATAAGACCTTATGTTGCCCAATTTCCCAGTACTCCCATTTTGATACTTAGCATAAGGCTAGAACCACGCGCCCAATGCTTTATTAACGTTTTAACCTTCACGTTCTGTTTCACCTAGCACACTTGAATCCTCATCTTTACTCGCGACTTTGTATATTCTTTATTTACCCATAGGAACTTACTTTTGGACTTACCAGGGTCCCTCTCCTTAGATGAACAACCTCGTACGTTTCTTTTTTGGAATCTCCCTTATACGCTGATGACGATCACTTAGAGGTATTTTCCTAATAACATTTTGGCTTACTTCACTCGCTTGTAATACGTATGGAGAACAACTAGACTTAGAATAACACTACTCAGCTAGCGTATTATATATTTTTAATCGTTTGTTTCCCCTCTTTTTTCTTTTTTCTTCCCCTTCGCTCAGACTACCAAGTCAATATTTGGACTTTCATAGGTCCTGAGATGCATTGGACCTTTCTTCATATAACCTTTTTCGTTAATCTTCGGGTAGGTCTAAAGACCGGGACTTATATAATGTTTATGAAAAAATTATTTTTCTCACTGGCACACTCTCTCTATATTTTACCTTTCTCTTTACACTCAATTGGATTATGGGCTCTCACTACTGGAGTGAACAAAATATCTCTTGCTACCTCTCTCTGGGCTTTCTCTCTCATATACACTCTCCACTTCGACTCAATTGGGCCTTTTTGTCTTTTTCTTTTCCTTTTTCCCTTTTTTTCACTCTTCCTTTCCTTTTCTTTTTCTTTTTCATTTTTCTTCTCCTTTCTCCTTCCGTTTGGAGTTTGCTAGGCGTAGGCGCCTATGGTACATTTTTCTAACCATGCTTTGGTCTACTCTTAGCCATGTCCTTTACGACCCAACAGTTTTCGCTCTTTCTTAGTGTCTCTGATCTTGTCACATTCACGTATAGTTCTCTATACACAACTTCACTACCTTATCACGCTATAATCATGTTCTGTATTGATTTGCTACATTGACATTAGGCATATATGTTTATTCACAGCCTTGAAAAAGTCACTGGTGTGACGAAACACGTGTTGGCTGTCTTGGAAAGATGCTTTCTGTCTTACTGAACGTTACTTCGCTTTGAATAAATGAACTTTTTTCCTGAAGACAAGACTTGAATACCGATATGTGTGTTTGCTTCATTCAACCTAATACATAACGACAAAAATGTCTCAATCTTGTTCATATTTGACCATTGTATACTGTGTGCTGTGATCTCTTTTGTATGCTACTTTCAATGTGTGTTGCAATCATCATCAATCATTGTAAGTGGCAGACAGCATTCCTGTTGGTAGAATTTGCAGGATGTGTACCTTCCTGCACATGTGCATTGGGACCGGCAAGAGGAGCACCCCTATACCATGCAGGTTGTGTGGCTATGTTGGTATTGTCCGTCATTTCTTTTCTCATAACCAAGGTTAATAGAGGGATGCATTGACTATCTGTGACAACTACACATCCCTGCACTTTTGTGATGATACTGCATAGAACAGCAAGCTGAGCTGTTGCACTGCATCTTTCAACATAAATGGGTAAATATGTGCCACAATACCCAGACACAGACATCATAGTGCTCGAACAATGCTTATTTTTTAAACCTGACACTCAAGTGGTGGAGAGTAGTAGCTCATACTTACCATGTCCAGGTAAGGCACCTTGCATACCTTATCCTGGCCTAGTTCTCATGTGCCCCTCTCACACCTGACACTGAATGTAGTTGGCATTCCATCTGTATAGTTGGGATCATCCCATGCAACACGTGTGACCCACCTAGCTTCTGATGCCGTCAAAAATGTACACATCTTGCTTTTTGTGCTCAAATATGGTGAACACCTGTCATGCATCAATTTTAGAACAGTTACCAAAGCAGGCATCAAAAATTGACACCCTTTACTCTTCATTCCTATACTGGTGGATCAAGAACACAATTTGACCATCTACACTAAATTGGACGTCTAGAGTGCATATCATCTCATGAGGGTCTAAAAGGGTGACAAATGGAAGACTGCGTTCCAGACTAAGTTTAGTCTCTTTGAATATACAGTGATGCTTTTTAGACTTTGCAGTACTCCAGCAGCCTTCGAATTCTTCATCAATGAAGTCTTGCAGGAGTGTTTAGATTTTTGAGCCATCATTTATAAAACACTATTCTAATCCATTCTCAAACAGAGAAACACAATAACCAGTGCTAAGTCTGTAATGCATGCTAAAAATACTCTTTTCATAAAAATGAAAATAAGTTATTTCCATGTGAGGTAAGTAGAATTTCTGGGCTATTTCTTTTTCTCTACTGGGTAACACTGGACCTTTAAAAAAGGTTGAGGCCATCCTAGCATGACCAGCCCCAACAACTGTTATAAATGTCAAAGCCTATTAGGTTTTGTCAGATGTTACAGGTTTATTACTCGTTTCTCAAAAATTGCTGCAGACATCACCTAGTTTAAAAAAAAAAAAAGAACACATTTTTAAGTGATCTGAAGAGGCAAACCAGGTATTTGAGCTCCTGAAGCAAAGGTTCACTACAGGCTATGTATTGCGCTACCCAGATCCAGATCAGCCTTTTTTTTGTGGAGGCTGATGCCTCCTAGATTGCAGTAGGAGGGATGTTGCTCCAACGAGATCCACAATCAGGGCACTTACATCCAATAGTCTTTAAATCAAAGAAACTCCTTCCTGATGAGCAAAATTACACTGTAGCAGAAAGGGAATTATTAGCAATTAAATTACTGTGCACTGACTGGAGGCATTACTTGCTAGGAACAAAACATACTGTCACCATTTGCTCAAGCCATAAATACTTACAATATGCTGGCCACAGTTTGTCAGTGGATTTGATTTCATCATTACATATCAACTAGGCTCCAAACAAGCTAAAGCTAATGCTCTGTCTCATGTAGTGTTTTCTACACCAACTAACATTCCAGAAAATCTACCTACTGTAATTCCTAAAAGTAAATTTAAGGCTGTCTGTGAAGACAAGCCATGTTTAAGTAAAATTGAGCCATAGGTCCAAACTGTAGGTGTTGAACAATGGTTGCAGGATAAGGCTCAAAGTATTCAAGATGGTCTGTTCTACCACGAGGGCCACCTGTTTCTCCCAACACCGAAACTAATACAAAAAAGGCTGTACTGGAACTATGATACTATTCCAGCTAATCCCTTGGGAGAGAGAAAAACTCTAGAGAATTGTTAAAAAAATGTTGATGGGCAACTATGACAAGAGATGTGAAGAATTACATCCGACTTGCCATCTTTGTGCTCGTAACAAACTAACTCATTAGCCATTTTCTGGGCTATTACAAACCCTAGCAATACCTTGGCACACTATAATTTTGTTACAAATCTTCCTGCATCCAATTGAAAAAACACAATACTGATAGCTGTGGATATATTCACTAAGATGGTTCACTTTGTCCCTCTACCTAAACTATCTTCAGCCAAAGAACTGAGTGAAACTGAGTGAACGTTTTATCTAGCAAATTATGAAATTACATAGATAACCCTCTGATATCATATCACAATGGGGCCCTCAATTCACATCCGAGTTTTCTTTGCACTTCTCTGGGGATCAACATCAGTCTGTTGTCTACTGACCATCCACGGTACAATGGACAGACTAAATGGGTGGGTGAATTAGCCCATAGAAGAGATTTTATATTGTTTAACCTCAACCTTGACCTATCAATGGGACCAGGCTTTGCCTCTGGTGGTGTTTGGATTTAATAATAGTACACACTCTGCTACTGGTGATTCCCCCTTTTACAGGCAAACCGGAAATCACTCACAAGCTGTTTCTGTAATGACCCCAAAACATTTGGAACTTGTATATTCTGTAGCAGATTCCATAGAAACTACGAACATTCAACAAGAGACAGTCGCAAATCAAATTAAAAATGAAAAAAACATGCTGATAAACTTTGAACTCCTGAATCCAAGTACCAAGATAGAGATTATATCTGGCTGTCAACAAAACAACTACAGACAGATGACCCACACAAGCACCACCCCAGACACACAGACATTTTTTTTAAAGTGACAATTTTGAACCCTGTATCCACAAAGCTAGACTTACCTGTGTAGTACAAGCTACACTCTCTGTTTCATGTCTTGTTACTGAAAACATATAATTTTGCAACTCAACTGGATAGACATCCACCCCCATTCATGTGCACGACTTTCTGGAACATGAAGTTGCAGATACAGGATCATGGATTTCAGATTATTGCACAGACACTTGCACTACCTAGTGGATTGGAAGGGTTATGCCCCAGACAATTGCTTCTCCTTCATCGATGCCCCACTTGTGTGCCAATTCCATGCTCTCTTCCCTGACAAACCCCGCCCAGTTAGCCAGCCTTTGTGGGGGGAGGACTGCAATGACCACTGCTGGTTCAGGGTGTATCCAGTGTGCCTTGAACCTTCTGTTGGGTCATCCATCTCAATCTGTTCTGACTGCCTCACACCCTCATCCCCTTCTGGTTGGCCTGCTAATTGACTACTTGCCCTCATTGGTGTCCACTGTTCTTGCCTTGCTCTTGCAGCAGCTCACCCACCCGAACGACCCATGCCATGGAAGGGCCATATCACCTTCAATCCCCCGCTTTGCACAGCAATCAAAGTTTTGTGAGACTTTCTGAGATTTTGCCCTGCTCACATGCTCCAGCAGACATCTTGGGAGCGTGGCTATGAATACTGCACCTTAAACTCACAGACTCCACTCACCCTGGAGCTTCAGAGTCCTTCTCTTTACATACCTGCTGCAACCCCACATTGCATGACTGGACTTGGAGAGGAATGGCACACCATCCCTCAGGAAGAAAAGTCAAAGTCAAGAGGTGCCAGGAGCAAGAACTGCACACTTCAAAAATTAATCAGGTTAGTACACTTAACCTTAGATATTACCAGCGGATTCCAAAGCCTGGTTGGTGGATTGAAATCAAAAAGAACTTAGGCCCGTATTTATACTTTTTTAGCGCTGCATTTGCACCGCTCTTTGACACAAAAGCAGCGTAAACGTACAAAATACAATTGTATTTTGTAAGTTTACGCCGCTTTTGCGTCAAAAACCGACGCAAATGCGGCGCTAAAAAAGTATAAATATGGGCCTTAGAGTGATAGAATGCAAAATCGTGTTAAAAGATTTTCGATCAGTGTAGAAGTGCTAGTTAGATAAATACCCTATAAGAGTTTTGTGGCTAAAAATAAGTGAGAGTTTAACATTTGTTGCATTCAAAGGCAAAGCCATGTTGAACCCTTGAGAAGAATCACTGAGAGAAATTCATGAACCAGATTGGCTCACACCCGAAAAATCTGACATTAATAGGGAAAGGTATGATTGCCTATTGAGCAGTGCATGGCTCGGGTGGAGAGGCATGTGGTTGAGTACCGGCATGGATTGGCACAGGGTCTTCGAGGGGTGGCCACAGTGCATGGCATGGAGTTGACGTTGCTTATGGTAATATTACTTTACGTTAAAAAAACTTAGAAGTACACTGCACAAACAAACTGACATTATAGTTAGGAAGGGGGGTTGGGAGCACTCTGCCTCACATCCCAGCACAGTTCACCCCTTTGCATCTTGGTAAATGCAGTTCACAGTTAGCGCTTACTTGGAAATTATCTGTAGTTTTTCACCAAAGTTGGTGCAGACATTGCTGTATATCTCTAGACACGTGTTTCTGGGTTTAGCCCTTCATCAATAGAGTAGAGAACAAAGAAAATTCATTGGGGTTGATGAAAATGCTGCCAAAATCCTCTCAGGTGAAGTACCACTCAAAGGCACACAGGTGCCTCTCCAAAGCTCGTCAGCTCACTGGCTCAAGGGAGCCTTTCAAACAGGAAGGGGGGTTGGGAGCACACTGCCTCACATCCCAGCACAGTTCACCCCTTTGCATCCTGGTAAATGCAGTTCACAGTTAGCGCTTACTTGGAAATTATCTGTAGTTTTTCACCAAAGGTGGTGCAGCCATTGCTGCATATCTCTAGACATGTGTTTCTGGGTTTAGCCCTTCAACAGTAGAGAGTAGAGAACAAAGAAAATTCATCTGTGGTTGCTGCCAAAATCCTCTCAGGTCAAGTACCACTCACAGGCACACAGGTGCATACTCCAAAGCTCGTCAGCCCATTGGTTCAAGGGAGCCTTTTAAACAGGAAGGGAGGTTGGGAGCACACTGCCTCACATCCCAGCGCAGTTCACCCCTTTGCATCCTGGTAAATGTATTTCACAGTTAGTGCTTACTTGCAATGTATCTGTAGTTTTTCACCAAAGTTGGTGCAGACATTGCTGTATATCCTTAGAGACGTGTTTCTGGGTTTAGCCCTTCATCAGTAGAGACTAGAGAACAAAAAAAATTCATCCGGGGTTGCTGGAAATGCTGCCAAAATCCTCTCAGATCAAGTACCACTCACAGGCACACAGGTGCATCTCCAAACCCAGACACACGTGTCTAGAGATATACAGCAATGTCTGCACCAACTTTGGTGAAAAACTACAGATAATTTCCAAGTAAGCGCTAACTGTGAACTGCATTTACCAGGATGCAAAGGGGTGAACTGTGCTGGGATTTGAGGCAGTGTGCTCCCAAACCCCCTTCCTGTTTAAAAGGCTTCCTTGAGCCAGTGAACTGACGAGATTTGGAGATGCACCTGTGTGCCTGGGAGTGGTACTTTACCTGAGAGGATTTTGGCAGCATTTCCAGCAACCCCACATGAATTTTCTTTGTTCTCTACTCTCTACTGATGAAGGGCTAAACCCAGAAACACGTGTCTAGAGATATACAGCAATGTCTGCACTAACTTTGGTGAAAAACTACGGATAATTTCCAAGTAAGCTCTAACTGTGAACTGCATTTACTAGGATGCAAAGGGGTGAACTGTGCTGGGATGTGAGGCAGTGTGCTCCCAACCCCCCTTCCTGTTTAAAAGGCTCCCTTGAGCCAGTGAGCTGACGAGCTTTGGAGATGCACTTGTGTGCCTGTGAGTGGTACTTGACTTGTGAGGATTTTGGCAGTATTTCCAGCACCCCCAGATGAACTTTCTTTGTTCTCTACTCTCTACTGATGAAGGGCTAAACCCAGAAACACGTGTCTAGAGATATACAGCAATGTCTGCACCAACTTTGGTGAAAAACTACAGATAATTTCCAAGTAAGCACTAACTGTGAACTGCATTTACCAGATGCAAAGGGGTGAACTGTGCTGGAGTGTGAGGCAGTGTGCTCCAAACCCCCCCTTCCTGTTCGAAAGGCTCCCTTGAACCAGTGATCTGACGAGTTTTGGAGATGCACCTGTGTGCCTGTGAGTGGTACTTGACCAGAGAGGATTTTGGCAGCATTTCCAGCAACCCCAGATGAATTTTCTTTGTTCTCTACTCTCTACTGAGGAAGAGCTAAACCCAGAAACACTTGTCTAGAGATATCCAGCAATGTCTGCACCAACTTTGGTGAAAAACTACGGATAATTTCCAAGTAAGCTCTAACTGTGAACTGCATTTACTAGGATGCAAAGGGGTGAACTGTGCTGGGATGTGAGGCAGTGTGCTCCCAACCCCCCTTCCTGTTTAAAAGGCTCCCTTGAGCCAGTGAGCTGACGAGCTTTGGAGATGCACTTGTGTGCCTGTGAGTGGTACTTGACTTGTGAGGATTTTGGCAGTATTTCCAGCACCCCCAGATGAACTTTCTTTGTTCTCTACTCTCTACTGATGAAGGGCTAAACCCAGAAACACGTGTCTAGAGATATACAGCAATGTCTGCACTAACTTTGGTGAAAAACTACAGATAATTTCCAAGTAAGCGTTAACTGTGAACTTCATTTACCAGGATGCAAAGGGGTGAACTGTGCTGGGATGTGAAGCAGTGTGCTCCCAACCCTCCTTCCTGTTTAAAAGGCTCCCTTGAGCCAGTGAGCTGATGAGCTTTGGAGATGCACCTGTGTGCCTGTGAGTGGTACTTGACCTGAGAGGATTTTGGCAGCATTTCCAGCAACCCCAGATGAATTTTCTTTGTTCTCTACTCTCTACTGAGGAAGAGCTAAACCCAGAAACACATGTCTAGAGATATCCAGCAATGTCTGCACCAAATTTGGTGAAAAACTACAGATAATTTCCAAGTAAGCTCTAACTGTGAACTGCATTTACCAGGATGCAAAGGGGTGAACGGTGCTGGGATGTGAGGCAATGTGCTTCCAACCCCCCTTCCTGTTTGAAAGGCTCCCTTGAGCCAGTGAGCTGAAGAGCTTTGGAGATGCACCTGTGTGCCTGTGAGTGGTGTTTGACCGGAGAGGATTTTGGCAGCATTTTCAGCAACCTCAGATGAATTTTCTTTGTTCTATACTCTCTACTGATGAAGGACTAAACCCAGAAACACGTGTCTAGAGATATACAGCAATGTCTGCAACAACTTTGGTGAAAAACTACAGATAATTTTGAAGTAAGCCGTAACTGTGAACTGCATTTACCAGGATGCAAAGGGGTGAACTGTGCTGGGATGTGAGGCAGTGTCCTCCTAACCCCCCTTCCTGTTTGAAAGGCTCCCTTGAGCCAGTGAGCTGACAAGCTTTGGAGATGCACCCTTGTGCTGTGAGTGGTACTTGACCAGAGAGGATTTTGGCAGCATTTCCAGCAACCTCAGATGAATTTTCTTTGTTCTCTACTCTCTACTGATGAAGGGCTAAACCCAGAAACACGTGTCTGGAGATATATAGCAATGACTGCACCAACTTTGGTGAAAAACTACAGATACTTTCCAAGTAAGCGCTAACTGTGAACTGCATTTACCAGGATGCAAAGGGGTGAACTGTCCTGGGATGTGAGGCAGTGTGCTCCCAAACCCCCTTCCTGTTTAAAAGGCTCCCTTGAGCCAGTGACCCGACGAGATTTGGAGATGCACCTGTGTGCCTGTGAGTGGTACTTCATCTGAGAGGATTTTGGCAGCATTTCCAGCAACCGCACATTAATTTTCTTTGTTTTCTACTCTCTACTGATGAAGGACTAAACCCAGAAACACGAGTCTAGAGATATACAGCAATGTCTGCACCAACTTTGGTGAAAAACTACAGATAATTTCCAAGTAAGCACTAACTGTGAACTGCATTTACCAGATGCAAAGGGGTGAACTGTGCTGGGATGTGAGGCAGTGTTTTCCAAACCCCCCCCTTCCTGTTCGAAAGGCTCCCTTGAGCCAGTGAACCGACAAGTTTTGGAGATGCACCTGTGTGCCTGTGAGTGGTACTTGACCAGGGAGGATTTTGGCAGCATTTCCAGCAACCCCAGATGAATTTTCTTTGTTACCTACTCTCTACCGATGAAGGGCTAAACCTAGAAACACGTGTCTAGAGATATACAGCAATGTCTACACCAACTTTGGTGAAAAACTACAGATCATTTCCAAGTAAGCCGTAACTGTGAACTGCATTTACCAGGATGCAAAGGGGTGAACTATGCTGGGATGTGAGGCAGTGTGCTCCCAACCCCCTTCCTGTTTGAAAGGCTCCCTTGAGCCAGTGAGCTGACGAGCTTTGGAGCTGTGTGCCTGTGAGTGGTACTTGACCTGAGAGGATTTTGGCAGCATTTCCAGCAACCCCAGATGAATTTTCTTTCCTCTGTACTCTTTACTGATGAAGGGCTAAACCCAGAAACACGTGTCTAGAGATATACAGCAATGTCTGCACCAACTTTGGTGCAAAAAATACAGATAATTTCCAAGTAAGCTCCAACTGTGAACTGCATTTACCAGGATGCAAAGGGGTGAACTGTGCTGGGATGTGAGGCAGTGTGCTCCCATCCCCTCTTCCTGTTTAAAAGGCTCCCTTGAGCCAGTGAGCTGACGAGCTTTGGAGATGCACCTGTGTGCCTGTGAGTGGTATTTGACCTGAGATGATTTTGGCAGCATTTCCAGCAACCCCAGATGAATTTTCTTTGTTCTCTACTCTCTACTGAGGAAGAGCTAAACCCAGAAACACATGTCTAGAGATATCCAGCAATGTCTGCACCAACTTTGGTGAAAAACTACAGATAATTTCCAAGTAAGCTCTAACTGTGAACTGCATTTACCAGGATGCAAAAGGGTGAACTGTGCTGGGATGTGCGGCAGTGTGCTCCCAACCCCCCTTCCTGTTTGAAAGGCTCCCTTGAGCCAGTGAGCTGAAGAGCTTTGGAGATGCACCTGTGTGCCTGTGAGTGGTGTTTGACCGGAGAGGATTTTGGCAGCATTTCCAGCAACCCCAGATGAATTTTCTTTGTTCTCTACTCTCTACTGATGAAGGGCTAAATCCAGAAACACATGTCTAGAGATATACAGCAATGTCTGCACCAACTTTGGTGAAAAACTACAGATAATTTCCAAGTAAGCGCTAACTATGAACTGTATTTACCAGGATGCAAAGGGGTGAACTGTGCTGGAGTGTGAGGCAGTGTGCTCCCAACCCCCCTTCCTGTTTGAAAGGCTCCCTTGAGCCAGTGACCTGACGAGCTTTGGAGATGCACCTGTGTGCCTGTGAGTGGTACTTGAGAGGATTTTGGCAGCATTTCCAGCAACCTCAGATTAATTTTCTTTGTTCTCTACTCTCTACTGATGAAGGGCTAAACTCAGAAACACGTGTCTAGAAATATACAGCAATGTCTGCACCAACTTTGGTGAAAAACTACAGATAATTCCGAAGTAAGCTCTAACTGTGAACTGCATTTACTAGGATGCAAATGGGTGAACTGTGCTGGGATGTGAAGCAGTGTGATTCCAACACCCCTTCCTGTTAAAAAGGCTCCCTTGAGCCAGTAAGCTGACGAGCTTTGGAGATGCACTTGTGTGCCTGTGAGTGGTACTTGACCTGTGAGGATTTTGGCAGCATTTCCAGCAACCCCAGATGAATTTTCTTTGTTCTATACTCTCTACTGATGAAGGATTAAACCCAGAAACACGTGTCTAGAGATATACAGCAGTGTCTGCAACAACTTTGGTGAAAAACTTCAGATCATTTCCAAGTAAGCCATAACTGTGAACTGCATTTACCAGGATGCAAAGGGGTGAACTGTGCTGGGATGTGAGGCAGTGTCCTCCCAACCCCCCTTCCTGTTTGAAAGGCTCCCTTGAGCCAGTGAGCTGACAAGCTTTGGGGATGCACCCTTCTGCCTGTGAGTGGTACTTGACCTGAAAGGATTTTGGCAGCATTTCCAGCAACCTCAGATTAATTTTCTTTGTTCTCTACTCTCTACTGATGAGGGGCTAAACCCAGAAACACGTGTCTAGAGATATATAGCAATGACTGCACCAACTTTGGTGAAAAACTACAGATACATTCCAAGTAAGCGCTAACTGTGAACTGCATTTACCAGGATGCAAAGGGGTGAACTGTGCTGGGATGTGAGGCAGTGTGCTCCCAAACCCCCTTCCTGTTTAAAAGGCTCCCTTGAGCCAGTGAACTGACGAGATTTGGAGATGCACCTGTGTGCCTGGGAGTGGTACTTTACCTGAGAGAATTTTGGCAGCATTTCCAGCAACCCCACATGAATTTTCTTTGTTCTCTACTCTCTACTGATGAAGGACTAAACCGAGAAACACGAGTCTAGAGATATACAGCAATGTCTGCACCAACTTTGGTGAAAAACTACAGATAATTTCCAAGTAAGCACTAACTGTGAACTGCATTTACCAGATGCAAAGGGGTGAACTGTGCTGGAGTGTGAGGCAGTGTGCTCCAAACCCCCCCTTCCTGTTCGAAAGGCTCCCTTGAACCAGTGAGCTGACGAGTTTTGGAGATGCACCTGTGTGCCTGTGAGTGGTACTTGACCAGAGAGGATTTTGGCAGCATTTCCAGCAACCCCAGATGAATTTTCGTTGTTCTCTACTCTCTACTGAGGAAGAGCTAAACCCAGAAACACATGTCTAGAGATATCCAGCAATGTCTGCACCAACTTTGGTGAAAAACTACGGATAATTTCCAAGTAAGCTCTAACTGTGAACTGCATTTACTAGGATGCAAAGGGGTGAACTGTGCTGGGATGTGAGGCAGTGTGCTCCCAACCCTCCTTCCTGTTTAAAAGGCTCCCTTGAGCCAGTGAGCTGACGAGCTTTGGAAATGCACTTGTGTGCCTGTGAGTGGTACTTGACTTGTGAGGATTTTGGCAGTATTTCCAGCACCCCCAGATGAACTTTCTTTGTTCTCTACTCTCTACTGATGAAGGGCTAAACCCAGAAACACGTGTCTAGAGATATACAGCAATGTCTGCACTAACTTTGGTGAAAAACTACAGATAATTTCCAAGTAAGCGTTAACTGTGAACTTCATTTACCAGGATGCAAAGGGGTGAACTGTGCTGGGATGTGAAGCAGTGTGCTCCCAACCCTCCTTCCTGTTTAAAAGGCTCCCTTGAGCCAGTGAGCTGATGAGCTTTGGAGATGCACCTGTGTGCCTGTGAGTGGTACTTGACCTGAGAGGATTTTGGCAGCATTTCCAGCAACCCCAGATGAATTTTCTTTGTTCTCTACTCTCTACTGAGGAAGAGCTAAACCCAGAAACACATGTCTAGAGATATCCAGCAATGTCTGCACCAAATTTGGTGAAAAACTACAGATAATTTCCAAGTAAGCTCTAACTGTGAACTGCATTTACCAGGATGCAAAGGGGTGAACGGTGCTGGGATGTGAGGCAATGTGCTTCCAACCCCCCTTCCTGTTTGAAAGGCTCCCTTGAGCCAGTGAGCTGAAGAGCTTTGGAGATGCACCTGTGTGCCTGTGAGTGGTGTTTGACCGGAGAGGATTTTGACAGCATTTCCAGCAACCCCAGATGAATTTTCTTTGTTCTCTACTCTCTACTGATGAAGGGCTAAATCCAGAAACACATGTCTAGAGATATACAGCAATGTCTGCACCAACTTTGGTGAAAAACTACAGATAATTTCCAAGTAAGCGCTAACTGTGAACTGGATTTACCAGGATGCAAAGGGGTGAACTGTGCTAGGGTGTGAGGCAGTGTGCTCCCCACCCCCCTTCCTGTTTGAAAGGCTCCCTTGAGCCAGTGAGCTGACGATCTTTGGAGATGCACCTGTGTGCCTGTGAGTGGTACTCGACTTGAGAGGATTTTGGCAGCATTTTCAGCAACCTCAGATGAATTTTCTTTGTTCTATACTCTCTACTGATGAAGGACTAAACCCAGAAACACGTGTCTAGAGATATACAGCAATGTCTGCAACAACTTTGGTGAAAAACTACAGATAATTTTGAAGTAAGCCGTAACTGTGAACTGCATTTACCAGGATGCAAAGGGGTGAACTGTGCTGGGATGTGAGGCAGTGTCCTCCTAACCCCCCTTCCTGTTTGAAAGGCTCCCTTGAGCCAGTGAGCTGACAAGCTTTGGAAATGCACCCTTGTGCTGTGAGTGGTACTTGACCAGAGAGGATTTTAGCAGCATTTCCAGCAACCTCAGATGAATTTTCTTTGTTCTCTACTCTCTACTGATGAAGGGCTAAACCCAGAAACACGTGTCTGGAGATATATAGCAATGACTGCACCAACTTTGGTGAAAAACTACAGATACTTTCCAAGTAAGCGCTAACTGTGAACTGCATTTACCAGGATGCAAAGGGGTGAACTGTGCTGGGATGTGAGGCAGTGTGCTCCCAAACCCCCTTCCTGTTTAAAAGGCTCTCTTGAGCCAGTGAACCGACGAGATTTGGACATGCACCTGTGTGCCTGTGAGTGGTACTTCACCTGAGAGGATTTTGGCAGCATTTCCAGCAACCGCACATTACTTTTCTTTGTTTTCTACTCTCTACTGATGAAGGACTAAACCCAGAAACACGAGTCTAGAGATATACAGCAATGTCTGCACCAACTTTGGTGAAAAACTACAGATAATTTCCAAGTAAGCACTAACTGTGAACTGCATTTACCAGATGCAAAGGGGTGAACTGTGCTGGGATGTGAGGCAGTGTTTTCCAAACCCCCCCTTCCTGTTCGAAAGGCTCCCTTGAGCCAGTGAACCGACGAGTTTTGGAGATGCACCTGTGTGCCTGTGAGTGGTACTTGACCAGAGAGGATTTTGGCAGCATTTCCAGCAACCCCAGATGAATTTTCTTTGTTATCTACTCTCTACCGATGAAGGGCTAAACCCAGAAACACGTGTCTAGAGATATACAGCAATGTCTACACCAACTTAGGTGAAAAACTACAGATCATTTCCAAGTAAGCCGTAACTGTGAACTGCATTTACCAGGATGCAAAGGGGTGAACTATGCTGGGATGTGAGGCAGTGTGCTCCCAACCCCCTTCCTGTTTGAAAGGCTCCCTTGAGCCAGTGAGCTGACGAGCTTTGGAGTTGTGTGCCTGTGAGTGGTACTTGACCTGAGAGGATTTTGGCAGCATTTCCAGCAACCCCAGATGAATTTTCTTTGCTCTGTACTCTTTACTAATGAAGGGCTGAACCCAGAAACACGTGTCTAGAGATATACAGCAATGTCTGCACCAACTTTGGTGCAAAAACTACAGATAATTTCCAAGTAAGCTCCAACTGTGAACTGCATTTACCAGGATGCAAAGGGGTGAACTGTGCTGGGATGTGAGGCAGTGTGCTCCCATCCCCTCTTCCTGTTTAAAAGGCTCCCTTGAGCCAGTGAGCTGACGAGCTTTGGAGATGCACCTGTGTGCCTGTGAGTGGTATTTGACCTGAGATGATTTTGGCAGCATTTCCAGCAACCCCAGATGAATTTTCTTTGTTCTCTACTCTCTACTGAGGAAGAGCTAAACCCAGAAACACATGTCTAGAGATATCCAGCAATGTCTGCACCAACTTTGGTGAAAAACTACAGATAATTTCCAAGTAAGCTCTAACTGTGAACTGCATTTACCAGGATGCAAAAGGGTGAACTGTGCTGGGATGTGCGGCAGTGTGCTCCCAACCCCCCTTCCGGTTTGAAAGGCTCCCTTGAGCCAGTGAGCTGAAGAGCTTTGGAGATGCACCTGTGTGCCTGTGAGTGGTGTTTGACCGGAGAGGATTTTGGCAGCATTTCCAGCAACCCCAGATGAATTTTCTTTGTTCTCTACTCTCTACTGATGAAGGGCTAAATCCAGAAATACATGTCTAGAGATATACAGCAATCTCTGCACCAACTTTGGTCAAAAACTACAGATAATTTCCAAGTAAGCGCTAACTATGAACTGTATTTACCAGGATGCAAAGGGGTGAACTGTGCTGGAGTGTGAGGCAGTGTGCTCCCAACCCCCCTTCCTGTTTGAAAGGCTCCCTTGAGCCAGTGAGCTGACGAGCTTTGGAGATGCACCTGTGTGCCTGTGAGTGGTACTTGAGAGGATTTTGGCAGCATTTCCAGCAACCTCAGATTAATTTTCTTTGTTCTCTACTCTCTACTGATGAAGGGCTAAACTCAGAAACACGTGTCTAGAAATATACAGCAATGTCTGCACCAACTTTGGTGAAAAACTACAGATAATTCCGAAGTAAGCTCTAACTGTGAACTGCATTTACTAGGATGCAAATGGGTGAACTGTGCTGGGATGTGAAGCAGTGTGATTCCAACACCCCTTCCTGTTAAAAAGGCTCCCTTGAGCCAGTAAGCTGACGAGCTTTGGAGATGCACTTGTGTGCCTGTGAGTGGTACTTGACCTGTGAGGATTTTGGCAGCATTTCCAGCAACGCCAGATGAATTTTCTTTGTTCTATACTCTCTACTGATGAAGGATTAAACCCAGAAACACGTGTCTAGAGATATACAGCAGTGTCTGCAACAACTTTGGTGAAAAACTTCAGATCATTTCCAAGTAAGCCATAACTGTGAACTGCATTTACCAGGATGCAAAGGGGTGAGCTGTGCTGGGATGTGAGGCAGTGTCCTCCCAACCCCCCTTCCTGTTTGAAAGGCTCCCTTGAGCCAGTGAGCTGACAAGCTTTGGGGATGCACCCTTCTGCCTGTGAGTGGTACTTGACCTGAAAGGATTTTGGCAGCATTTCCAGCAACCTTAGATTAATTTTCTTTGTTCTCTACTCTCTACTGATGAGGGGCTAAACCCAGAAACACGTGTCTAGAGATATATAGCAATGACTGCACCAACTTTGGTGAAAAACTACAGATACATTCCAAGTAAGCGCTAACTGTGAACTGCATTTACCAGGATGCAAAGGGGTGAACTGTGCTGGGATGTGAGGCAGTGTGCTCCCAAACCCCCTTCCTGTTTAAAAGGCTCCCTTGAGCCAGTGAACTGACGAGATTTGGAGATGCACCTGTGTGCCTGTGAGTAGTACTTCAACTGAGAGGATTTTGGCAGTATTTCCAGAAACCCCAGATTAATTTTCTTTGTTCTCTACTCTCTACTGATGAAGGGCTAAACCCAGAAACACGTGTCTAGAGATATACAGAAATGTCTGCACCACCTTTGGTGAAAAACTACAGATAATTTCCAAGTAAGCGCTGTAAACTTCATTTACCAGGATGCAAAGGGGTGAACTGTGGTGGGATGTGAAGCAGTGTGCTCCCAACCCCCCTTCCTGTTTAAAAGGCTCCCTGGAGGCAGTGAGCTGATGAGCTTTGGAGATGCACCTGTGTGCTTGTGAGTGGTACTTGACCTGAGAGGATTTTGGCAGCATTTCCAGCAACCCTGGATGAATTTTTTTTGTTCTCTAGTCTCTACTGATGAAGGGCTAAACCCAGAAACACGTCTCTAGAGATATACAGCAATGTCTGCACCAACTTTGGTGAAAAACGACAGGTACATTGCAAGTAAGTGCTAACTGTGAACTGCATTTACCAGGATGCAAAGGGGTGAACTGCGCTGAGATGTGAGGCAGTGTGCTCCCAACCTCCCTTCCTGTTTAAAAGGCTCCCTTGAGCCAATGAGATGACGAGCTTTGGAGTATGCACCTGTTTCCCTGTGAGTGGTAATTGACCTGAGAGGATTTTGGAAGCATTTCCAGCAGCCCCAGATGATTTTTCTTCGTTCTCTTTTCTCTACTGATGAAGGGCTAAATCCAGAAACACATGTCTAGAGATGTACAGCAATGTCTGCACCAACTTTGGTGAAAAACTACAGATAATTCCCAAGTAAGCGCTAACTGTGAACTGGATTTACCAGGATGCAAAGGGGTGAACTGTGCTAGGGTGTGAGGCAGTGTGCTCCCAACCCCCCTTCCTGTTTGAAAGGCTCCCTTGAGCCAGTGAGCTGACGATCTTTGGAGATGCACCTGTGTGCCTGTGAGTGGTACTCGACTTGAGAGGATTTTGGCAGCATTTTCAGCAACCTCAGATGATTTTTCTTTGTTCTCTTCTCTCTACTGATGAAGGGCTAAACCCAGAAACACGTGTCTAGAGATATATAGCAATGACTGCACCAACTTTGGTGAAAAGCTACAGATACATTCCAAGTAAGCGCTAACTGTGAACTGCATTTACCAGGATGCAAAGGGTTGAACTGTGCTGGGATGTGAGGCAGTGTGCTCCCAAACCCCCTTCCTGTTTAAAAGGCTCCCTTGAGCCAGTGAACTGACGAGATTTGGAGATGCACCTGTGTGCCTGTGAGTGGTACTTCACCTGAGAGGATTTTGGCAGCATTTCCAGCAACCCCACATGAATTTTCTTTGTTCTCTACTCTCTACTGATGAAGGACTAAACCCAGAAACACGAGTCTAGAGATATACAGCAATGTCTGCACCAACTTTGGGGAAAAAATACAGATAATTTCCAAGTAAGCACTAACTGTGAAGTGCATTTACCAGATGCAAAGGGGTGAACTGTGCTGGGATGTGAGGCAGTGTGCTCCAAACCCCCCCTTCCTGTTCGAAAGGCTCCCTTGAGCCAGTGAACTGACGAGATTTGGAGATGCACCTGTGTGCCTGTGAGTGGTACTTGACCAGAGAGGATTTTGGCAGCATTTCCAGCAACCCCAGATTAATCTTCTTTGTTATCTACTCTCTACTGATGAAGGGCTAAACCCAGAAACACGTGTCTAGAGATATACAGCAATGTCTACACCAACTTTGGTGAAAAACTACAGATCATTTCCAAGTAAGCCGTAACTGTGAACTGCATTTACCAGGATGCAAAGGGGTGAACTGTGCTGGGATGTGAGGCAGTGTGCTCCCAACCCCCTTCCTGTTTGAAAGGCTCCCTTGAGCCAGTGAGCTGACGAGCTTTGGAGCTGTGTGCCTGTGAGTGGTACTTGACCTGAGAGGATTTTGGCAGCGTTTCCAGCAACCCCAGATTAATTTTCTTTGCTCTGTACTCTTTACTGATGAAGGGCTAAACCCAGAAACACATGTCTAGAGATATACAGCAATGTCTGCACCAACTTTGGTGCAAAAACTACAGATAATTTCCAAGTAAGCTCCAACTGTGAACTGCATTTACCAGGATGCAAAGGGGTGAACTGTGCTGGAGTGTGAGGCAGTGTGCTCCCAACTCCCCTTCCTGTTTGAAAGGCTCCCTTGAGCCAGTGAGCTGACGAGCTTTGGAGATGCACCTGTGTGCCTGTGAGTGGTACTTGAGAGGATTTTGGCAGCATTTCCAGCAACCTCAGATTAATTTTCTTTGTTCTCTACTCTCTACTGATGAAGGGCTAAACTCAGAAACACGTGTCTAGAAATATACAGCAATGTCTGCACCAACTTTGGTGAAAAACTACAGATAATTTCGAAGTAAGCTCTAACTGTGAACTGCATTTACTAGGATGCAAATGGGTGAACTGTGCTGGGATGTGAAGCAGTGTGATCCCAATACCCCTTCCTGTTAAAAAGGCTCCCTTGAGCCAGTAAGCTGACGAGCTTTGGAGATGCACTTGTGTGCCTGTGAGTGGTACTTGACCTGTGATGATTTTGGCAGCATTTCCAGCAACCCCAGATGAATTTTCTTTGTTCTATACTCTCTACTGATGAAGGATTAAACCCAGAAACACGTGTCTAGAGATATACAGCAGTGTCTGCAACAACTTTGGTGAAAAACTTCAGATCATTTCCAAGTAAGCCATAACTGTGAACTGCATTTACCAGGATGCAAAGGGGTGAACTGTGCTGGGATGTGAGGCAGTGTCCTCCCAACCCCCCTTCCTGTTTGAAAGGCTCCCTTGAGCCAGTGAACTGACGAGATTTGGAGATGCACCTGTGTGCCTGTGAGTAGTACTTCACCTGAGAGGATTTTGGCAGTATTTCCAGAAACCCCAGATAAATTTTCTTTGTTCTCTACTCTCTACTGATGAAGGGCTAAACCCAGAAACACGTGTCTAGAGATATACAGCAATGTCTGCACCACCTTTGGTGAAAAACTACAGATAATTTCCAATTAAGCGCTGTAAACTTCATTTACCAGGATGCAAAGGGGTGAACTGTGCTGGGATGTGAAGCAGTGTGCTCCCAACGCCCCTTCCTGTTTAAAAGGCTCCCTGGAGGCAGTGAGCTGATGAGCTTTGGAGATGCACCTGTGTGCCTGTGAGTGGTACTTGACCTGAGAGGATTTTGGCAGCATTTCCAGCAACCCCGGTTGAATTTTTTTTGTTCTCTAGTCTCTACCGATGAAGGGCTAAACCCAGAAACACGTCTCTAGAGATATACAGCAATGTCTGCACCAACTTTGGTGAAAAACGACAGGTACATTGCAAGTAAGCGCTAACTGTGAACTGCATTTACCAGGATGCAAAGGGGTGAACTGCGCTGGGATGTTAAGCAGTGTGCTCCCAACCTCCCTTCCTGTTTAAAAGGCTCCCTTGAGCCAGTGAGCTGACGAGCTTTGGAGTATGCACCTGTGTGCCTGTGAGTGGTACTTGACCTGAGAGGATTTTGGCAGCATTTCCAGCAACCCCAGATGATTTTTCTTTGTTCTCTTCTCTCTACTGAGGAAGGGCTAAACCCAGAAACACGTGACTAGAGATATACAGCAATGTCTGCACCAACTTTGGTGAAAAACAACAGATAATTATCAAGTAAGTGCTAACTGTGAACTGCATTTACCAGGATGCAAAGGGGTGAACTGTGCTGGGATGTGAGGCAGTGTGCTCCCAACCCCCCTTCCTGTTTAAAAGGCTCCCTTGAGCCAGTGAGCTGACGAGCTTTGGAGATGCACCTGTGTGCCTGTGAGTGGTACTTGACCTGAGAGGATTTTGGCAGCATTTCCAGCAACCCCGGATTAATATTTTTTGTTCTCTAGTCCCTACTGATGAAGGGCTAAACCCAGAAACACGTGTCTAGAGATATACTGCAATGCCTGCACCAACTTTGGTGAAAAACTACAGATAATTTCCAAGTAAGCGCTGTAAACTTCATTTACCAGGATGCAAAGGGGTGAACTGTGCTGGGATGTGAGGCAGTGTGCTCCCAACCCCCCTTCCTGTTTAAAAGGCTCCCTTGAGCCAGTGAGCTGATGAGCTTTGGAGATGCACCTGTGTACCTGTGAGTGGTGTTTGACTGGAGAGGATTTTGGCAGCATTTCCAGCAACCCCAGATTAATTTTCTTTGTTCTCTTCTCTCTACTGATGAAGGGCTAAACCCAGAAACACGTGTTAGAGATATACAGCAATGTCTGCACCAACTTTGGTGAAAAACTACAGATAATTTCCAAGTAAGCGCTAACTGTTAACTGCATTTACCAGGATGCAAAGGGGTGAACGGTGCTGGGATGTGAGGCAGTGTGCTCCCAACACCCCTTCCTGTTTAAAAGGCTCCCTTGAGCCAATGAGCTGACAAGCTTTGGAGATGCACCTGTGTGCCTGTGAGTGGTTTGTGACCTGAGAGGATTGTGGCAGCATTTTCAGCAACCCCAGATGATTTTTCTTTGTTCTCTACTCTCTACTGATGAAGGGCTAGACCCAGAAACACGTGTCTAGTGATATACAGCAATGTCAGCACCAACTTTGGTGAAAAACTGCAGATAATTTCCAAGCAAGCGCTAACTGTGAACTGCATTTAGCAGGATGCAAAGGGGTGAACTGTGCTGGGATGTGAGGCAGTGTGCTCCCAACCCCACTTACTGACATTATAGTTAGGTTTTTTTAAAATTTTCACTTTGCACTCGTAGCTATACATAAACATGCGACGTGCTGTACATCAGTTCCTGATATTCATATTCCATAGTTGTCATATCAAGGCATATAGTATGGATACATGCATTGCATCTGGTTACCGTTGCAAATAATGTAGAACAAACTAAACAGTAACAACTATGTGAGGGTGGGGGGGTCAGGTGAGGAGGTAGTCACCAATGTATGAATACGAGGATGGAGTCCCTTAATGTGGGCTATAACATTCTTGATGCTAGTCCAAGAGTGGAGGGGAGACGGTGTAGGCATCCTGAGGGGAGTAGGATTGTGGATCAACAAGTATCAGTAGTCTGGGCAGGCCTGCTATGTTCAAGGTGGAAGGTCATCATTATTGACCAACAATTTATGCGCCTGTACTAGACAGTCCCAGAGGCCTGCTACAGGGGTGCGTCTAAGTCCCTATCGTTCCTCCCCTCCCAAAGCGGTGCCTTCCGCCAGGGACTAGTGCTGGAAGTCAGCATTCCACGCTGCTGGTGTAGGAGGTGACGTAGATTTTCAGCGGCGAGTAATGGCGTGGCGAGGCAGCAGTGAAGCACGTCCAAATATTGAGTTGTGAGCTTGGCTGGTGCACGTCCGGGATAGCCTTTGGCAAGGATTATCTTGGGAAGTGCTCATGGTGCCTGCCTGTTAGCTGCATAAGTGTGGTGAGAGCCTCAGCCTAAAAGGAGTGCACATGCGCACAACTCCATAGCATGCGTGTCAGGTGTGCTGGAATCATGTGGCACTAAGGGCAGTTTGGAAGTACTTTTGAAAATAATGGCTGTAGCCTTTACGTTTTAAGGAATGCTCTCCAGAGAATGCATGCTTGTATAAATTTAAAGCATGCAATTCACAGGATTTGAGAAGGATATTGATTGCCGGCCAATCTTTATCATTAAATTTCCACATGTTGCTCTGCTTCCCAGTTATGCCGTAGGGACTGTATGTTCTAATGCCTTTGTACAGCCATGTCATCAGTCGCCTCCCATGTCCTATAGTGTGGAGTGCCTCTAGCACAATATTCATAGGAGTTTATGTATCCTGCTCTAGGTGATAAATTCTCCCAGCGGATGGTCCCACTCGGCAGTCAGGACCAGAAAGTGCGCCATGAGTCGTCCTCATACAGGTCACCCACCATAGATAGCCCGGCCCTCTCCCATCGAAGAACATCCTGGGGGTTAGTGCCATGGGATGAGCTGGGAATCACAGCAATGGTATTGTTGGGGCATAGGCAGGCACTCTTTTAGTATAACGTAAGGCATTACATATAGTTAGGTATAGTAATAATATCTAACTTCACCATATAAAAAAACAAAACTTAGAAATTCACTGAAAAAAACAACGGTTAAAGAAAAGTTATACTTAAGGGAACATTTCAGTGACAAGGTAACATTTTAAACTAAAAATAAAAACACTGAAATTCATCAGTTATAGTTATGCCCTATAGTAACTATAACTCGCGCTGTTGCCATGAACTGCCAATTACCTCCCATATTACATCACTCATGACATGTTCTATGGCATGAATGGTAACATCACTGCAACATCTGAGATGACAATTTATGACAACACTGCATGGTGGGGGCGTGAGTTACAGTTACTTTACATTAAGTTGTTTTGGAGATAATAAAGTAGAAATAAATTTGTATTTCTAGGGCGCGAAGCCGTGGCAACGTTTTCATGGTGATTGCGGCAACTTTGCAAATGCGCGTGCCAACAGGAATGCTGTGATTGGCTGACCGCAACATGACTAGTAAGTTGCGGCTCCATTTTAGGTAACAGGACATGGTCCCCAGGGCTGAAAAATAAAATGAAAAGTGGACTAAGGGGTCAGGGTGGAGGTACCCGGACCCCAGGGCTGTGATATAGGAGTCTTTGAGGGTCAAATTATGACCTTAAAAATATTTTTATGCCACGCGATATTCATGAATATGTCTCGACGCTAAGTGCAGCCCCCTTGTATCGTTGCGATGAATTCGTGAATATCGGCGAAAAAAATGTAAAAAAAACACATTCACAGACTCATTCATATACTAAATTATTCACTCATAGAAGCACTCAGACACCCACTCACACCCTCAAGCACGCACTCACAGACCCACACGCTTCCACTCACAGACCCACTTATACACTGATGCGCCCACTCACAGACCCACTAAGACCCTCACACACCCACTCACAGACCCAGTCAGACACTAATGCACCCACTCAGAGACCCACTGAGACACTCACCACCCACTCAGACCCTCACGCACTCACTGCGCAGACCCACTGAGACCCTTACATACCCACTCACAGACCCGCTCAGACAGTGATGAAGCTACTCACAGACTCACTGAGACACTCACGCACCCACTCACATACTCGCTCAGAAACTCATGCACCTACTCACAGACCCAATCAGACCCTTATCCTTATGCACCCACTCAGAGACACACTCAGACCCTCACACACCCACTCAGAGACACACTCAGACTCTCATGCATCCACTCACAAACCCATTCAAGCACTGACACATCCACTCACAGACTCACTCAGACTGTCACACATCCACTCACAGACCCACTCAGTCATGCACCCACTCTCACACCCAGACAGACACTCTCTCACCCACTCTCACACCCAGAGACACTCTCTCACAAGTATTCTCACACCCAGAGAGACAGACCTTATGGCCAACTCCCACCGCCCCCAACCCTTCGGGCATGCACAATGGGAGTTGGGTGGTTATAGGTGGTTGATGGCAGGGGTTGGCCCTGCGGCCAACCCCTGCAGCACCCAGCCAAAGGCTAAGCACAGCAGTGGTTAGCTTAACATATAATAATGAAAATGTCTTTATGTTAAAAAACATAGAAATTCACTGAAAAAACTAAGGTTACGGGACATTATAGTTCGGAAACAGAATTTTTATAAAACATAGAAATTCACTGAAAAAAACAAAAGGCTACAGGGATGTTATAGTTAGGTTCTTAATTTACTCATACAAAACCTTAGAAATTCAGCAGTTATAGTTAGAGTTATTTCAAGTAACTATAACTCGTAGCCTTGCCATGCACTGCTAATTCCCTCAGATATTACAGCACTCATGACAGCTTCTATAATGTTATTAAAAATATAAATGAACCATTAGCAGTCAAATTAATTAAGAAAAAACTGCGTGGTGGGGCGCGAGTTATATTTACCTTAGGGTGCGAGATTTTTCAGTGAATTTCTAAGGTTTTTTAAACAAAAAATCTAATCTTATTATCGCACCTAACTATAATGTCACTTTAACCTTTGTTTTTTCATTTAATTTCTAGGTTTTTTAAATGTAAAATTAAATGCAATACCAACTCCTAACTATAAAGTCAGTTTAACATCTGCTTTTTTCCTCCATTGGAGTTCTAGGAATTTTTTAACGTAAAATAGTACTTCATTAAAATCTATCAATTAAACCATCTAACAACCATAAATGGCGAGTGTTCCATTAAAAATAATGCATATTACAATTATGGAACAAAATGTGGGAAGCAGCATAAAGATGTAAAATACATGTGGGGCATGTGGATGCACAAAGTAATGTCCCCGGAAATGATGCTGTAGACTTAATGCCCAGAATTGATGCAAATGTTGCCACAAAAACGAAGGAACCCGTAGATCCAGTTTTGTAGAGGATGGCAAACTCATTTCACAAGAAAAGTGGACAATTAGGAAGGAGGGCACATATGAGTGGGCTTAACGAAAGGGAATGCCTATCACTTGTAGACTGACTTCATTCGCTTACCTTGAGCCCAGGGATCGGGGGGGGGGGTGGTTGCAATACTTCGTGATGGCAGGAGCTCTGCATTCCTTAACTGTTCAAGCCATTCTGTCTCAATGAATGAACCAGGGTGCCACCATGAAGATGTTGCAATTTTTTATTAATGCATATTGTGTAATAGAAGAAGTCTAAAGTGACAGTGCCATTTCAGTGGAGCTGAAGTGCAATCCTGGACGAAAGAAAGAGGAGTAAAATTTATATTATATTCTATGTCAGGACCGGAGGCTCAGATTATGCTTCTCTTTCTATGCTTTATTTTCCAACAGCAGCCAATAAGAGAAGATATTGTCAAAGAACTACATATCCCATAAATCAAAGTATGCACAGTAACCATAGAGAACAGGGTATAAAACACGAAGAGGCTATGAAACTTCCTCTTTCTTTGCTGCTTCCGCAGACAGCTAAGTGCATTCCTTTATTCATTGCTATTGTGATTGATTGTGCTCTAGCGCGCACCGCTAATTGCTTTTGTTTTTGTGGAGCGGGAGCGGGAGTGTCGGTTCTTCCGACTCAGAGTTCTCTGTTGAGGCGGATCGGCATTAATTAGCTTCGCCCGTTCCCCGCTTTGTTGCGCGCCTTTCCTCACGCGCCCGCGCTTTCTCGTTGCCCTGACAACCGTCTCATTTAGACGCGCTGTCGGAGGAACGGAAAGGCGCGAGTGCCGTCTCTCTTCGGATTTCGTCCCTGGACTTGGATTTTGAAAGTTTTTTGGGCAATTTCAGTGTCCTGATTGTGCCGGTTTGCCTCAGATATACTCCCTGACGTCCTAGGTTCACGTTGTGACCAGGGTTGTATAATTGGATTAGGCGCTGCCTAGAGTGCTGCAGGCTGGCTCCCTCCACGCTCTAAGTAATTTTAGCAGTTTTGGCATTTTTTCTACTGCTTTCAGCCTGCCGGGGTGTGCACTCCCCCTGACTGTAGTCTTGGACTACCCATAATTCACATTTTTCCGTGACAGAAATTAGCAGAATCCACGTTTCCTTGCGTGACTGTAATAAAATGGCCCACTCATATTCTTATGAGGACGAAGAATTCTTTGGGGATGAGCCTCCCTTTTTTGATGAGACTCTGGCTGGCGCGTTGGACAATACTGTGCAGCTCTCTATAAATAAGACACTGGAGAGGGCTCTGGGACCCCTCACTCTTCATTTTGAGAGTTTTGCGCGCCAGAAAGGTTGGTTGCCCCCCATTGCGTCTTCGGAGGAAGCGCTTTCGGACCAGCCCTCTACCTCTAAGGGTAAGGCTAAGACCAAATCTTGGGCCCACTCCGATATTTTCAGAAAATTGGCCTCTTCCATCCAAAAGGAACATGGTTATAGCTCCTCCCAAGCTCAAGACGCTTATGGTTCGGATTCGGACCAGTCATCCTCCAAAACATCTTCCGGGTCAGATTCTGAGGAGGATCTCGGTACCAGGCCAGGCGCGGGCAAGCGCAAAAAGTCGGAGCCTACCAAAGCCCCTCCTACCAAAGCCCCTAAGGTACTGACGTTCAGTCCAGAAGAGATTGTCCACCCCCGCTCTTCTAGCTGGGTTCCTCCACCCGAAGTGGCTGAATACCTCCAAAAACATATCAGGGCTAGTTTTGATAAGGATGTGAGGGCCCGGCTTCGTAAGGATGTGAGGGCCCGGCTTCGTGCGGAGTGTCCTCGCCCTGAGTTGGAGGGTAAAGTTACAGATACACCGGACGTGGACCTGACTATGGTCACCTTTTTAAAGAAATGGGCGAAAGACCCCAAAAAGGGCCTTGACCGAGCTTGGCGCTCTTGCCAAGACAAGCTACTTGACCTCTCGGGTCCTCTAGCCAAGATCTTAGAGATGGCTTACGTGGCCAAAGAGTCTCAGTCCCCTATCGATCCTGACATCTTGGTAGGGTGGGCTCAACGTGCCATTTGCCACTTGGGTAATGCCAACGTGGCTTTATCAACAGAGAGGAGAGGTTCTATCCTGATGCGAATCGATCCTCAGCTTACTGAACTCGCCACCTCAGAAGCGGGTCCGGTGGCCCAGGGGCTACTGTTCGGGGCTCCTTTCATCAATGATTTGGCCAAGTTTGCTGCGACATTCAACACCATGGACAAGGCACAACTGTCGCTCAAAAAAGTTTTCAGGGAGACTCTTTTTCAGAGGGCCGGACGTCTGCGGGGCGCTCGTCTGGCCGCCCCTATTACCAAGGCCCCCGACGTGAGGCCCTCTCCAGAGGCCGCGGTTACTACAGGGAACAACAGGCAAGCTCCACCTTCTATCCCACGCGTCCCCGTGGAGGTAGAGGTCGCTACCGCAAGACCTCTTTCAGAGCTCAGCAAGGAGACTCCCAGGATCACACCACTTCAGGTGAGACTAATCCACCCTTCCGAGGTAGTTCTTGGGGGCAGGGTTCAATCTTGTTTGACAGAATGGCAAAAGTTATCCAGAGATCCCTGGCTGTTACAAACCGTTCAAGGGTTCAGATTGGAATTTTACCAGACCCCTTTTCAGCAAAGCCCCCCTCCTCTTCCCCATTTTTCCCGTCACAATATCGAGATTATAGACTCCGAGGTGCAGGCGCTCCTCAAGAAAGGTGCTATTTGCCGAACGGTTCCTCATCCCAGAGGTTTTCTAAGCCCCATTTTTCTTGTAGACAAGAAAGGGGGAGGTTCGCGCTTAGTCCTAAACCTCAAGGAATTCAACGCATGGCTGGTTTACAGACATTTCAAGATGGAAGGAATCCATCTTCTCAGGGATATACTGCAGGAAGCGGATTGGTCGGTGCGTCTAGACTTAAAGGACGTGTACCTAAGTATCCCTATTTTCCCACCTCATCGGCGTTTCCTTCAGTTTCTGTGGCAAGACCAGTGCTTCGAGTTTCAGGTACTCCCCTTTGGGCTTTCCGCTCCTTGGTGCTTCACCAAGGTTATGAGGCCTGTAGTGGAATCCCTTCGGACAAGAGGTGTGCGTCTGATAGTCTACCTCGACGACCTGATCATTATGGCTCAAGACCCCCTTCTCCTGCAGGTCCACTTGTCTTGGACGATCCAGCTTCTCCAGGATCTGGGTTTCATAATCAACCAACCCAAGTCTTGTCTCCATCCGTCCCAACAGATAGAGTTTCTGGGCTTCAGGATAGACTTGGTGACAGCTCAGTTGATCCTCCCTCCTCTGAAGGTGCGCAATATCAAGAAGGAGTTGCGCCTACTTCTATCCAGACAGAAGGTGTCTTTGAGGAGTTTAGCCAGGATGGTGGGCCTTCTATCCTCCTCGATCCAGGCTTTTTTCCCGGGTCCCCTACATTACAGAGCCCTCCAACGACTCAAGATCTCTCATCTACAGAAGGGCTTGTCTTATACGGACTTAGTTCCTCTGAATCCAGAGGCCCGCTTGGAGATAACCTGGTGGTTAGAGCACATGGAGGCCTGGAACGGGCGAGCGATCTTCGCCACTGCCCCAGATGTCATTCTGGAATCGGATGCCAGCAGGTGGGGCTGGGGAGCACGGTGCGGGGATGTCTCCACGGGGGGCAGTTGGTCGGAGGAGGAACTCCACCTCCACATCAACTGCCTGGAGCTTTTAGCCGGATCCTTTGCAATCCGGAGTGTCTCTCCTCTGAAGGTGGATTGTTGCATTCTCTTGAGGATGGACAACATCTCCGCGGTCAGGTATGTGAACAAGCTGGGAGTCACGAGATCTCCGACCTTAGCTCGCATTGCCAAGGATTTCTGGCAATTTTGCCTCCAACATCGCATCTCTGTGATTGCGGAGTACCTCCCGGGTACTCGCAACACAGTGGCCGATTGGAATTCCAGATTCCTACGGGATTCCAGCGACTGGATGCTACTCCCCAAGGTGTTTGCCTCTCTCAACCACAAATGGGGCCCTTTCTCGATAGATCTCTTTGCCTCGAGATTGAATCGACAGCTGCCTCTATTCTTCAGCTGGAGACCAGATCTGGAGGCGGTAGCCACCGATGCCTTTCTCCAAGACTGGTCTCCCCATCAAGCGTATTCCTTCCCTCCATTCAGCATGATTCCTCGAGTCATTGCCAAAGTCCGACGTCTGAGGACGGAGATTGTGTTGATAACCCCTCTTTGGAGGGCTCAAGCCTGGTTTCCCTTAGCACTAGACCTTCTGTGCGATTTCCCTCTCCTAATCCCTCCTCTTCACGACCTTCTCCGGGAACCTCTGGGGTCCCCGCACCCCTTGATTCTTCAGGGCAAGCTTCGGCTGGTAGCCTGGAGAATATCAGGCGTCATTGGTTCCTGCCAGGCATTTCAGAACAAGCTTCTAAATTCATCCTCCAGGCCTGGTCCCCCAATACTCTCAAGCGGTATGCCTCTGCTTGGAAGCGATGGAGTCACTGGTGTAAGGAACGGGGTGCCGATCCCTTTAACGTTGATGTCAGTTTAGTGGTCAATTTTCTGGCTTCACTGGCGGCTTCTGGCCTGGCTTTCAGATCAATCAATAATTATAGATCTGCCATTTCCGCAGGTCATTCACCAGTTCAGGGCAAACCTATGGGAGAACACAATATTGTCTGCAAATTGATGAGGGGTATCCGTCTGTCGAATTCCCCGCGTCCCAAGTATGCCTCTCTGTGGGACGTCAACGTAGTGCTTACGTTCATTTCGTCCTGGCCAGATAACAAATACCTTTCTCGTAAGCAACTCTCGGCCAAATTGACCTTATTACTGTGCCTCATTTCATGCAAGAGAGTATCGGATGTGCGCTCCCTGGATTTGCAGGGCAGGATTTTTTCTCCTTCGGGAGTCTCTTTTTCGATTTCCAAACATACTAAAACGGGTACCAACTCGGTGTCGTACCCTGCTTTCCCTCATAACCCCAAGCTATGCGTGGTACAATGTTTGAAGGCCTATGAAGCGGCTACAGAAGAATTCCGTACAGACCCTAGAGGGCAGTTGTTGATTGCTCTTCAGAAGCCTTTTAAGCCAGTATCGTCAGCTACTCTAGCAAGATGGATCAGGTGGCTTCTTTCTGAAGCAGGGATTAACGTCTCCATGTTTGGAGCTCATTCAGTCCGTGGAGCTATGGCTTCAAAGTCCTTTAGCTTAGGCATGAGGTTAGAGGATATTATGAGGGCGACAGACTGGTCGTCGGAATCTACTTTTAAGACCTTCTATCATAGGCCCATTGTGGACATTGCATCGGTCGTGGTAGATCAGTTTTGAACTAGCATAATCTGAGCCTCCGGTCCTGACATAGAATAAAAAAAAATTCAAGCTTACGCGTTAAGAATTTTCAACTCTATTAAGGACACGGAGGGGAGGATTATCCCTCCCAAGTGGACAATAAGACCTCTGCTTACGAGTTAAGTATTCTCTTTTCAGTTGATGTCTCATTGTTCGCCCACCCTGTGATGTTATCAATGCATGTAATTTGTAGACGATGGTTCTATGACACATACTTTTAGTTTCGTTTCTTTTCTTCACAGGTGTGGATCAGAGTTGAAATTATTCGTTCCAAGGATGTATCGATCTGGATGGTGGCATCTGTTCTTTTCCGGAGCTCCTGTTTCTTGGATGTTTGGATCGTGTTTTGTTCGATTTGATGATGTTACAATTATTGACTCTTACTCACTGAACTCTCGCAAAGAAAGAGGAAGTTTCATAGCCTCTTTGTGTTTTATACCCTGTTCTCTATGGTTACTGTGCATACTTTGATTTATGGGATATGTAGTTCTTTGACAATATCTTCTCTTATTGGCTGCTGTTGGAAAATAAAGCATAGAAAGAGAAGCATAATCCTCGCCTCCGTGTCCTTAATAGAATTGAAAATTCTTAACGCGTAAGCTTGAATTTTTTTTTATTCCTTATCACCCACAGGTAGCAGGTCTTGTGCAGCAAAGCAATCTGATGTTGAAAAAGCAAATGAAGAAAATGATGCCAAGGTCTGGGACTCAGTATTGATACAGGCTCTACTACAGCTAAACAACTACCCACTGCCACACACCACACCCACTCATCGAATGTCAGGAAAGGATCGGATTCAGATTGTACATATACAGTCGATAATGAAGTTGATTTCTGATGGTTCATACCCGGATAAGGGGTTTTCCCCCAGCGGCGGATGACAAATATAAAGAGTGGTGGGGCGAACAAATGGGTGAATGAATGTAAGGTGAGTGATGACTATAAATACAAAGAAATAGTCACTTATCTTGCTTGCTGCACAAAACATCCAACGTCCTTCTCGATCCGGTCTGTGTTCTTCTTCTCTGTCTACTCCAGGCTCTAGGGCGGGCTCCAGCCAAGTCCCCTAACCAATCCTGGTGCTGCTCTCATGCTGGTAATCAGCATGAGAGCAACACCAGGATTGGAGGAAGCTGCCTCACTCAGCGCTCTCAAGGGCACTGGAAGCCTGTGGTTTCTCTCACCCAGCTTTCTAGGTTTAAAATGGGCATGTCTGGCTGGCTGTTGCAAGACAGCCGGCCAAAGAGAGATGTGCACTTTAAACCTAAGTGCACAGCCCACCACTCCTCCCTGCTGTAGTAAATGCCCCGCCCCATCCTGACTCTTGGTTCGGGATGGGTTGGTGTCAAATAAAATGGTAATAAATTAACTTTATTACCATTTTATTTTCCATACTTCTGTGGCTTTTCTGGGGGCATTTGTGTTATTGGAGTGACACATCCGCCCTAGTGGCGGACCTGCTCCTGGCCTCCTCCAATTTAATGAAACTGACAGTATATCAGCAGGTGGAGATACTGTATCAGCAGGTGGGAAATATTTAAGTATGGATTTGGTGTATAATCCCAGAGGGACTAAACACTGATATCTGTCCAACTGTAAACCAAGGGACCATGGTGAACAGCGTGTGGAAGCTCAGAGAGGAGCATGGGCCATACTCATGCAGTCCATACTCATGCTATGTCTAACATGCCAGGATGTGCAATTAGATAGTGGGACACTGGTAGGCGAGGTACACTTTAGCAAGATTCAGCCCATTATTGCATCAATGACCACAAAACTACAGAGACTCCAGGACAAAAGGTGTATGTCCTGCCCTAGGGTAGTGAAAAAGTTCGTCAGCCGGAGGAAACTGTAGTGCAGGGACCAAAGGCACTTGCCTTGTGTTGCTTCATGGCAAATCTGATCTTGTGTATCTTCATCTTTGTAGACGTGGCCTTATAATAGTTTTCTACGGATGCTACGCGAGTATGAACGGCAGCAGGACACTCATTGCTGGGTGTGTCGCTATGTTGCTACACACAAAGGAGAATGATCACCATGGCATAACATGCTAACACAAGGATAAGAAGCCATTGTATGGATGAAAGGAAATTTGTGGCCCAACACCAATATTACCAGGTTGCATCCACTGACCTTAATGCATTCACGAACCGTAGGAATATATATCACTCAAGCAATAGGAGGAACTTGGACTTTTGTAGAGCAAACTAATTGTGACAATATCAGAAGTTTAATACAGACTTTCATCCATACTACAATTAGGATGATCATTCATGGATGAAAAGCAGAAGAAGAGGATGGAGCGTTTAACACTAGATTTCATCTTGCTATTCAAAACTGACTTCACCAATTAGTTTAAATAGAATGGTTATTGCTTAAGGAAATATATTATTTGCGTGGCAATCAAGCACACAGATGGTTACACCCAAAGTGGAGAGGAACTTTAGGGCAGTATGATTCCAGGAGTTTGACACGTGGAAATCCTGCCCAAAGGGAAAATATGTAATGTGTTGAATGAACAGGGGGTGAAAAATTAGGCCTGGGTGAAATTCCAATTACACCGGTGTGATTGGTGTAATTTTGCGTAAGACAATTTATGCAAAATTACGAATATTACACTAATACCCCATATTGCACAATGTTAGAGATAAATTATAATGCAAGATGTACCATTTGAGTAATTTGTGAACGAGGGCGGCATTTCAGGTAGAATATTTAATCAAGCAGATTGGGTCATTTTTTAGCGTGAAACTACAAATATGAAAACAGGATGCAGAATGTTGAGCACCAGCAGCAGTTCCTTGATGTTGGCAGTCAACATACATTTCAGGTACTTTTTTTACCCAAACTTCAGGTAATCTTTTAGCACAAAATTACAAATGTTAATGTGAGTGGCAGTGTTTTGAGAAGGAGAGACAAGAAATCAAACCCAAATTACATTTTAGAGTCAAATTTTCAGATAATTTTTTGAGTGCGAGATCCATTTCATGTAATTATGAATTTCACATACTTTTGCAGTAATTTAATGCAAGTACGCTACAGCAAATTACACAGGTTGTGCATGATCCTACTAAAAATATCTCAAACTAATGATACTTCCCAAAGGAGTATATAGGGCTTTACAACCCTCAGAAGTTATCTTTGCTTCTGAATGCAGCTTTCATTAGCACTACAGACAGAAACTTTCTAAGGCAGGGGCAAAAATGGGCTTTGGGCCAGGGATCCTATCTTTCAAGTTGCCCCCTCCCAGCTACTAATCAAATTAAGCATAATGTGTTATGTCATTTACTCATAGTTTATTTTTGTGAGCCTGCCAGCCCACCTCAGTGGTCCCCGACTGCCTCGCTCTCTGTCACTCCAGGTTAAAAATATCATCACAGAATGGCAAGTTATTTTCTGGTTGACTTGGGCATGCGTACTAAACTTCTGATACCTGCGCATGTTCAGCACACTCACACGTGCCTTTTTAATTGCTTTGCTGTGTGCTGTCTTATGAAGCACCGCGTCTTGTCACGTCACCTTGCCAGTGGAGAGGAACTGTATGTAGAGGGAGCCAGTAATTTCTCTGTGCAGGCCCTAGCCCCCCCAAAAAGATGAGAACGGAGCAGCATAGTATTCTCAGTTTTCTCCGAACCTTCTTGCTCAGCTGCATTCTCTCCGCACGTTCATGAGAGCTGACTAATGCATTGAACGCGGGGACACGAGGATGGAAGCTTTGGCAGCTGTATAGAAAATAAAAGGGGCCAACTTTTCCTATTTAAAACTTACCCTGCAGTCAATCTATGGGTCTTCAGACAGGCGGTGTTGGCGTTCCAATCACCTAATCAGCAGGGGTCGCTGCTGCAAATGTCAAGGGGGTGACGGGGAACAAATAATAAAAAAAAAATACCCTTCCTGCTGCTGTTTCCTGCCGCCTCACTCCTCTGCTGTTCTGGTCTCCCAGCATTCACTGGGACACCAGCACAGGCTCCCCAGCAATCCTGGTTCTGCTCTCATGTTAAACCTAGCATGACAGCGGCATCAGGATTAGTCTGAGCGACTTGGACTGCCGCTCATACACTGCCTTGGGGTCTGTGTAGTTTCTCCAGCCCGGATGTTCAACACAGATGGGTTAGAGAAACCTAAGTGC
Organism: Pleurodeles waltl; assembly: GCF_031143425.1. Taxonomy (NCBI): domain Eukaryota; kingdom Metazoa; phylum Chordata; class Amphibia; order Caudata; family Salamandridae; genus Pleurodeles; species Pleurodeles waltl. Next base: position 600,517,798 of record NC_090442.1, on the reverse strand, counting down.
CCATGTGGTTTTGGCTGGCCTAAGATGGCCGGCCAAACCCACATGCGCACTTAGTGCACTCCATTCTTCCTCCCCAATAACTTGGCCCAGCCCCGCGTCTCCCTTCACAATGCTGGCTGAGCCAGCAGCAGAAAAATAAAACGATAATGAAATAGCGTTTTATCTTTCTGCTGCTGGCTCTTAGACAGGGGGCGACGCTCCATTGTGGAGGAACCACCCTTGCCAATTAGGCCAGTGCTCAAAAATATAAATACATCAGCACTACTGAGGTACCCCATAATGGCCCAGTTAAAGACTGCAAAAATGTAAATGAACTATTTGTTATCCTTGGGCTTAATCTTTAATCTATTTTTACTAACAATCTAGTCTATTTCTCATACATATAGCTATGTTGATGGACCTGTACAAGATTAGGGCTCAAGGACTAGCTCTTTGCGGATCAATCTGCTCCTTAACAGATAGAATTCAAGCTGTCAGCCAAGCACCTTACTCCTCTGAAGTCCTGAAACTCATCTGCGGAGTGCCTTAAGGTCCATTGCTCAGCCCCAATTCATACAAGGACCTTCTGGCCAATGTCATCCATGCACATGACAACAGCATCCTCTCCTACGCCGATGACAAGACCCCCAACACAAAAAAACAAGTTAATCACCTGTATGACCAAAGTCACTAACTGGATTAAAGTCAACAGTCTCAAGCTCAACACTGGCTAGACAGAAGTAGTGGTGTTTGGCTAGAACACCTGACCATGGAACTCCAACTAGTGGCCGGCTGAATTTGGACCCACACCAGGAACTTCAGAGTAATCATAAACAGCAAACAGGACATGACCGCACAAGTCAACGCCATCCTTGTATCCTGCTTCCACACCCTGAAGATGCTGAGGAAGATCTTCAAATGTCACATAAGCAACACTAGAAAAACTATCGCTCACACTCTAGTCACTAGCAAGTTTGACTATGGGAATACCCTCTATGCTGAGGTCACCAATCAACTCACTAGAAAACGACAAATCACCCAGAACCTGGCAGTTAGACATCCTCAACCTACCACACAGAATTCACATTACACCATACTTCAGGCATCTCCATTGGCTCGTAAAGCACAATTGCACTCAATGTAGATTTTCCTAGTAATTTATGAAGGAAAGTCTTAATTTTATTAAAGACACGGTGGCGAGTATTATGTATTCTAATCTTGCTTTATTGAATATAGCAGCACCCAAGAGGCTTAGCAACAAGTTAGCCAATGGGATCAACAAACGTAAGAATAGTATGCACCAATGGGGTAACATTTATGACCATACAGTACACACTTGACTGCAAGCAGCCCTCTTTTCTTGTGCGAGCAGTTCAAATAGAGTCATAAAATAAAGGCAATATTGAAGAAATAATAGCGATTGCCAGAAAAAATGACAAAAGTTCTTGGCAACAGGAGACTATCCAGGAAAGACTTGGAGAAACTTGAGAATCTTGAAGGTATGCGATCCTGGAATTCTGAAGAAGGGAGATGGAAGAACATCTGGAGTCTTCATGATGTGGAAGGAGGTAATGCTGGATTCGCTGATAGAGAGGGAAAAGAAAACATGTTAATGGTAAAAGCGGTGGGATAATACTCGCCTCCGTGTCTTTAATAAAATAAGACTTTCTTTCATAAATTACTAGGGAAAATCTACATTTTATTTCAAGACCGGAGGCTCCTATTATGCTAGTTTAAAGCATATAAATCACTAATGAAGCAGCAGTTTGAACAGGTTTACAATAAAATGTTCTGAAAACATTGTCATTAGACCAGTCAGCCGACCTCAGAATGTCTTCGAGACTAGAGCGTAATGAAAAGGCTTTAGAGGTCATGGAACCCCTGGAAGAATGGGCTCCAAAGGTGGAAATGTCAATCACTGCCAGAGACATGACCCATTTAACCCAGCCGGCTAGAGTAGCAGAGGAAACTGGTTTATCGGGTTTAAAGCAAGAAATCAGTCGTCGGTGGTCAGAGGACATTGTGAGATTGAGTGTATATTTCTCGTATTCTTTTCAACACAGTCCCACACAGTTTGGGTTTATTATAAAAGAAAGGATAAAAGACTGTATGTAAATTAGTTTTTGTTCATTTGTTAATATGGAATAAAACTCCTGTAGCAGTGAATTAACGAGAAGAAACGTCTAAGGATTTAACGTCAGACACACGTTTAATAGAAATAAGACAAATTAACATAGTCAATTTTGCGGAAAGCATTTTTAAAGGTCTGTGTTATCAGGCCACAAAATAAACAAGTTTAATACCACAGTTACATCCCACAAATATGTGTACTTTGGGGAAGGAGGCTTGGAAAGTTTTACTCCCTTTAATAGACAGCAGACTAAAGGGTGCCCATCGAAGGGTTTGCCATCGATATATTGATGATGTATGGAAATAGCTGATCTATAGAGGTTTACTGTTCTATATGACTTACCTGAACTGGCTTCTACGGGCAAGAAATTAATGATAAGATTTATATTTGTTGAAAAGGGATTGATACATTTTCCCACACACAAGCTTGTCCATAGAGACCAAGCTGATTTATAGGCCTTCCTTGTTCCGGGAGCCCAGGCGTTATTAATGAATTCTGAAGCTTCTGTCGAAATGAGAGTGGCTTGTTGGGGCGACTTGAGACCCTCCAAGCCCTGAGAATTAGGGAATAGGTGAGTATTAGATTGTGGGGAGATCCTGATGGGTCCAGGAGTAGAGATGGGAAAGAAGGAAGAAGAACTGGAAAGTCTATTGATAATTCAAGGAGAGGGGGAAACCAAACTTGAGACTGCTAAAAGGGGGCCACTATGATCAAGGACGCTTTCTGGCATCATACTCTGTTGATTATGATATAAGGAGGTAAGGCATAGTTGATTGCCAGAGACCAATCTTGTAGAAAAGCATCTGTTGCAATAGCTAAAGGATCTAGGCGCCAACTGAACAAACGTGGTAATTGAGAATTGAGATGGCATGCAAAGAGATCTGTGTGGAACGGACCCCATTTGCTCAAAAGAATTTGGAATATGAAGGAATGGAGTTTCCAATCTCTGGAATCTTTGAGATAACTGGAATGCCAATATGCTATTGAATTATGAGAACCTGGAAGGTATTTTGCTTGAAGAGAAAAGTTGTGGGACAGACAGAATTCCCATAGACTTTTTGCTAGTTGAGCTAAAGATTTTGATTTGGTTCCTCCAAGGTGATTTATGTACAGAACTGCAGATACGTTGTCCATATGAAGAAGAATGGAACATTGCACTTTGTGTTTTGCAAGGCTTTTGATTGCAAAGGAGCCTGGAAGCATCTCTAAACAATTTATGTGCAATTTGGACTCCTCTAAAGACCATGTACCGCCAGTCGATATTGGTCCACAATAGGCGCCCCAGCCCATTAGGCTTGCATCTGATTCCAATACAAGATTGGTTTGCTGAGGGGAAGATAGTTCTGCCGTTCCAGGCATCTAAATGGTGTATCCACCATTGAATTTCTAGATGAGAGTCTGTGTCTAATTTTATAAAATCGGAAAAGGCGAGACCTTTGAGGAGATGGAGAATTTGTAAACATTGAAGGACTCGATAATGGAGCGGCCCTGGAAGAATGGCTTGCATTGAGGAAGAAAGAAGCCCTACGATTTTTGCCAGGGATCTGAGGGAGATATGATCTTTCTGAAGGGTGTGAAGAAGTTCTTTTTTGATTGACGTTACCTTTCAAGGGGGAAGATAAAGAGTAGCTGTGGTGGAATCTATTAAGAAACCTAGAAACTCTATTAGTTGAGTGTGAATCATTAGAGACTTTTCTGAGTTTATTAGAAAACCTAGATCCGAAAGAAGTGAGCATGTGAACTGAAGATGAGAGTAAAGAGTTTGGACATTCTGGTTCATAAGAACGATATCGTCCTATGACTCTGATACCTAGAGATCTGAGATAGGCAACGATCGGTTTCATTACTTTTGTAAAACACCGGGGAGCTGAAGAAAGGCCGAAAGGGAGGGAAGAACACTGATAGGTTTTTGACTGGCACTGGAATTGCAGAAATTTCTTGTGCAAAGGATGAATGGGAATCGTAAGATAAGCATCTTGTAAGTCCAGTCTCACTAGCCAGTCATGCTGAAGTGAAGTATCCCTGAGATGGATTATGGTTTCCATTTTGAAATGGCGGTATAACACAAATTGATTGAATGATTTGAGGTTGATTACAGGTCTTAACTTTTTGTTTTTCTTTTGAAAAAGGAAGGAGGAACTCATAAAACCCATGGGATCGGGAAGGAAAGGTTGAATTACCTTTTCTGCAAAAGAACTGGAATCTCAGTTGAAATGAGACTGGTCATTTCTATAGAAAATCTTGGAGAGGGAGGAAAAACATTTTGAAATGGAGGGGAGTAGAGTTCCATGGAATAACCCTGAACTGTATCTAACACCAAAGGGTCTGTTGTAATTGAGCGCCATTTTGGTAGAAATAATTGAAGTCGCCCTCCCACGGGAAGGCCAAAAGGCTTACCTTGGGAAGTATTGGCCTTGAAGTATCGTTGTCCGCGGCCGTGGAAACTTCTGGACCTCTGGGGGTAGAACTGGGACTTGTAGTCCTGGACATTGTAGGATGTGTTGAAGGAGCCTCTTGAACCTTGGTTACGGTAGGCATGGCTGGTACAGCGGCTCCTGCCTTTACTGGCCCATGCAAAAACATGCTGGTTAAACACTTTTTCCAGAGATAACTGGGCCTCGTCAATAGACAAAAAAGTCGTAACATAATGGCTGAGGTCCTTGATGAAGGAATCACCAAAAATTTGGCCTTCCGCTTGTATGCCAGGATCGAGAGTAGTAAGGTTTGCGAGTTTAGGGTCCAATTTTAGAAGCAAACATTTCCTCCTTTTGTGAATGATAGCTGAATTGGAGTTTCCTAAGAGGCAAAAAGCCCTTTGGACCCAAAGAGAAAGCTCTGTGAAATTAATGTCTGTATTGTCCAGTCTAGCCACTTCTGCAAGGTCAAATATGAGGGCGAGCGGACCGGCCACATCCAGTTATTTGTCCTGGCAGGTTGTCCAGCCTTTATCAATCCCTTTGCGAGGGTCTTTTCCGAATTTAGTGAAAAAGGTAATTAAGGATTGGTCAATAGAAGGAGTGGTAGTGATGTTGGGTAATATGGTAGGTTTGGGACATTCGGATTTTAATTTTGCTCATGTTTGTCTAGAGGAAGATGAAGGTGAGAAGAACTGTAGTCTCCAACGTGGGAGACAGATAACCATTCCGTGGAATTAGGATGATGGATAAGGATAGGATCGAACATGGGAACTCCTTCGGTAGCCATAATGGAGTAGGAAGGATCTGAACTGGATAACTTGCTTTTCTTGGCAGGAGGGGGAGAAGAAGTGTTGCCCGCCATATCAGATTGATCTAAATCATCCATATCATTGTCAGTGTCCCTTATCTTTGAGATAATAATCTTTTTATGCGCTTCATCAATGTCTTTCAATTTTAATTTGCATCTAGAATGCGAAATGGAGGAACTATTCTTTGAGTTATTCCCCTCCTTAGGCGGAGGCCTGGGAGGAATTAAATCTTCAATCTGGTGTGAGGAAACCTCACTCATCAGTTGTGTGCCACTAGAGGAAAATATATTTTTGATAATTGGAGTTAATTTGTGTTTTCTGCTTTGCCCCGCAGAATGGGCCAGTAATGTAATGGACATCATATTCCTTACGGAATTCTCAATATTTTTTGACATTTTATCTATGGAAGCCTGAAGGGCTTGTTGCACAGAAGAATGAATAAAATCATTTAAATCTTGCGTAAATGTTTCCCCATCATCGTTAATATCAGGCATCAAAGGGGAGCTGTTCAAATCCATATTAAGGAGATAGCCGTGTAAAGAAAAAAAACGGCAGTTAAGGTGTTAAGAAAATAGGAGTGAAAGGGGTGGGGGAAAATACAAAGACACTCCCCTGAGGCGTGTGCTAGCGGTGAATGCTGTCCAGGCGTAGCGGAAAGCAGAGGCTGAAAACCAGGCCCCCTTGGTGAAGACTGGGCATGGGAAAACTGCAGAGGAAGTCTGTATGTTGCAACAAGTAACACAAAGACCGGAGCGGCAAGGAGAAAAGAGACTGCGTTCTCCGGGCAGTGCGAGTCAGGTGGCAGAAGCGTGAGGAGCACTGCGGTGATGCTTGGCGACGGTTAAGACCGTTGAGTGCGCAAGGCGTAGAGGAACGCCTCAGAGGACGAAGGTGGGAGGGTAAAGGGTGGGGGGTCAGCGAGGGAAAAGGTATAATCAGCGCACAGCGCGACCTGAGAAAACAGAACTAAACATTCCAAAATAAGCCAGTAATTGGTATATATATAATATATAAACCATAAAGCAGACAGTATTAAAGCTACTGAAGCAATAACAAAATAGAATACTTATCTTGGCTGCAAGCAGCAAGATAAGAGGGCTGCTTACAGTCAAGTCTGTACTCTATGGTCATAAATGTTACCCCATTGGTGCTTACTATTCTTACGTTTGTTGATCCCATTGTCTAGCTTGTTGCTAATCCTCTTGGGATTTGTAGTTCTTGACTGCTTCTATATTAGAGAAAGCAAGATTAGAATGCATGATAGGAGCCTCCGGTCTTGACATAAAATTGAAACTCCTCATACACACATTCAAGTAACGATACAACTTAGGCCCACCTACCTGAACAGTTGCATCTCCTTTTACCAACCATCCAGAGCCCTCTGCTCTGCAGGGCTCCTACTTGCACACATCCCACACATACACAGAAGCAGATCTGGAGGGCGGGCATTCTCTTACATTGCTCCTACAGTGTGGATGCTGAAGACCTGGCCTTTCAGTTAACCAACCTACTATAGGCGGGGCGAGGCACACACATCTGCCTCACGCCAGGATACGCTTGTGGATGATAGTGCCCATTACAAATATGCACAGATAACATAAAATAGCTTGTAACTTCCCTGCCACAAAAATAGGATATGTTGGCATAGAGACTTCACTCTGACAGCAGGACTTTCAAAGCACAGTAAAGGGGACTGAGGTCGGTATATTGACCATGAAAGATGGATGCCATATTGGCACTGAGAGAACTGGGAATTCATGTGTTAGGGGACTTGCTTGTAGATGAACATATGTGCAGCTGGGAGGAACTACAGGTGCAGGCATTGCATGCTACTCCACTGATACGATTTTACTACCACAGGGTACGGGCTGGGATGCACGCTCTTTTGGGTGAAGACTTAATGGAGCCTCCTGCTATCGCTGCTTTGACTTCTTTTCTGCAAACGACTGTGCCTTGTCGTCCCATTTCACAACATTATGAGTACGTGCAGGGGGCTGGTGGGCAGGGGGTGACTCATGCTAGACTGGTGTGGCAGAGCGATATGAGGTTGCTAATAGTTGATAGGAAGTGGATGTATTGCTGCTCAGTTGCTAGGACGATTTCTCTAAACAACAGGCACAGGTGAATTTGTTTTAAATGTATCAACTAGGTCTATTACACCCCAGCCGCTTAAACAGGTTTTTACTTGGAGAAAGTGCGGCATGCCTTACATGCTTGGAGTAGGGGCTGTCTTCCTGCATTTGGCCTGGGGCTGTTCTGGTATACAGAGCTTTTGTCAAATAATATTCAAAGAAATAAGCATTACTGTAGGTGAACCGTTGGTACTTGATCCCCAGGTGGCAGTCCTAGGCTACGAAAGAGATTTAACAGCAACGGTGCGCAGATTAGCTGCCATTGGACTCCTGCTGGTGAAGCGAAGGGTAGCAATGCGATGGGGTAGGGGCCCTTTGCCTACGCTTAAAGACTGGGTCAGGGATATGACATACTGCAATGTACAATCTGACACTTTTGGCAAACTCCTCCCCAGCGACAGTCACCCTCGCGATATCTGGGACCCATTTCAGGTTTATCTTCTGAGGGGGGGAGATATGGAGGAGAGCGGTGCAGATGCTTTGGGGTCTCTGGAGGCAGCAGAGGGGTGAAATCCAGGGTAACGTCGGTAGAGACAAACCCAACAGGGATTGAAGGTTACTAGTCAAACTGAGGTTATCTGTACTACTGTAGCCGATTGTCTGCTGACCCTAACATTGCTCTAATGGTGATGTGAGCACTGAAAATAAGGCAAAACTGTCTAAGTGAATGGTTCATGTGCACTGCTTGTTGTGACATGCTGGTTGGTTACGTTTGTACAGTTGTATTTGTTTTAGTGAAAATAGAATAAATGGTTATTTAAAAAAAAATATATTGACCATGGAAGATGCCCTTGCCCTCCTAACTGATGCTAGTAAAAAACTGGACGACAAGGCCAAAGATGGAGAAGGCCGACCACACTACAATAACCTGCGGATTCCAGGGATTTGAGAAGAAACAGAAGGTACATGGCTGAAATAATTTTTGGTTGAAATCCTGGGTGCTTTTAGAAAGACTTTTTGCATTGTTTTGGGATCAAAAGCACACACTGGTCGTTGGTGCCCAAAGCCCTTTTTGGAGCACAACCCAGAACAGTGATATCCTGTATCCTCAATTTTAGGGATCGAAATGCAAAGTTCTAGGTGTCCAGCATTAAGGGAGACATCTTGTACAACTCATTTAAAGTGACCTCCATGACATAATATGATTGAGCAGCAACGTTGCTCTTTCCTGGCAGTTAAGCAAGAAATGAGAGAATAAAGCTGGACTACATTTTGTTGTATACCACAAAGCTCAACAGCAAGGCAATTGTTTTGAGACTCCAGAGCACCGTGGGAGTGGGAGGAGGAGGAGCAAACTTGTATTGCAGGAAGAAGCTGGGACATTCCAACCTCCAAGCAAAAAACATAGAATGGCCATCATACAGTTTTGGAGTGAACCAATGGAGAAAATGCAGACACACCTCTGGGGCATCACGAAAATGCCAAGAAGGAATAGCAGGGGTTCCAAACTCTGGCTGTCCAGTTTGGGCAATTTCTGCCATTAACTTTACCTTTGTCTTCTTCCTCTATGAAGCTTCAAAGTGGCCCTCACGGGTGGTTCTCTCCTTTACTGGGGGAGAGGAGAGTGGTTGGGACCACCTGACTTGTTGTTTGATCAGCCTGTTATGTTGGCTGCTGCAGGGATGGATCAAATTCCTTGACCTTCCATTGGTGTCTATCGTCTCCTCTAGCCTCACTGGCTTCATTTTTTATTGGGGGAACCTAGCAGGTGCAATCAGTGGCTCGGCCTGGTTATATAAGCTGACAGCGGGTCCCATGAGATGACTGTGGAGAAACTTACCTCACACAGCAAAGTTGAAAGTTACTAATAAGATTCATGACTTGGCTTTCATACTGGCCAAGAGAGAAACCACTAGAAATTCGAAATCTATCAATGACCCTATTCTGATTACATGGAGAAGGGAATTAGAAAGGTGGGCTGACTATGAGAGAGCAGTGCTTCTCCGAGAGGCCCGTTGTGGTCAGGTGTTCCACTGAAGTGGGCAGGGCATGGGAACAATTGGTGGAAGAGCGTAAGCATCCAGATGACTCTCACTGCTAATTCAACACCCTCAACTCAGTAATGTCTTGGTAACCTGATTGTAGACTAGCTAGGTAGCAACATGCTTGAACTACATTACTACACTTTTACAGGATGAAAACTCTATTCTGAAGAGGCTAGCCACACCTGGTGCATAATGGGGAGGAGGGGCATATAGGTGGTTGAACAGACTTGCATTTTGGTAATAATAGGTGATATCAACCCATAGGAATATAGGGAGATTCTCATGCAAAATGCCTGGCATTGTTGGGTTAACCCAGTGAAATCAATACAATCTGTTTAAAAAATGAGATGACTGTGGAGAAGAACAAAGTAGTTTTTAAGTTGCTTGGGACCTTAGACTGAAAAGGCGGTATTGTGTCAACTGTTGGAACTGTTCTTATATTGAATTAGGGGTGAGTATAATGCTTGTGCTTACTTTTTCTTCTATTAGTTCCTTCAGGGCAGTACCCAATTTATGGGGTGTGTTCAGGGTGATGGGTGCTTCTGAGGAAGGAGTATATGGTGTAGTAGTAGGGGTGAAGCAGTATTTTTGTTTACTCTTTGGTTGCTTTTGTGTTGATCTTTCGATCCACATACTGATGGTGAGAGGTAATGGTTTTGATAACCCATCAGGCCCGTAATATCATGCAGTGCCGATGGTCTTAAAAATATAATTAAGATCGGGTGATTCTTTTATTTACCAACTGTTAGAAATGGGGTCTCTAGTTGGCAGTCAGTCTACACCCTGTCCAAGTAGTCAGGGTAAGTTAGATACACAGCTCAGATAACCCCTGCTCACCCCCTTAGTAGATTGGCACAAGCAGTCAAGCTTGTCTTAGAGGCAATCTGTAAAGTATTTGTGCAAACACACACAGTAACACAGTGAAAACACCACAAAAGCAATCAATACCAGTTTAGAAAAAACAGGCAATATTTATCTGAGTAGAACAAGACCAAACAAATCCAACACACACAAGCAAAGATATGAATTTTTAAAGTAAAAAGAGTCTTAATGCATAGAAATCAATGGATTCACTGTTTTAGCACAAAGTACTTGGTATGCAGCAAAAATAAAGCCACACAGGCGAGCGTGCATCAGAAAAGCAAGCAATGGGCCTATTTCTTACTCACAAGTGAGGCTGTGCGTCGATTCTTTCTCTGTTGGGCAAGTGATGCGTCAATTCTTTCCCCGCAGGGAAGGGATGCATCGATTTCCAGAGAAGCAACCTCAGGTCTGCTCAATGATGATAAAGATTTAGATGCCCAGGGTCGTTGTGTGGAAAATTCCAACATGCTGTGTGAAGGGTATGCGTTGGGATCAGGTACTACGTTGATTCTCCAACTGTGAGTCAGGAGCTGCATTGAATTTTTAGCTGCAGAACATGCACTGCATTGATATTTCTGGTGCACACACAGCGGTGTGTGGATTTTCTCCCACACGTTACGAGCTTCCACTTCTAAGGGCCCAGGGACTGGATTTGGTGCCACTTAGCGAGTCAGAACGGTCAGCAGAAGAGCCCAGGCACTGGCAGATGAAATCTTTGAAGTCCCTGAAACTTCAGAAGTGGGGGCAAGTTCAGTCCAAGCCCTTGGAGGAACTTCACAAGCAGGTTTTTAGAAAGCAAAGTCCAGTCCTTTCCCTCTTAAGGCAGAAACACTAGCAGCAGACCAGCACAGAAAAGCAACAGGCTGAATGGCAGGCTACCCTCAAGCATCTAGCTCTTCTCCTTGGCAGAGTTTCCCCTTGATCCAGAAGTAATCTGAAATTGTGGGGTCAGCAGTCTAATACTTATTCTCCTCTCTGCCTTTGAAGTAGTCAAACTTCAAAGGAAAGTCTTTGTAGTGCACAAGAGCCTGCTTCTTCCTTGCCCTACCAGAGACATACACCAGTGGGTCGGAGTCTATATTATGTGAGGGCAGGCACAGCCCTTTCATGTGCAGGTGTCAGATCCTCCCTCCCACTCTAGCTCAGGAAGACTCATCAGGATATGCAGGACATACCTTAGCTCCCTTTGTGTCACTATCTAGGGTGAATTTGCAAACAGCCCAACTGTCAGTCTGACCCAGATATGTATTCAGCAGCCAGGAAGAAGCACAGAATGGTTAAGCAAGAAAATGCCCACTTTCTAAAAGTGGTATTTTCAAACAGACAATCTAAAAACCAACTTCACAAAAAATGTATTTTTAAATTGTGAGTTCAGAGACCCAAAAACTCCACATCTCTATCTGCTCCTAATGGGAAACTGCACTTAAAAGATATTTAAAGGCAATCCTCATGTTAACCTATGGGAGTGTTTTGCTTCACTAATGACCAAGCTGAAACACTCATGCACTGACAAAAATCTCTGTAATGCGCTTCTTAGTCTAAAGAAGACTTTTATTAATTCACTTCGCAAGGTTTGTAAAGGAGATTAGCATGCTGAAAGTACACGTTTAAAAATGGTCACAGCAATGAAATGAAAACATATACAAATGATTCTCCACTGCAATATACACAGCAATTATATATATCTATATTACAATGCAAAGCAAATAATGAATAAAAAAAATGCATCACCATGAGGCAAGGGGAAATCTGCTTCATGTCCCTCCTAATCAGCATCAGTTCGCTAGATCCCAGAATCGATCATAGCGAGAGATCAATTATCCTCACGGGAAGGATGACACACCTCAGCGTCCTGAGATCTGAGCATGTCTGAGATCTGAGTCACTCCCCGGTCTATCTGGTCTTGGCCTCTTACACTTTGAACAAACAAGAGAGGAAAATTCTAGAAACTCCCTCCCACTGCATAAGTTTATTATTTAAAAAATGCTGGTTACTTTAGGTCAGCTTTGAAAAGAACACATCGGAAATTGGCCAAAATCCCAAGGTGCCCTCTATCAAAACAAAACCGTTCCCTGCCATCCTAGTACATTCTTATCAGCCTAAGCCCTTGGTGAGAAAGAACACACAAACATGCAGAATAAAAACATGAGCACATTGTATAACGTGGAAAAATACTTGCAGCTTTTAACGTGGCGATGGCAAATGCTAAAATAAAGTCAACAGGAAAAATGAAGTTTGTGGTTAGTAATGTGACGGTGTGGTGCTAGGCTAAGAGCAACATGGAGTCAGTGGTCAAAGCACAAATATCATTACAGTGAGGGATGGGCCTTGCAATAGTGGAAACCGATTTTGGAAGTATTTCACTATCAGAACATGTAAAACACAACAGTACATGTCCTACCTTTTAAATATACTGCACCCTTCTCTTAGGGGTGAATTACGGGTAGTAAAATGGAAGGTTTGGGCCTGGCAAGTGGGGACACTTGCCAGGTCGAACTGGCAGTTTAAAACTGCACACACAAACACTGCAGTAGCAGGTCTGAGACATGTCTACAGGGTTACTCATGTGGGTGGCACAATCAGTGCTGCAGGTCCAGTTGTAGCATTTGATTTACAGACCCTGGGCACACATAGTGCAGTTTACTAGGGACTTACCAGAAATTCAAATATGCCAATCATGGATAAACCAATACAATTTAGACAGAGAGCATATGCACTTTAGCACTGGTTAGCAGTGTTAAAGTGCCCAGAGTCCTAAAGCCAACAAAATCAGGTGAGAAAAAAAACAGGAGGAAAGAGGCAAAAAGTTTGGGGGTGACCCTGCAAAAAAGGCCAGGTCCAACAGCAACATTTACCTACAGTTCTGATGTTACAGACACTCCTGTAGGGCACAGGTTTAATTTCCTGGAACCTTATGGGTACATTGCCATAGTCCATGCTGGGCTCAACAAGGGGCTTCAGGGGAGTGACAATCTCATTGAAGAATTAATTCCCACTTACTGTCACCAAAACATACTTAGATGTTTATAATGATTTTGTTATGGTGGCTGGGATGCTAGAGGGAAAATCTTGGACCTTTATTAGTGATTATCTTCCCCCTCTGGTGCCTCGGAGCAAATATGAGGCTTTGGAGACTGGTTTTGCTGGGGCACCTCAGTGGGTCACAATAATAGGAGATTTGAGTGCAATAGAGGGCATGGTCCTAGATATTTCCCTAGGATGGAAAGCACAAAAGAGTATGGCACCCTTCTTCCAAAATGGGTGACACTGATAGGGCTCTGGCATGCCTGGCACTGCTTTAAACCCAAGACTGATGCTTACACTTACTTCTCCCCTCCCACAAGACTCTTTCTTGCATTGACTTCTTTCTGGCCTCCAACCTGGGTATACATATGATCACAAGTGCTGGGATCCTGCTCAGGGGACTGTCTGACCATGCACCAATTGAGCTATGCATTGGGCATGACAGAGAGACATGGAGAGGGACATGGTGCCTGAATGTGTTGTTGTTGGCAATTGATGCCTTTGCCAATTGCTTTAGCAAAAAGGCAAATCTCTGTTCCCAATGCTTCCTCTGCCATATGCTGGAAAGCCTTTCAAACATTTTGGGGCAGATTTATGAAAAGTTGCGCTGCACCTAGTGCAGCACCACTTTTTTTAGCGCCCCTTAGTGCCCCCCTAACGCCACTATGTGTGCGCCGTATTTAATATATATGGCGCACCATGGCAGTAATTAGGGAATTAGCGTCATCAATTTTTATGCTAGTTCGGTGCTTTGCAGGATTAGCGTCAAAAGTAAAAAAAAAGCACCCAGAGGGAAATTGTAACCAATGGGAGCCTTCTTGTAATGCCTGTTCAGAGCAGGCGTTAAAAGTGCCGAAATAAAATGACACAAAGAAATCTCTTACATGTCTTTACACCATTTTGTCTGCCCCCCTGGCGCAGGCATAATGTATTGCAAAGGGTTACAAAGTGGCGCAATGCATGCATTGCACCACTTTGTAAATATGGTGCAGCATTTTTGGCCTTCTAACGCCATATTAGCTTTAAAAAAATGACACTAATGTGTCATAAGAATGGCGCTAGGCCTCTTAAATCTGGGTCTTCATTTTTTAGGCCTGAGCGATGGCATATCTGTGCAATCAAGGGAAAATTAAAGTCAAAGAGAAGGTCATTATTTGCCTGGAATCTAAAATTCTCAATTTACGGCAGGCATAGGCTTCTATTCATGATAAGTAAAGGTGGGTGTAACTTGCATATTTTGCCGAAGTCTGTGTACGAGAAATGACACCAGATCATACGGGATTACCTAGAATTACATGAAGAGAGAAACTCATCCTTTAATGCTATTTGCTGAAATCCGAGAATGCATTTTGTGTTAAGAAAATAATGTTAAGTGCAACTGAACACAAACAGCACAAGTCGTTGTTAACCGTCCATTTGCTGAACATTGTTTTCCTCTATTGGTTAACATTGAAGAACTCTTAAGTGTACTGCAGAGTATTTATGCTTGAAAACTACCTGATTACGAGGTTCTTGGGTTTGAAACATACATACATATTTTTTTAATTTAGTCTTGGATTTATTCTTTGAGAGTGTGTCTCATTTATTGCTCCTGTAAGTACAACAACTGCTTAGCACTACCTCCGATAACCCTAACTGTTCGCCCACACTACCACAAAATAGAGCATTAGTCATATCTACTTTTCCCTCTGCAAACCAATTGGGGATCCACTGGACTCTCTGCAGGGTGTACTTCTTTTTAGTGCACCATATAGAGAGCAGCTTCATACAGGATCTTAGGTGAAAGGCATAGCCAATAGCTTTGCTGCCTACTCCTGAAACCAGTATTCTGCCAAATTTCCAGTAGATGCAAGGGCCATTGCTGATTTCATAGATGAGGTTCCACTGCAACACCTAAGGGGGGTGGGAAACACTGACTTACATCTTCTGTTAGAGGTGGAAGAATTGGATCAGGCTCTTAGATTCATGTAGACAGGCCAGGCAAGACTCCCGGAGTTGGAATCCTTTACAGTCTGTTGAAGCGGACTGACCATATTTGTCACTACCATGTATGCTGGCAATGTTTGAAGAGGCTACTCCGATGCTGCCTTTCAAGGGTGCTAGTGTGCCCATATTTGCGGGAGTGGCCTTCACGTCCCTCCGGCCCGGTAGCAGCGACCCATTGACATACTCCAGGGGTGATTTGGGGGGCCTCGGATAGCTCACAGCCATTTGAGGCCTGAGGCACATAGCCTGGGGCTGACCGCTGTTCCCCTGGCCTGTGCTCCGCTGCAAACTGTGCCCCACCTGAGGGAATACAGCCTCCTAGCACTTGTGGCTGCTGTGGGCCAGCTGTGATGGTGGCTTGGGCCTGTGGGGGACTTGGGTCTAGGATCCGGACCATGTTGCTCTTACGGCCTGCATGGCAGGTGTGATCGAGGTTGAGTCAGAAGCTTTGGACTAGGCCAATTTGCAGCTCTTCTGGGTCCAGCGTTTTCATTTCTTGAGTGCATGGATTGGGCTCTTGGTTTGTGCAAGTGAGAGGAGCGGCTTGTAGTGACTGACGGCCCGCATCCTGCCCACCCAGAGAGTGTCTATGCCCATTTATTGAGTGAGGGAGTGCTGGATGTTTGCTGTGCCTTCCTCCAGGCTCCCCACCAACACCTTGCTTGCCTGTTGGGCCCACTTACTGCCTTGAGTGGCCCCCAGTTAACTTAAAGCCTACCTGGGCCCCTTCCCACTTTGTGAACTGGCACTGCTCCAGGACTAAATTACATGACTTTCTGCTATGTGAGTATTGGCAGCATGTGTGGTCCTGCTTACATCTACGAGGGAGACTTCTAGAACACAAGACTAATCCCCACCTTCTTAGACTTCGACGGGGGTACCGCTCTATGTACTCAATCACCAAACCAATGTAATATATTCCAGTGTGGAGAAATCCCAAGTGCCAAATAATATTACAGAATTCTGACCCTACCAATGTTTAAAGACACACCAACAAATAGCACTGCTCTAGGGAAGTCATCTTCCCATTTCTATCATAGAGAACACCTCTCAACTGAACTTCATGGGCTCATTAGACCACACCAGGCTCATTTCCTGTAATGGAAGTAGAAGCCTCACGCACTTCATAGTGTAATGCTTCATCCTTGACTTTTACTCTCATCTTCGGTAGGATCAATGCCATCGGGGAGGACTTGGCCATCTAGCTCCTTTTGAGCAGAAGGGAGTTCTTAATAAATGATAACTGGATAAAAAGACCGGGATCCAGATTTGTAAAAATACCTTGTGTTAATCCCTGGTACTTCCTTTATTAAATGGGGAACACAGGTATTGTTAAAAACATAAGGTGAAGCCACGATAATGATGCGTGGTGCTCACTCATGCCAACATGTTTCTGCCCATTCTTATCATCCCATACGGGTCTCGGGCATTCATCAGGGCATCAGATCCCTGTTTATTGCGAAAATGTTTGTGTCAAACAGCTATAGTATGAAAGAACTCTAAATATAACTGCTGAATTTCTATGGTTGTGTATGAGTAAATTCAGAACCTAACTATAATGTCCCTGTAACCTTTGTTTTTTTCCAGTGAATTTCTGTTTTTTTAAATGTATAGTAATGAAAATTACTATAAGGTAATCCAACCACCGCTGCGCACACGTTCCTGTAACCTTGTTTTTTAAGTGAATATATATATCCATATATCTACATATATATAGATAGATATATATATATATATATATATATATATATATACACACTCTCTAGCTCATTTAATTCAGAAGTTATGTCTATGCAGACGACTCCTAACTTTTATTCAAGGAGACCTTGATTATGGCAACACTTGCTACCTCGCACTTTCAAATAAACTTCTGGAGAGGTTAAAACATGTCCAAAACGCAGCCACTCGCTTAATGTCCAATTGCTCCTATGAAGACCATATCTCTCCATTTCTATTTTCCTTTTATTGCCTATCAGTGAGATCATGGCATAATTTTTAAATCCATGGCCATTGTACAAAGAATTATTCATAGTCGAACCCCTCCTTTTATGACAAACATACCTTGTACTCTTTACTCTCTTCTGGTATCTTATACTTCCCAAGGTTAAGACCTCCACTTGGGGGCCAAAGAGCTTTTTATTGTGCCAGTGGCTTTTGAATGGCAAGCCCTGTCTCCGAGGATTCGGTCCCAGTCGGTTCTGGTCCCATTCAGAACATTTAAAAACCTGGATGTTCAGAGAGGCTTATCGGCCTCTCAAATTACCCTCTGTAAAGTTCTTTCCAAGTCCATATAAATATAGCTCTGAGACTCTGACTTTTAAATTGTTCTCACATGCTTCATGATGACGGTTCAGAAAAGCGATTCTTGACTACTGCGCCATGAAGCAATGATGTATTCCACGCTTCATAAATCATAAATGTGGTTATGCGCACTCACTTACCTGACATGTTCGTCAAGGCTAATCATTAAATTGTCACAAGCCTTAGAGAAGACAATTTCACATTAGAAATAAACTAATTTCAGTTTATCCCTGTATGTTTAAATGCTTGTCATATCCAATCAAACATTTTTAGGTCGAGCGCGCAAGCGCTTTGACCTGTTGTAAGTATTTCGGGCTTTTAACCACACCCACCACATGCCCATCACTTTCACTCATTTATGAGCTTGCCTTTCAAAAATGCTTTATCATCAGTGGTAAATGCTTTACGTTTGTCCCTTCTTGGGGCGGTTTTGTTATCGCCTTGCAGACTGCCCTTGTTACATGGATAATTGCATGTTTGCAGATACGTTTGACTGCGAGCCAACTTCATATTCCTGCGTCTCCCCTTTGCGCTCATGCTCATGGCAGCCATGGCGCTTTGAATTGGCTCGCTTATGTCAACTGTTTTACTTTTCATTTTCAATTTATGTGCCAAGAAAAGTTCAGTTAGGAATTTACAACACTAATAGCGTTAACCCGAGCAAATACGACACCCATTGCATTGCAAATGCTTGTTTCAATTTCTGAAGAATACATAATGGCAGAAATGTATACAATTATTGTCTAGTAGTCTTATTCAGTTAGCCAAAGCTCACTGATCAAATATGCCTGACATAGATAAGCCTCAATAGATATAAGAAAACCTATATTCTAGTGTTCAAGTGCTGATTAATTTCACAGTGCAAACCACACAAACCTCCAAATCAAATGCATCATCAGTGTAAGGAGGGTAAAGGTGTGGCTATATTAAGAGAATCTATGATGTAATCCCTTGCTGGTTATATGAGAGTGCAACCTGTAGACCATCCTTCCTATGCCTACTAGCCTAGATTCCACCCCGTGAGGTGTACCACCATCGCTTTGGCCAACTTGAGGAATCCCTCCTATCCCTAGACTAGAATAATAAAACCACATTTATACTCTTTGATTTTTCAGCTGTTTACAACACCATAGAACCTACTGGAAAGGCTTGAATTCTGGGCAGGCACATCTGGTCCTATGTTACAAAAGGTCCAATCCTTTTCCGCTAATATGAGTAAAAATGTTGGGATCGGATCATTCTGATCTTCTACATGCCCAGTACATTGTAACATCCCTCAATGCCAATCCCTTTCATATTTTCTTTGCAACATCTGTCTAAAACCTACAGCCCCAGCATAGTTCAAAGTCAGATTTCTTGCACTTCCCCCAAATCCCTTAATGACGCCATGAATGTGCTGTATTTACAAATCAGAGCTCCATGGCACATGTTTTCACAGATGCGTCAGAAATTATGACGCATCTGTTGGCACTAAACTCAAGCATTGCTCGATTAGTCGCTAAACTGACACAACTGAAGCAATGCAAGGAGTCTTGCATAGAAAAAAGCTCTGCATAAATCTTATGCCTGCTCTAAGAAGGCAGTAACATTTTTACACAGGGAAGTCGCATAATGATGCAGTGAAATGTAAATTTCACTGCGTCAGTTCTGCATGGCTTTTCCCGTGGGAAAGCCTACCCTGCGTACATTATACCTGGTGCAGGTATAATATGATGCAGGGCTTTACAAACTGACACACTGGTACCAATGCGTCAGTCTGTAAAAAAGGAGCAGTGTACTGCACTGCTAGCGCCACCACTGTGTTAAAAAAAAAATGACACAGCAGTGGCGCAAAGGGCTTGTAAATGAGGCCCTAGGTGATTTTCCAAATGTATGCTGAGAACATACACACAATGTTTGTTTGGAAAATGGTTCAGTGTAGCTTACCAGGCTTAATGTGAGAAATTGAGTTATTAGCTAAATGGGATGGAAGCCCCGTTTAAACAATAAACAATACTTGTGAGGGTGAACCATAATGGTCCCTAATTAAATCTTTTCTTAACCCTCTGGTAGATTGACACAAAAGCAGTCAGGCTTAACTTGGAGGCCATCTGTCAAGAATTTATGCAGCACTCAAACAGGAATAAAGTGAAAAGACGACACAAGAAAAAATCCTAAACCAGTTTAGTAAAATAGAACAAACAGGAATAAAGTGAAAACACAAGATAAATCCCAAACCAATTTAGAAACGTAGTGATTTTTTATAAATAAAATGACCCTAAAACAACAAAAATCCAATCAGTAGAACTCCTGTTGAGTTTTTAAAGTTTTAGGTGAAATTGGAACCTAAAAGTACAGAGCACCCTTTACGATTATCTGGTCGCACTTGCCCGGGGCAAAGGCACAAGTTCAGGCTGACTACAATAATGCATTGGTCAGATACAGGGAGCAAGTTAGTCCAGCTGAAGAGTTACCTTCGCAAGTTGTGCGAAGAATGACATTCATGTTAGCGGAGTCGCTCGGAGGAGGTTGTCGACATGCAGAGCAAGTCGAGCGTTGCGGACTGTCGCTGCTGTAGTGCAAAGACTCGATTGTTGCTGGAGGTTCTCATTGGCTGTTGATGTGAGATGTCGCTGTTGGGTAAACAGCAGGTCTCACTGGAGCTTTGTGTTGACGGTCCTTGTGGACAGTCGCTGTCAGCGCTAAAAGCAGGTCCCACTGGAGCTTCGCGTTGGCGGCCATCACAGATGGTCAGTTCTTAGCACGAAGAGGTCACTTTGCAACCCCATGGAGTATCTTCACCCTTTTTCTTCAGAAGAGCACACTCTGATGCCAGCCAAGGGTTCTGGACCAGGGGAATATCTCTTGGGGATCAAGACTCACTCCAGAAGAGGCCACCAGTAAGGCTCAGGCAGGTCCAGTTGGTGCCGGTCATCTGGGCAGCTACAGGCAGGCCTCTGGAAGCTTGTTGTGTCCATGTAGTTCAAACAGGTCAGCCGTCTACCCCTGATGTCACTTCTGGAGAGCCTGGATTCAAAGGAAGCAGGTCCAATCTTCTTTCTTCAGACAGCAGGGCAGTCCTGAATCTTCCATGGGTACAGGAGTGTTCTGATGGGAGGTTAAGGTCCCACTTTTATACCTGGTGCCAGCTTTTGTGTTGTAGAATTCCCAGACCAGCACCCAAAAGTGGATCTGCTCAATATTTCTTCTTCCCCAGGTTCTAAACGGTCTATGGTGACAAAGGCAAAAGCAGGTGTTGTGTCAGGTCTCTTTGTGTGTGCTGCAGGCAGAGCACTAAAAAGTGTAATCAGGGCAGGAACCAACTCCTCCCCAGCCATTCTGTCAAGAAGGCCTCCTCCCTTACCATCTAGGCCTCTTTTCTCTCTATGGCTGGAAACAATACACAACCCACAACAGATGTTTGCAGTCATGTGACCCAGGAAACTGGCAACAAAGCCACAGTTGACTTGGGTAGAAATATGCCAAATTTCTAAAAGTGACATTTTCCAAAATATTTACTTAAAATCTGATTTCACCATGAAAGAGGATTTGAAATAACAATTAATTTGAGTGGAAACAGCATTTCTCAATCTGGTCCCAATCTGAAATTTGCATTTATTAATCTGAAATAAGGTAACCCTCAGTTACTTTATGGGAGACACAGCCTTACAGCAGGACATGTAAAACTTAAGTACACGCCTACTTTTTAAATACCGTACACCCTACCCTATGAGCCTTTTGGGCATACTTTAAGGGTGATCTATAATTTTTAAAAAGGAAGGTTTGGGCCTGGAAAAAAGTTTATTTTGCCAGGGGCAGGCCTATGACATATTTTACATGGTTACGTAAGTGGGTAGCACAATGAGCGCTGCAGCCCACTAGTACCTTTTAATTTATAGGCCCTGGGTACATGCAGTACAATTACTAGGGACTTAAAAGTAAATTAAATGCACCAACCACATGTAGGCGAATTGTACTATGCTTAAATGCGAGATCACAAGTTCTGCCACTGGTTAACAGGGTGAAACTGCACAGACTCCCAATCCCAACAAAAAAAAGTTCAGCAAAAATCAGGAAGTGAAGGTGAAAGGTTTGGGTGACTACCACATCAAGGATGTCAGGTCTAACAATGACTATAGAGACCCTGTGTTCCACTGGATATAGGAGACTTCCTCCATATAAATAGTGCCAAGACTGAGAATCCAGAAGATAAAGACTGTACGCCTGACCCACTATCCTTTTATTTGTCGACAAGACTTGGTACCCTGCTTCCCCAAAATTAAGATACCTTTGGGGTCCTCTTTGAAACCGATGTTACCTTCACCCCTCAAGCTAACAGTGCCAAAGGATGAACCTAACAGTACAAGACCAGAATGCCTTCATGTCGAGCAGTAGCACTCAACACTGTATATGGTTGTTTTAGATGATACCATGGTCAGGGCAGCTGAAGTGAAAGGGAAGTCACATTAACCCTGGTAGACTTCTAGAAAGTGTTCAACTCGATCAATTTGACCTTCATGTTCTAGATATTGAAGCATAGGAACTTTGGATCCCAGTACCTGTGCTATGTCCAGATCTTATACTGTGCTCCTTAGGCACGGAGTGGATCAATGGGGTATTGTTCCACCTTTCCCGATAGAGAGGGGTATAAGACAGGGTGTCCCCTTTCCCAGTTTCTTTTCGAGCTCGTTCTTGAGCCACTAGCAGAGAGGATCCGACAAGATGCAGGATTGTGGGAGATTAGATGGCCCTTGATCATGAACAACAGGTCTCATTATACGCTGATTACCTTCTGGTGTATCCGCAGTGGCTGGAATGCTCTTTGCTGTGGCTACTCAAAATGCTCCAAATTTATGGATATGCCTGTGATCTCCACACTAACCACTTTAAGTCACAATGTGTCCTGATCACAACGCAGTACCCTGAGTTTCCAGTACAGGTATAGCTGGGGAAGATGGCTAACCACTTTTACATATCTAGTCGCTCGTATACGTACAGATCCATAGCTGTGCCGAACTCTCAACATTGCTGGCACAAACTAAAGATGAGATGCTGCCCAGAGACAAGCTCCCCCTCTAGATTATGGTCCATAGGGCCCTCTTTAAGATGGTGACACTCCTCAGGTTCCTAATGTGCTCACGAATTTCCCATATCCATTGCCTGAGACACTATTTAATTATACCAACACGGAGTTCAGGAGGTTCCTGTGGGCCGGATCCCAATCCTGGGTATCGCTTGCCAAATTTATGCAAGCTGTGTATGATGGGGGACTTTGGCACCAGACCTGCTCTTATAATACTGGGCTCACAGCTAGAAGTCATAAATGACTGCATATTTGGGGACACTCAAGACCCAACATACAAAATAGAAAGAGACCTGCTACAGACCTGGACCCTGGAGGTGATCCTGTATAGCATCTTGGTCCTCACAGGGGTCCTGGAGCCAACTACGACTCCTTTGATCTGTTGGTGCAGGGAGCTAAGACATATTAAGTTGTTGTAGTTGATTACAAGGGAAACTCCCTTTTGGAGGAGCACCTAGCGACCTCAAGTCTGGGGTCTCTCTGGGTTTGGGCCAAGGGACCTAATTAGCAGAAGAATATACACACTACTCTCCTCCCAATTTCTACGCTACTTGCAACGTCAACATGCAATCCACCATTTCCTTTGTTGCAAGAAGTCACAGAGTTTAACCAACTTGAGCTAAAAATTGTAATGGACCCACATGAGAAGAGACGCAAATCGTTCATATATAGATAGCTATTAATAACATTTACCAGACCCTTTTCTACTCCTGATAGAGAAGTGGATGTTGTTCCTCTCTAGAATGATAAATGAACTGACGTGAAGATGGCGGCTAGGTGCCTGATTATGAATGATACAATTCAAAGACTTTCACGGAACCTACTATGATACCACCATGCTCTGGCACAAGGGTAGAAGAAAAGGCATCTCCTGTTGGAGCTGCCAAGAGAAACTTGCAGATTTTTTTTCATGTGATTTGAACATGCCCCATGATAGTCTGCTATTGGGCCACAATAGATACCACGTTAAATGAAATTGTGGGTTATCCCCGATCCCCTGCCCCTAAACATGCCATTTTAGTTGTTGTACAGGAGGATGGAGATGCCTCACGCATTTGCCACCTCATGGCGATGGGCTTGCTGTTAACCATATTTCACACCACCAGAATTTGGATTGCATCTGACTTCAAACCCACCCCCCTCTACCTCCCATGTTTGAAGAATGGACACAAGGAATGGACATCTGCACTGAAGCCCAACAAACAGTTGATAGAACACACGGCTGTCCACACAAATAATATAAGACATGAAATCCACAGTAGGATTATTGTGGATGAAGTGTGCGGGTGCAAGGAAGCAGGAGTTCTGGGCATGAAACTGACCGGCGATTTACGTATCTTTTCTTTGCTGTAAAGTGGCAGTGTTGTTTAAGTTGTTATATTGAAATAACAATAAAAAGATTTTATTTAAAAAAAACTGTTAGAAGATCCAAACTTACATCCCTCTACCTTTTGGAAAAATAAAAAGCCTCCCCATTTCAACACTCTGGCCAGAGACGAGCCGACAAGTTTTCCTGTCAAGCTTACGCTGATATATCTGCCCTGGCGTGACCAATAACATAATTGCCAGGCTCGAAAGACTTCAGAACCAGGCAGCGAGAATCTGGCTTCATCTGCTTACGCAATACCACAAACAAACACACTATTAACTCACAAAAAAGAAAGGGCTAGCAGCAATCTTGTGTATGGCCAAGGAATCTTTCATGCATATATGCATAGTTCAACTGGGTTTATTCATTAACCATATGAAATATGGTCTTTTAATTTAAACATCTGTCACTCTATGAATTACAGCCAGAACTTGTTTTGCTAAGGGAAGTAAGAGCATTAAGCTTTTCAAAGCTTCTTGTTTTGGGGAATGCAGTTGAAATTTAAGAAAAAAGAGGGGGATGTGGGAGTTGAGGAAAGACTAAATGCCTCTGCTGTAAAAGCTGAATACATATTCAAGTGACTGGAGAGGTACAAAAAAACTACAGATGGCTCACCTATACATTTGGCATACTTTGTATTTTGGTTAATATCGTTTGAACACAATCAGCAGGCAGAGTGCAGTGTGTACACATGCAAGTGAGTTGAAAAATTAAATAGGAGTGCTAGTAATTCCCATAAATTGTAACTCTACTTTGATCCAGCATATTTTGAAAGAGAACCCACAGAACTGAGAAGAAATATTTTCATTGCTGTTGAGGCAATCATGCCTATAGCAAATTGTTTTGTGGGAAACTCTGATTTGTTTATTGTAAAAACTTCAGATTAACACCAAGTAGATATCTGATAATATAACACTAGCGTGAGACTAAAAAGTGTGACATGCTCATTCTTGTAGTTAAATTTTAAGTAATATTAACAGTATGGTACTGTTCCATTTTTTATAGAATTTCTAACATTGCAAGATTGTCTTTATTGATACTAGCGAGAACAAAATACACTGGCTTTGACAACATAATGACTAAGGGCCAAATTTAGATATTGGTGGATGGGCTACTCCGTCACAACGGTGATGGACAACTCATCTGCCAAAATCTAAATCCCATTCGAAATAATGGGATTTGGATGTTGGCTGACCGGATATGTGCTCAAAACAATCATGAACCATAATATTTTATTGCTTACTCTGAGTGCACTTTGTTTCTTGATTTCCGTTACCACCAACACATCAAAAGTTACAGTCATGATAAAGTCACCCGGTGATCAGTCTCAGTCTCTGCTGTAAAACACTGACCAAGAAAAATTCAGTCAGTCAGCCAAAAGGCACTCTGTTCTACACAGCGCTTCTTTTGCTTTAGTTGTAAACATATGGGATTCGAAACAGTTGTTTTTGATTCTAAGCAGTTATCTTTTAGGCATGTTCTGAGTTTGGTGTTTAGGGTGTGTGCTAATTGTAGATAGACTTCTTCATCCTTTCTGGGAAGCCAATAAACTAATTTGCATAAAATGGTGCAAATGTGACTCCCATTGGATATTCTTATGTCATACAATCAAAAGTAGTTATTTTATAGGCAGATTCTAATAACTTCTTGAATCATAATGTGGGCTCAAGAAGCATAACCTATTTTTAGGAAGAAACCCAAAACAGACGAGCGGTCACAAGAACGTAATTTTATACATGGTTCTCTCATCATGCCTGACTGGACTCCAGGCTCACCTCTTACCAAAAAACTGTTTACTTTCTTCTGTTAAGTAATCTTAAGTTCCCAAAAGGAAACACATACTTATAAATAAAATGAAATGCAATGCTTGCAGCTTTCCATCCTTATGTGGTTGATACACTGATTAACACGGTCTTTTGCCAAGTATCAGAATCGTGGGTGCTGTAATTAGGCACTACAAAAATACCTATTCTGCAGAGTTCACTATTTCATGAGCAAGTTACTCCTGCATCATCCTGAACTTCACTGGTTGTAAAAGGAAGTAAAGGAGTAAAAGCACAAGGTCGTAGCCACAAAAATAAATGTATCCCCTCTTTGAACCACAAGCCAAATAGATCTAAGTGAGTGGGAGAAGCAAGCGAACCAGGCAGGGTTTTCAGAAGATTGCTCTACCTGTGTGAATTCCGAAATTTCCTTCCTTCCTTGTTGCCATCCTTCTTTCATTATTTTGTCCTCTTCTCAGTCTTTTGCCACAATCATTTCCTTTCTTCTTCCTATCCTTTCTGCTCTTTTCTTTATCCACCTTTGTCTTTTCCATCCATTCATATTTCTTTTTATCTATCCTTCTCTCGTTTTCATTCATTCGTTATTATACTTTGTCTCACCATCCATCCCTCTAAATTACCTCTCCATCAATCTCTTCATTCATCTGCCTTTCAATCCATCCACCCTTAACTACATCCAACCATCTCATCATTCATCCATCCTCTCTCCATCTTTCCTTTTCCATTCAACAATCTGTCCTCTCCTCCAGCAATCTAGCCATTCATTCATCCACCTTTGCTTCTTTTATCCATTTTCATCTCTCCGAACCACCACTCTCTCTTCCTTCCACTGCTAGAAATCGTTTATTGAGCTCCTTGGAATTTAGAGTATGTGATAAAAGTTGAAGAAACCATAAATCACTTAAAAGTTTCACTGCTCAAGGACAGCCAACCTCCGTTCAAACTGCTAAAGTGGGGGTTAATGAAACCCATATATGTATCCACCTACTCTTATTTGCAAAACTGAACCTGGTGGTGTTTGCCTGCACATTTTTCAACAGGATTTTCCTGACAAAACATGCAGGCGAAAACTGTGAGGAGTGGTCTTAGCTTCAGTATGATTTTCAATCGTATTTCGGGCAGAATATTGTTTCCACCGGAACTGAGAACACCAAAACTCATAATGGGTCCCTTAAGTAGGGTAACAGAAAGATGTGTGATTAAAAGCACGTTGGAACAGCAAAACTGCAGTTATGTAAGATAAAGAAAAACAAACAAGTTACTATATAGGTGCCACTCCTGCAAACTGCCATCAGTTGCTTTTGAGAGCATCTGTACCCTCAGATGCAGAGCCTCAAAAGTAAATTGGTGTGACCAATGTGCAGATGCCTAGAATGGGGATCTTATTAATGGACAGATTCCAAACACAGAACAGGGAGGATGAGAGGGTCAGTGCGGAATCAAGGCTAGAGTCTCTACCATGTCTAACAAAGGGAAGTAACTTGTTCTTCTGATAGAGACTTCTAGCTTCAAATTCCTCACCTTTTGAGTAGTCGCCAAAGCAGTACCTATTTGGAGGTGGGTCTGTGGATGGACTCAAACCAGAAAGTTCTGCAGGATTGAGCATGCAAAAAGCCCCTCCTGCCAACTTTGACTATCTAGAAAATAGTGTTTCATGAACGTAAGAGGCACGCCTATGTAGCCACCTGGCAAATGTCCAGGACAGAGACTTCAAGTACCACAATGGTAGCAACATAGGCCCTGGTAGAATAAGCAGTCCTTCCAGAGACTGCTTTTAAGCCAATGTGTAAAAGATCTTAATGCAGACATGATCCAGGGAGAGATCGTTCTCTTCTGCACTGCCCCCTTTTTCACTCCACAGAACCCCACAGGAGCTGCTGATCCACCCGTTTTTCTTTGGTACGATCTATGTAAAAGCTTAGCACTCTCTTGTGCTCCAAGCAATGGAGTCTCGCCTCCTCCTCAGAGTGGTGAGATGGACCATATAACACCGCCAAGGTGATGTTCTGACCAACATAGAACAACATCACAACTTTAGACAAGAAAGATGAACATCATCACCACCACTTTAGAAAAGGAAGATGTCCATTTCTGAAAAAAAAACAGCTTGACTGGGAAGGTGGTGTAGTATGGCAGGTTGGCACAGAGAGCCTGAAGGTTACTCACATGACGCACCAATGTTATGGTGGCGAGGAACACTGTCTTGAGGGTGAGAAAGCACAAGAAGGAGCTGTGAAGAGGCTTGAATGGAGTGCACACCAGAAAAGTAAGGATCAAGTTAAGGTCCCGCTGACACATGACAAAGGGAGAAAAAGGAACTTTTCAAAAAAGCACATTATAACTGGGAACTTTCACAAAGAGGGCTGATCAGGCAATCACAAAAAAAGTTGAAAGATCCAAAAGGTACATTTTAACTGTGTATCTATCAACTAAAGGAGAGTAAGAGGGAAGATGTATCTAAGCCTCCCTGTTAAAATATACCACATAAAAAAGTTGTGACAGCAATTTTGTCATATCAAGACCATCTGCAGATATAGAAGAAGATATGGAAAGGTCACCTCACCCACTTGTTCTTCTGTCATGCTTCATCACTGGTGACCTATCCTGCCAAGGTAGGTGAATTCAAGCTTGGTGAACCCAATCACTAAGCAGGAGTTTAGATAAATCAAACTGGAAGATTGCAGGGATACAGATTCTTATAAAAATATCTTGGGTTATACCACTAAGGATTTTCCTATTTATTAATGAGGTACCCTAGATCTGATTAAAAAATATTGTGGATGTAAGACTAAATAAATGAATTATCAATCCACTTTTATCTAGCCAAAATGTTTTGGCCTTCATCCATGCCCGTACGGGTCATTGGGCTTCACCAGGGCTTTAATTGGATCAATATCCCTGCCTAATTTACATTCATTGCCTGCATCACTCTAAGGGATGCAAATGATTGCCCAACCTACTTAGTTTAGTTTAGTACTTGTAAAGACACCACCCAAAAGAGTTCAAACAGTGGTTTTCCTAAATTGAAAAAGAAGCACCCCAAATTCAGTGGACACTACAAAACCACACATCAAAAATATAACTAGATGGTCCAAGAGAATAATGGCAGCCGTTATCACTGCAACACACCAAACGTATGCATACATTTGTAATCAAGCTCATCCATTGGTCTCACTTACCCTAACTTTGAGTTACTTTTGTATCCAGGACACTGAGAAGGGACTCTGCCCTGTAGTCACACACTTGAGGCGAAGACATGAGAGAAAATTTTGATTGAATCAGTTGATTTTAGCAGACTCTACAGGCTTAATGCCCATATTAGTTCCATACTATGTAACATGACTTTGTGACTGCACGCAAAAGCGACTAGGTGGATTTATGACAGCAAGCATAGATAATATTCTAACCATAGGTGTGAGGGTTGTTTTCTAAAAAAAAAAAAAAACGGTTTAATCATGTGCCCCATGGGTAGTGCATTTGTTGTCGAGACAAAGCAATATAATTTTCAAACATAAAGACATTTAATGTGCAAGTTAATGGAATCCAGTGGCAGGCACTTTTTGAGCTTCCTAGTTCATCTAGGTGATTGCTCCTTTTTTTACATATCAAGTTTTGTTATGTACCCTCAAAAAATTAATTGATGTCTTTTTGAGAGAAAACAACATAAATTACATACAAACTGACATCAAAGTCGAGAGTTGATCAGGTTTCTGCACTGATACTCAAACTATAACTTGGATGGCCATGTTTGATATTAACGATTCTGTTGGTCCCAACTCTAAGGTTGATCATATCTCAATTATGCAACTTCAAGTAGTGAAGTGTTTCTCACTTTTAACGCGTCTCGCCTCGTCAAGGGTGTGGAGCCTCGAAATACCTACCAGTGCATTGTCAATCTGCCTGTGATGTCTCGTCGTACACAGTGGTTTGGTTTTATAGGCTAGTCGATGCATTCTCAGGCAGTGTGTCACATCATCATGTGTAGCACGCCGCCTCATCCTATCACTTGCTGCCTGTTGCGGATGTATGATGCGAGTTGTTACTCTTTAATGCCACAAATATACTGCATTTTTTTACTTCCTCTGTGGCCAGTAACTCTTTTTCTATTTTTTTTTTTCAAACTAGAAGTTGTATGTTGCTCAGTAAGGGTCCTTTATCGAGAGCTGGAAGTGCTAGTTTTTCCCTTCTACATTTGTTGGTCAATATTAAAAGAAATCTGTGTTCTTACCAGGCATACTGTTATGTGCTGTTATTCCGTGCTGGGGTTGGATTGGCTGATGGTATGCAATACCTCTGCCAGTTTTAAAGTTAGGTCAATATTGCAGTTGAAATTGTCAAATCAAAGACATTACCCTGGCATTTTGTTGATCACCTCAATAAAATTGTTGTGAAAGTAAATTGTACGGACAGAGTCTTTGCTAACACCTTGGAGGTGTGCATATTGGGACTATACAGTAGAAGCAAAAAACACAAGGTTATATCAGCGGCGGCCACCGCAAATCTCAAGGTGAGGGGTGGGCCGGGAGAAGGACAAGGACCTGGGGCCTAATAAAAAAAATAATAATAAAAGATAAAAACTATGTTCCCGTCGCCTGGCTCCTCTACCCTTCTTCCCAACATTCACTGGGACCAGCACAGGCTCCTCAGCAATCCTGGGGCTGTTCTCATGCTAAACCTAGCATGAGAGCAGCACCAGGATTGATATGAGCATCTTGTTCTGCCGCTCAGACAGTGCCCTCTGGTCTGTGCAGTTTCTCCAGCTTGCTGTGTAGCACAGCCGGGTTGGAGAAACCTAAGTGCGCATATGTGTTTGGCTGGCATGAGACAGCTGGCCAAACATACATGCACACATAGTTCAAAGACTCCACTCCCCCTCCCTACAGGACCCTCCCGTGGCCCAGCCCCGCTCCTCCCTGCACATGCTGCTAGCTGAGCCAGCAGCTGTAAGATAAAACAATAATGAAATATCATTAGATTTTACAGCTCCAGGCTCTTAGTCATGGGTGCGACACTCCTCCGTCATTGTGAAGAAGCTGCCTCTTGGTTACATCCATATTAGTAGACTTGGGATAGATATTAGCTAAGAAGCTAACTACGCACAAATGGAAAGCAGCTGAGCCGCCACATATCATGTCCTGGGTGAGGTCGCTGACTACCTGGGCACAGGCAGAAAGCATTGCTATGCATAGGGAAATCACATTAAGACTCAGCAGAACCACAATAGCTAGCAATTGGGAGGCAATTATGGCTGGCCTACATACTGATATGCCTGGTACTTCCCACACACCCAGATGTGGTGAAATGTGCATTTCACCTCATGTAGCACAACTCACTGACTCACTGATATGACATTGAATTCAACATCGCAGGATAGCCTCAAAGATACCAGACCTGTGCAATCCAACCGTATGCCAGATACTCAGCGCTATATGGGGTGGGAGGTATGATGGTAACAGGACTAATGGGCTAACTAGTTTCACTGTTATGTTTTGTTTAGCTCTCTAGTTGCCCCATAGTTGGACCATTCAATAGTTCATGTCTGAAATTGCATAATTTGTCTTACACTGATTATATGCTCTAGTATGCCCACACAGATGTACACAATTGCTTGTAACTGTTATTTAGCTCTCCTTAGCTGACCTCATTGTCGCTTTGTACTAAGTGCAAAGATTATCCTGTATCCTTAGCAATGCGGTTTACTGTGTATGTCCAGGGCAATTAGGTTGCAAGCTACCATCACTGCACACAAAACTGTTACCATGCCTGTACTTTAGTAAACTGTAATGTGGAAAACAGCAATAAAACAGATTAAAAAAAATAATTAAAAAATTGTTGTGATTCTGATGAAATAAGAGCAATAAGCATTTCATGCAAGGCTATATTAGCATGAGGTAGTTAATGGTGGTTCAACCTTGCGTGATTTTAAGGACCCAACTTTTTAGGTGTTTTGTGTTGCTACATGTAACCACGGCATTCTCTGTGACAGGGCCAGAGCGTGAGAGGAGATCGGATTCTGGGGAGGTATCAAGGTCATTAGCCTACTTTAGATTGCCACACGAATTCTCCTTGTGATAATGTTGGCTATTCTCATCACCTGCATCATAGTTGTTATCCTTATCTATGCCGCACAGGGATTTCAGGGTGTGCTGTTATCGTTATGGAGGCAGATCAAGCGAGGGAAATGAACCCTCAACAGTGGCTGTGTCGCCACCTATTGGCACACAGAGGCACTGCTGAAAAGTTTCCGAATCTGGTCTGATGCCTGGGCAATATTCAAAAGGTGAGGAATCCACAGCTAAAAGTGTCTATCGGAAAAAATATTACTGATGTTACTACGAAGCAAATGTTTACGTTGACAGACTGAACATTTTCAACTTCCAGGGATTATGCACGTTAAGGACATAACAGACTAGGTGGAACACACAATAGGTTTCCCAATTAAAGAACAATGCACTTTTTGTTGTTTTCAGACGCACTGTCTAAAGTAAAAAGAAAAGACACTGTATTCCTCATTTATATAAGAACACACATATATTTTAAACATATAAAATGATATCAACACAGTTTCAGTACTTATGAATGACATAGGTTTAAAAAGGTGCAAATTATCTGAAGAACGTATCAAAACGGACTGTACTCAATAATGAAATTCTAAGAGACCTTAACTGACAGCAACGTCACAGTCACAGACATTTCCTGATCCACAGCGTTCACAGTACAAAGAAAACAACACACTAATCTAATCTTTCCTCAGTTAGAACCTGCTTTGTAAAAATGATCTACTTTTTCTACCAAAAAGGGACATGGTAAGAAGTATATTTCCTAATGAACACCAACCTTGAAATGTATCAGGTTAGACTAGACTGCACACGTTTAATTCTTGAAAGCTTATCAGATTGCCTGCATTTTGGACTTTTCACTTACATTTTATGAAAAGAAAACTCTGCTTGGTACATTAGACATATTATTCTATCACTGGCTACACACATTTAACACATACACATTTCGATAGGCAAGACACTATGTTACTATTTGTACAAGAAAACTAGTCGCAGATTCATATTTCTGGTGCTGTAACATAATTTAAGTTGGCTGTTTTAAAGTATTCAAAGCTTTCATAGCAAGCTGTCAAATAGAATACATAAATCCTGTTTTTTATAATTATTCTTCCTTGTAGAAAATGCACGTCGCCTTTACAAA
Source organism: Pleurodeles waltl (assembly GCF_031143425.1). Lineage (NCBI taxonomy): Eukaryota > Metazoa > Chordata > Amphibia > Caudata > Salamandridae > Pleurodeles > Pleurodeles waltl. The sequence goes on along the minus strand of NC_090442.1, from coordinate 600,484,755 downwards.
AAAAGACTCTTAAAAAGAGGCTCTCTTAAAGCACCTAATTGAAAAAGCAAGTATGCTAAGAGAACAGAAGCAGCACAGTTGCATTTTACACTTGGAAGATAGTCTGAATTTTGCATTGTTACTACGTGAGAGCATTATGAAACCATTTTTCCAGCTCGCCATATGCATTTTTGAATATTTATTAATGTTTGACTGCTAGGTTTCCATCATGCCCTTAAACAATTTGTGAAGAGGCAGTATAAAGTTGGAAGCAAGAAAGGTTTAAAAAATCTGTACCTGCTTTATACAAAATCTCTTGCTGCGTACTGCAGAGAGATGCAGGGGAATCGCTAAAAAACAGTCTAACCAAAGGCAATGTATGTAATTTTGATAACCGAGACAGTGGGAAATTTGTTCTTTATAGATGAAAGCAAATCAAAGCGAATGATCATAAACTCTTGACCCTCAGTGTTTGTATTAAAACAAAAAATCTTTACACATGATTTTTTACTTTACAGGAGATGTTAAAGTATTAAAGTCCAGTAAAATTAGTCTGATTTACTGCATTAATGCTGTGCTCCAGGTACAATTCTCTGAAACGTTTCAAGAACATGACAAAACATAGTTAGGGCATAACTGCCTGTGCATAAATTGCAACGGAATAGCACCAGCGACCTCTAAGACTTTATAACAGTTTAGATTGAGTTGCAAAAGTCCCTGTTTATCAAGCATGCACCTAACAAATTTAGCACCTTCTAACACATAGCTAACATTAACAGCTAGTTAGATCCCTTGCCTATACTATTAATGCTGGTTAAACAAAGGTCATGTTACAGTTAAAACATCAATATACAGTGAGATTTGTTTGGCGAAACTGCTTAAGTAATATGTTTAAATTAACAGTAATTCAAAAGTGCAAAAGAATGAAGATGATACGAGTTACATGTAAAAAAATAAAAACAGCATATATAAAAACAAAAAGTAATTCTTTATAGAATTGTCAGTTATGTCTGAACTTTCAAACATTAAACAAATGATGAGGCCACAGTACCATTGAGAGGAAGACCACAATTTAGTAGTCTACCTGTGTTTCCAACAATCTTCTGTCAAGCCTCAAAACAGATGCTACCCCAGGGGAAAAATTACAGCAAGAGACTGTTTGATAGCACCTCCCTGGAGCAAAGTCCTGATCTCTTTTGACTGAAGGAAGTCAATGGAATGCCAGCTATGTTTGGAAATAGAAATAAGGCTATTGATGCATTACCATATTAATATTAAGGTAGCATACCTCACAGCAGTATCGGCTATGAAGGCCTGGCTGGGACTCAGAGCAGAGCCAGTTGAGAAGCCAAGGCATCAAACTGTGTATGCTGCAAGAGCTAATCTACAAAACAACATTTTGATTAAATCTTGGAGTTACTTAACAATACGTATCAAATCCTAAATGCCAGCAGTGGCCTATTATCCCTTACAGGGAAAGTGTTCAACTGTCACAAAACAAATGCTCCCTTAGGCGCCTTACAGATGAAACAACATCTTTTGCATAATATTTAGGGTATATATTTAAATTAAAACAGGTTTTATAAAATGGTAGAAAACTTCTTACTCATTACAAAAAACATATATTAAAATATTATATACATTTTAAATTAGGTGGTAATGTAGACACACATACATACATGTCTTGTTTACAAGTTCAATGTGATTTAACTACAGCATCTGCACAATATCAAAGGAATTAAAATTGTTCTTAGACAGTGACATTAATATTTCAAGCTAGCACACAGTGGCAGGTGTTGAAAGGAACAGGCACTAGTGCACCTTGAATTATTGCTAGCATGACCATCAATTTTCATGTTATCAAAGCGGGAGTGTCACAGTCTACTTTTCATACCTTTGTAAAAACTTTCTATCATGATTTAGTATTGTGTATAGTGGGCTACTTTAAAAAACCTTTTTGCTTTGAGGTTAAGAGCTGACAAGGTGGTTCCTAATAACACGGACCTTGTTACCACAATTATTGCACTGTTTTATGATTAACTTCTCCCTTTTTTTAACACAGATACTGTCTGAAATCAAACATTTAGAAATGGAAGGACAGCTGTAAACATTCACAATGCTTGTAAGCAAATCTTACAATCTTGCAATAAATATAGTAAAAACGATAAACAATAAAAAAAAGTACAAACATGAAATGTTTAAATTTAACATGTTACAAAAATATTGAAAAGCATTTGTACAAAGAACAATGATTAAAAGAAGTAAAAGATAATGATTTACATAATGTTACAATGTTAAACTGCAACTAAGGTTTTTTTCCATTCGTTGCCGGTGGCATACAGTATTTTTTTTTTTTTTTTTTTTTTTTAAAAGGCACTGTATTAGTAATGTTCCTCTTTGACGATGTCTTCTAGTTTGATTGTTTTGACGTTGCTGCAACTGATGCTCCTGTAAAAAGTAGATAAAAATAAATGTAACACTGGTAATTTGGAGAAAAACATAAATGACGCATGCAAGCACATGGATTTGATGTTCTATTGGATACTCTCTTTTCCATTGCTTAACTTTTATCTTAAACTATTCCCATGATCAGAAACGAGATTCTGGCAAAGTGTAAACTTTGCGAAGATTCTCGGTGGGGCCAATGTATGGAGGGCACAAAAAAAAAAAAACACAAACTACCACCTCCATTAATAAACTAGTGTTTATTGCACGCTTTGCAATATTATCATACAAAAGTTCCCTACACCTTTTCCCTGGTAGAAAAGAAAATTTCAGAGGAAGCTCAAAAGGCTGATGAAGATTAGGCTAAAATATGTAAGGATAAGGTTATTTTTCGAAACTATCTTATATCTTCTCATGAATACAACACATTGGCACTGCAGGTCTGTCACATTTAAAATACCTGCAGTCCTATAAAACTGGGTAGTGATCCCTACTGAACATATGAATGAAGTGCAGTGGTAGCATGTGTGCAAGTTGCATGCTCCATTTGACACCCCCTTCCTTTGTAACCCTGCTTAATGATGTTAAGATCACAGATGGTTGACTCCTAACAACAAACGGGTGATATGTAAAATTTGCATTTCCAATGTGCCTTGGGTTCAATGACTAATCAGAAAGATGGATGAACCATTTCAGGTAAGAATGAGTGTTGAAGGAGTGAGTTCATAAAACGAGCAAGCAAGATGGAAAGTGAAGCCATACATAACAGATTACGCCCCTGGGAAAGGTACTGGCCAGGGAAAAGACCCCTGCACCCTCGAGAGGGTGGGTGGGTAGCTGGGTGGATGATGGGAAGGGGGGCAGGAAACCAGAGGACAACCTCAAAAGTAAGACAGATGGTCATTAGGGATATCCTGAGCTGCTGGTTTGGGATGCATTTGGGTGAGATGATCTTCCCTCAGCACCAGAAAATTGGATAGTACTGAACATGACAGGCAACAAGGTGTAGAGGTCATGTAGAGAGCAGTAAGTTGGTCAGAGGTGCTTGTCACCACTACAGCCACCAACCCTGCAAAATGGATTAAGCACTGTGCTGGTTCCATATCTCCTTGTAACTCTCCCCACACTCTCCCCTCTTGTCTGGTGATCATTCAGGTGAGAGCCTATATATCCAGAGTACTAAGCTAGTTCAAATACCAAAGCAGTAACCTCTCAGTGTGACCCAGGGTACTGCACTGCCTCTCATGCACACTGATACTATTCCCCAAACTTCTGTGAGTCACTAAGCTAAAGAAGACCTAGGTATAAGAATGAAAGACACTCATGCTATATTGACCGGTTGCCAAATCGTATGCATAAGATGTGATACCCTGGGTATAACTCTATACAAACATGAAACTATGTCCTACCCTGCAGGCTCATCCACTTGTAAGCAAGAGATTACCAGGTGCTAAGGTGGGGACAGCCAGTATTCAATAAAAACAAGAAAGATGAGTACCTTATGTCAATTATCATAGTCTGCATACTCACATTCTCAGACAATGGACATGTGCCCAATGCGGCAGAAATGGAAGGCGCCCTATTTATTAGGACCACTAACTCAGAAGTAATACAGGTACTAAAGAAGCCGCAGCAGAACCTCATAACAAACAAGTCTTCATATACTGCAAGGACTCCATACACACAGGCTGGTGGAATGACGATAAAAGCATCCAGTGGAGCAAACATCTCTTGTCAGAAGACTAATGCAGTACCACAGTTCTCATTGAATTTGGCAGATCCAAACAGACTGTAAGTCCTGCACTGTCCAGTAAATCAGGAACAGTAGTTTTGACACTACTATTTTATCTCTATTGTTTTTTAAGAAATACAATACAAGCACAGCCCAAACAATATTACTCAACAAACACTGCAAGATAACTGTACACAGTCCAAATAAAATAGAAAAGGAAAACGTTTAAGAATCATAAAAACAAAGCCTCACCACCTTGAGGCTCATTCTGCATGTATCTCAGGTTGCTCTTTACCAAAGTTCACTTCTTAACACCAAGGAACTCCACCTGCATAAAATAATGGCAAATGCAAGGAGCTTGTTTGTAAATGTGCTTCTCTAAGTGGCACTAACCTCAAGAAACAGAGCTCCCATGATAGCAATGGAGATCACCCACAAGCCTAATACAAATGTTGCTGTTTTGTTCCAGAAAGACACAACTTTGTTACAAACAATATAAATGAACCTGACACCTCTCCACATTTGGGACAGTCTTCTCCAAAACCAGGACTGAATTTGCACATAATCTGGGGAGTCTGGTATGCTCTATGTGCACAATTAATCAGGGCACCATCTAGCAACTAACTACTGTGTACCACTGATCATCTTCAATTGCATCCCCCTCAAGTCTTCCTCCAACATCTCCCTCAATTGAAGCATGGCATGCATCTTCAAGGAGCCACTTCTACCAAGCTGTTACACTGACAAGGTAATTGGTAAGGAGACCCAGAAAGCAGGCAGCTACAGGTACTTTGTTTAGGAACAAGTCAGGAACCCTGCCAGGAGTTATGATGTAACAAGTTGAGCCCACATCTGCAGACTAAAACTTCAACAGGTATAGAATACTCCTACTACTTACATCATTTATTTCACATTATTCACAACATTCTACACCAGGCTAGGACAGACAAGAAACCATTCAAACCCAACAGGATCACACTGAATGGGTGCATTTCTGGTGCACATGAGCAAGCAGGCCAACTTTCCTAAATTTGGCCGAAATACAATCACATGCTACTAAGAAGCCTGAGTTAAGGATACCTCACCTGAAAAAATCAGCAACCACCAGAAAGTAGCCCTATTCATAAATTGTTTCCCAAAACAGAGTAACAGAAGCCCTCACACTGGCAGCCCTTCCGAAAACCAGAGAATAATGGGTAAAAAGATGTCCCCTGGACAGGCTTTCACAGACATATAGATAAGGCTATGGGACTTAAACTCTCTGTGCCAAAGTTTCTCAAGGTTTGAACATATAAATGTAAGTATTTGTACATGCTTCTGGGATAACAAGTAACCCAATGCAGGACAATCAGCAGTTTCATCAATTTTACCAACCTATCCCATGGAGGCCTGCAATTCAAGTCACTAGGTAATGTGTATGAGCAGCAGTACAAAATACTTCTGGCACTGACTTTCCTTCTGCCACCCACTCCTACATAAATCCAAGGGAGGCAGACCCAGGGTACCAACTGCAGTCCACACATCACCCTCACCACAGAACAGGTGCCAGAGAGCATTCATACCTATTCCCAGAACTCCATGGGCATGCATTAAATGATGAAAAGCACCCACTGGACCTTAATAATGTAGGCTAAAGCAATCCTACCCACCAAAGACAAAATTAGACTAACTTCTGTACCTTACTGATAAGCTACAGTACATTACATGTGAAGAACTTCCCCAACGATTTGGGTGACTAAATATCTGGTAGAACTAATCATCTCTTGAAGTTCATTAAACTCTGTTACATTGGTGCTCTACTTGGGGTAAAAAAAAAAAACTAAACCAGCTCACCTGCAAACCAGAAACTCGACCAAATTGCTCAAATGTACTCTAACATTCTATAAAAGTTGTTCTAGAGTCACAAGAGAGTTTCATCAGCATATAATGACATAGCATGATCCAGCCAAAACTCCCATTTGATGTGAACTTAAGTCATCAACTTAGCCAAATCATTACAAACATTATTGGATACAGAGATCATCGCTGGCTAATACCCCTGAGCAAAGGCTAGACAGGTATAATCAGCTTACTGCTCCTTGCCCTAGCTCTACCATTTGCATTCACTAGGGACACCCAAGCAATGAACTAATCCCCTAGACTGAATCACTTCTGTGTGCAACTGAGAATGGGGATTCATTAGGGGACTGAATCATGAATTAGCTTCTCAATGAGCAGAAAGTGCTGCCTAATATTGAAAGTTGCTTTACAGGTGAATAAACCATGTCTCATCCTCACAGATTGGACAACCCATCACCTTTCACAGTCTGCCAGCCAGGGTGCTGACAGGATTCAAGTAATCTACATTGATCATGAACAATAGGCAATACAATCTGCACCTTGAGGAGTCGTTTTTTCTGTGGACTGCAACAACCTCATAATTTATAAATTTTGCTTAGTAGAGGACACAATGCTTTGCAGTGACCACTGACTGATTACATAAAATATTATTCATATTATTTGAAACATTTGCCTATCTACATAATATAGCATTTACTCTATTTTTCAGACCTTTAAAGCGTCAATAACTACTTCCCTACGTTCAGATGTTTCTGACAAACAAAAGGTAGCTCACTTGCTCTGCTTTCTCTTTCTTTAAAAGCATTTGGTAAGGAAGGATAATAACATGTCTTCTTCTTGCACAACGTGGTTATTGCTTATGGCATTATCACTCAGGTGTTATGTACTGAGACATCTCTTACGGGTCTGTGAGTTTTACAGACTCTCACTATCCATCTTAAGACTAACTTTGGGTATGATTTCCCCTTTTTCCAACTAATCTTTACCACTCACCATTATTTTCTTACTTTTGCAACACATTCTCTGGTAATAACAACTGCCCCCTCTCCCTTCGCTTTGGTCCACCAAATTGTACCTATTACAACATTTGCATGTGTTTTACAGCCTTGAAAAAGTCTGTGAGCAAATCTTGAGTTGGCTGTATTCATTGCTTCCAAAGTCGTTTTCGACAACTACTGTATCAATGTCTAGTTATACTCTATGTCATGCTAGTCCTGTAATTAAAATGACTGCAGCAGATGCTGATATTTGTGGGAAAAATGATCCTTTCAAGACTAGAATAAACTGTAACTTGATCCGTGCTACTAATTGTGGACTGCTGATTACATATGTTACATTCATTATACCGCTATTTTGGTCCTTTACACCTTTAGTGTTCTCCAGTCCATTGTCTAGTTTAGTGTGTATAGCACTTCACTGCAGCCTAACTGCACTCTTAAGGTAGCACTGTGATATATGCTTTCTGCATTATTGTATTTTCTATATTCTTTATGACAGCCTGAATATCAGTAGGGATGTGGGGGTAATTTTACCCAATCTTGCCAATTGTAAAGTAGACCTAAAGATCTATATAACGCTTCTTTAGGGTGACCTTGAAGATCAGCCTTGATGATCAGCTTAGTCATTTGCTAAGCACCTACCTGAATCTACTGCAAATGATCTTCAGCTGCAGCTTTGAAAAATTCCTCAAAGATCTGGATGATCTACAACTTATCTAGCATATCTCTCCTGACTGCACAAATAGTAACCAGTACCAGTTCTGCATATTCACAATTGTCATGCAGCTTAGCTATAATAAAACAGTGGTCATATTATCCCAGATGGGCCAGTCCTTCAAACAGGAATGCCCTCTTCCCTAACAGTGCCCCTTGCATAGCTGCCTCTGCAGTAAGATACTTTTCGGAAAAAACCTTGATCACATCCTCCGTGTTAGAGAGTCTGCATGTCAGGTCCTTCCTGTTATGCAAGGGGGTGCAGAAACATTTACTCTTAAGTCACCTTGAAAGGTTCTCAGATATTTGTTCAACTCTTCCCAGAGCCCTCCTTGGCATTCAAAAAGAAATCAATAATTTTCTTCTCCACCTCCAGCCTAAACGGGCCATCAGAAACTTTTCTTATCTAAAAAAGTCAAGTTGTAGAAACAATAACTCCAACGGCATGCCCACAATCCACTAAAGGACTCCGATATGAAAGATCTAACCCCGACCAATGTAAAGCTAATGTGGGAAAAAGATTTGTGTGGTGCAGTGTAAAAAGATTTCCCCTAATTTGCACATAAAAGGATTTTTACAGTTCGAGCTGTATCTGTTCCATAACAACTTTCAGCATCAGCAAACTACTGCAAGTGGTCAACTCCAAAAGGTCTGTCAGGATCAGTGTCTAAAATACAATTAAAATTAGTAGACCATATAACTGTCACTACAAGCAACACTTCAGTCATAGACCCAAGAAATATGCTTTATTGACACTGTAAGCATATGAAAACAATAGCTACTTTAATCAGCCATGAAGAGCATGCCAACATACTTTCCTGCCCTGTAAGGTACCACCCTGTGAAACTGCGGAGGAACTCTGACTCATCCCAAAGGACCACAAGCCTTTCAGAAGAAGAAACTAAAGAAAACAAAGTGACACGTTTTCATGTTGTGCATTGAGGCGAGTCTCCTGTAGTTGAAATCTGCTGCAAATCCATTAAGTACAACCATATGCAAAACCTTTTAACTACCCCCAGGAAACTGAAAGGTACAACAGCTTATAATGCAATCTATCATACTAACAAAGCTGGAGTAAGTTGAAATGACAAATCCCTCCTAAAAATGTAATCCTCCAAAGTTTTTGACAGGATCTCTCATCACAATGGATATAACATATTCCGGCAGAACACCCTCTCCCCTACTACACACCAACCCCCAGCGTCAACAGCAACAATAAGAATAAAATTGCTGGAGACATTCCTTCTACCAACTTCCCTCCCTTCCAACATAGTACTTATCAGCAAAAACTAGAATCAAGAACAAGTCCCAAAACAGCAGTCAAGGATATTAACTTCACACCCACTCCTTAACCTTTAAGTATGGGTGGGGAACAAGCCCAGGTCTTAACTTTGGGTACTGGGGGGGAGGGGGGGGGGGGGCGGTGGAGAAAAGCCAAACAAAGCAATCTGTGTTTGCCTGTGTCCCTGTCTGGAAGGGACCTAGCCTGGCAAATCTGTCCAGAGTCTCCCTATTGGAGAAGAACCAAGCCTGATTTACATAAGAGATCGATTCAAGCATTCTGGTCATCAATGTGTTTGTTCAGGTAGACAACTTTCACCCCCGATACCTCCAACCTTCCCCAGAATCATCAAACCCCAGTGATTACAGGTTGTAGAGCCTCCTCGGGTCAGGCAAAATACTATCTCTAGTTTCTGAAATACAGCCTACCTGTACTCAGAAGAGCATACAGTATGCTCTTTTAATATATTGAGTTTCATTTAAATCCATCAAGGATGGGCTATATTAAATGGGGAAGGGTAAAAGAAATGTGTTCATTTGCAAATAATTTTGGTGCTGGTAAATGAATCGGCATGATATTGGATAGGCTGCTAACAAGTTAAGTCCATAGTGGGGAGCTCAAATTTCAAGCAAATCCCACTGATGGGGCAAAGTTAGTCATAGTAAAAAAATACTTTATTTGCTAATGTCTTTGCTGTAGTAACATTGATTGGTATGAAATATGGCAGAACCTTAAGATGTTTAGCTTACTCTTAGTATATGGCGTTATATACAAAACCGACAACGTGGGGGCAGAGCTCCTAGGAGTGAGGGGGCAAAAAAGAGTTTATTTGCTAATAATTTGCTAACCTGTTGCTGAACGCCAATCCCAACACGAACAGTCTTTAAACATGCATAGCACAGGCTGGCTGTGGTCCTGGCCTGTAGCCTGGCCATGTATTTTATTTGTGGAGCCTGTTTCAGAGTGCTCGCAGACCAAACATTGACACTGTGGACTCAAAATAAACGGGAGCTAAATGGTTCCGTGTCCACTGGGGGATTTTGTTTTTAATGTGGGTCCACGGACAGTTCGCAAATCTGGGTTTGAGCACGGTCTGCACACTAATGGTCCAGATATCTCTAACTTTTAACTCGTTCAAACCCACTGACACATTACTGTAATGCTAGTTACTTGAAAGCTACTGAATGGATGTACTGTACACCAAGCAATGGCACTTACTCAAGTATCATTTTAATTATTTGTCAAGTTTTCTATAAATCCCATAAGGGTTTCTATCCGTATTGGTTACCAAAAAGTCCTATGGGAGTTAAAATAGGAAATGCTGCTTTTTGACCACCCCTTTCAGTGTACCACCCTTATCAGGTTTACACAAAACAAAACAAAAATCACAAGTAACCAAACCGGATGTATGCCAAGTGGTGTGCAGATCTGCAGGAACTGAACCAAAGTTATGAGCAAGTAAATGATTTAGACCTCCCGCCTCCCATTTAACTTTGCCCCCTTCTCAGACCTGCATGAAACTGGAGATCCCTGCACTGGGTTTAACTGGCTAAAAGGCTACACAATTTTATGCAGATTCATCACATAGCACCAAAGTTATTAGCAGGTGAAATAGTTTTTTCTCCCTTCATTTAATTTTGCACACACTTGATGGATCGGCACAAAACTTACCAAAGTCAAGGAAGATTGACATGCTAAATATTTGCCAGATTTCATGTGGATTCATCAAATGATGCCATAGGTATTAACAGATTAACACGTTTTTGACCCTCCCTTTTAAAAGTGCCTTCCTTGAAGAATCTCCACAAATTAAAAACTACAGAGCAAGCTAACTATGTTAAGCATCAGCCATGCAAAATTGTCATGCAAAATTGTCATGCAAAATTGTCAAACGGGGCTAAATGTATGATCAAATCAAAAATGTAACTTTCCGACTGTCAAGATATCTTTAAAATTTAATTTCTTCATGCCCAACTTAAGCATCTCTTTAAATGCTAGTTCCTCGAAAAAGACAGATCAGATTTACACCAAACCAACAAAAGAACAATCCTAGACTAAAGTTCTAACTTTGTGGCAAGCTTAGTGTAATTGTCTTTAACCACGTTTTTCAAACAGCAAAGAATCCTATGAGAAATAAAATGAGAAATAAAAATTTTAAGATTCCACCCATATTTTCTTGGCCCCTGCTTGAAGGATTAGAAGTCCCAAAATGGGTGATTTTGTTTTTTAAAAGTCATGCAGATTTGTAAAATGGCACCAAAGTTAATAAGAAAAGCAAAAAAATGCCTTTCCTGTGGAAACTCAGACTTAAACATAACTATACACACAAATACACTTTCTTATTGAATGCTTGCTTGTGGTTTAAATACTTAGTCAGCCAAGTAAACTTTATTCTGCTTTATCATAGCCGCAAAAGCACACACTAAAAAGAATAAATTCGGAAGTGTAAATCCTAAAACTTCACAATCATCTGGAACATCTTAAAAACAAACCTTAAAAGCATCAGCAGTGAAATGTATGAAACTTTCTTAGAGATTGAAGTACATAATACATTACAGTGCCCCATAGCTATTTCTGATCCCCAAGGCACAATGAACAAAATTTGCCACAGCAATGCACAGATCCATGTTACACAATTTTTGAAAGAGGACTAGGACCTTCTTGTGGGATCTAATTTAAGATGGCCATAGAATTGGTATCAGTAAACATTTCCAGACATAACAGTATACACAACAAAAAAGAATAAAGTGCATTGTGCTCTGCTGGAAAACATTATCACATGGGCATCTTGGCAACGCTGAGCACCAATCAACTTCCCGAAGACATGCCACTAAAAAATGTAACATGTTAAAACACAATCTTTTAAGATAAAACCTAAAATCAAAATTATAAACCAATGACAGACAAAATTCACAGACCAAACACGGTTTGATTAAATTATAGTTAAGACTGGAGCAAAGTTTATCAAAATTCGTCTGATGGAGTCTGCCTCACCTTTCCTTAAACACTTCTTTCACCTGTGACACAGCTGTAAGCTTTTATATTCTGAGTACCAGAAAAGAGCTCCAGGAAGCCTAAATCTGTGAAACCCGATTTGATATAGTTGATCCAGGGAATTACCAAATCATTATCCTGGGAAAGACAGTCTACCAACACATCGCTTGATAAGTATGCTCCTGGATTTTCCCAGATTGTAAGCCAGAGAAGTAAGGGTTCCAACTTTATCTATCCACCATGGGAGCCAGACCTACCTTAGAATGGCACATAAAAGACAGAGTAGATTGAGGGACTGCCAAGAGTCTTCACAAAAATGTGTTCTCAGCCTCCAGCAGTGGCCCGGCACCCTTGTACCTCCAGACACCTGCTCCATAGGTCACCAAAGAGATACACTTGCTGTTATAAATACTAATTACTTCTCATACCAGTTCGTGGCTAAGCTGGCGAGCACAGGTAAATACCGCCTCCACTGCACTGAGAGGCTCTGATATTGTGTAGGCTGTGCCAATTTAGATTATAGTCCAACTGAAAGCCTAAATAGGTAAAAGTCTTAACTCTAAGAATTTCTGACCCACCTATCTTAAACACTCTTGTTTTAACATTATAGGACCAATACTCATCACAAAATATTTGCTAAGGTTAGTTTTAAGGTTCAACCCCCCCCCCCCCCAAAAACTCTAAAAGGCATCCAAGGAGGAGTTGTAGACCATTTGCGGTTCTCAAAATTAGCACTGCGTCATTCGCATACAGTAGTACTGGTAAAACAATGGGCTTCAGTTTGGACAGATCTTTCTCTGTTTTGCCCAAATGGCATTCTAGGTCATTAATATAAATAAGAAACAGTAGAGGGGCCATCACACAGCCTTGTCCAAACCCTAATGAAGATTTAATTATAGGGGAGAGTTCACAGTCTGTTTCGTATCTGACTATGGTTTCCCGGTGCATCGTTTTGATTAGTCCAATTACAGCCTGATCGATTCCCTTCCTTGCCATAATAACCCAGAGCTTCACTCTGTTAACTATGTCAAAGGCACATGAGAGGTCCATAAATGCAAGGTAAATGGAGCCACACCTGGCCTTAGCATAATTGCCATCAATAGGCTGGAGATTTCAGTGTTGTTCCACTGTGCCTACCCCTGCGTGCAACCCATATTGCACTCCTGACAGGCTCTTATTTTCCTCCAGCCATACCTCCAATTTGGCTGTGAGGATCCTTCCAAGTATTTTGAGATAGCTATCCAGGAAGGAAATTTGGCGATAACACCACAAGAAATGTCTGTCCCCTTTTTAAGTCGAATGTGCAAGCACTCTGACGTGTTGTAATGTATCTGTGGGCTTCTAACCACGTACACCGCACGCCCATCACCATCACTCGTTCATGGGCTTGGCTTTCAAAAATCCTTTGTTATCATTGGTAAATGCTTTACGTTTGTCCCTCCTTGGGGCAGTTTTGTTACTCAGCCTCGGTCACCGACCCTTTACATGGATAATTGCACATTTGTCAATACTTTCGACTGCAAGCAAACTTCTTTTTCCTTTGGTATCTCTCCTTCTCGCTCACTGCTGTCGTGGCACATTCAATTGGTTTGATTATGTCAGTTGTTATACTTGTCATCTTCAATTTATGTGCCAAGAAAAGTCCAGTTAGGAATTTACAACGCTACTAGCTCTTACTCGAACAAACGCGAGACCCACTGCATTGCAAATGCTTGTTTAAAGATGGGGACAACTACCGCTTCTCTCCAAGATGGAATTAGTTTCCCCTTTACGGAAGCCTTAAAACATTTGTTGAAATAGGAGCACATGAAACCTTTGAAAAGGTTTAGTGGGACTCTATCATATCCAGGAGCCTTTCCTGAGGGAATCTGATTAATAGCGGCAGGTATGACAGTATCCAGTGAGGGTTTCTCATACCCAGTGAAGAAAAGTAGATTAACAACCTTACAGAATGATGCACTATCCTTCAATTTGGCGGCCTTTTCTAGCTCCTCCCAAGCTGCCTTTCTTAACTCAGATCACCTAGCCTCCAGGGTAGCTTTATAATTCCTCCTTGCACTCAAAATGTCTTCTCTACGGAACGGAATACTGGATAGTGCCAATTTTAGCTTCTTATGAGCCGATGTGCAGGCATAGTTAAGCCAACCTAAAGGTGGTGAAATTCTAGAGGCTTTATTAATCCTCACCTCCCTATCCACCTGAGGCGCACAGGACACTGAAGGGTCTAAAATGTTCAATCAATCAATCAATCAATCAATCAATCAAAAAAATGTGTAGAGCGCGCTACTCACCCGTGAGGGTCTCACGGCGCTGGAGGGGGTGGGGGGGGGGGGATGGGGAAGATAAGGGGGGGCAGGGAGGGTCGGGTCACTGATCGAACTACCATGGCTTGAGGTTCTTTCTGAAGATCAGGAGGTCTTTGGTTTTGCGAAGTTTCCGTGCTGTGGTTCTTGCAGAACCCCGATTGTGAGGGGTCAAGAATGTTCACTGGGGATTCCTCCACTGAAGTTAATAGAAAAATAACTTGGCTATTATCCTTAATAAGATTGTGCAGAAAAGTCTCCTTATTTAATCTACCCCATTTTATTCTAATACCCTTGCTACGCGGGTGGGTTAGTGATAAATTCTCCAACTGCCCGAAAGATGCAAATCAAGGACCAGGGCAAGGAGGGTATGATCACAAAAGGAGGTTATATTGTATTCAAAAATAAATTCCATTAGATCCAGTGAGAGAATAAAAAAGGCAATTTCGCTACCATTAGTAAATCCAATGTAAGTAGGAAGCAGAGATGCCCTATCAGACCTACATTCTTTGGCAAATGCCAAAAGTTTTGAAACTAACATCCTGTTTAGTGCCTCCCCAAAATGGACATGCTGGAAATATAAGTAATCTGCCCCCTCCATTACTCCTGGTTCCGGAGGAAGAGAGTTCACCATTTTCACAAATCACATATTGAAGTTCCCTGCCCAAACTTTTAATGTCTCCTTATTGCAACTATCCAGAAAATTCACTAAATCCTTCTCCATATCATCAATTACAGTTGTAACTCTTATGTCAAAGATATTATTGTACAGGTTAACCAAAATACCATAATACCATTGGAAGAACTGGGCTCTGCAATAACACCGGATGAAAATTAGACTTAAAATGAAATAATCTAGTGGAGAGACTTGTTAGTTTTGCTGAGACCAAAATAGCTAAGCCCAGCCCCCCCCTCCCTTTAGCTCTTCCTGTACGAGATGGAGTAGCTGTACAAAAACATTTATAAAAATCATTGACACTAAAGTCTTCTAGAGGCCAGGTTTCTAGCAATAAGACAATGTCTGAATTGTTAATGACAGAAAGCCAGTCATGATTTAAATACCTTAGTGTGAACACCAGCAATATTCCAAGACAGAATTCTAAGGCCTCGTCAATCAGCCGTTGTTCTCGTTAAGGCAGTCCTAGAGTCAACTATGACTGTTAAAGAGCCACCCTCAGAAATCAGCTCTTGCCCCAGAAACTCTTGACTCACCTTCTGTGTTATATCAATACTACAGCAGGCCTGGGCGTCTGAACCAGTTTTGGGGCAGAGTCAGTTCAGGTCATCCAGACAAGCAAGCGCTTCAAAGGAGTTACACACTTCCACGTTATACAATGGCTTATTTTTCAGGGCTGAATGATCTTCTCTCATGAGTGGTGTTAAAGCAGGAAAATCTTTCAGGACTAGAACATATGGAGTACACTCTGGTGGGAGCTGTGGAAAGGTATTTTCCATAAGTTTGGAGGCTCTGTTAGCTTCCCCACAAACGTTTGCTCTTCTTCTTCCCCTTGGTCCTTCCTGTGATCTAATATCCATTCTCGCTTGCTTGTTCCTGCCCACCCTTGGCTGCTTTAAAGACGTGCAAGACAAAGAGTTACCTAAAGAAATGGGCTCTGATGGAGTTGATAGTGAGCTGGTAAGCATGGCCCCTACAGATAAAACAACAGGTGGCACTACTGCAGACAACTAAGAAACAAAGGCGGAGTTCATGTTACACAATTCAGACTCACTTTTCTCCAAACGATCCGGAATTAGTTCAAGTTTGCCCATCAATGACTCAAGGACTTTATTACAAAGATTTTTCATTATGTTTGTAACTTTATCTTTTTCAGCAGCCTCAATGCCTATACAGGTGGAGAATTTCGAAGGGCACAGCCTCTTTGATTTAGTCTAACCTTCAACTCTCTTCCTTTTACCCATGTGGCCCCTTGTTTTGGCTCTGCAAAGATGGTCTTGGGGCTGCACCCCTTCGGGCTCCTCATTAAGGGCACTAAGAGGGGGAATGCCTGGAGTGACTGTGACCTCTGTCCTCATAGCTTGAGTGTTAACATCTGCTCTCAGATAAGCAGTAGATACAGCTTGTGAGGCCAGTAAGCCACTGGGGTACGTAAAAGAGTGAGAGGAGAGGCTCAGGCGACATTCAGTCAAATCAGTCTCCTTATTGATAACTCTAACTGCCCTACGCAGGAAGCCGTCAAGGGTAGTCCCGAGAGCAGTTTTGAGGGGAACCCTAGAGGGCTTAGGCCTCTACATCTGGAGGGTCAAGGAGGAAGACCACAGCAGATGAATAAAAAGAGTTAAAAATAATTAACCAACAGTACCTTATTAACGATGAAAGGGGGGTGGCCCAGCACAGCCTTCTCTGGGCGATGAATGGTAAGGATGGGCCTGCTCTTGGCTTGGTCTCAGCCTGGGCAGACACAGGGCACGTCCCGTGGGAACACGACACGCTTAAAAGTGATCTCCAAAGTTAAGAGCCCTCCACCTGTGCTCACAGCGACTGCTGGGGTCAGTAGTCTCCCTTCAACAGCCCAAATTGCAGCAAAGTGTGACCGGGCCCAGGAAAACACAACACTCTAAGAGCGCTCTGCAAAGTTAAGAGCCCACTCTTGGGCTTGTGATTACTGTTGGGGGCTATAGCCTCCCTTTCAGCAGCCCCAGATTGCAGAAAAGAGCATCCCACGCCAGTGGGAACACATGGTTAATAGCGCTCTCCAATGTTCAGAGCCCTCCTACTGGGCTTGCGATTATTGCTGGGGGGGCTGTAGTCCCCGTCAGCAGCCCCAAATTGCAGGAAAACTAATTTTACAGATAAGAGGTCTGAACTGTGACTTTTGTTCTGTAATTCACAATGGAGAATTTATTTGTTGGATATTTAGCTTCTCTATACAACAAAAAAGGTGAATAGATGGTTAACACAGCATTTCTTCTTTCGTTCAGTGTTTGAACGAAAAAAAAAAAAAACATTTTACAATGACTGTGCTGGTCTCAGAGCATTATCCTGCACACCTGACAAACTCACCATTGCAGGTCCATCCCTGATGCAAGCATTTACCAATGAATCCTCCCCAGTATGTAAAGATAAACACTGTAATGCAGAACTCTGCCAGCAAAAATTTATGCTGTCCCACACTGCACTTTATTTTCTTTTGTTAGGTCTTGTGACACCTACTTTACAGTAACAATGTTCTACAAAATAAAAAGCACTGTATTGTGTTGTGATGTCTTGTGAGTCTTGTGCCATGTCACGCCCACTTGTTCAACTTACAATCTTTTTGTTTACCTTTGAGGGGCATGAGGATTCAGAGAACGGTGAAGCACAGACTGATGAAGGTGGAGGTGCTCTACGAGTCCAGAATAAAGTAGTGTAACAATCAACAGTGGTATGTGGCTTCTTAAAAGAGGCTATGAGAATCTAGACTCGCTACACCCATGTGCCCTTGTTCGAAAAGAACCCTTACTGTAGGATTTTTACACCTTTTTCAAGCTGGGGCACGGAACTGCGAGGAATGTTTTCTGTGGGATGTTCAAGATTGTTGGGTTATTAACCTTGTACTCCTTTCATACATGCCAATAGATCCGATTCAGGTCGGAGACTCAATTTCTGAAGCCAACAATGGCTTTATTTTGGCTGTCTCCTGCCTGAAATTGCATCTCCTTTAGCAAAAGTCAATGAGAGGGATGCATTATCCCGATTTGTTTATTAAATCTCTCACGTTCCTCTTCTAAAGTGTTGGCATATATGTCCTTTCATCTGCTGATTAGAAGTTTGATGACCTTTACCCTTCAAAAAGCATTTAGCAATTACGTGAATGTCTGAATGCCAAGAAGCGATATGCTCACAAGTGACTTGGGAAGTGTAGTTCTATGTTTATAGAGCTCACTCATCAAACAAGCATTGTCAAAACCAACAGGTCTCAGCAATCTGAGAGCTATAGGCATTGTCAATGTTAATGTCTTTTAGCTATGAGGTATGGAGATGAGTGGATGTATGTGGTGTGGAGTGGAATTATATGGGTTGGATTGGAATTGTGTGGTATGGAATTGTGTGGTGTTGAGTGGAGTTGTGTGCAGTGGATTTGTGTGGCATGGAGTGTAAGTATTGTGTGGCGTGGATGTTAGGTGTAGTGGAATTGTGATGTGAAGTAGATTTATGTGGTTTGGTGTGGAATTATGTGCTGTGGGATTTAATTACGTGGAGTTAAAGTGTGTGGCATGGAACTGTGTGGTGGAAAACTGCAGCCTTCCACTGCAACCTTCCACGGATACTCTGGTCTAACCTGAAAATATCTAACTTGTTCCAAAATCTGCACAAAAGCCAGTGGAAACTCGTGGGTGCTATTTTCAAACTTATTTGAAAATTCTTGTCCTCTGAGTTAAACATTCCACTAGAGGGTACTGTTGCCGAGCGGATACTGCTTCTGTTTCTTTACAACAGTGAGCTTTCTTTAGACTCCGACAGATACTATCTTGTTTCTTTTCTGATGTTTTGTTCTGGTATGGGAAATTTCTCTTCCAGTTTTTGCTGATTTCAGTTCCCAGTAAATGTTGGCTCATGGTCCGGGCAGATAACCTTTCTCTGTCCAGCTCAGGACAATTGTACGGGAACAGAGAAGATGAACAATGGAAATAAAAATTCTAAAAGGTTAATAAAGAACAAAAGATACAAATCTCCCTTCGTCAAAACTGAGGCACCTGAAAAATGCAAAAAATAATAATCAATAAGTGAAAGTAAAACTACCCCGGGGAACAAGAGGTGGTTGCTGGGTCTGCGGCCCAGCATGGACAGCTTATCTCGCGGACAAAAGACACTCTGGCTTGCATGCATGTGAAATTAAAACATGTTTGTGTGACAATCACCAAATGTTTGTTTTTGCACAAAACAGACTGTTTGCCAAACGGCACATTTTTGAGTATGATAATTGCAACTAAAAGGACCACTTTTGATATGAAGGAAACAACCGAACGAGAGAGTAAAAGAGTGTATAGGCACATTTATCCATCTCACTGAGGAACACTGCCGTGTTTACAGGTCGAACAAACTTGTGAAACTCAAAGAGAGATAAAAAAGAGGATTGAGGCAAATCGAAAATAAAATTAAACACCGGGAAATTCTCTCACTTTGAAATCAGAGAAAGAAAAGTAAATATGCACCCTCGGAAAAAAAGTCTGACAATTGATCTCGCTCTTTGAATGCACAGCAAATGTGACAACTGTTTACAGAGGAGCTCGGAGCGAGTGAAAACAAGCTCGTGTGAAGTGCTCTTCAATAAAGAGAAAATGTAGTTACTAAAACAGTTGCTAAAATGGGTGCAGTGGGTGAATAGAATAGTCAGTCTATACTCTCATGGAGGGCTAAACACAGGAAGAGGCATGAAGCATGAATGCCATGGACAAATGGGGAGAAAGAGTAGGAGACGGATGATGGGCCAGCAAGAAGGAAGTCTATGGACGGGCTGAAGGCCACAAAGTATGTACAACATGTCTCTTCAAGCCAGCGCATGCACTGCCTAGCCGAGACGGAAAAAGGAAAAAAGGGGGTGGCCCACTGGCTACTGTAGTTATACAGGTAACAAGTGCACGATCGATGCTAGCTGACAGTTACAGAGCTGAGGTGGACCCTTGGTCTATTCCTGCACAACACAGAAGAAGAATGTGGATTTCAATTCAGTACTTATTTTTCTAGTGATTGTGGAGTTGCACGTCAACATCTTTCACCTTCAAAGACTGCTTGAACAAAAGGAATCTCTAAAGCAAAGTGAAAGAACCAGGGATGTAAAGTATGCTCCGTTTTGAAGTGTATGTTTTTCCCCATCAGCCTTGAAAAAACAGAGATTCTGCAGTATCTTCAAAATAATGCTTGAACAAAACAAGCGTCTCAAGCGACATGACAAATCTTGACAGTACTAAATTTTCTATTTTTAAGTTTGTCTTTTTTCAGCCTTGAAAGAAAGAGCCAGGTTCAGAGTATTTTATTCAATTGTTTCATACATTCTCCAATTACCCTGCAAGCAGAAAAAATGGATACCATGACACCACCGCCACCTCTTCTATAAGTGCCAGGGGAACCGCCAAGACCTTGTAAAGGGTGTTATCATGTTTCTAATGTGCATTTGTGGGCTGTTAACGGCCATTGTTTCATCGCCAGTAGAAAGAGATATATTTTAGGGCAGTGTTTTGAAAAGGAAGGCCAATAAGTGTCTGCACATCTTCCAGAACTAGTGCCAGAGAAGAGTGAAGTCTTGGATAAACAGGAAGAAACAGTGAAAAGTCTTGAAAACTAATTTGCAACTCAAAAAGATCTCTGCACAAAAGATTTAAATTTCTTTCAGTTCAACAGTTAACAAGGAAACTTGTGGATACTTACATAGCCACAATGAGAGGCTTAGTGATCCATTAGCGGAATTTCTCTTCAGTGACAAATTAGTTGTAAAGTGTTATGATAAGAAAATCCAAGAGAGACTGCTATAAAGCAAAGGCATGTCACTGTAGGAAGCAGCAGACATTGCAAACAAGATGGAACCTCATACGAGGCTACTGATGAAAATAGAAATGTTTAGTTGGTCAAGGAACAAGATACAGCTTTTGAGAGTATCAGAAAAGAACTGAGTGTTGCTCCAATTTGGAGCAGGTTTGATCTGCCTAAAACAAAAGTAGTACAGTTGATGCATGTGACAATGGCATAGGAGCTGTTGTGATACCTAATGTAAATGGAGGAGAATCCACAGTGGCATTTGAGTTGTGGATAGTAAGGAATGTAGAAAGGTCGCATTTAGTAGAAAAGTAATTACTGGCTTGTGCTTGGCCAGTGAATGTATTTAGCAACTGTGTTTGGGGCAGACATTTTATATTAGGAACTGATGCCAAACCACTGTTAGTATTAAGTGGGGCTAGTCTTCACTCATGAAGGGCTGCTGCTACTTAAATGTTGAATATGTGCCAGGAAGCAAATATAAAGGGCAGATTCTATGTCAAGGTTGTCAATAGAGTAGGCGACAGGCATGGAGGATATGAAAGAAGAACTGGAATGTTACATGAACAGAGTATTGTAAAAGTGGTATAAGTGAAAAAGATTGGGTCAAGGAAATGGGAAATGACAGCATTTTACAGGCAGTCAAAGCCTTCACAACTACTCAGTGGCCTGGGGAGAAGCATTTACCAGGGGAATTGCATAATTTTGCCGGTGAATTATCAACTATCAGCCAAAGATGGACTGCTATATAAAACAGACAGGTTAATTCCACATAACATGTTAAGGAACAAGTTCTTGCAGTTGGCACATGGGGGCATCTTGTGATGGCCAATTGTTATAGGAGGCTAAGATTCATTTTGGTGGCCGGGCATAGACAGTGATGAGTGAATAAAAATCTCCAGAGTGTGTTGCTGTAGGAAAAGGGTTGGCGAGTAGGAAGAAGCCAATGGAAAGTATAGATGTATCTAATCTGCCATGAGAACAATATCATTTGACTTTTTGGGACCCTTCATGGGACTAAGAAGGTGCAGGTTTGCTTTGGTGGTCATAGATTATTATTCAAAATGGAATGCGGTAGAGTTTGTAGAGGAACCCAACAAGCAGGCAGTGATTCAGTTTCTAGAAAGTTGGTGAATGATGGACCACCAAAAGTGTTATTGTTAGACAATGGTGTACAGTTTGTATCTAATAAAATGAAGAGATTCTTCTGGAAGTCTGGCACTGACCACAAAACTTGCAGTCTGTGCCATCCCCAGGGAAACAACTTGGTGGAGAGAGCCAAAAGATTGATCGGTACATGCATAAGAATGGCTTTAAGGGGTAAACTGGATATCTTCAAATGCATGATAGAAATGCTGGTGGCTTATAGCAGCAGGCCACACACCACTACCAAAGTAGCCCCTTTATTTGCTTTAAGGGACGTAAGGGATATTCAGTACTTTTTCCAGTCTGAATGAAGTTTAAAGATGCAGAAGGCGGTTGTCGGAAGAGTGTCTCAAATAAGATCAAGAAGTCCAGTGCAGTAAAAGAGAATAGTAAGTTAAGATATGAGAGGAAATGTGTGAAGGAAATGAATGTAAAAGTAGACAATATGGTTCAGATTAAGTTGTCTGAATGCATCATAGTCAAAGACAGATCAAGATTCAGTGAACCAGAATAAGTGGCTGATGTGTCGAGGTCAGCAGACAAACTAGGATCCAGTATACAGTGGAATAGGTCATGTGGTACATAGCAAAAGCTGTGTAGTGAAGGATTTCATGATGTGTTATAAAAGTGAAATCAAGGGTGGCACTGTACGGAGGAACTATCAATTTCTGGAAAGGGCTCCTGAGAAGGGAGAAGAGTGTAAGTCCAGTCCAATAAAGAAGCGCAATTTTTGAAAGTCATGATATGTATAACTTTCTTTTGTGGACGGTGGGTATTAGGTATGCATTAAGGTTATATCATGTTTAACTTGTATCATGATGTCTGGTGTTTGAGTCTTATTGTAGGAAGTTGGCTCTGTATGTACTATTTCAAAGTAAGAAATAGCATGCACAGAGTCCAAGGGTTCCCCTTAGAGGTAAGATAGTGGCAGAAAGAGATAATTCTAATGCTCTATTTTGTGGTAGTGTGGTCGAGCAGTAGGCTTATCAGAGGGTAGTGTTAAACATTTGTTGTACACACACAAGCAATAAATGAGGAACACACACTCAAAGACAATTCCAGGCCAATAGGTTTTTATATAGAAAAATATATTTTCTTAGCTTATTTTAAGAACCACAGGTTCATGATTTACAAACAATACCTTAAATGAAAGGTATTTCACTCAGGTATCTTAGGAACTTTTAATCATCACAATAGCATGTACAGTTTTGGCAAAAATGGCAATAAGCTATTTAAAAAATGGACACAGTGCAAAAATCAACAGTTCCTGGGGGAGGTAAGTATTTGTTAGGTTCACAGGTAAGTAAAGCACTTACAGGGTTCAAAGTTGGGTCCAAGGTAGCCCACCGTTGGGGGTTTAGGGCAACCCCAAAGTTACCACACCAGCAGCTCAGGGCCGGTCAGGTGCAAAGGTCAAAGTGGTGCCCAAAACACATAGGCTTCAATGGAAATAGGGGTGCCCCGGTTCCAGTCTGCCAGCAGGTAAGTACCCGCGACTTCGGAGGGCAGACCAGGGGGGTTTTGTAGGGCACCGGGGAGGACACAAGCAGGCACAGAAAGTACACCCTCAGCGGCACAGGGGCCGCCGGGTGCAGAATGCAAACAGGTGTCGGGTTCGCAATAGGTTTCAATGGGAGACCCAGGGGTCTCTTCAGCAATGCAGGCAGGCAAGGGGAGGGGGGCTCCTCAGGGTACCCACCACCTAGGCTAGGTAGAGGGTCGCCTGGGGGTCGCTCCTGCACTGGAGTTCGGTTCCTTCAGGTCCTGGGAGCTGCGGGTGCAGTGTCTTTTCCAGGTGTCGGGTTCCTTGAAGCAGGCAGTCACGATCAGGGGGAGCCTCTGGATTCCCTCTGCAGGCGTTGCTGTGGGGGCTCAGGGGGGTCAACTCTGGCTACTTACGGGGTCGCAGTCGCCGGGGAGTCCTCCCTGTAGTGTTAGTTTTCCGCAGGTCGAGCCGGGGGCGTCAGGTGCAGAGTGGAAAGTCTCACGCTTCCGGCGGGAAACGTGTGGTCTTTAAAAGTTGCTTCTTTGTTGCAAAGTTGCAGTCTTTGTGGAACAGGGCCGCTGTCCTTGGGAGTTTCTTGGTCCTTTTAGATGCAGGGTAGTCCTCTGAGGTTTCAGGGGTCACTGGACCCTGGGGGACGTGTCGCTGTAGCAGTTTTTCTCGAAGTGGGGAGACAGGCCGGTAGGGCTGGGGTCAAAGCAGTTGGTGTCTCCGTCTTCTCTGCAGGGCTTCAGATCAGCAGTCCTTCTTCATCTTCAGGTTGCAGGAATCTATCTTCCTTGGTTCTGGGGATCCCTAAATACTCAATTTAGGGGTGTGTTTAGGTCTGGGAGGATAGTAGCCAATGGATACTAGCCCTGAGGGTGGCTACACCCTCTTTGTGCCTCCTCCCTGTGGGGAGGGGAGCACATCCCTAATCCTATTGGGGGAATCCTCCATCTGCAAGATGGAGGATTTCTAAAAGCCAGAGTCACCTCAGTTCAGTACACCTCAGGGGTTGTCCTGACTGGCCAGTGACTCCTCCTTGTTTTTCTCATTATCTCCTCCAGCCTTGCCGCCAAAAGTGGGGGCAGTGGCCGGAGGGGCGGGCATCTCCACTAGCTGGGATGCCCTGTGGCGCTGTAACAAAGGGGGTGAGCCTTTGAGGCTCACCGCCAGGTGTTACAGTTCCTGCAGGGGGAGGTGTGAAGCCCCTCCACCCAGTACAGGCTTTGTTCCAGGCCACAGAGTGTCAAAGGCACTCTCCCCATGTGGCCAGCAACATGTCTGGTGTGTGGCAGGCTGGCAAAAACTAGTCAGCCCACACTGGAAGTCGGGTATGTTTTCAGGGGGCAACTCTAAGATGCCCTCTGGGTGTATTTCACAATAAAATGTACACTGACATCAGTGTGCATTTATTGTTCTGAGAAGTTTGATACCAAACTTCACAGTTTCCAGTGTAGCCATTATGGTGCTGTGGAGTTTGTGTACGACAGACTCCCAGACCATATACTATTATGGCTACCCTGCACTTACAATGTCTAAGGTTTTGCTTAGACACTGTAGGGGCATAGTGCTCATGCACCTATGCCCTCACCTGTGGTATAGTGCACCCTGCCTTAGGGCTGTAAGGCCTGCTAGAGGGGTGCCTTACCTATGCCATAGGCAGTGTGAGGTTGGCATGGCACCCTGAGGGGAGTGCCATGTCGACTTAGTCATTTTCTCCCCACCAGCACACACAAGCTGGCAAGCAGTGTCTCTGTGCTGAGTGAGGGGTCCCTAGGGTGGCATAAGACATGCTGGAGCCCTTAGAGACCTTCCCTAGCATCAGGGCCCTTGGTACCAGGGGTAAAAGTTACAAGGGACTTACCTGAATGCCGGGGTGTGCCAATTGTGGAGACAAAAGTACAGTTTTAGGGAAAGAACACTGGTGCTGGGGCCTGGTTAGCAAGCCTCAGCACACTTTCAAATCATAACTAGGCATCAGCAAAGGCAAAAAGTCAGGGGGTAACCATGCCAAGGAGGCATTTCCTTACACTTATGCCATGTAATTTCTACACGTTTACTTTAGAATCTTTCTGTTTACCTTTGCATGGTCTAGGAATCTGGAAAACATTGGGGCAGAGCTTGGTGGGGGTGGATGTCGGTGGGCCCTGTAAGGTCAGAATGAAGTGGCTTTATCCTGAACTGCAGTATGTGGCTTCTAAATGAACATTTTACAATACAGCTCTTTAACCTGCTAACAATGCACTTTGCATTTCAAATTGGACTTATGTACACTGTTGCATAAAACATTTTAAAAGTTAGCACTTAACCCTAAGGAAAAAAATCTCCTCAAACATTGACATGCATATCTGCAGTTTCAGCAAAATTAAACTGATAAGGGTCAAATACTCTAGATCTTTCTAAAGACTACTAAACTCATTTATACTGCACCCACGGGATGCCAACCCCACGTCATCAAATGTTTACATCACTGATGACATCATCCATGACACTGCTAAAAACATTACTCCATAAACCTTTATATAATTTTAGAAACCAGAACGCTGGTAGTAAAGGGCATACAGTTATAAAAAGCACTGAATTACTGTGCGTAAACGTGTGGGTGTACAGGATGAAAATATTGCGAACCCAGGATGCAAGTGTGCCAGTGTATGCTGAAAGTTATATGTGTCCTTTTACCAACCAGGAAAGGTGTGGGTGTATGCAGTACTCCATGTTAAAAAGGTACAACCTAGCTGCACGCATCTGATGTGGGGGTGCACAAGAATGTTGCAAAGTATCTGGCATAAAGCGAAAGCCAGGTATCAAAAAAATCTGTGAGAAAAGCAAAACTTATGTTCACAACGGAATAGCGCAAGGTTCCCCCTCTTAGGGCTTTTAGAAGGCCCTGGGACCATCACCTTCCTGAGGCTATGCTGAATAAATATGCAGGGGGAGGAGGGCACCACCTTTCCGGGGCTAATTTAATCATAATATAATGGGGGGGGGGCGTCCTGAGGACCCCCTCAAGCCCCAGAAACAACCACTTCTCCGGGACTATTTATACAAAGTATGCAGGGGGCACCGGGGAGCACAACGTCCCTGGAGCAATTTATTTAAACAAAGAAAGGGGCTCAAAAATAGATTTTGCAGGTGGTCCGTGCTGACCCCCGGCCCTGGGGACCACCACCTCCCTGGGGCCAAATCAAAGAAGGAGGGAGGCCGCGTGGCCTCCCCTGTGGAGCCATACATGGTCCTGGGGACCACCACCCTCCCAGGGCTTGATCCAGCTACCTCCCGAGGTGCCCACCCTCAGGAGGTAGCCATTTGCTTTTGCTTCGAAGAAGCTGACAGCTTCGGCCAAGCAAAAGCCAACACTCTGCTTTCAGCAAGTGGGAGCTGTCACACTGCTGTCACTTTCTGAAAGCAAAGTGTTCATCTCTTTCCCTGTCCACTGTCATGCAGGAGATGGAGATGGAAAATGTCACTTACCCAGTGTACATCTGTTTGTGGCATGTTCCGCTGCAGATTCACATGCTATGCACAGTTCCTGCCATCTAGTGTTGGGCTCGGAGTGTAACAAATTGTTTTTCTTCGAAGAAGTCTTTTCGAGTCACGTGCATGTGCTGCCTCCTGATGTGAGCGGGTACTACTCCAAGGCATTTTGTGAATACCCTTGGGGCTGTTGTTAACCCGAATGGTAACACCTTGAATTGGTAATGTATGCCTTGGATTACAAAAAAGTATTTCCTGTGGGAAGGATGGATGGGTATGTGAAAATATGCATCCTTGAGATCTAATGTTGCCATGTAGTCTTGTTTTTTGAGCAAGGGAATCGCGTCTTGAAGTGTTACCATGTGAAAGTGATCTGATTTGATGTAAAGATTTAGTGTTCGGAGGTCTAATATGGGTCTCAGCGTTTTTTCTTTCTTTGGAATGAGGAAATACAGGGAGTAGACCCCTGTTCCTTTTTGATGGTTGGGTACTAGTTCTATTGCTTGTTTTTGTAACAATGCTTGGACTTCTAGTTGCAACAGGTCTAAGTTTGGACATATTGCGTGCTCTTGGGGGCACATCTGGTGGCAATTGTGGGAATTCTATGCAATAACCATGTTGGATTATGGCTAGGACCCATGCGTCCGTAGTTATGTTTTCCCAGTTGTGGTAGTATGCGGTAAGTCTCCCCCCCACTGGTGTTGAGTGGTGGGGGTTTGTGACATTGAAGTCACAGTTTTGTTTGAGGGGTTTTTGGGCTCTGGAATTTCCCTCTTGCCTTTGGGAATTGTCCACCCCTGTATGTTCCTCGAAAACCTCCCCTTTGGTACTAGCCCTGATATGTGGGTCTGACTTGTGAGGTGGAAGGCTCTGTGGTTTGGGAACGAAACCCCCCTCTAAAGTGCGGCTTTCTAAAAGTGCCTCTGCTCTGTGGGGAGCAGAGCGCGCCCATGGCTTTGGCCGTGTCTGTGTCCTTTTTTAGCTTTTCTATTGCCGTATCCACCTCCGGCCCAAACAATTGTTCTTGGTTGAACGGCATATTTAGCACAGCTTGCTGGATTTCTGGTTTCCGAGTTCCGTAACCATGCGTGCCTACGAATGGTTACCGCAGTGTTCACTGTCCTTGCTGCTGTGTCTGCCGAGTCCATTGCAGACCTTATTTGGTTGTTTGAAATCGTTTGTCCTTCCTCAACAACCTGTTGGGCATGTTTTTGGTACTCCTTGGGCAAGTGCTGGATGATATGTTGCATCTCGTCCCAATGTGCCCTGTCGTAGCGAGCCAGTAGAGCCTGAGAATTGGCAATCCGCCATTGATTGGCTGCCTGTGCTGCCACCCTCTTGCCTGCTGCATTGAATTTCCGACTTTCCTTGTCGGGCGGTGGTGCGTCTCCTGAGGATTGGGAGTTTGCCCTCTTTCGGGCTGCTCCCACTACCACCAAATCTAGAGTTAGTTGCTGTGTTATAAACACTGGGTCCGTTGGGGGAGGTTTATATTTCTTCTCCATCCTAGGAGTGATGGCTCTGCCTTTTACTGGGTCCTGGAACACCTATTTGGCGTGTTTTAACATGCCTGGTAGCATTGGCAAACTTTGGTAAGAGCTGTGAGAAGATGCCAAGGTGTTAAACAAAAAGTCGTCTTCTATGGGCTCTGCATGCATTGCTACATTATGGAAAGTAGCTGCCCTTGAAACCACCTGCATATATGCAGTGCTGTCCTCTGGTGGTGACGGCCTTGCCGGGTAGCAATCGGGACTATTGTCTGAGACCGGTGCATCATGTAAGTCCCATGCATCCAGGTCATCTTGTGTCATCCCCGTGTGTGTTGGCGACTGCGTTGGGGGTGTTGCTACCGAGGACAGGTGTGGTGAATGCAATGAAGGCGGTGGCGAAAACCTTGGTGGTGTCTTGTCTTTTGCCACCTTTGCCCTTGGCTGCATTTCCGCCTCTTGGAATGCTAGCTTTCGCTTCATTTTTATTGGAGGAAGAGTTTGGATTTTCCCTGTGTCCTTCTGTATGTGCAGCCTCCTCTGGGTATGGTCTGGCTCTCCCATGCCTACTTCTTGCTCAAATCTGTGCCCTTGCATTTGGCTCGAAAGGCCGTGCTCTTCTGTATAGGAGCCTGTTTTCGGCTCTGAGGCTGCATGTTTCGACATCAAAGGTTTTGGTACAGTCTTTTTCGGCTCCGAGGAAACCTTCTTGACTTTAGGGGTGTCGAACTCTCGGTGCCAAGATGGGTCGGAGACGGTATCTCGACCGGAGTCGGATGTCTTCGGCTTCTGGGAGGCCTTTTTCGGTGCCGATGTTTGGCACCGTGCTTTCGGGTTAAGCCATGGCCTGTTGGCGGTGGCATCCCCTTGGCCTTTATTATTTTCGAGTGAGTCTTTGCCGGGGTTGATTTACTCTCAGTTTGTTGCTGCGTCTTCGGCTGCTCGCTTTCTGACTCGTCTGAGTCCGAATCTCGAATGGAGAATCTCTCATCTTCCTCGATGTCGATCTGTTCGGCCGGTGTCGACGCCATCTGGAGTCTTCTAGCTCTTCGATCGTGTAGGGTCTTCTTCGATCGAAATGCCCAACAGGCCTCGCAAGTATCCTCCCTGTGTTCCGGAGACAGACACAGATTATAGACCAAGTGTTGGTCTGTATAAGGATTCTTTGCGTGGCAATTCGGGCAGAAACGGAAGGGGGTCCGGTCCATGAGGTACGAAGATGGACGCGGTCGGGCCAACCAGGCCCCGCTGAAGAGTGGAAGCCCCGAAGGGCCGCCGGAGCGCTTCTTTTTTCGATGTCGATGTGCTAACACTAAACCGGTACCGAGCGCGAACAATACAGTCGAATTTTCCGATAACTAGCTAACTTTCCCTGATTCGAAATACGGAGCGAAGAGGAACACGTCCGAACCCGATGGCGGAAAGAAAACAATCTAAGATGGAGTCGACGCCCATGCGCAATGGAGCCGAAAGGGAGGAGTCCCTCGGTCTTGTGACTCGAAAAGACTTCTTTGAAGAAAAACAACTTGTAACACTCCGAGCCCAACACTAGATGGCAGGATAATGCACAGCATGTGTATCTGCAGCTACACATGCCATCAAACATATATATTATCACTGATGACATCATCCAAGCTTCTTTTGTACACACTGCTCTAAAAACGAGTATTACATTAGAGCTATGAAATTAAGTTCAAAACAGCTCAGAAGAATATGAAGAGTCTTCATTGATACTTAAAACTACCATAGGTAAAGCAAGCTTGTGTTATTTGCAACATTAGCCCAATACCATAAACTTCATAGGTAGCTGAAATCATGAGGACTATTGACCACAGAATTAAAGGGTAACCTATTCTGCGCAGAGTGTTCAATCTGTATACAGCTAATCAGGAAAAAACAAGTTCCTCCAGATACTCAGGGCCTGTTAAATAACTAATGCCATACTACGGACAATCTTTACCTGTATCACCCCTGCCAGTCACTGAACCTGCACTGAGAAATTAAGTGGATAGGAGTAGAAAAGCGGGTACTGTTTACACTTTTATTCTATGGTGAAAGAGAGTTTGCTCTGTACCACTATGTTAGCAGACAGTGAAACTAATGGAAAATACACCACAGAGTATTAAAAAGTATCTACTAAGCACAGCATACACTCTATGCAAAACTTGTCCAGAGAGTGATGATTCATTTAAAATAATCAAGGTTTTAAGGTGCTAACAATTGTACTACCTGCAACCTTCATACAGAGGTAAAAACTTTACAGATAGCCCATCTTCTGAAGCAAAACAAACTGATGTACATAGGTTAGTACCTACTGCACACAGTCTTCTATATTACGTTGAAAACGGTCATGCTGAGACGATTTTGTATAATAACTCAAGGCTGCTTACAATACTTAGAATGTAGCACAAAGAATCTTTGCCCAACTGGAAACTTTTTCTGTAGTACTCAAAAACTTGTGTAGAACATAATATACACAAGTTGTCAACTGTCACATGCACAAGGACTTACTCTTCAATACAAAGATTTATAACATGTTCAATACTTCAACATATCTATAATGCTTTATGAGCATATGTGTTTTGAAAACACTTACACCCGTTAGCTAGACCCAGGCTTTACAAAATTAGGTAAAAAGTAATATGGGAGTTACCTGCCGCTACATAAAGTATAAAACAAATTAACACACTCAATGGATGATGTCAAATTATGACTTCAGTGATGTTATCAATGATGCCATTTGATAAGGCAGTGATGTCCTAGAACATGTCATAAGTGATCTCATATAAGAGATCATAAGGAGTGCAAGGCGCAAGTTACAATTAGCTCTGCTAATCACTGGTGAATTTCTGTGTTTTTTTATTTTAGTTCAACACATTAATGTTAATTCACCTAACTATAACGTTACTTTAAACTTTGGTATGTTCAGTGAATGTTAATATACATATATTATACCATGTGAAAAATGCTGATCCTGTGCTGGGATTTGAAAAGGTTATGGAAGCACATTTTCTATACGTTCACACTATCTTTCTTAAACATGTTAGCGCTTTTGTATGTTTAAATCAAAAAGTGCATTATTAGTTTTCTGCAGAGTAATTAATCTACCCTTGAATTCAAATGTACATACTGACATGAAACTATTGCAGTTGAAACACATTTCCTATGACCTGTTAAAGTGTGTTTTCCAGGTTTAGGTTAGCTAGGCCTCAGTTAGGCCTCAATGCCATCTTGTCCAAAATGAATGTCACATCATTATGCTTATTCTCAGTTTGTATTTCTGCCCAACACTACCTGTAGCAAGATGGGGTTTTGATTATTTCTGAATGACATGGTTTTTGAAGAAAGACTATTATAGTTTGAGAAGAAAACAAGTTATTTACCTGTAACCACAGTATTGATATCTTTCATAGATTCACATGCTTGAATCATCTCCGTCGAAGTTGGAGTCCCACTGTACCTTAAAATAGCAGTATAGAGAAATTTTCCATAAAAACGATGTTAAAGTGCATTTACTTTTACAGCTTACCTGCATCATAATCAGAAAAGACCCAAGTCCAGCCAATCAGACGACAGCACCCTCTAGAACCCTTGGCACAGAAGCTCCAGTCTCAGATTTTCCAGCACAAATGAAAGAAAATGTTAAGGAAACATAAGGGAAGCCTAAATGGGCAGGGAGGTGGGTTGCATGTGAATCTATGAAAAATACCAATACTGGAGAACTATAGTTATAGGTAAGTAACTCATTTTCGTCGACAGTATTGGATCTTTCATAGAGTCATATGCTTGAATCAGAACAGCAAGCAGTTTCAAAATATTATGTACTCAAGCTTGTTATACATTGTGGATGGCAGGTAGTAAAATAATAGCAATATAAAAGTAGTAATAGTATTATTAAAAATAATAATAATAATAATAATAATAGTAATAATGTCAATAAAATAATAACAATGAGCAAAATATACATTTGTCATCTGTGGTGCCCAATATGTAATTGAGAAATAATAGTGAAAACAGAGGCTCACCTTACTGCAACAGATGTTGTAACACAGCCTGCCGGACTGCTGCATCGCTGCAGTGTGATGAGTCTCAACAACAGTGTAGAGTGAACATGTGTACACTCTTCCATGTTGCAGCACAACAAATCTTCCCCACTGGAACATCTGTGAACAATGCAGCCAAAGTGGAAACAGCTCTTGATGAGTGTGCTTTTGCTTTGGAGGAAAGAGGTTTTCCTGCTGTAGGATGGCAAAATTGTATTGTTGCTGAAATCCATCTTGCAATTGTTGCTTTTGTAACAGCAGAGCCCTTTCGTGACTGTGCATATGCAACAAACAGCTGTGCTGATTTTCCAAAGGGTTTGGTACAGCGTAAATAAAATTTGAGACATCATCTTATGTCTAAAGTATGCAAAGATTGCTCTGCTGGGGTGTTTAGATTTGGGAAAAAAAAAGTCCGTAAGACAACAGGTTTGTTAAGATGAATTTGTGAGGGTACCTTTGGAATACACTTTGGATTAGTTCTTAACATTACTCCTTCACCTGTAAAATTTAGGAAAGCCTCTCGGGTTGTGAACGCCTAAATCCCACTCACCCTTATAGCGGATGTTCAGGTCAACAGTGTAGCCACTTTCCAGGTAAGGAATTTCAAGTCCGCTTTGTGAATTGGCTCAAATGGCGGTTTAATCAATTGAGCAAGGACTGTATAAATGCCATTCCAGAGGTGGTGGACGGATTGGAGGGAAGACACAGAATAAGCCCTTCATGAATAGTTTGATTATTCTTTTTGAGCAAATCAATGTATTCTGGGAAGAGCATCTGTATCTGGATATGGCTGCCAGATGTACTCTCACAGAGGTATGCATCGAACCTGAATGAGCAAGGGAGAGGAGATAAGGTAATGTGAGCTCCGGTGATGCTTTCAGCGGGTGCAAGTTTTGTTTGACAACATAAACAAAATCTCTTCCATTTTATTCTGTAAGACTTGTTGGTTGAATCTGATCTTGCAAGGATATCTTTGCGGTACTGTGGAATGTCTATTTTTTCAAAGTCATGGAATTCAGGAGCCGTGCATATATTTGAAGAGAGTCTGGGTCAGGGTGCAGAACTTGGCCCTGATTCCTCATCACCAGAGTTTGTTTGTTGGAGAAGCGAATCAGCTTGGTCTTGGAAAGAAGAAGAAGCTCTGTGAACCAGTGTTGCCTGGGCCACCTGCGAGCTATTAGAATTAAACAGCACTTCTCTGCTTTCGTCTTTCTGAGCACTCGGTATCATGGGGCTAGTGAGGAAAAGCATATGCAAATATCCCTGACCATCTTATCGAAAGGGTATTCCCCAATGATCCTGGGAGTCATGCCATTGGCAATGGCATTTGTTGTTCTCGTTCGTAGCGAAGAGGTCTAATTCTGGTTTGTCCCACAGGTGAAAAATTTTGTTGAGTTCTACTTGATTCAACTCCCATTTGTGGCAACTCTCCATGGATCTGCTGAGTGTGTCCGTCAAGTTGTTGCTTGCCCCTGACCCGTGTTCGGCCTTCAGAGATATGTTGTGCGCTTTAAGCCAATGCCATAGGTGTTGTGCTACTTTGGAGAGTGCTTTCAACCTTGCACCTCCTTGTTTGTTTATATAATGCATGTTGGTCGTGTTGTCCATACGTACCAGCACTGCAGATCCTTGTATGTGAGGTAAAAATGCCTGGAGAGTGAGGAAGATGGCTTTGCGCTCCAAACGGTATCTATGCATGGAACTTTGTGAAATGGTACATTTGCCCTGAATTTGTAGGTCTTGAAGATGCCCACCCTAACCTTCCAGAGAGGCATCTGTTGTGATGATGAAGTCTGCTATGAATGGTAGGAAGGAAAGGTCTTTGAAAATGTGAGGGATGCGAGTCCACCATTCCAACGCCTGGATCATCCTTGGAGTTACTGTTATGAGGTCTTCGAAGGAGCCTTCTGTCTGAATCCACTGTTTTTGAAGGTCTTCCTGTAAGGGAAGCATTTTCAAGCATGCAAAGGGAACAAGGTTTATTGCAGAAGACATCATTCCTAGTAAAGACTTGAATCAACGCACTGAAACAGACTTTCTTTTGGATATCATTAGAGCCAGCTGAGTTAATATTTGTTGCCTTGCTGTAGTGAGAAATGCTTTGTCTTGTTTGGTATTCAGGATGGATCCTATAAAGATGGTCCCCTGTTGAGAGACAGTATTTGATTTTGGAAGGTTCAAAGTGAGTCCTAAGTTGTGGAACAGACTCATACAATCCCTTGTGGCTTTGGCCGTTTGAGCAGGTGTTCATGCCTGTAGCAATCACTTGTCTAGTTATGGAAATATTTCGTGACCACTTGTTCTGAGAGCTGCTGCCACTGGGGCTAGGCATTTTGTAAAAATGCATGGTGCTGATTTGGGGCCAAATGGGAGGACTTTGAATTGGTAACGAGTGTCAGCTATGGTCAAACGGATACATTTGTCTTGTTTCGGGTGTATGGGAATGTGGAAATATGTATCCTGCAGGTCGAGAGTGGTCATAAAATCCCCATGGTTTAGGAGACAGAGGATGTCGTTAGAGTGACCATGCAGAATGATTGCTTCCTGAGGAATTTGTTGAGGTTTCTGAGGTCCAAAATGGGCCTCCATTCTCCTGATTGCTTTTGTATTAGGAAAAAACGAGAATAGAAGCCTGTGCCTTTCTGGTTGGAAGGTACTTCCTTGTTCACTCCTTTGGCTATCATGATGTGAGCTTCTCTTTGCAATATGTGAAGATGAGGCGGGCGCCCCTTTTGGTGGCATGTTTGGCGGCTTGTGAATGAATTCCAGTGTATGACCATGGGGTATCAGATCTAGTACACATTTGTCCGTTATTTCCTGCTTTTGTGAGAGATGTTTGGAAATATTTGTGCCCAATGTTTGAGAATTGGTAGTAGCTGTCACCAGATTGGAATCACTGCTTGCAGACAGTGTCCCTGGATTGAGAGGGCTGTCTTCTTCTTCCTGCCTGTTTGTTGCTGGCCACTGATGGTGGTGCACAGTATTGTTGCTGCTGGTCTGAAGGGCTAAACTGTGAATGAAAGGGCTGATTATAGCGCGGATAGCCTCCTCTGTATGCGGAAAGACCTCTGCCTAGAGCTCCGCAAACAGGAATCCTGCGAAACTGTAGTGTGCCCAAAAACGTAGCTGTGTCTGTCTTGATGGCGAGTAAGCATTGTCAATATTCTTTCCAAAAGGTGTTTCCCCATCGTATGGCATGTCAAGTATTTTGGATTGTACCTCTGGCCTAAAGGATGTAGCTTTCAGCCATCCTTGCCTCCGCAAGACAGCAGCCCCTGCAACCTGCCGGAACCTGGTGGAGTCGATATCCATCGCACAGTCTATTATTTCTGAGGATGTGCGATCCCCTTCCTGTAATATTTTGCGGGCTTCCGATTTTCTGTCTTCAGGAATCAGGTCTAGAAGGGCACCTATGTCTGACCATACTTGTCTGTTGTAGCGGCCCAAGATGGCTAATGAATTTGCTGCTCTAATTGTTATGGCAAACATACTGGAGAAACGCTTACCAATATTATCTAAGTGCCTGTCCTCTTTGTCAGGTACTCCTGAGATGACTGGAGTAGAAGGATTCTTGGAACGCCTTTGGGCTGTTTGAGAAACAACTGAGTCAGCCCTAGGGTGCCCTGCTAGGCAGGCAGTGTCAGGTGCCTTGTACTTATTAGCTATGCGTAGCACAACTGCTGCCATGGGTGCTGGAGTTCTCATAAGTTTAAGGCCCTCTTCCCAGATGTGGTCTATTACCGGAATGGCCCGAACAGACTTCCTTGCTTGATCTTTGAAGTCACATAAGAAGCATTCAGAATGCTTTACTGTGTTAGGCAAGTCAAATCTGACTGCTGCTCTCTGCATTAAATTGTGGAAACCCCCAATGTCTTTGGGAGGGGAGTCCGAAAGTTGCGGCACTGGAGAGGAAGACACAGAAAGAAGATAATCATCCCATTTATCTTGAGGCGGGTGGGTGTCTTGTAGTTCACCTTCTTCCCTGTCATTTTGAGATGAAGGGTCATCTCTTGGTGGTGCTGCTACTGACGATTATGGAGTCTTTCTTGGTTGACAGATGGTGGAATAGGCTTGGTGTCTCCAAAATGTTGTGGAGGAGGTGGTGGAACATCGTCCATTGTTTCAGGAAAGCATCTCCGGTAATCTTGCAACACAGCGTGTAGTTCTTGGACTAACTGCGATGGCATCTGTATTCCGTTCCTTGGGTGTTCTAAGGAGGATACCTATGAGTAGGATGAGGCATATAGTAGTCCCCATATTATGAGTCATTCCTTCCTCATCATCATCTTGGTACTTTACTTGTAGCTGAGAAGGGCTATCAGCTGGGCCAAATAGACCTTCATCGTCAGTCGTCTAAATCCAGCAGATTACTGGGAGAAGTGTCCTGCGGTTTTAGGAAGGTTTTGGTGATTTTAAGATAGACTGATGGTGTTGTTGACGATGTCATCGACGAAGGGATGGAAGTCGACCGAGGTGGCATTAATAATGATGATTCTGCAATCATGACATCATTGAAAGGGACGATGGTCTTGTTGATGAGACATCAAAGGTGGAGTCTTCGTCGATGTTGCAGTCTTTGTTGACTGTGAAATCTTTGTCGTCGGTCGTTATCGTTATCGACGACCGCATCGTCGACATGGAAATTCTCATCGACCGTATGGAAGTATGTGATAAAAGCCTCACAGATGGAGTTGAGGGCTCGGAAGAAGAAGCTTTTGAGGAGACTTTAACAGATTTCTTCTTTTTGCCACTGCCTGACAGCTCATGGAGTGAGTTTTTAGGGATATTCTAGTTGCCTCAGGGGATTCCCTGATCATCAGACCATGTCTTTTTTTTTTTCTTTTAAAGAAAACAGAGGAGGTGTCGCTTTCATCCGAGGAGATGTCTCTTTGTGGTTTGGATTTCTGTAACCACAAAAGAAGACTCGCTTCTCTATCTCTAAGGGTCTTGGTAGAGAAAGTTCTGCATACCTTGCAGTCCTTAGGCTTGTGGTCAGGATGGAGAAGTAGAGGCAGCTTTTATGTGGATCGTCCACGTGTAAACTCCTCTTCCCACACGTTTTGCAGGATCTTAAGAGATCTTTTATAGTAATACCTGACTTCTTGATGTATAAGTTACTTACCTTCTGTAACAATATTTCTGGTAGAGACATATTCTAGTTGCAGATTCCTTACCTTGGAATTTCCCCCAGGCATCAGACTAGATACGGAGATTTTGTTTCGAGCAATACCCTTCCACGTCGTTAGGTTGCGTTGGATGTCCCCCTCGGGCGTCGTTGCCGTTGTAGGTTCCGTGATGACATCGGGAGTGATACATAGATGCCGCCTGTAGGAAGCTGGCTCTGTATATACTATATCAAAATAGTGTGCTCAGAGGCTTAACAGAAGCTAAAGTAGATAATACTAATGCTATCTTTTGTGGTAGTGTGGTCGAGCAGTTAGGCTTATCAGAGGGTGGTGCAAAGCATTTGTTGTACACACACACAGACAATAGAAGAAGCACTCACTCAATGACTCAATTCCAGACCAATGATTTTTATTTACCAAAAATATTTTATATTAATTTATTTTTAGAACCACAAGATTGAAGTTGCAGGTAAGTACTTCAACAGTTTTGTATTTCACATATATATCAATAGCACTGTTTGAAAATCGATACGTTTTACAGTTTTTGAAATACTGGCAATTATCTGTTTTAAAAGTTGACAGTGAAACTTTCAGAAACAGTTCCTGGGGTGAAGAAAAGTTAGATCGATGTACAGGTAAGTACAACACTTACAGTTTCAGTCTCCGAGGGCTTGGTAGTCCACAGAAGGGGGTTCAAGTTAATCCCAAACACCCACCACCGACAACACGGGCCGGCCGGGTGCAGAGGTCAAAGTGTAGACAAAATTAAAGTGGGCTCTTATGGAGACTGGGGGCACTTAGATTGAGATCTGCAGACAGGTAAGTACCTGTGTCTTCGGAAGGGAGACCTGGGGGGTTTAGAGGAGCATTGGGGTTAGGGGGACACAGGTAGGCACCAAACAAACAAACTGGAGCGGCCAGGCGCAGACAAGATGTCGGGTTTCCAATGATTCTCTATGAGGGGACTCGGGGTCACTCAGAGGCTGCAGGTGAGGTCCAGTGGGTCGTCTTGGGCAAATCAAAGCTGGACAGGGAGGAGGGCCACCTGCTGAACATTGCTGCACCAGAGGTCAGGTTCTCCAGGGGCTGGGGGCTGCAGGTGCAGTGTGTCTTTAGGCGTCAGATGTGTTCGTCCGGAGCTTTCGCTGTCAGGGGGGTCCATGGGATTCCCTCTGCAGGTGTCGTCATGGAGGGGTGCAGAGGTCAACCCAGGTTGGGCACCTGCTCAGAATCACCTGGGCATTCTCTCTAGTTGGTGGTGCCACCTGGACACAGGCCGTGGGCGTCTGGTGCAGAGTGGTCAGAACTCACGCATTTGGAATGAGGCTAGATTCATTGGTTGTTGGTTTCTTCTTGGACAGAGTCGTTGTCCACAGGAGTACTTTTGGGTGCAGGGCACTCCTCTGGAGTTTGGCAGAGGTCGTTGGTTCCGCTGGATGCGTCCCTGTTCTAGTGCAGGTTCTTTGAAGCTGGAGACAGGCTGGTAGGGCTGGGGACAAGTCAGTTGTGGTCTTCCTTCTCTGCTGGGGGTTTTAGCTATGCAGTCCTTCTTGTCAGGTCGCAAGGAATCTGGTGAGCTGGGTTCAGGGAGGCCCTTAAATCCCAGATTTAGGGACGTTTTAGGGGTGAGAGAGCAGTAGCCAATGACTACCGTCCCTGAGGGGGGCTACATCCTCCTTGTGCCCACTCCCTTTGGGGAGTGGGGCCCGGACCTAATCCTATTGGTCCCTGTTATCCAAACCAAGATGGAGGATTCTGCAGGGAGGGGGTCGCCTCAGCTCTGGACACCTTAGGGGTGGTCACTCCTCCCTGTTTTCCCACTGGACTTGCCGCCAAAAGTGGGGCTTTGTCTGAGGGGGAGCTGAGGGGGGAGACCAACTCCAATAGCTGGAATGCCCTCGGGCACTGTAACCCAAGGCATCAGCCTTTGAGGCTCACCGCCAGGTGTTACAGTTGCTGTAGGGGGGTGGTGTGAAGCACCTCCACCCAAGACAGGCTTTGTTTCTGACCACAGAGAGGACAAAGGCTCTCACCCCATGTGGTCATAAACGTGTCTGAAAGTGGCAGACTGGCACAGACAGGTCAGTCCTGCACTAGCAGAGTGGCTAACATAGACGGGGCATCTCTAAGATGCCCTCTGGGTGAATTTTTCAATAAATTCCACACTGGCATCAGTGGGGGTTTATTGTGCTGAGAAGTTTGATATCAAACTTCCCAGTATTCAGTGAAGCCATTATGGAGCTGTGGAGTTCATAATGACGAACTCCCAGACCATATAGTCAATATGGCTACACTGCACTTACAATGTCTAAGAATGGACTTAGACACTGTAAGGGCATATTGCTCATGCAGTTATGCCCTCACCTGTGGCATAGCGCACCCTGCTTAGGGCTGTAAGGCCTGCATTGGTCGTACCTAAGCCACAGGCAGTGGTTTGTGGGCATGGCACCCCAAAAGGGGTGCCATGTCGACTATCCCTTTTTCTCCCCACCAGCACACACAAGCTGCAAGGGCAGTGTACATGTGATCAAAGATTATGGTCAATATCATGTGACTGATGATGAAAAATTGGCCACAGATGTACCGTAGTGAATTACTTTAAATCCTAGTGAGGAATAGGAACCCTTAGGAGAAGACTTTATTTTAGTTAGGCACTAGGGGGCCATGGTGGATTCCTATGCCTTCAGCAAGAGAACTGCTCATGCTTTCCAACAACCTGGAGATTAAGAGAGCTGGGTTGATATTTTTTAGTTACTTATTTCTATACAATATTGTCCAGGAAGTGCTGATTGAAACTGCCCACCAAAATTTTAGATTTTCAGACTATATCCAGAAAGTATATCACAAAGTTCATAAGTAACAAGTTAATGTCGAGGGCTCAGGACTTAAGCAGATATGCAGATTTTTTTTTAAAAACTAACAGCTCTGAGAAGCTCCTGCACTGGAATTTCCAGGAGTTTGAGGAAGAATGAGGTCTAGAGGGTCCATGGCCACTGAAAAAAATGTAGACTGAACAAGTCAAATAGAGCACTCAACTCTGGAGAACATTAATAGCTACCAGAAAGAACAAGAAGAGGGACTGTTATGGAGTTGGCAGACACACAAGAGTTAGGAGGTTGACACCAAGGCAGGGTTGCATGAACCTCAGGTTTTCTGACATGCAATTCTAAGATATCAGTCTCAAAGACCTGGGACGAGACCAGTGTTTAAATTGTAAAAATCATAAGTACCAGGGCTCTCATCAGGCGGTCACTGCATCTTGCACCATACATTTTCCTTGCTATGCTGCCTATGATAGAAACAACACAACTACTAACATCACACTTATAGAAGTGTGACAATTCAAACGATTCCAGGCCCCCAAACCTATAAGAATGGCTTGGGTGGCAAGTAATAGTCATTTCTAATATATAATGAATTATTAATTAAATGTTGTTGTCTTCCCTTATATAGCCAGACAGCACCACCTTGTGGCAGACTGTCACAAGCGCCGGTGTTGACAATTAGGTTTTGGTACCGAGCTCCAGAAACCACCACCTCAAATTAAGCACTGGACAAGACTTACAAATGAGGCTCATATACAGGCCTGGGGAACCCGGAAAGTCATCTATGATATTTATGAAGTATGAGTTGTACAGGAAACACTTTCCTGGATGGATGCTTCTGAATTTATTGAAACCTTGCTTTAAATGAGAACGTGAATGCTCACCTTGAAGCCATCGAACTTGTGTGGCTGGCCCATAGCCTTTCTCATTCTTTGCAGAAATCCGGAAGACAATTGCAGGCTTGGAGGAACAGTCAACATGAGCATTTGCAAGCTGTGCTGTTGTTACAGTGCAGGAGGTCTTGAGTCCACAGTAAATTTTCATGAACACAAGCTGAAGTGGATTCTCGAGTAGGTGAGTTGTACGGATAGCAAGGTAAGCAGAATATTCGAGGATGTTTCCACTGGGGGAAGATGGCGTCTCCCAAGAAAGATGGATGCAATCTACATTCTGTACAACAGTGACAAATCACACACAGATTTTGAATTACTTTACTTGGTGAAGAAAAAAAACATGCCTTTGCTACATTATTTAAACTTCAAACCAATGATATCCTTTACGTTTTTTAAAGAAAACCAACCTTACCTTTACATTTTATGTTCTAGTCTTGAAATATTAGATAATATTTTAATCTTACCACACGAAACTGAGACTTTTGATTGCTCCATAGATATATTTGTTGCATCCACTCAGTGAAAGCTACCCACATTCCAGATAACATAAGCAGTTTTTTTTAATTGCCCAAGTGCGATATTGTTTTTTTCTTACCTGTAACTCTAGTTTACCACCAAAACCAAAAAGGATTTCCGCCAATGCACAAGACTCCAGAACACATTTTCATTGAGAAATACTACTCAAAGAAAAATCCTATACTAATCCTATTAAAACTCACATTTTAACACTTACAATACCACTTTAAGGCTCTACAGAGCAACACGGTCCCACACATTACCAAGCAGTAAATCTGAAAAGAAAAAAGGAGTTCTTAATAAAATATAACTGAGGAAATATTGAATAATATTGGCATGAGGCCTGATGTGAAGGCTCCTAAAAACCCCTTTTCTTGCAAGATATTGATGGACTGGATTGTGTATTATGGTAGGCGGAGCCACAATAAAGGAGATTAAAAACTGGAAACCTGGATCTAGTCAAAGAAAGACCACATGGTCATAGTTCTTGTTACAAATTTCAATCAATCTGCTTCCTCTACAAAAAAAGGATGAAGAATTGATTTCAGTTCAGGGCATGTAATGCTCTCACATTTGAACGTACAATCTCTCTTAAAATAAGTTAAGCCATCATCAAGAGCTTCAAAATTCTGCACAGACGCCTCATTGAGAAGTAAAAGGTGTGGATCAAGTTCGATACTGTGAAGGAGAGAACAGGACTGCACAGAAATGCCCTGTCTGGTTTATCTGGCAAAAGAAGATTGTCTGGTAACCCCCTTCACTTGGCCGGTTTAGACATGTGAGAATGATATTGTGCTACTTGTGCTTCAACCGAAGCTTT
Source organism: Pleurodeles waltl (assembly GCF_031143425.1). Taxonomy (NCBI): domain Eukaryota; kingdom Metazoa; phylum Chordata; class Amphibia; order Caudata; family Salamandridae; genus Pleurodeles; species Pleurodeles waltl. The sequence goes on along the minus strand of NC_090442.1, from coordinate 600,442,178 downwards.
GGCAGTAGTAGGATAAACAGAATAGCATAAAGAAAGGATTAAGCCGTCAGAAGATCATTGCACCAGGAATTAGGTCAGGGAACCTGAATCCCCCACTTTTGGCGTGTTTCTCAGTATGTTTGACTGTATTCACTGGGATCCTGCTAACCAGGACCCCCAGTGACTGAGCTCTCTCCTCTAAATTTGGTTGCTAGTAATGTTTTATCCCCACAATTGGCATACTGATGCCCCTATACAAGTCCCTAGTATATGGTACCTAGGTACCCAAGGCATTGGGGATCCAGGAGATCCCTATGGGCTGCAGCAGTTCTTCTGCCACCCATAGGGAGCCCACACAAAGGGTTCTGCAGGCCTGCCATTGCAGTCTGCGGGAGAGTCACTGTAAGCCACCCCTATGGAAGGTCCTCTCAGCCCACATGGCAGGGTGCAGGTACCTGTGTGTGAGGGCACACCTGCACTACCAGAGGTGCCCTCACAAACCCCAGTCCCATTTTATGTGTACTGGACATAGGTCACTACCAGTGTCCAGCTACATAATGGTAACTTCATACCTGGGCATATTTGGTATCAAACATGTCTGAATCATACCCCAATACTGTTGCAAGTATTGGAAGTATGATTCCAGGAACTCTGGGGGCTCCTTAGAGGACCCCCAGCATTGCTAACACCAGTCTTATGGGTTTTCCGGTCAGCCCAGCTGCTGCCACCCCTTAGACAGGTTTCACCCCTCATGCTGCTTGATCTGATCAAGCCCAGGAAGGCAGAACAAAGGTTTTCTTTTGGGAGAGGGAGGTAGCCTCCCCAAGCCACTGGTTTGCTTTGAAGGGCACATTTGGTGCCCTCCGTGCATAAACCAGTCCACACCGGTTAAGGGACCACCAGTCCCTAATATTGCATGAAACTGGACAATGGAAAGGGGAGTGACCACTCCCCTGTCCATCACCATCCCAGGGGTGGTGCCCAGAGCTCATCCAGAGGGTCCCTGGGTTCTGCCATCTTGATTCCAAGGTTGTCAGGGAACTATGGGAGCATCTGAGTGGCCAGGCAGGTGACGTCAGAGGCACCCTCTGTTAGGTATTTACCTGGTTAGGTGACCAAGGCCCCTCTTTGGGCTATATAGGGTCTTCTTCTGGGGTGGGCGTAGGAACGTACCCTCTTTCTTGGCATGGTTACCCCCATTTTCTGCCTGATGCCAGTGTGCTTGACTGTGTCTACTGGGATCCTGCTAATCAGGACCCCAGTAGTTATGCTCTCTCCCTTCAAAACGGTTGTTGGATAATGTTAAAGTATTTCATCCACAATTGGCATACTGGTGCCCCCTTATAAGTCCCTGGTATATGGTACCCAGGGCATTGGGGTTCCAGGGGATCCCTATGGGCTGCAGCATATATTTTGCCACCCATAGGGAGCCCATTCAAAGGCTTCTGCAGGACTGCCACTGCAGCCTGCGTTAAAAGGTGCAAGCACCCTTTCACTGCCATTACACTGCACCAGGTAAATTATAAGTTACCCCTTAGTCAGGCCCTCCAGACCTGAAGGCAGGGTGCAAAAAACCTGTGCGTGAGAGCAGCCCGGCACTAGCAGAGGTGCCCTCACGACCTTCAGGGCCTTTTTCCCTGACTGTGGGGACGTCATTTTACGTGTATACAAGACATAGGTCACTACCTCTGTCCAGCCACATTATGCCGACTCCGAACATAGGCATGTTTGGTATCAAACATGTTGGAATCATACCCCAAGGCTTTTGCAAGCATTCACTGTGGGGGCTCCTTTGAGGACCCCCTAGCATTGGCATTCCAATTCTGAGTTGCTGAGAGCCCCCTTCAACTCTTCCTCCTGGGTGGAGTCCACCTGGTCCTTCCTGGTCCCGGGCAGCGACATTTTCTGATAACCTTGAGCTTTGCATGTGCCAAGGCTTGTTGGCAGACTCCAGGGACGCAAATCAGACTTCAATCCTCCATCCAGCGTGGGACATCACTTGCACCCTCCAGGAACCCGAATTCGTCTTCTTGGGTGCAGTACCGACTGTTCTTCTTCACCGGTGGTTCTTCTTTTGCACTTTCACCCGGCTTAACAGGGGCTCCTGTTCTTCCTGGATTCTTCTGTGCTTCTTGGACTTGGTCCCCTTCTTTCACAGGTCTTCTTGTCCAGGAATCCACTGTTGGTGTCTTGCAGTCTTCTGGGTTTTGCATAATTCTTCTTCTCATTTCTGTGTGTGTTCTGGGAAACCTACTGTGATATACTCTTGCTTTCCTGGTCACTGGGTGGGTTCCAGTACTTACCTTTGGGGTTTTCTAGTACTCCCAGCTCCCTTCTACGCACTACACTTGCCTAGGTGAGGGACCAACTTTCGTATTCCACTTGCTTAGTATATGGTTTGTGCCCGCACAGGGCCATTTCTCACTCTTGTGATTTTCACTGATTGCACTATTTTCAAACTGTTATTATGCCTATTTCTGAATACTAGTGTATATAATTGGTGTATTACTTACCCCCCAAGGGAGTATAGTCTCTATGGTATTTTTGGTATTTGTGTCACCGAAAATAAAGTACTTTATTGTTGTAACCCTGAGTGTTTTCTTTCATGTGTGTGAGTACTGTGTGACTACAGTGGTATTGCATGAGGTTTGCATGTCTCCTAGATAAGCATTGGCTGCTCATCCACAGCTACCTCTAGAGAGCCTGGCTTCTAGACACTGCCTATATTTCACTAATAAGGGATAACTGGACCTGGTATAAGGTGTAAGTACCATAGGTACCCACTACAAAAAAGGCCAGCCTCCTACAATGGGTCCTCAGCTCGGCTTGCAAGATCCCAGCAGGACTCCTCTGCAACCTCTGCTTCGACTTCTGGCCTCCAGAACCGCAAATGGACCCTCCAGGAACCTACAAGCTGCAGGTCCATGAGGAAGACTCTTCTGCAACATTATATCCAGAATTCCTGCCAGCTTTGCAACATTTCCCAGACTGTGCATCCCCAGAAGACTGCAACTCTTCAGTCTGCACAAGAAGAAGAAAGAATCTCCCTTGGGGTGAAGGCATCACTCCCCTGAATCCGCAGGTACCTGGCTACATCGATGACCGGCTGAGTGGGTCTCCCCTCATTCTAAGTGGCGTGGGTCTTGCATCACAGGTGGTGGTCTGTAGAGTCTCCCTTGGTCCTCTCTACCAGCTATTGCACTTTGGTGTTGGTAAGTCCTTTCCATTCCACTCAAGACAGCAACCCTGTGCACTGCGTCCTTTGCAGCTGCCAAGGCTTGTTTGCTTCATCACCAAGGGGAACTTCAGGCAGCGTGTAGCTCCAGCCCCCATCACTCCCTCCTGCAACTCCTGGGCCTCGGTGTGGTCCTCCGGCAACGTGGGAGCACCTTCTGTGGTGCTGCGTACTCTGCTTCAGCGACTTCTGTATCCCTATCCTGTGGGACACCTGTGGGTGCTGCCTCTGCTCCTGTGGGGCTTCTGTGACGCAGAGCGTTACTTGTGACTCCTCCTCCTGGGTAGAGTCCTCCTGGACCTTGCTGGTCCCCGGCAGCACCTCTTTTCCTCCAACCGTGAATTTGCCTTTACCAAGGCTTGTTGGTGGAAATCCTTCACCAACACCCATCTGCAATCCAGTTTCCAGCATGGGACACCTTTTGCATGCATCAGGAACTCTTCTCCAGCTTCTGGGCTGCAGTGCTGACCTGTCTTCCTTCTTTGTCGACCAAGTCCAAAAGGTACCTCTGAGTAGGTAGTATCTCCTACTCCCTCTGGACTCCACAGACACTTCTGGACTTGGTACCCTCTCTTCACTGGTCTCCATCTTCAGTAATCCATTGCTGATTTCATTGCAGGCTGTTCTGAGTGTCTTCCTTTTCTCCTTTTCATCCTTTGGGGTAGCTTGGGGTAAACCTAGTGATTTACTCCTGCACTCCTGGTCGCTGGGGGGTACTGTATTACTTACCTGTGAGGTTTCCTAGTACTCCCAGCTTCCCTCTACACAACTTACTTACCAAGGTTGAGGGTCTGTGTTCGCATTCCACTTTCTTAGTATATGGTGCGGACTCTCCCTAGGGCTACTATTGCTTATTGCTATTTTACACTGTTTTCCAACCTTTTAATGCCTCTTACTGTTTATTAGTGTATATTAATTGTGTATTTACTTACCTCCTATTGGAGGGTTGCCTCTCTAGTATTTTCTGATACGGTGTTCCAAAAATAAAGTACCTTTATTTTTGTACAACCAAGTGGTTTCTTTCTTGTGTGTAAGCACTGTGTGACTGTAGTGGTATTGCATGAGCTTTGCATGTCTCCTAGACAAGCCTTGGCTGCTCATTCACAGCTACCTCTAGAGAGCTTGGTTTCTAGAAACTGCCTAGACTTTACTGAGAGGGGATACCTGGACCTGGTATAAGGTGTAAGTACCATAGGTACCCACCACACATTGAGCCAGCTTCCTACACATGGCATGTGTGGCATTGGGTAGAATGTCTGTGGTGTGCCTCCTGACTAAATATGCCCGAGAGAACATGATCATTGAGAATCCACTGGAACGCTTGCATCAGTTGTCCCCTTAGTTTGTATACTAATGCATTTTGCAATCCTGGAAAATGCACACCGCCATATACTGGATCTCATCGCAGAGGCCACAGCCAAAATCATGAGTGCCCTTGAAAATGTATCTTGTTTAGAAAATGATTCCTCATTGCGTTATCTACTTAGACTAAGATGGACTTGATGTAAATGACAGAAAAATATAACATTTCCTAGATTACGTAAAGGAAAGTTTTTACTTCTATCGAGGGCATAAAAGCAACGATTATGCTTTCTCTGTTATCACTTTTTAACCATAAACTGATATAGCAGCCCTCATTAAAATAATGCGATACTACATTTCCTAGTATGCATGGGGGAAAAGGATAGTCCATAACAAACAATGACATTTATTCACTTCGTATGTATTCATTCCTGTTAATGCGCCTTTCCTCTTTCTTCTAACTCTCCTTCTCCGTTATCTTCTAACTCACTCCTTCTGGTCTGCAATATTATTCATTGTTAGTACATCTTTTGAATTTCATGTGATGAAAAAATGTACTCTACAAAGCAGAAATATTACAACACAGCAAACACTGAAAACATTTCAATTCATCCAACTACAAAAGTGTTATAAAATATCCCAAGCTCTCTTACTCTTTAAGCTTCGTAGGGGTGGGTCATCAAACAGATGTGCCCCTTATAGTATCTGTCGGGTGGAATAATCCTCCCCTCCATGCCTTTAATAAAATTGAAAACTTTCCTTTACGTTAGCTAGGAAATTGTATATTCTATGTCCAGAAGTATTACTGAAGAAGCCACTCTTTCCACTGGCTAAACATAGACGTGTTTGAAAATAGAGTCAGATGACCAGTTGGCCTTCTTTATATCTTCCAAAAGAGCACCCAGTGAGAACGTTTCTAGCTGAGTGCTCCAAATCTAGTTGTGTCTATGTCTGACACTCTTTTGCATGAAATTAAACAAAGATGCATCACCAAATTACCCGATACCTCCTCTCCAGACAAATAGTTGTTATTCTGCCATGCAATAAACAAATTCAGCACCTGGTTGCCATCTCACAAAATGAGTTTTTCGACATTAACACACAACACACTAATGACATAGGAAACAAAGGTAAATAGGAGTCCGACCTTGGAATGGAGTTTACTACTGAACAGTGGGGAAAAAAATCTTGTCACAGGTTAAACAAGCATCTCGGAACACCAGATTCCAATGTACAGACTGAATTATTTACACTGGACACATCTTACCCCAAACACGCCTACACCGTATGTTTGAGGGTGCATCCCCCGAATCTCCTAGATGCAGTCAGACTGATGCTGGTTTCTACCATTTGGTGTGGAAGTGCAGGATATTTTATCATGCATGGGAACATGCGATGGAAATAATGTCGGAGCTGGTACACCAATCCTTACCCCTGAAGTTGTCTCTTATACCAAGGACCAAAACAGATAATTGCTATGTAAATTCGCAGACTTGGCCCTCATACTTTTTAAAAGGTGCATCACAATGACATGGAAAACCTGCGTGGCGCCTGGCGCGAATCTCTGGCTGAAGGACCTGTTGAAATGAGCTAGTGCAGAAACGGATGCAGCCACACTGATCAGACGCAGAGAGGGTTGTGGATCGACTGGACTGACCTGTGACGTATTAATCATTACACTGGAAGCGAAAAACAACACCAGACCACCTTAGCCAAACACAGATAGGCACAGAGTGCTGACACAGTCACACAAGTTATATACATGAGCCCAGAGTGAGACCATCTACACACAACTAAAAGGTAGAATTCATTCTAATGACTGCATTTATCATGATGCTTTAGGGCTATTCGAGCAGAAATGTAAGGCAGGGTGCTCCCTTTTTGGATTGTGTATTTAACGGCTCCCGTGAGCCTTTGAGCTGACGAGCTCTGGTGAAGCACCTGTGCGCCTTCTGAGTGGTACAAAAACCTGAGAAAACGTTTAGGCGGCATTTCAAGCAACCCCGTCTGCCACACTTTGCTCTCCGCTGATGACGGCCGAAAGCCAGAAACACGTGTCCGGAGATACGGCATTCGCCGCACCAACTTATGGTGAAAAACTTTCTACAACGTTACAGCACTTGCTGCACCCATTTATGGTGAAAGACTTTATGAAATATTATTCAAATTCATTCTAATGACTGCATTTATCATGATGCTTTGGGGCTATTCGAGCAGAAATGCAAGACAGGGTGCTCCCTTTTTGGATTGTGTATTTAACGGCTCCCGTGAGCCTTTGAGCGGACGAGCTCTGGTGAAGCACCTGTGCGCCTACTGAGTGGTACAAAAACCTGAGAAAACGTTTAGGCGGCATTTCAAGTAACCCCGTCTGCCACACTTTGCTCTCCGCTGATGACGGCCAAAAGCCAGAAACACGTGTCCGGCGATACGGCATTCGCCACACCAACTTATGGTGAAAAACTTTCTACAACGTTACAGCACTTGCTGCACCCATTTATGGTGAAAGTCTTTATGAAATATTATTTGAATTCATTCTAATGACTGCATTTATCATGATGCTTTGGGGCTATTCGAGCAGAAATGTAAGACAGGGAGCTCCCTTTTTGGATTGTGTATTTAACGGCTCCCGTGAGCCTTTGAGCTGACGAGCTCTGGTGAAGCACCTGTGCGCCTTCTGAGTGGTACAAAAACCTGAGAAAACGTTTATGCGGCATTTCAAGCAACCTCGTCTGCCACACTTTGCTCTCCGCTGATGACGGCCGAAAGCCAGAAACACGTGTCCGGAGATACGGCATTCGCCGCACCAACTTGTGGTGAAAAACTTTCTACAACATTACAGCACTTGCTGCACCCATTTATGGTGAAAGACTTTATGAAATATTATTCAAATTCATTCTAATGACTGCATTTATCATGATGCTTTGGGGCTATTCGAGCAGAAATGTAAGACAGGGTGCTCCCTTTTTTGATTGTGTATTTAACGGCTCCCGTGAGCCTTTGAGCTGACGAGCTCTGGTGAAGCACCTGTGCGCCTACTGAGTGGTACAAAAACCTGAGAAAACGTTTGGGCGGCATTTCAAGCAACCCCGTCTGCCACACTTTGATCTCCACTGATGACGGCCAAAAGCCAGAAACACGCGTCTGGAGATACAGCATTCGCCGCACCAACTTATGGTGAAAAACTTTCTACAACGTTACAGCACTTGCTGCACCCATTTATGGTGAATGACTTTATGAAATATTATTCAAATGCATTCTAATGACTGCATTTATCATGATGCTTTGGGGCTATTCGAGCAGAAATGTAAGACAGGGTGCTCCCTTTTTGGATTGTGTACACAACTAAAAGGTAGTGGTCACTGTCTAATGCAACCACAGCACCTAGCCATACAAATGCAGTCATTCTTGTGTACACTCCCCTAGAAACCTACACAACCTATGTCTCCCGATTGCACATGTTGCTACAAAGTATGATCAACAAGAGTAAATCTGTATGACTCACAGCCGCTCTCTGGCGGAGGACACTTAGAGGCGATTAACCCCTCCCCCAGAACACTCATGTAAACTGACAAAACCTCAAACCAACTACTGATTTTTCATCCCTTTCCTTGTATTGTAAGTACTGTATGACTATCAGTGACCCTACTATAATGTATGAATCTATACCACATATTCATGGCTGTTAAAGAAGTACATGTTATTACAACTGCATAGTTGATAAAATGAATAAAGACATTTAAAAAAATGGGTATTCTGGCATTGTAGGTACAGATAGTCGTAGCCCCTCTGAGTAATCTACAGAATATGTGATGTTCTCAGTCACCACATCTATGCACACATGGCCTGCTGAAATGGCTAACTGAAAAGTATTTACTAACCTGTAAGATTAGCCCTTTGTAACAATTTGAGACAGAAAACTTAAAATATGGACAAGGTCTGACCCCCCACAGGATCCACACCTTGTTCCATATAGCAACACAGCTATGTTCTTCAAGCTGGCTTGTATCGCTTTACTGTCCTATTTGACAAGGCTTTCTTCAAGAGATCTTAGTGGGTTCAGAAAGGCTTGGGATTGTCAAATGTTCCCTGTAATTTTCCATGCCTTAATCTGAAATTAGCTCTCCAGCACCAGGTAATGATACTCACCTTTTGGATTTAACAGAATGTTCTGCAGGCAAGGGAGGGGAATCAGTGAATCCCAAGAAAGTTCCATCAGAACTGGGAATCATACTTGAGACTTTCAGATCAGCGTTCTCAAATTCAAGTTTGCTATTTGTCTCGCCGCTAGGGGCGCTAACCGAGCAATCATGGCAAATGGAGAAAGGAGTAGTTGGTCTCCAGTGTCTACACTTGAAGGAAAGCATCCGTTGCTGCTACCACCTGGTCTGGCTTCCAACTACAGTACCTCGGAAACTGACAGTCCAGCCTGGAGGCAAACAGGTCCATGTGGCATGGACCCTAGACATCCACATGTGTCCTAAACACTTCTGTGTACATATTTATGGTGCTAGTATCCTGAAAGTATCATGACTGCCAATCCACTGTCATGTTCTGAGATCCTGGCAGGTGTTCTGCCATTATCAGCACCTGGTCGTCCAGAAAAAAGTGCCACAAATCCCTGGCCATTTCTGCAAGAAGGCGGGACCAAGTTCCCTCTGTGATTTATACAGTGTACATAAGACTTCCCTGCTCAGGTGATTTATATAATAAAGGGAAATACTGTCCATTCTGCGAAGGTCACAACATTTAGTTTTCTCTTTTGTTCAGCATTTGCTGGCACATGATCCCTCCAAATGTTCCAGACAAATCATATGCAAACCAGGTTCTCTTCTGACCATCCTCTGCCTGGTCCGGTCTCAACATCTTACTCCCCAGCCTGAACTGCTGGCATTTGATTTGATGATGAGATATGGGTACGAACCAAAGATTGCCCCGCAGTTCCATGCTTGCATGTGCTGAGGCCACCAGTGGATTTCCTCTCTAGCATCACCTGTAAGCTCCACTGATTCTGAATAGCTCAAACCTCTTAGGTGTGCAACATTGAGACTCTGCATTGCCTAATAATGCACTGGTCCAGGGAAAATGGCCGGGATCAAAGAGACGAAGAGTCGCAGCAAGCGAGCCAACTGTTACAGGGATATCCTGGGTCTAGTATTGGTCTGGTCATGGCATGCCTTAGTTTGTCCATTATGCCTCAGTTTGGGAGTCTGAACATCGCTCTGAGAGAGTTAACCACAAATCCTAGAAACGGATTCAACTGTATAGGGGTGGACTCTTGATTTTTCTTAACTGATCACAAATCCTAGTTTTTGTCAGATGAAAAGGTTCCAATAATACGCGGGAACACTGGTGCATGATGCGAATGTCATTAAGGCAAACTATCACTGTCACTCCTCTCTTGTGGAGGAGTTTCATTACCGGTCTTAGGACCTTTGTGAAGCACCATGGTGCAGACTACAGGCCAAAAGATAGAGAAGTGAACTTGTGCGTCCTCTGTCTCCAGTAGAACCAGTACACATTCTTCATGTTCAATTGTACAATCTAATCTCCCTGCCTGAGAATATCCCCGAGTGGATGAATCCTTTCCATTTTAGTAGATTACCCACTCATTAAAATCTTTAAGAGTTATAACCAGGTGGAAATCCGGTCCTTCTTTTGGACTAGCAAAATGCTAATGATGAAGCCTCAGGGTGAGGAATCGCCTGAACAATGGCCCCTTTTCATTCTAAGGCACCTACCTGCTGTCTATGATTGTTGCTAAATGGACCTTGGTCTCCATCATTGCTTCAGAGAGACAAAGAACTCCACAAAATAAAATGATGGACGGAGTGTTGAAACTTTTCAAACACTCACCCCGTCACAGATCTGAGTTTAATCAATCATTATTTTGCTCACCACGTCATCCCAGTTTGGACCCTGCCATATACAAATCAGTCTTGACCTTGCTCCCCATGGGAACAGTCCAGCCTGAACTGCCAAGCCAGGTCCACCCTGGACCGGAAACAAGCATCCTGGGACCGGTTTCAGGGTATCACCCTTCTTCAGCCAGGCGAACTTAAATCCAGTGGCACAGTGAGCAACAGACCCACGTCTGGGTATAACCCTGGCCACTTAAGGTGCACATAGCAACATAACAAAATAAAATGATGGATTGAAACTATTCAAACACTCATCCCTGGTCACAGATATGGGTTTAATCTTTTCCTTATTTTGCTCGCCACATAACAGCCATATGCAAATCAGTCTTGACCCTGTTCCCCATGGGAACAATCCAGCCCGAACTGCCAAGCCAGGTCCTCCCTGGACCGGAACAACCATCCTCGGACAGGTTTCCGGGTATCACCCATCATCAGCCAGGCTAGCTTGAATCCAGTGGCGAAGTGAGCAAGGGCACAGAACTCCAACAGAAAATCTCTGATGGTCTGGAGAACCAAAACATTGCTGGTTAACCTCTGCTACTTGTGAGAAAACTGTGTTAAAGGAAGAAGGGATGAAACATACTGGAGTACCCACTGCTTACAGAGTTGTTGCCTATGATGCCATGTCCTCTTTCTACTCCTTGGGACGGGCAGAAGCCTCTGAATCAGGTATGGTCTTGCCATTGTCCATTGTGGTGTGGTTAGCCTCGGTGAGAGCCTGGGCTAGTTAATGACCAGCTGAGCACCCTTGCCCTTAGCTAGCCCCTCCAAAATATACCTTTAGTTGAAATATATTATTTTTGGAGGCCTGGGTCTTGTTTATGTAGTTGAAAGTGGAAACATACTTGCTCAGTTCTTTCAGGACTGGGTCCCCGAAGAGGCTTCCTCTGCTATCGGGCATGCCTTTGACGTGGTAAGGGTCCCCAGCTTCTGGTCAATTCTTTTTTAAATTGCTCTTCATTAAATGTTGTGTTTAATTCATGGAAATCATGTACAGAAACCATTCACAAATCAACTGTCAACTATCTCTTACCCATCTTAAGCTTCAGGTCAATCAAGATGAGTAAGGATCCACAAGGCCTCAAACTTTAAGCAGCGACAGAGCCTGTGCAGCGTGCCCACTAAATTGCTTAACAATTAACGTACCCCAGCATGGGTATAATGCTACAATGCTGTGATGCTGAAACCAAAGCCACTGGCAATGCAGAGTACAGGAAATACCACCCAGGTCTGCACAATGTGTTTGCAGAACTTCTATAGAGTTCTCTTATCACAGGCGCTAGCAACTGAAACAATACACCAGATGACAGAAACTCTGTGGGGATTAGGAATGTTGTACTGAGCAGACGCTGCTTCCGCATCACCTAACGGCCAACATGGTGAAGCATGCCTGTTCACAACATCAACAATCTCATGCTAGCGTAACCTATCAAATTGGAGAAGGACTAGCATGTGGGGGAAAACTAACATCAAAATCTGGTTATCAAACATAATAAATTCAACTTTATCCTTAAGTCCCACAGCACAGTACAAGACAGAGAGCACTTAGCTGACAAGGGAGCAGGAGTCCCAATGAAAAAAGGATAGGAACACGAACAGGAAGTAGCACAGAATGAAGAAGTGCGACTGGCTTTTATGGACTCTTTCCTGATGCATATAGTGGAATGTAGTGTGTTATGATCAAGATGTCAGGGGCTAAGTCAATTTATGGTTAAGAGTAAGAGAAAGCTTAATCTTTAACGGCCTTGACCAGTACTGACTTAAGTGCAAGATGACAGGCTCTGATCTCAGACATATTTATGAGGTATGATTGTTCCGTTGTATGCCCCTTCTGTTAAAATAATCTAACACAGATGAGCTCTTCATCCCAGCATGGATGCATCCATTATTATTAAAAGAGATTTATTTCAGCAGGGTCCTCTCTTCAAGTTGTAAAACCGTTGGAAACAAATGAGCCAGTTTAGTCTCCTATTTCCCTCACTGTTAGCACCACTGGTAACCAAGACATTTCAGAAGTGCTTATTTTGTTTAACTTCTAATGGGGAATGAAATGATCGAAGCCTTCGAGACCATGGGAAAACCATCTTGTTGAATGATATGTAAGACAGTTTGTACGGTGAAGAGTACAATATTTGTATTCTGCACGGTTGCCAGGTATTTTGGTCTCTTCTGGTGTAGATCAGGATGTAGCAAATTTTATCTGGAGTATCAAGTCAAGCCTCCAAGATGTGTGGAGAAGTATGGAAAGGAGTCCAAGCTAATCCCTACTAAGATATGGAGCTCATTCTTGTCTGAGTTTATTCTATCTGCAGTGTTTTAGGAACTACACTTCGTGGAACAAACAAAACACGCTAATCAATCTCTTGAGGCAGAAATCCACATAGGCAGAAAAAATATAGTTTTTGTGTAGTGCAATTAAGATGTCAGCTAATTCAAACATAAAAATTCCAACACCCCATGTCTTTTGAAAACAGATTAACGCATCAAAAGTGAAGGACACACTAAATCTTAAGAAAAATCTTTACTAATAAAAGAGGAAAGGCTGACAAAGACCTACCAAGTAGCATCAGTCTTACGGGCTGCAACTTAAGAGCAGTGTACCCTTAATTCCTATGATGACACAGGAACCTAACTGCAAATCCTTGAAGCTGATTCCCTCTCTTACTAGGCCTGAAAGAATGAAATGGACAAAACAAAGAAAGAAAAACTTCACTGCAAAGAAACTGCCATTCTAACCCATACTACATTGCAGCCAACTGTTGCAAGCAAAATAATAAGTATGTGTCTTGGAGAAGAAAAAGTAGAAAGAATATGTAACGTACCCTCTAAGCATCTGTTCGTAGCATATAGTGCTGTAAATTCACATTCTGTGCCTACTCCTGATATCTAGTGTGGCGCCTGGTTGCGTGTAAGCTGCTTTTCTTCATAGACGTCTTTTGAGTCATGAGGTATGGTGGCTCCTCTTCTTGCTGGTAAGGCACATGGTCATCGGTTCCATTGTTAGATTGTTTTCCCGCATGGTGGGTGATGTAATGTGAAGTGAGGCAATGTATGGAGATCTGTCCATGTGAAAGAGGAAAATAAGAGATAGTAAAGGATACTGTAACAGCCATAGGTGCCCAGGAATGAGGGTGGGTGCATGTGAATGTACCGCTCTACAGGCCATAAACAGGTGCTCACAGGGTAATTAACATTTTCCTTTCAAGGCATGTGCGACTGTAGATACACATGCTGTGCATAGACTGTAAAACAGTCCTCCCAAAAAAGAGGTGGGTAGCCTGTGGCTGTCGCAGCAGACTGAAAGAGTGTACGGAGCGCCGCTTGTCCAACATTAGCTTGTTGGCAGGCTAGCACATCCACACAATAATGTTTTGTGAAAGTGTGTGGCGTGGACCAAGTACCTGCATTACATATTTCAGCTACTTGAATGTTCCACAGGAAGGCCATAGTGTAGTGGGCTTTAGAAGGAGAGGTCAGAGCTCTCTTAGCTTTAGCATAGCATTTCTGGATGCATTGACGATCCATTTGGCAATGCCTGACTTAGGTACAGCCTTCCCTTTATGGGGTTTGGCGAAAGCAACAGAGTTGTTGCGTCTTCCTAAATGGTTTGGTTCAGTAAACATAGTACATGAGGGCTAATTTTACTTCCTAAGTATGGAGAGCCCATTCCATAACGGAATCAGGTTGTGATAAAAGACATGAAGTTCAGTGGACTGGTTAAGGTGGAAGCCAGAGTATCAGACAATGTCCAGCACTGTGGCTTTAAAAGGATCAATACTTTTTGAATGGCAGTAGTACACAAATCTCTTCCACTTGGCTGCATATCAGGCCCAATTGGTAGGTCTGCATACTTCTTTGAGAATGCCTATGCATTCCAGTGGAAGATTAAGGTACCCAAATTCTTTTACCTCAGGAAACAGATCAAAAGGTTGAGTGACATGGGGACGGGTTGCCCAATCTGTCCAGGTTCTGCATGAGAAGATCCGGCCTGTTGGGTAGCCTCTTGTGCGAAACCAGAGAGAGTTCAAGCAGAGTTGTGAACCAGGGTTGGTGGCCCCATGTGGGAGACACCAGGATAAGAGTGAGGGACGTCTGCCGAAGGCTGAAAACCATGAACGTCAGGAGAGGGCGAGGTGGAAAAGTGTAGACAAATATCCCTGACCAGTTCATCCATAGTGCATTGCCACTGGGAAACTGGAGACGAAGTTGGGCATTTGGTGCTTTCTGCCGTAGTGAACAGGTCTTTTTCTAGGAAGCCCTATCTCTGGAAGTATAGGAGGAGGACTTGCAGGTGGAGTTTCCGCTCATGGACTGTAGGAGGCTGGACTGGCTTGTAGTGAGTACCAAGGGGTACTTGCACCTTGCACCAGGCCCAGTTATCCCTTATTAGTGTATAGGGTGTCTAGCAGCTTAGGCTGATAGATAATGGTAGCTTAGCAGAGCAGCTTAGGCTGAACTAGGAGACGTGTGAAGCTACTACAGTACCACTTAGTGTCATATGCACAATATCATAAGAAAACACAATACACAGTTATACTAAAAATAAAGGTACTTTATTTTTATGACAATATGCCAAAGTATCTTAGAGTGTACCCTCAGTGTGAGGATAGGAAATATACACAAGATATATATACACAATAGCAAAAATATGCAGTATAGTCTTAGAAAACAGTGCAAACAATGTATAGTTACAATAGGATGCAATGGGGAAACATAGGGATAGGGGCAACACAAACCATATACTCCAAAAGTGGAATGCGAACCACGAATGGACCCCAAACCTATGTGACCTTGTAGAGGGTCGCTGGGACTATTAGAAAATAGTGAGAGTTAGAAAAATAACCCCCCCAAAAACCCTGAAAAGTGAGTGCAAAGTGCACTAAAGTTCCCCTAAGGAAAAAATAGTCGTGTTAGAGGAATAATGCAGGAAAGACACAAACCAGCAATGCAACAACTGTGGATTTCCAATCTAGGGTACCTGTGGAACAAGGGGACCGAGTCCAAAAGTCACAAGCAAGTCGGAGATGGGCAGATGCCCAGGAAATGCCAGCTGCGGGTGCAAAGAAGCTTCGACTGGACAGAAGAAGCTGAGGTTTCTGCAGGAACAAAAAGGGCTAGAGACTTCCCCTTTGGTGGACGGATCCCTCTCGCCTTGGAGAGTCGTGCAGAAGTGTTTTCCCGCCGGAAGGACGCCAACAAGCCTTGCTACACGCAAATCGTGCGTTTGGCGTTTTTGGACGCTGCTGGGGCCCAGGAGGTCGCAAATTGGACCTGCAGAGAGAGGGGACGTCGAGCAAGACAAAGAGCCCTCACTGAAGCAGGTAGCACCCGGAGAAGTGCCAGAAACAGGCACTACGAGGATGCGTGAAACGGTGCTCGCCGAAGTTGCACAAAGGAGTCCCACGTCGCCGGAGACCAACTTAGAAAGTCGTGCAATGCAGGTTAGAGTGCCGTGGACCCAGGCTTGGCTGTGCACAGAGGATTTCCGCCGGAAGTGCACAGGGGCCGGAGTAGCTGCAAAGTCGCGGTTCCCAGCAATGCAGCCCAGCGAGGTGAGGCAAGGACTTACCTCCACCAAACTTGGGCTGAAGAGTCACTGGACTGTGGGGGTCACTTGGACAGAGTCGCTGGATTCGAGGGACCTCGCTCGTCGTGCTGAGAGGAGACCCAAGGGACCGGTAATGCAGCTTTTTGGTGCCTGCGGTTGCAGGGGGAAGATTCCGTCGACCCACGGGAGATTTCTTCGGAGCTTCTGGTGCAGAGAGGAGGCAGGCTACCCCCACAGCATGCACAAGCAGGAAAACAGTCGAGAAGGCGGCAGGATCAGCGTTACAGAGTTGCAGTAGTCGTCTTTGCTACTATGTTGCAGGTTTGCAGGCTTCCAGCGCGGTCAGCGGTCGATTCCTTATCAGAAGGTGAAGAGAGAGATGCAGAGGAACTCGGCTGAGCTCATGCATTCGTTATCTAAAGTTTCCCCAGAGACAGAGACCCTAAATAGCCAGAAAAGAGGGTTTGGCTACCTAGGAGAGAGGAAAGGCTACTAACACCTGAAGGAGCCTATCAGCAGGAGTCTCTGACGTCACCTGGTGGCACTGGCCACTCAGAGCAGTCCAGTGTGCCAGCAGCACCTCTGTTTCCAAGATGGCAGAGGTCTGGAGCACACTGGAGGAGCTCTGGACACCTCCCAGGGGAGGTGCAGGTCAGGGGAGTGGTCACTCCCCTTTCCTTTGTCCAGTTTCGCGCCAGAGCAGGGGCTAAGGGGTCCCTGAACCGGTGTAGACTGGCTTATGCAGAATTGGGCACATCTGTGCCCAACAAAGCATTTCCAGAGGCTGGGGGAGGCTACTCCTCCCCTGCCTTCACACCATTTTCCAAAGGGAGAGGGTGTCACACCCTCTCTCAGAGGAAGTTCTTTGTTCTGCCATCCTGGGCCAGGCCTGGCTGGACCCCAGGAGGGCAGCTGCCTGTCTGAGGGGTTGGCAGCAGCAGCAGCTGCAGTGAAACCCCAGGAAGGGCAGTCTGGCAGTACCAGGGTCTGTGCTACAGACCACTGGGATCATGGAATTGTACCAACAATGCCAGGATGGCATAGAGGGGGCAATTCCATGATCATAGACATGTTACATGGCCATATTCGGAGTTACCATGGTGAAGCTACATATAGGTAGTGACCTATATGTAGTGCACGCGTGTAATGGTGTCCCCGCACTCACAAAGTTCAGTGAGTTGGCTCTGAACAATGTGGGGGCACCTTGGCTAGTGCCAGGGTGCCCTCACACTAAGTAACTTTGCACCTAACCTTTACCAGGTAAAGGTTAGACATATAGGTGACTTATAAGTTACTTAAGTGCAGTGTAAAATGGCTGTGAAATAACGTGGACGTTATTTCACTCAGGCTGCAGTGGCAGGCCTGTGTAAGAATTGTCAGAGCTCCCTATGGGTGGCAAAAGAAATGCTGCAGCCTATAGGGATCTCCTGGAACCCCAATACCCTGGGTACCTCAGTACCATATACTAGGGAATTATAAGGGTGTTCCAGTAAGCCAATGTAAATTGGTAAAAATGGTCACTAGCCTGTCAGTGACAATTTGGAAAGAAATGAGAGAGCATAACCACTGAGGTTCTGATTAGCAGAGCCTCAGTGAGACAGTTAGTCACTACACAGGTAACACATTCAGGCACACTTATGAGCACTGGGGCCCTGGGTTACCAGGGTCCCAGTGACACATACAACTAAAACAACATATATACAGTGAAAAATGGGGGTAACATGCCAGGCAAGATGGTACTTTCCTACATGGACTTGTTGCCATACCCCGCTGAGGAGGTCGGCAAAATTGTTGTCCATCCTCAGAAGGTCCTCTGCTAGTAAATGGAGTTTGTGGCGGAGAGCCCACCGCCAATTGCTCTGGGATAGATGCAAAAGTTGTGAAGAAAGTGTGCCCTACCCGTTTCTGAAGATGATACATGACTGTCATATTGTCCATCTACAAGACAAGACAAGAGCAACCTTGCCTATCAGGTGAAGTAGGAAAGCCTTTAACACTAGGTGAACGGCTAGGAGTTACAGGTAATTGATGGGGAGGCCCTGGTGTCTGGGCTCCCATTGGCCTTGGACAGTCAGGTCCTGTAAGTGGGCACCTCATCCTGTAAGGAAGTGTCCGTTGTAATGGTCCTCTGCAGTACTCAGTTGAAGAAAGGCTTTCCCTGCAGCAGGTTGTTGGTGTTCCACCACTGCAGAGAGCAACAAGTGCGGCAGCTGATCAACACTAGATTGTCTCAATTACCCTCTGCCTGAGACCACTGTTACACTAGGCATTCCTGCAATTGACTTATTTGTAACTGGTCATGGGGTACTATGGCAATGCAGGAGGCCATCATGCCTAGGAGGTGCGTGGCTGTTCTGACCGTGACCTGTTGATCTGGCTGGAAAAGAGGGAGCAGTACCTGAAAGGACTTGATACTGACAGGGTTCTGATAGGCCATGCCTACCTCTGAGTTGGGAATAGCCACCAGGTAGGGTTGAATCTGGAGGGGTTGGAGGTGGGATTTTGTGGCATTGATTGCAAACCCTAATTCGTGAAAAAGGTCTATTGTGACCTGTGTGGGTTTGCAGCATAGCTGGTGAGTGGCACGCTTGATCAGCCAGTCATCCAAATAACGGTAAGACGTGGACGTCCCGTCGACCACCACAAGGCTCTTAGTGAACACCTGAGATGCAGCAGTAACCCTGAAGTGAAGCACTTTGAATTAGTAATGTATACCGCTGACCACAAACCTGGGATATTGGCATTGGGCCTGATGTATTGGTATATGGAAATAGGAGTCTTGCAGGTTGAATGCAGTCATGAAGTCCCCTTGCTGGAGAAGCAGAATGACATTCTGGAAAATGGCCATATGGAAGGGCTCTGAAAGGATGTATTTGTTTATGGTCCTGGGGGCCAGAATGGGTCTGAGGGACCTGTCTTTTTTTTAGTATTAGGAAGTACAGAGAGTACACTCCCTTGCTCTGCTGAGGGTAGGCAACGGGTACTATAGCTTCTTTGAGAAGGAGCGCTTAGACCTCCTCTCTGAGAAAACTTTGGTGTTCCGGGGAGAGTATGTTTTCGAGGTGGAATGGCGGCAAGCTTAGAAGTGAGCTCTAGATAATAACCATGATTGATAATATCCAACACCCACTGGTCTGAGGTGACGGTCTGCCATGTGGGAAAGAAGCCTTGGAGGTGCCCCCCTGATTAGTGTTGTGTGGTTGGGGGTGGGCAAGGTGGTTGAAAAGAGGCAAGTCAGCGTTTGGTGGTGGTTGCATCTCCTTTTTGAAAGCCACCTTTACCTCTGCATCTAGAATTGGTGCCCCTATAGGACCCTCTAAAGTAACTCTTGGGAAAGGACTGCTGTCCATGGCTGTGCTGGTGGGACATTGAGGCTATGGGGAGGCGGTCTTCGAGCCTCCACAATAGGGTGTGAGACAAAAGAAGCCATAGGGAGCAGGTGTCTGAAGTATGCCCATCACCTTAGCTGTATCTGTACCATTCTTGATCTTCTCTAACATTTGGTCCACCAGTGGGCCAAAGAGATGCTGCTCAAAAAAAGGCATGGTCAAGAGATTCTGCTGAACTTCCAGCTTTAAGCCGGAGCTACGAAGACAATTGTGTTCACTTGAAAGCAAGCTTAAATGACCCAACTGGCAGCAGTATCTGCGGCATATAGAGTACAGCGAATAGCAGTGTTCGATATCTGCTTGCCCTCAGAGATTATTTCATATCCCCTTGTTCTGTCCTCCTCTGGGAAGTATTGGGGGAGCTCCTCTATCTTACCCCAGTGGGCACGATCATACCTTGAAAGAAGACAAAAGAATTTAAGATACACCATTGGTTGGCAGATTGAGGGAACAATTTTTTGCCTGTCGCATCTATGCTCTTACTCTCCTTCCCCGGTGGCAGGGCATTCCCACTGGCCTGGGAGTTGACTCGTTTGCGAGCAGTAGTGACCACTAAAGATTCATACAGGAGTTGTCAAATGTCCTTAAAGAAGTAGGGTGTGTGGCGTAGCATGCTTAAGCAAGGAGAAATACTGAGTAGAGCAGGGAGTGGAGGCGAGGGTTTCAAAAAGGAAGTCCTCCTCTTGGGTCTATGCATGAAGATTCACCCTCTGAAATAAGACAGCCTTACCAATGAGCTCCTATTAGGACATGGAGTCATCCGGAGGGGAGGGACAGGCAGGGTACAGATCAAGGTCTGTGTCCTCCAGTGGGTCTGCGTCACAGGAGTCCCATGGGTCACCCTATGGCAAGGTGTCAAATGTGTCCTCCCCTACCCCATCCATGTCAGTGAGGGGACCCCTGAGATGTGATGTCAAGAGGGTCCCCTGGAGAAGCAGGTGTGGAAAAAAAGGCTGAGGAACAGGGTGAAGAGATGGTTGTGCGTGGGGTAAAGGGCTGGTAGCCTAGTCCACCTTTTTGTGCTGTTCTGGTGGAATCGGAATGTCCCAGGCTTCCTCGAAAGGCAGCTGCTGTTTCAGCTGGAACAGCAGCAGACACCGAAGGGTGGACAAGGATCCGGCAGGTATGGGCGTGGTTGACCAGGTATATGTACTTGTTTTGATTTTAGTGGGTCTATAAACCTGGATGTGTGGTTGCCTAATGTGGGGCGTATACCGTTGGTTGTGCAGACATAACTATGTGTATTGGTCTAGGTAAACATGGTGGGAGTACAGAAGTGTGTTGGCAAGTGAGGAAGTATAAATGCAGCTGTGTTTGATGGGTGTGTGCGCATATATGTTAGGGGCTGAACGCAGACATGAAGGTGGGCATGTTGGCATATTATGGTGTTTTTTTTGTGTAAGATGTTGCTTGTGAGGACAATATTAGCATATGATGAAGTGTGGAAAATTAGGATGATGACTGGTGTGTTAGCATTGGCTGTTAGTAATGTATACTTATCATAGTGGGGTGCTAGCATATGATGGTGGGTGCGCTGGCATACAACCGCCTCTGCGGACAAATGTTAGTTAGGTTGGCATATAATCTAGACCTATGATGTTCCTTGGGCAAATGTATGAAGGTAGATGCTCTGGCATATGATATTAGATTTTTTTACCTAAGAGGG
The DNA here is from genome assembly GCF_031143425.1 of Pleurodeles waltl. Taxonomy (NCBI): domain Eukaryota; kingdom Metazoa; phylum Chordata; class Amphibia; order Caudata; family Salamandridae; genus Pleurodeles; species Pleurodeles waltl. Next base: position 600,421,141 of record NC_090442.1, on the reverse strand, counting down.
TGAGCGTATTGGTATATGTTGTGTTTCTGAATTACACTGGTTATGTGGATATATGATGGTGGTTGTATAAGTAAATGATGGTGGATGTGTTAGCTTATGATGTTGGTTGTATGGATGTATGCTTTTGCGCATATTGGCACATGACAATATGTATACTAACTTGAATAATTGTAGTTGGTATGTTGGAATAAAACAGAGGCTGTGTTGGAGTACGACGTCTTTGTGTTGCATACAATGTTGTAGCCAGGGCCCATTGTGGCTTAAAAGCGGGGCTTGGAACTAGACTTTGGCTGGAGCTTCTGTTAGCTACACACTATGGCTCAAAGAGGTCCATTAAAGCGGACATTCATAAATTTATCCACAGCACTTTACTGTGTCAGAGTCAAGTAATGGCTATCTTTTTGTGAGTCAAAACTTGCTTTAATTAATTTATTACACTGTGTGGACTCAAAGTAGTGTTTCCATAAGGAGCTCTTAACGAAATGTATAATGGGATAATTAGTGATCTTCTGACATTTAAAATTATAACACAAAATGGACTTGTTGGCACCATTGATGATATTGCCTGTGTCTTGTTCAAGATTGCTAGAGAGGACATGTTTGCTGGCCTGGATGGGGGTGGTCCATTGGGTCTCTGTGACTTTTCCCCATCTGCGGAGGGGGGGGTGAGGGTGTGTTGGATGTCTCTGGTCTGCGGGTTATGGCGAAGTGTACCAAATGGTGGTCGGTCCATGTGAGCTCCGTTGTGTGGCTGAACTTGATTTTTTCGTTGGTTGTGAAGATAGGGTCCAGGGTGTGGCCCATGGTGTGTATGGGGCTGGTGACTATTTGTTTCAGTCCGATGTTGCTTAGGTTGTCCAGAAGATGGGTGGTGTTGTGGTTGCTGGGGTCGTCTAGAAGGAAATTCAGGTCTCCTAGAAATAGGTAGCCTGTTGAGTCGATTCCTAGGGGTCCGATGAGGTCGGTGATGCCTTGCAGAATGCAGGGTAGGGTACCAGGCGGTCTGTACGTGAGAGTTTCCCTGATGGTTGTTTTGGCGTTGGTTTGGATTAGGAAGTTTAGGTGTTCCATGAGGTGGGACGCCTCTTCTTCAAATGTGGTGCATGAGAGGTTGCCCTTATGCATGATGGTGATGCCTCCTCCGTGCCTGTTGAGGCGGTTTTTGTGGCTGTGTGTATCCTTGCGGGGTGGCGCAGGTAATGTCAGGGCCAAGGCAGGCTTGAGCCAGGCCTCGGTGATGAACATCAGGTCTGGGCTGAGTGTGGATACGGTATCCCAGACTTCCATGGCATGTTTGCAGAGGGATTGTGCGTTGAGCAGCAGGCAATGGAGTTGTTTCTCGAGCTTGGAGGCGGCAGTGCAGGAGCAGTGAGGGTCTCTGTATTGCAGGTGAAGTGGTACTGGAGGCATGTGAATGGTCCAACTGTGATTCAGAGGAGGAGGTGCAGCAGTTGCTGTCCCTGTTCCTGGAGGTCAGGCCCCAGAGTTCAGCAACAGAGTATCGGCAGATGGTGTGAGAGCCCAGGTTCCTGCTGTTGGGCATGATCTGGGCACATTCAGGCTTGCCTGTGGTGCACCCGCTGAATCGTCACGCTGCGACCGCCTTGAAGTAGTTCCTGGGGTGGGAGAGGCGCAGTGGGAGGAGGGCGTGTTGAGAAAAACGCAGGCAGGAAAGGACGCATGGGGCACAGGCCCGAAGAAGCCAAAAAAGAGGCAGAAGGCAAAATGCAGCAAAATGCCTTGCAGCACCCTGTACCTACTCAGCAGAGTGGGCAGCGGCTGGCAGAGGTAATCGGGCATGGGGAGAGCTGGCACAGGACTTGCTCAGTGGGGTCGCACTGCGACCACCATTAATGAGGTCCTAGGGTGGGAGGGACTCAGTGGGAGGAGGGTGGGGGAAAAAAAAGCATGCAGAAATGGCAGATAAGGCAGCAGGGGTGGCGGGCAGGGTGCACAGGCCAGAAGAGGCCAAAAAAGAGGCAGGAGGCAAAATGCAGCAAAAGGCAGCAAAATAGCCCACAGCACCCTGCACCTACTCAGCAAAGTGGGCAGAGGCTGGCAGAGGCATTCAGCTCAGGAGCTCATCGGCTCAGGGCTCCAAGCTCAGCTCCGGCAAGAATGGTATCCTACCTCGGCGTGTCACCTTTTTAAAATTAATACTAACTTGGTGGCACAAGTCTTGGAGCCGGGTGTTACATGAAGACCAAACAGTCATAAGTATAAGGGTCGCTGGTCCTCAGTGCCAGCTCAACATCATGCCTCCTGTTTTCTTACGCGCTTGAGGGAACTATCTCTGGGCTGGGTGAAGCCTGGGCTGCTGGGATCCAGAGGGGTCGGACTCCTCACTTTCTTTGGCACCAAAGGGGCCCTCTTCTCTGAAGATGTCTGAGGGCTTGGGGAATGTCTGTTGGTGCATCTAGGGATGTGCCTAGCACCTTTCCTTTTGGTACCTTAGGGTCTTCTTCAAGTGGAATGTAAGGCACGACTTACAGGAGCTGTCATCATGGTCAGGAGAAAGACACAGGTTACAGACATCATAATGATCCAACCAAAATATTTAGAGTTGCAACTGCGGCCATTCTGAATGGTGTCCACTACATCACCTCCTTCGGGTCTGCATTCTCTGGAGCCAAAGTCAAAAGGAGGATGCACGGTTCCTGAAGGGAGGCCCCCGGCAATCAGGCTTTCAAGCGTCTGTCATCAGTCCTCCACGAGTATCTTTTTATGAAGCACAACAAAATGTTGTTTAAGAGCGTTGGTTCTTCGGATGAGTCTGTGTCCAAATGGGCATCTGTTGTCAGCAAAAACATGTTGAGAACTCAAAAAAATAGCCCTTTATGAGTACCTCTGAACCCAAAGGCAGAACAAAAAAAATCAATCTAACATGAAGCTGGTGCCCATGAGCAGTTTCCACTAAGGGAAAAGTTGCAGCACATCTCTTTGAAGAGAAACAACTTGCAAATGTCCAAGCCCAACACTAGATGGCAGGAGTATGTGAAGCATGAATATCTACATACACATATGCTACGAACAAGTATATTCTTCAAATCACAAATAATGTACTGCTGTACATCAAGGGTTCAGAAGCACAGAATTACAGTCTGGGGGATAGCTTAGGCTACGCCTATAGGACAATCTTATGAGCTGCTCCTTGTGCCACAATCTCTCCCTGATAAGCCACATCGGGCTTTAGGAAATCATTCAGGAGGGTAATTGAGCTGTTGGGGTTTATCAGCCTCCCTCCACCTTGTGGTTTGTTTCTTGCTTCAGCTCCACCATCCATGCTCACCTTGCAGCACACAGTGGCTGTTGTGTTGACAGTTCAGCTCCAACTCAGGCTGTTCTTGTGTTTTATGCATCTTTTGCAGGACTGTGCTGTTCACCGAGTTTGTGCTGTTTGGCCCAATTGTGCAGGGAGCACTGTTTCAAGCACCCCACTGGATGGTATGCAGCTGGAATGTGCAGCACTGTGCTTATCAGGTGAGCAGGGGCATCAACAGCATCCATTATAAATGTGGTGAGCAGGCTGCAATGTTCATGTCTCAGTAGATCTTGAGACATGGGAATCTTCCTTGGGTGCAGACACAAACTGACCATTCATACTGGCAGACCATTTTTAACAAGTCTCAATCCAGTTCACAAAAAGTGACCCCACTACACAATCATGATTGGTGTATGCTGGGGCAAGGGCCAAAAAGCTACAGCTTGCTATGGAGATTTCAAGTCAGGGGCACACCCTCTCAATTGTCAGACAGGCAACGTTTCTCCACCATAAAACCTGGTTATCAGGAACCTGTAGATTACGCACCTTTGATTTTCAGAGGTTGTTCTTAAATCCTGCTACCACCAGATATGCACGGAGTTCTTCCATTCCCGGGGAAAGGGACCTCTCAATGTGTGCCAGTAACACTAGCACATAACTGCATGCATTGTCAGTTTGAATTACTCTGGCCTGCGATAATCTCCAGTGCTTCCCAGTTCCCCCTAATCTTGGTAGCCAACGGCTCCATGCTAAGTGTGAAGAGCAGGAGTGACAGAAGGCACCCCTGTTGAGTCCTTCATTTGCAGTAGACTGAGTTGGAGCCCAGACTATTAACCCATACTCAGGCATAAGAGTGTTAGTAATTTGCCCTAACATAGGTCCTAAATAGTGACCACATTCTTACCAAACCACACCAGTCGACCTATTCACAGGTCTTCTCTGCATTAAGACTAACAAGTACAGTGGGCATGTTTGATCCTGTGAAGCATCTTCTTAGGATGAGCACAGCAGCGCACAAGTGCTGCTTTTCCGACGTCTTGGTATCTATGTGGGCTTTTAACTACGCCCACCTCACGCCCATCAATTTCACTCGTTCGTGGGCTTGCCTTTCAAAAACCTTTTGTTATCACTGGGAAATGCTTTAAGTTTTTTCCTCATTGGGGTGGTTTTGTTGCCGCCTTGGGCACCAACTCTGTCACATGGATAATTGCACATTTTCCGATATGTTTGACAGTGAACAAACTTCTTTTTCCTTTTGTGTGTCTTCTTCGCTCTCACGGCGGCCATGGTGCTTTGAATCGGTTCGCTTATGTCAGCTGTTTTACTTTTCATTTTCAATGTGTGTGTCAAGAAAAGTACAGTTAAGAATTTACAACGCTAATAGCTCTAACTCGAGCAAACGCCAGACCCATTGTATGGAAAATGCTTGTTGGTACTGTTTCCACCTGTAGTGTTTAATGAAACCAGATTCATATAGATTTGCTAACAATTGTAGATGTGTTTCTAGTCTGGCTACCAGTACATTCATGAATATCTTAGATTCAAAGTTTTGGGCAGTGTTTAAAGTAGAATGATGCTTACCAAAGGCACACCATTACAGGGAGTAAATTATATTTTGTATTTGGGGGATTGGGTTTGACTCTTCACTTGAACTGAACTCCGCTGCTTTCGCCTAGAAGGCAGTTTTTCCCTCTGGGGTGTATTTAGTTTTGAAGGCAAATTAGGAGGTTTAAAGAAACTGAACAAATGCTGGCCATATGTAAGATGTAAGGAAAAGAGTTGGAGCCTGGGAGGCAGGAGTGAGAGTTCACACTTCAACAACAGAGGAAAATAGCTGCCTCACATTCTTGCTGGTCCTTCCTCATTTACCCTATGATTTTCTATGCTTGAAGAGGCAGGTATGGAATACTTAGAGGAAGTTGTTATTTAGGGTAGCCTGCTTTTGCTGTGTGTTTGGGTGTGTAGCCCTGCACAGATGACTTAGCAGAATCATTTTTTACTAACTCCTTTTAACAAATGGCTGAAAAATGTATTGCATCAAAATAATTACATGAACTGGTTTCTCACTTTGATGATTAAAATATTCTCTGCCTGCCCCCACCTCAAATGAAAATCTGTGTGAAACAAGCCTTTTAACAACATTACAGAATTAACAAACATAACTGTCCAAACCTTCAGACAGGGCATATTTGCCCTGTAGTCTAATGTTAGTACTGAATGCTACTTTAAATGAATTAGGAGGCCGAACGAACATAGTTTACAGCTAAGATTAATATATTTTTTTTATGTTATCATTCCCTAAGGTTTGGGGACATCCTTCGTCCTTCCAATAGCCTTTCTCAGCTGATACCAATTCACTTTACATTTTGTAAATGTTGTTTAATCAGTAGTAAGAAGGGACTTGTCCTACTCCTAAGAGATGACCAAGTCAGAAGCTGCAGATCTGTTTTGTTCGGATTCTCGCTAACACTCAAGACTGTTGTCAGACTCCATAACCCTAGTGGTCAAATGCACAACTCAGCGCAACATTTTTTACCCTTTGCATTCACTCAAGAAAAATGTCAGATTCTTCTGTGGATTCTAGTCTCTTGTTTCAGATGCAAGCTAAGCCTTACTTTTTAATCACTGCCATGAGTATCAAGTGGGTATGCATAGATGTAAAGCAGTAGTGTTGCCAACCGAACTACTGAAAAGCCAAACATTTTTTAGGATGGCAGCCCTCACCCACTGCATAGGTGGCATGCTTCATCATAGGGCTCCTCCTCATGTCGATGACAGCCCTCAGTGTGGGATACCACACTGCAGTGGATGAAGCCCTATGATGCTATAAATGCTGGGAGCCTATGATGGACAGCAGTGGTGAGGGTAACATACAATCTTTAATCATGTCCCATTTGGAATTTACTGAAAGAAAGGGGGAATAATCCAACCCTTCTGGTACATCAGAAAGGCTGAATTATTCCCTTTCCCTTTTGTTATGTACTGTCCTAAAAGGAAAGGTTTTCCATTTCAACATTTAGGTTGACAACACCACTGCTTCACTTCTTTACATACTCACTGGGTACTCACGGCAATGATACATGGAACTGGAAGCACACCCTAGTGTATTCTACTTTTCCGTTATTGGGTATTATAAGCCTCAATTTGCCTGATGGTTGACATTGAAGTGGCTTCACTTCTGCTGGGGCCGCAGTGGTGAACTTGCTTTGGAATAGGGACTTTTAGTTGGAACCAGATCTGTAAAACTGTGCAGTGGCACTAGTCTCAGCACTGGCGAGCTCCCTGGATGGGTGCAAACAGGCGCTCAGATTCAGCAGTTTTGCCCTCCAGGACTAATCATCTGTGATAATGTGCGTTCCACAGTTGTACCCTCGGGGCTCAATAGGGCTTTTCACTACCGCTGCTATGCAGCTGCTCTTCACAGCAGCAACAGTCTGTTGGTTTCATGCAGGTTGCCCGACACAGTGATGACTGTTGTAGCAAATACTAGGTGAAGTATACACAGAATCACTTAATGATACTGCAGGATTCGCTTACAGCACAGATTGCTTCTGGCTTTGCTCCCTGTAGAAGTTGGCTTTGTCTGGGTGCTCCTCATGAGGGGATATGCTGTGCTTCTCCTTCTGGGCAGCCTCTACTCCAGCAGGTCCAGCACACTCCTTCCCTCTCTCAGCAGGGAGGCCCGCTTCTATGCCTCGGGAGACCCCCAGTTCCTTCAGCAGACTGTGCATACTTCGGGTGATTTCCCCTCACCTCTAAGAGGCTGGCTGTCATGCAGACACTAGCCTTGTTTACACAACAACTCTGAGTACTCGGAGGGGCACTTTTTTGGTCAGGAAGAACATGGAAATGGAACAAAGTGGGGTGATCTGGATCTCACTTTAATACACATTTTCCAGCTAGGGGATGCTGAACTACTAGATAAGGCTTCAGAAACAGTTTGGGTTTGTGGGTGGGTTCTCTTTCAACTGTCAATTTCTGGCTGTTCCTTAGATGTATGCTGTGTGCAAAGTAATGTCTCTCACAGTAGGTTGCAACGGAGCAGACTCCTTGCACGAGTATCCAAAACTTGGGCACATGAAGCGTAATATCTCTGCACCTGACTGTCATCAACCTTCCTGAAGCAGTAATCAAGTACAGACAAAAGAGCAGGCCCTGCCTAGAAACTTCCTCCCCTTGGACTAACAACTGCACTGCTACCTGACCCCAATCATCTAACAAATGACTTAGCAAGAACTAATCCACTGCACTTTACTAACAAGGTACTCATTGAATCTCTAAGATGAGCGATGTTTCCGCCGTCCTTCACTTCAGTGTCTGGGATTCCACCTTCCAATCACATGACTGAGGGCAATACACTTCAATTGTCTGGGGATGCTGTCCTCATTCTCCATCTTGTACCACACTAGCCCAGAAGCATCCAAATTGGATCCCACTGGTCGCGGTACTGACGGTCATACCCCACACAGTGTCCTACTTCCATAGTTGTGCTACACACTCACTGCATATACAAGCACTTGATAAGCACACAGAATGCCAGCACAAAGCACTGGGTTTCACATGATAGCACAACTTTACACAAGAGGGGACATTCTCTCTGAAACAGAAAAAAGTCTGGTCTCACTAAAGATTCACAAAGCACAGTACACTAAGACCACTACTTTATGTAATACACCCAGCGCAGACGCAGGTGTTGGAATGGCCACAAGCGGGCACTCCTGGATTGTTCCTCCAGGTCACATGAACAGAGAGAGATCTAGGCCTCTGCGCGCACATTAAACTAGTGTGATACTAGGGCCAAATTAAAAACTCAAAGTACCAGCTTCACAAGCAGTTGGACCCTCAGGGCAGGTGTGCACGCCTTTTTACAATGGAGGACACATTTATGCCCCAACAATCTTTGAGAACATTTTTGACCTCATCCCTCACAGACACAGTTGAATTTTGTGGTCAAGAAAGAATGGTGGTTATTAAAAAGGGAGTATATAGGGTTAAAAATGGTGCAGGTCTCAGTAGAAGATGTTATTTGTGCACTAGAAAGTGTATTTTATTTTAAAATGTATATTCTAAATTGCTTTTATGGTTTGTTTTCATAACTTGATTGTTTACAAGGTCTCACCTTAGATGCCTTGGAAATTGAGGAACAGGGCTTTCCATCCGCAACTGATTCTGTGGAAGATGACCGATTAGCAATAACGTTTCTATGCCACTCTAAAGCTGTTGGAGGTGACCTTCCAATGAGATACAAATACCTCAATTAAGAGATAATTACTCCATTGTTGCCCTGTTTATGAGCTTTTACAAAGCCCCCCCCACTAGACCTTTCAGACCTTCGAAAAACGAATAGTTATTTTTAAACTCAATAAGAACCAACATTTCTATTTATCACACCAGCCTATGATAATGTTTAATGCAGGTTATCAGAAGTAGACTGAAAATGTAAGTACTAGATTGGCATGTTTTGTCTGCAGATTGATCCACCTTACCAGTTCAGGTTCAAACATAATACCATACTGGTGTCCACAATTGCTATCTTATGGAATGCATTATACTTTGCTGAATATTCTTATATCGCATTGGCAATACTTTTTGGGATAAAAATAAAGGTTTCCACCATGTGAATTAAGATTTTCTTATTAAGGTAATGCAGTCAGTAAATTCTCTTGCCAGTTCAGCAGCTTGATCCACTCTCTGCATCAGGGATACTTGGCACATTTGATGCTGTAGGGATATAATGTCAGTCACATAGAATTACACTGAAGAACCAAACAAAGGGTGTCCCTTTCACCTGCTTTAGTCACCTTATTTTTAGAGCAGACTGCACGAAGAATTATGAAGGATCCAAGCAAGTTTGGTGGTGGGCAGTTCTTCCAAGGTTAAATTGTGCACCAACAATACAGCCAATTATGTGGAGCCATGAGTTTTGAATCTGACTTAACATATTTCCATTGATTTTGGAAGTTATGAAGACATATAGGTATCAGGGTATCACAACAAGAAAAATAAGACTGAAATAATAGTGATTAATTCATTTGAATAAGAAGTTATAACCATTTTTCAAGCTCTTGTTTGAGCTCAGCCAACTGGACATTGGGGGCTCTAGTCATCAACAAAGTTTGTGAGAGAGATCGATCCCTTCATTTTAAAGAGGTACTGAATAAAATAAGCAGAAGTGTTTTGACCTACCAACTTCACTTGCTGACTTTGTTTGCTTTCGTCAGAAGCACGAACCTAGTGTAGTTGGTTATTGTCTTGCAACTGCTTTTTCAGATCCTAACTTGTTTTTTAGAGAGATTGACAGATCCACAGATGCCCCGGATTCAGCAGGATTGTACAGGATTACTCACACTAGGCCCCTCTAATTTCCATATGATGCAATACCATGGACAACAACATCATAGGTAATTGTTTGAAAGGCTTGAACTGCTGAGGTGGGAAACACTAGTCCTAATTGTGTGTTGAGGGTCACTCCTAGATCGGGCTGTATCTGGAGAGGGTGCGGATGAGATATGAGGTAACTGATGGTGAACCCTAGAGAGTGTAGGAGCCGGATTGTGATTTGAGGGTGACACTGACAGTGTGTGAATGAATTGGCTTTGATGATCCAATTGTCCAAGTAAGGGAAGGCATGATTATGTTGTCTTTTAAGATGTGCTGCGACTACCGCGAGACATTTTGTGAATACTCTAGGAGCAGCTGTGGCTCCAGATGGGAACATCTTGAATTGGTAATGTTTTCATGCAGCTATGTATGTTAGATATTTGCGGTGTGCTGGATGAATGGGAATGTGAAAGTAAGTGTCTTTTAGGTCTAACGCTATCATAAAGTCACCTTGTTGTAGAAGGGGGATAACATCCTGAAGAGTGACCATTTGGAAGTGTTCTGATAGGATGTAGTGGATTAAGGGTCTGAGATCTAATATTGGTCTGAGAGGCCCATCTGTTATGGGTATTAGGAAATACAGGGAGTAAACTCCCGTACTCTGGTGTTGTAATGGTACTGGTTCTATAGCCCTATTGAGAAGAAGAGAGTGCACTTCCTCTTTGAGAACAGCAAGAGTTTGTGAGTACAAGGGAGCATATTAGGTGGAGTGGAAGTGAGCTCCAGACAGTAACCATTTTGGATAATTGAAAGTGTGGTAGTTGAGACCATTGCAGGTAAAAATGTTGTAACCTTCCTCCTACTGCAGTGGTGTGAGTTGGTAGGTTTGGAAGGAAGTCATTGTTTGGTGTTGGCTGAGGAGCTACTAGATGTAGATGGCTTTCCTCTTCCTTTGTTATGGTTCCCTCTGTAGGAACCTCTAAAATAACCTCTGGTGTATTGAGAGGTGGGCTTTGCTCGAGTGGAAGACTGTTCACTAAATGATGACCGAAAGCCTCTTGCAAATCCTGTGTGACGAAAAGTGCCCTTGTGAGTGCTCCAACAGCTTTGGCAGTTTGATTGTCTTTTTTAGTTTTTCAAGTGTGGTATCCACTTGTGAGCCAAATAAATGCTCTTTATCAAAACGGCATGTTCAACACTGTCTGCTGTACCTCTGCTTTAAAGCCTGAGCATCTGAGCCAGGCATGTCGCCTAATGATGATGCTAGTGTTAATACTGCGTGCTGCTGTGTCAGCAGCATTGAGGGCACATCTTATTGAATTATTTGAAATTGTTTGGCCCTCAGTTACAATTTCTACCCCTTTTACAGTGTTCCCCAGGGAGGTATTGTAGTAGCTCCTCCATGGCATACCAGTGAGCTCTATAGTATCGGGATAGTAATGCCTTGGTGTTAGCAATCTGCCAGTGACTGGCTGCTTGAGCTGCCACTCTTACCTGTCGCATCTAATTTTTTGCTTTATCAGGAGGAGGTGTGTCTTCTGTGGATTGGCTATAAGCCCTCTTGCGAGCAATAGAGGCAATAATAGTCTGGAGGGGTTTTTGATTTTATAAATAAAGGGGTCAGTGGGTGCAGCTTTGTATTTTTAAATCAACCCTGGGAGTGATATCCCTTGATCTAACTGGCTCTTTAAATATTTTGTCTGCGTGCCTGAGCATGCCTGGGAGCATTGGAAGAAATTGACTCTCCTTGTGTGTTACGGCAAGGGTGTCAAATAAAGAATCCTCTTCTATGGGGTCTGTGTACATATGTACTTTATGATATGCTGTGCCCTAGCTATAACCCTTTGATATGGAGTGGAATCCTCAGGTGGTGAAGGTCTAGATGGGTAGAGATCCGGAGCAATAGCTGTAATAGGATCCGGATCATATGTATCCCATGGATCTTGATTGTCTAATGTATCTCCCAAATTATTAGCCTCTTCAGGTGGTAAATTGGGTGGTGTAAACCCAAAGAAGGGGGAAATAGTGGAGAAGTATGCGGTGGAGAATTATGTGGAGGTGGAGAGGGTTGAGGAGAAGACCAAGTAAGAAAAGGAGTCTTTTCCTGTGTAGTCGTTTTTGGAGGTGTAGATGAGTCTTTAAAGGGAGAGGAGGTGATGTTATAATCCGTCCTGTTCCCTCGTGAATCTGAAGTTGGTCCATAACTTGTAAAATTTTGTTCCACTGGTGAAGGGGTGGTGGTCGGAAACAGTCCAGAATCCATATAGGTCTTTAAGATTTTCGGATCAAAAGCCTTCTGTATATAGGTTATTTTTAGTGCCCAAATTATGGGTAGATGTTTTTTCTTTTTTGGTGCCGAAGTGATAGGCATCGAAGCACCATGCTTCGGTCGTGTCAGAGCCGAAGTGGAACTGCTTGAGGTTGATGCAGAAAATTTCTCTTTGGCTTTTTTCGGTGCTGAGACGGAAAGCGGGGCATCTGAATGAGTTTCTCAGCTCCGACCATGGCTGGAAGGCAGTGGCATACCGGTGACCTCTTCTGATGTTGTTTTGACTGAGTGTGAAGGGGTCTTTTTACTCACGATTGGCCTGACTGCAATGGTTGACTCTTGATGTCAGACTGAACATCAGAGTCCGAGTCTTGAATGGAGAAGGCCTCCTCCTGCTCCAAATGTTCTTGTGCATGCCCCACGCCGAAGATGACTGGTGTGTCAGCTGGATTTCGAGATGTAATTTCCATCAGACAAGCTCTTGATCTAAAGGAACAGCATGCTTAGTAGGTTTTCTCATTATGGTCGGGTGAAAGACACAGATTACACACCTGGTGGTGGTCAGTATGTGGAAATTTGGAGTGACATCAAGGACAAAACCTAAATGGAGTCTGTTTCAATAGGGCTGCATAGTTTGATGCACGTGGAGGAGGTAGGCCCAAAAAGGGCCCTAGAGAAACGCATCTGCCCCAAAGGGCTGAAAATCAATCCCGGGTGTAAGGTGGAACTGAAAATAAAGTGTAAAAGAATTTGCGATTGAAACAATACAGATGGTGATAGAAAGACGGGGAAACTACCATTTTGGACTGTATCAAGGCGAGAACTCAGAGCAAGAGAAACACAAGTCCGAGGACTTTATGGCCATGCGCAGTATTACAGAGAGGAGTCTCTTGATCCTGTGACTCGAAAAGCTTGTTTGAAGAAAAACAAGTTGTACCACTCCGAACTCAACACTAGATGGCGAGCTTATCTACAGCCACATATGCCATCAAACACATTGTTACCAATGCTGGATTGTGTGGACGTGCTACTAAGTTCAATTGCCCCTATTCGTTGGTTTTTTTTTATTTATTTTTTTAAGATCAGATTCTGCAGTGAATTTATCCACCTGCAGACAAATCCTGACCTCCCAAAGAATCTTTCTTTTCCCATGCCAGAATGAGAATAAAAAGGGTATTAGAGAACTTGTCTACTTAAGGGACAGATCTGGCTTCCTATCTTTTAAGTCTCCTATTAGCGGTAGCTTTCATAAATATTTACAATTGAGTAAGAATTTCCAGAACAAACTTCGTTTGTAAATTGTGTTTTTGTCAGATAAGTTTGACTTGGGCTTCTGACATAGGTCTAATAGAGGTGGAATGTTGCTGGCTAGTTCTAGACTAATCAGTTTGCATGTCCCTGAGAGCATCAACATAAGGTCAGTATGGACTGGCTTGTCTCTAAAGCTAACTTGGTCAATATTAATAAAATAATGCATCTTTTAGCTCTGGCTTGAGAAGTGTGCAATCTTTGTCAACACAAAATAGATTATACACCTGTTCCGCCACACAACTTCAAGCACATATTCCAAAATGTGTGTACGCTATAACATCTTTCAAGGGAACTGGAAAGATGTTGTATTGAATTTCCTAACCCACTGTCATTCTTTAGAGACTTGATCTAATATTTAGAGGAGCTTGCAGAAGGAAGTGAAATAGGGATATTGCTCCTCTCATTAACTGGAGCGGTTTTGAGGGTAGGGCTCATTTAATGAAATAGTGGGCAAGTACATTGTTTTTGGCTCATACAGAGCCCAGCAACATGTCTCTTTGTTGCAGTGATCTCCAAACCCTACTTGAAACCTTAGAGGGACTTACTGGTCTAACCAGATATTCCTCATCTTCAATACACTTAGGACATTCACTAGTAGCACAAATTAGCATTAGCACCAGACACAGACAGCCTAAGACATCTGAACAATATAGAGTCCTAGAGTTTGGTGGTCTTTCTCAAAGGTAATATCACAATCACTGAAATTATCCTCAAACAGTGGCAAAATCCCTCACTAAATCAATGATTCGCTCAATAACAACTGGCATCTACTCTCCTTCCCCTCCACTGATGCAAAGTACCTGGGTTTCTACCCTTCCCTGCCAAGCTTTAGGAGGAACAAAACTGAGGCAGTTTGATACCCTCTAAGCTTCCCACAAAGTTTCAACACATTCTTCCTAACCCACACCCTAAAGTCCACAGACCAAGTGGCTGTCCTTTTTGTATAGTGACCAAAAAATGTCGTACTCATACTCTGCCCCCATTTCCTTAAATATCCGCTTTGTATTGTATGTGTAAAGAAATGGCTCCCTGTTGCAGTTACCCCCCACTTTTTGCCTGATACTGATGCTGACTTGACTGAGAAGTGTGCTGGGACCCTGCTAACCAGGCCCCAGCACCAGTGTTCTTTCACCTAAAATGTACTCTGATTCCACAATTGGCACACCCTGGCATCCAGGTAAGTCCCTTGTAACTGGTACCCCTGGTACCAAGGGCCCTGATGCCAGGGAAGGTCTCTAAGGGCTGCAGCATATCTTATGCCACCCTGGGGACCCCTCACTCAGCACAGACACACTGCTTGCCAGCTTGTGTGTGCTGATGTGAACAAAACGAGTAAGTCGACATGGCACTCCCCTCAGGGTGCCATGCCAACCTCACACTGCCTATGCAGTATAGATAAGTCACCCCTCTAGTAGGCCTTACAGCCCTAAGGCAGGGTGCACTATACCATAGGTGAGGGCACCAGTGCATGAGCACTATGCCCCTACAGTGTCTAAGCAAAACCTTAGACATTGTAAGTGCAGGGTAGCCATAAGAGTATATGGTCTGGGAGTCTGCCAAAAACGAACTCCACCGCTCCATAATGGCTACACTGAATACTGGGAAGTTTAGTATCAAACTTCTCAGAATAATAAACCCACACTGATGCCAGTGTTGGATTTATTAAAAAATGCACACAGAGTGCATCTTAGAGATGCCCCCTGTATTTTACCCAATTGTTCAGTGCAGGACTGACTGGTCTGTGCCAGCCTGCTGCTGAGAGACGAGTTTCTGACCTCATGCGGTGAGAGCCTTTGTGCTCTCTGAGGACAGAAACAAAGCCTGCTCTGGGTGGAGGTGCTTCACACCTCCCCCCTGCAGGAACTGTAACACCTAGCAGTGAGCTTCAAAGGCTCAAGCTTCGTGTTACAATGCCCCAGGGCACTCCAGCTAGTGGAGATGCCCGTCTCCTGGACACAGCCCCCACTTTTGGCGGCAAGTCCAGGAGAGATAATGAGAAAAACAAGGAGGAGTCACCGACCAGTCAGGACAGCCCCTAAGGTGTCCTGAGCTGAGGTGACTATGACTTTTAGAAATCCTCCATCTTGTAGAAGGAGGATTCCCCCAATAGGGATAGGAATGTGACCCCCTCCCCTTGGGAGGAGGCACAAAGAGGGTATACCCACCCTCAGGGCTAGTAGCCATTGGCTACTAACCCCCCAGACCTAAACACGCCCTTAAATTTAGTATTTAAGGGCTCCCCTGAACCTAAGAATTTAGATTCCTGAAACTACAAGAAGAGGACTGCTGAGCTGAAAACCCCCTGCAGAGGAAGAACAGAAGACACCAACTGCTTTGGCCCCAGACTTACCGGCCTGTCTCCTGCCTTCCAAAGAAACCTGCTCCAGCGACGCTTTCCAAGGGACCAGCGACCTCTGAATCCTCTGAGGACTGCCCTGCTTCAAGAAAGACAAGAAACTCCCGAGGACAGCGGCACTGCTCCAAAAGAACTGCAACTTTGTTACAGAGGAGCAGATTTAAAGACCCCTGCAAATCCCCGCAAGAAGCGTGAGACTTGCAACACTGCACCCGGCGACCCCGACTGGACTGGTGGAGAACCAACACCTCAGGGAGGACCCTCCGGCGACTCCAAGACTGTGAGTAACCAAAGTTATCCCCCCTGAACCCCCACAGCGACGCCTGCAGAGGGAATCCCGAGGCTCCCCCTGACCGCGACTGCCTGAACTCCATTTCCCGACGGCTGGAAAAGACCCTGCACCCGCAGCCCCCAGCACCTGAAGGAACGGAATTCCTGTGCAGGAGTGACCCCCAGGAGGCCCTCTCCCTTGCCCAGGTGGTGGCTACCCCGAGGAGCCCCCCCCTTGCCTGCCTGCATCGCTGAAGAGACCCCTTGGTCTCCCATTGAAATCTACAGAGAACCCGACGCTTGTTTGCACACTGCACCCGGCCGCCCCCGCGCTGCTGAGGGTGTACTTTCTGTGTGGACTTGTGTCCCCCCCGGTGCCCTACAAAACCCCCCTGGTCTGCCCTCCGAAGACGCGGGTACTTACCTGCTGGCAGACTGGAACCGGGGCACCCCCTTCTCTCCATTGAAGCCTATGTGTTTTGGGCACCTCTTTGACCTCTGCACCTGACCGGCCCTGAGCTGCTGGTGTGGTGACTTTGGGGTTGCTCTGAACCCCCAATGGTGGGCTACCTTGGACCCAAAACTGAACCCTGTAGGTAATTTACTTACCTGCTAAAACTAACAATACCTTACCTCCCCCAGGAACTGTGAAAATTGCACTGTGTCCACTTTTAAAACAGCTAAATGTGTTTTATGTAAAAAGTATAAATGCTATTGTAATTATCCAAAGTTCCTAAAGTACTTACCTGCAATACCTTTCAAATGAGATATTACATGTAGAATTTGAACCTATGGTTCTTAAAATAAACTAAGAAAAGATAATTTTCTATAACAAAACCTATTGGCTGGATTTGTCTCTGAGTGTGTGTTCCTCATTTATTGCCTGTGTGTATGTACAACAAATGCTTAACACTACTCCTTGGATAAGCCTACTGCTCGACCACACTACCACAAAATAGAGCATTAGTATTATCTCTTTTTGCCACTATCTTACCTCTAAGGGGAACCCTTGGACTCTGTGCATGCTATTCCTTACTTTGAAATAGCACATACAGAGCCAACTTCCTACATTGGTGGATCAGCGGTGGGGTACAAGACTTTGCATTTGCTGGACTACTCAGCCAAAACCTGATCACACGACAAATTCCAAAAATTGTCATTAGAAATTGATTTTTGCAATTTGAATTTTTTTCTAAATTCTTAAAAGTCCTGCTAGGGCCTTGTGTTAGTCCCGGTTAGCATTTCCTTTTAGAGTTTAAAAGTTTGGTAAAAGTTTGAATTAGATTCTAGAACTAGTTTTAGATTCTTAAAAAAGTATTCCAACTTTTAGAAGCATAATGTCTAGTACAGATGTGAATGTGGTGGAACTCGACACCACCCCTTACCTCCATCTTAAGATGAGGGAGCTAAGGTCACTCTGTAAATTAAAGAAAATAACAATGGGCCCCAGACCTTCCAAACTACAGCTCCAGGAGCTGTTGGCAGAGTTTAAAAAGGCCAACCCCTCTGTGGATGGCAACACAGAGGATGATGATAGTGACTTGGAGGGTGATTCCCCCCCACCAGTCCTATCTAGGGAGAACAGGGCTTCTCAAGCCCTGACTCCAACAATAATAGTCAGAGATGCTGGCTCCCTCACAGGAGGGACCAGCACCTCTGAAATCACTGAGGATAACTCCAGTGAAGAGGACATCCAGTTAGCCAGGATGGCCAAAAGATTGGCTTTGGAAAGACAGATCCTAGCCATAGAAAGGGAAAGACAAGAGATGGGCCTAGGACCCATCAATGGTGGCAGCAACATAAATAGGGTCAGAGATTCTCCTGACATGTTGAAAATCCCCAAAGGGATTGTAACAAAATATGAAGATGGTGATGACATCACCAAATGGTTCACAGCTTTTGAGAGGGCTTGTGTAACCAGAAAAGTAAACAGATCTCACTGGGGTGCTCTCCTGTGGGAAATGTTCACTGGAAAGTGTAGGGATAGACTCCTCACACTCTCTGGAAAAGATGCAGAATCTTATGACCTCATGAAGGGAACCCTGATTGAGGGCTTTGGATTCTCCACTGAGGAGTATAGAATTAGATTCAGGGGGGCTCAAAAATCCTCGAGCCAGACCTGGGTTGATTATGTTGACTACTCAGTGAAAACACTGGATGGTTGGGTAACTGGAAATGAAGTGCATGACTATGTTGGGCGTTATAATTTGTTTATGAAAGAACACATTTTAAGTAACTGCTTCAATGAAAAGTTGCATCAGTATCTGGTAGACCTAGGTCCAATTTCTCCCCAAGAATTGGGAAAGAAGGCAGACCACTGGGTCAAGACTAGGGTAACCAAAACTTCCACTGGGGGTGACCAAAAGAAAGGGGTTACAAAGCCTCCCCAGGAGAAAGTGGGTGACACTAGAAACAAAGAAAAAGAGTCCTCTGTAGGCCCCCAAAAACCAGAACAGGTGGGTGGGCCCCGAGACACAACCCAAAACAAAGGTGGGTACCAGGGTAAGAACTGGGATGCCACTAAGGCATGGTGCCATAACTGTAGACAGACAGAGCACCACAGCAAGGACACTTCTTGTCCCAAAAACAAACCCCCTAGCAAAACCCCAGGGGTAACCAGTGTAGCCATTGGAGATGACTCCTCAGATGAGGAGGTCTTCATAGCCTTCAACTGGAAAAAGGGCCCCACAGGTGAGTTGGAGATTCCAGAGGGAAGTAGACACTTCCACCACCTACTGGTGAATGGAATCCCAGCCACTGCCCTGAGAGACACTTGTGCCAGTCACACTATTGTGCATGACAGGCTGGTGTTCTCAAACCAGTACATCCCAGGTGAGATGGCCAGAGTAAGAGTTAGCCCAGACAGGGTCACTGATAGGCCTGTGGCTTTTGTGCCCATAGAAGTGGGTGGGACTTTTAGCTGGAGAAGGGTGGTAGTCAGTACAGACCTCCCCCTTGATTGTCTCCTTGGAAATGACTACCCAGAGGTTAGTCAGAGCCCAAGAGAGGAACTGGTCCAGTGCCAGTCCTCTCCCAAGGATTCTGGAGTGCCTGCCTCTGCAGTAAATGCAAGTAGGCCCCAGAAGAAAAAGAAAAGGAAACAGAGTAGGAAAGGTGGACAACCTTTAGCCAAGGTTCCAGCAAGCCAAGGAGATTCTGCACCAGTAGGGGAGAACTCCAAAAGTGGCTCTGATAAAGTCCAACCTGACCCACAAGAAGTCCTGGCTAGTCAGGCAACTGTTAAGTCTGAGTGGGTGGCCCCTCAGCTAACAGAAGAAAGAGTGGAAGAAGGGTGTTTACTGCAAGATGTGGTAACCCCCCACTCTAATACAGCAGACAGGCACCCTGAACCCAAAGAAGCCTGTAACTTAGCCCCTTCCCTTGTAGGTGAAGAGCTAAAGGTGTGGTTCTGGGCACTGACAGCTGTCAGTGGCCTCTGCTGGGTGTTAGCCTTTATGGCTGCACTATCCTTGGCATGGTGGTCAGACCCCATGCCAAATAGCAAGTTAGGCCCCCTGACCCTGTTGGTCATGGTGGGGTTACTCCAGCTCTGGGTAACTTCTTTGGGTAAGCTAGGGGTGACCCTGGCTAAGATAAGATTAGCAGAGGTGGATACCTCTAACCCCAAAATAGAGAGAATGGGTGAAGACATTAAAAGCACCGACAAGAGGCAGTTCAGATTAGGTCCTATCACTGTGGAAGGGGGTCAGTTCCCCAGAGGGAATGACCTGGACAGGAGGATGTAAGGCAGAGTAGGCCCTGCAACAAACCAGCCTATTTCCTCTACTCTTCCTCGCCTGACAGACTAGGAAGACTCTCCCAGCTTTGGCTGAGTCTCCTGGCCTGTGGGCTGGGGGGGGCTTGTGTAAAGAAATGGCTCCCTGTTGCAGTTACCCCCCACTTTTTGCCTGATACTGATGCTGACTTGACTGAGAAGTGTGCTGGGACCCTGCTAACCAGGCCCCAGCACCAGTGTTCTTTCACCTAAAATGTACTTTGATTCCACAATTGGCACACCCTGGCATCCAGGTAAGTCCCTTGTAACTGGTACCCCTGGTACCAAGGGCCCTGATGCCAGGGAAGGTCTCTAAGGGCTGCAGCATATCTTATGCCACCCTGGGGACCCCTCACTCAGCACAGACACACTGCTTGCCAGCTTGTGTGTGCTGATGAGAACAAAACGAGTAAGTCGACATGGCACTCCCCTCACGGTGCCATGCCAACCTCACACTGCCTATGCAGTATAGATAAGTCACCCCTCTAGTAGGCCTTACAGCCCTAAGGCAGGGTGCCTAGGTGAGGGCACCAGTGCATGAGCACTATGCCCCTACAGTGTCTAAGCAAAACCTTAGACATTGTAAGTGCAGGGTAGCCATAAGAGTATATGGTCTGGGAGTCTGCCAAAAACGAACTCCACAGCTCCATAATGGCTACACTGAATACTGGGAAGTTTAGTATCAAACTTCTCAGAATAATAAACCCACACTGATGCCAGTGTTGGATTTATTAAAAAATGCACACAGAGTGCATCTTAGAGATGCCCCCTGTATTTTACCCAATTGTTCAGTGCAGGACTGACTGGTCTGTGCCAGCCTGCTGCTGAGAGACGAGTTTCTGACCTCATGCGGTGAGAGCCTTTGTGCTCTCTGAGGACAGAAACAAAGCCTGCTCTGGGTGGAGGTGCTTCACACCTCCCCCCTGCAGGAACTGTAACACCTAGCAGTGAGCTTCAAAGGCTCAAGCTTCGTGTTACAATGCCCCAGGGCACTCCAGCTAGTGGAGATGCCCGCCTCCTGGACACAGCCCCCACTTTTGGCGGCAAGTCCAGGAGAGATAATGAGAAAAACAAGGAGGAGTCACCGACCAGTCAGGACAGCCCCTAAGGTGTCCTGAGCTGAGGTGACTCTGACTTTTAGAAATCCTCCATCTTGTAGAAGGAGGATTCCCCCAATAGGGATAGGAATGTGATCCCCTCCCCTTGGGAGGAGGCACAAAGAGGGTATACCCACCCTCAGGGCTAGTAGCCATTGGCTACTAACCCCCCAGACCTAAACACGCCCTTAAATTTAGTTTTTAAGGGCTCCCCTGAACCTAAGAATTTAGATTCCTGAAACTACAAGAAGAAGAGGACTGCTGAGCTGAAAAACCCCTGCAGAGGAAGAACAGAAGACACCAACTGCTTTGGCCCCAGACTTACCGGCCTGTCTCCTGCCTTCCAAAGAAACCTGCTCCAGCGACGCTTTCCAAGGGACCAGCGACCTCTGAATCCTCTGAGGACTGCCCTGCTTCAAGAAAGACAAGAAACTCCCGAGGACAGCGGCACTGCTCCAAAAGAACTGCAACTTTGTTACAGAGGAGCAGATTTAAAGACCCCTGCAAATCCCCGCAAGAAGCGTGAGACTTGCAACACTGCACCCGGCGACCCCGACTCGACTGGTGGAGAACCAACACCTCAGGGAGGACCCTCCGGCGACTCCAAGACTGTGAGTAACCAAAGTTGTCCCCCCTGAGCCCCCACAGCGACGCCTGCAGAGGGAATCCCGAGGCTCCCCCTGACCGTGACTGCCTGAACTCCATTTCCCGACGGCTGGAAAAGACCCTGCACCCGCAGCCCCCAGCACCTGAAGGAACGGAATTCCTGTGCAGGAGTGACCCCCAGGAGGCCCTCTCCCTTGCCCAGGTGATGGCTACCCCGAGGAACCCCCCCCTTGCCTGCCTGCATCGCTGAAGAGACCCCTTGGTCTCCCATTGAAATCTACAGAGAACCCGACGCTTGTTTGCACACTGCACCCGGCCGCCCCCGCGCTGCTGAGGGTGTACTTTCTGTGTGGACTTGTGTCCCCCCCGGTGCCCTACAAAACCCCCCTGGTCTGCCCTCCGAAGACGCGGGTACTTACCTGCTGGCAGACTGGAACCGGGGCACCCCCTTCTCTCCATTGAAGCCTATGTGTTTTGGGCACCTCTTTGACCTCTGCACCTGACCGGCCCTGAGCTGCTGGTGTGGTGACTTTGGGGTTGCTCTGAACCCCCAATGGTGGGCTACCTTGGACCCAAAACTGAACCCTGTAGGTAATTTACTTACCTGCTAAAACTAACAATACCTTACCTCCCCCAGGAACTGTGAAAATTGCACTGTGTCCACTTTTAAAACAGCTAAATGTGTTTTATGTAAAAAGTATAAATGCTATTGTAATTATCCAAAGTTCCTAAAGTACTTACCTGCAATACCTTTCAAATGAGATATTACATGTAGAATTTGAACCTATGGTTCTTAAAATAAACTAAGAAAAGATAATTTTCTATAACAAAACCTATTGGCTGGATTTGTCTCTGAGTGTGTGTTCCTCATTTATTGCCTGTGTGTATGTACAACAAATGCTTAACACTACTCCTTGGATAAGCCTACTGCTCGACCACACTACCACAAAATAGAGCATTAGTATTATCTCTTTTTGCCACTATCTTACCTCTAAGGGGAACCCTTGGACTCTGTGCATGCTATTCCTTACTTTGAAATAGCACATACAGAGCCAACTTCCTACATTGGTGGATCAGCGGTGGGGTACAAGACTTTGCATTTGCTGGACTACTCAGCCAAAACCTGATCACACGACAAATTCCAAAAATTGTCATTAGAAATTGATTTTTGCAATTTGAATTTTTTTCTAAATTCTTAAAAGTCCTGCTAGGGCCTTGTGTTAGTCCCGGTTAGCATTTCCTTTTAGAGTTTAAAAGTTTGGTAAAAGTTTGAATTAGATTCTAGAACTAGTTTTAGATTCTTAAAAAAGTATTCCAACTTTTAGAAGCATAATGTCTAGTACAGATGTGAATGTGGTGGAACTCGACACCACCCCTTACCTCCATCTTAAGATGAGGGAGCTAAGGTCACTCTGTAAATTAAAGAAAATAACAATGGGCCCCAGACCTTCCAAACTACAGCTCCAGGAGCTGTTGGCAGAGTTTAAAAAGGCCAACCCCTCTGTGGATGGCAACACAGAGGATGATGATAGTGACTTGGAGGGTGATTCCCCCCCACCAGTCCTATCTAGGGAGAACAGGGCTTCTCAAGCCCTGACTCCAACAATAATAGTCAGAGATGCTGGCTCCCTCACAGGAGGGACCAGCACCTCTGAAATCACTGAGGATAACTCCAGTGAAGAGGACATCCAGTTAGCCAGGATGGCCAAAAGATTGGCTTTGGAAAGACAGATCCTAGCCATAGAAAGGGAAAGACAAGAGATGGGCCTAGGACCCATCAATGGTGGCAGCAACATAAATAGGGTCAGAGATTCTCCTGACATGTTGAAAATCCCCAAAGGGATTGTAACAAAATATGAAGATGGTGATGACATCACCAAATGGTTCACAGCTTTTGAGAGGGCTTGTGTAACCAGAAAAGTAAACAGATCTCACTGGGGTGCTCTCCTGTGGGAAATGTTCACTGGAAAGTGTAGGGATAGACTCCTCACACTCTCTGGAAAAGATGCAGAATCTTATGACCTCATGAAGGGAACCCTGATTGAGGGCTTTGGATTCTCCACTGAGGAGTATAGAATTAGATTCAGGGGGGCTCAAAAATCCTCGAGCCAGACCTGGGTTGATTATGTTGACTACTCAGTGAAAACACTGGATGGTTGGGTAACTGGAAATGAAGTGCATGACTATGTTGGGCGTTATAATTTGTTTATGAAAGAACACATTTTAAGTAACTGCTTCAATGAAAAGTTGCATCAGTATCTGGTAGACCTAGGTCCAATTTCTCCCCAAGAATTGGGAAAGAAGGCAGACCACTGGGTCAAGACTAGGGTAACCAAAACTTCCACTGGGGGTGACCAAAAGAAAGGGGTTACAAAGCCTCCCCAGGAGAAAGTGGGTGACACTAGAAACAAAGAAAAAGAGTCCTCTGTAGGCCCCCAAAAACCAGAACAGGTGGGTGGGCCCCGAGACACAACCCAAAACAAAGGTGGGTACCAGGGTAAGAACTGGGATGCCACTAAGGCATGGTGCCATAACTGTAGACAGACAGAGCACCACAGCAAGGACACTTCTTGTCCCAAAAACAAACCCCCTAGCAAAACCCCAGGGGTAACCAGTGTAGCCATTGGAGATGACTCCTCAGATGAGGAGGTCTTCATAGCCTTCAACTGGAAAAAGGGCCCCACAGGTGAGTTGGAGATTCCAGAGGGAAGTAGACACTTCCACCACCTACTGGTGAATGGAATCCCAGCCACTGCCCTGAGAGACACTTGTGCCAGTCACACTATTGTGCATGACAGGCTGGTGTTCTCAAACCAGTACATCCCAGGTGAGATGGCCAGAGTAAGAGTTAGCCCAGACAGGGTCACTGATAGGCCTGTGGCTTTTGTGCCCATAGAAGTGGGTGGGACTTTTAGCTGGAGAAGGGTGGTAGTCAGTACAGACCTCCCCCTTGATTGTCTCCTTGGAAATGACTACCCAGAGGTTAGTCAGAGCCCAAGAGAGGAACTGGTCCAGTGCCAGTCCTCTCCCAAGGATTCTGGAGTGCCTGCCTCTGCAGTAAATGCAAGTAGGCCCCAGAAGAAAAAGAAAAGGAAACAGAGTAGGAAAGGTGGACAACCTTTAGCCAAGGTTCCAGCAAGCCAAGGAGATTCTGCACCAGTAGGGGAGAACTCCAAAAGTGGCTCTGATAAAGTCCAACCTGACCCACAAGAAGTCCTGGCTAGTCAGGCAACTGTTAAGTCTGAGTGGGTGGCCCCTCAGCTAACAGAAGAAAGAGTGGAAGAAGGGTGTTTACTGCAAGATGTGGTAACCCCCCACTCTAATACAGCAGACAGGCACCCTGAACCCAAAGAAGCCTGTAACTTAGCCCCTTCCCTTGTAGGTGAAGAGCTAAAGGTGTGGTTCTGGGCACTGACAGCTGTCAGTGGCCTCTGCTGGGTGTTAGCCTTTATGGCTGCACTATCCTTGGCATGGTGGTCAGACCCCATGCCAAATAGCAAGTTAGGCCCCCTGACCCTGTTGGTCATGGTGGGGTTACTCCAGCTCTGGGTAACTTCTTTGGGTAAGCTAGGGGTGACCCTGGCTAAGATAAGATTAGCAGAGGTGGATACCTCTAACCCCAAAATAGAGAGAATGGGTGAAGACATTAAAAGCACCGACAAGAGGCAGTTCAGATTAGGTCCTATCACTGTGGAAGGGGGTCAGTTCCCCAGAGGGAATGACCTGGACAGGAGGATGTAAGGCAGAGTAGGCCCTGCAACAAACCAGCCTATTTCCTCTACTCTTCCTCGCCTGACAGACTAGGAAGACTCTCCCAGCTTTGGCTGAGTCTCCTGGCCTGTGGGCTGGGGGGGGCTTGTGTAAAGAAATGGCTCCCTGTTGCAGTTACCCCCCACTTTTTGCCTGATACTGATGCTGACTTGACTGAGAAGTGTGCTGGGACCCTGCTAACCAGGCCCCAGCACCAGTGTTCTTTCACCTAAAATGTACTTTGATTCCACAATTGGCACACCCTGGCATCCAGGTAAGTCCCTTGTAACTGGTACCCCTGGTACCAAGGGCCCTGATGCCAGGGAAGGTCTCTAAGGGCTGCAGCATATCTTATGCCACCCTGGGGACCCCTCACTCAGCACAGACACACTGCTTGCCAGCTTGTGTGTGCTGATGAGAACAAAACGAGTAAGTCGACATGGCACTCCCCTCACGGTGCCATGCCAACCTCACACTGCCTATGCAGTATAGATAAGTCACCCCTCTAGTAGGCCTTACAGCCCTAAGGCAGGGTGCACTATACCATAGGTGAGGGCACCAGTGCATGAGCACTATGCCCCTACAGTGTCTAAGCAAAACCTTAGACATTGTAAGTGCAGGGTAGCCATAAGAGTATATGGTCTGGGAGTCTGCCAAAAACGAACTCCACAGCTCCATAATGGCTACACTGAATACTGGGAAGTTTAGTATCAAACTTCTCAGAATAATAAACCCACACTGATGCCAGTGTTGGATTTATTAAAAAATGCACACAGAGTGCATCTTAGAGATGCCCCCTGTATTTTACCCAATTGTTCAGTGCAGGACTGACTGGTCTGTGCCAGCCTGCTGCTGAGAGACGAGTTTCTGACCTCATGCGGTGAGAGCCTTTGTGCTCTCTGAGGACAGAAACAAAGCCTGCTCTGGGTGGAGGTGCTTCACACCTCCCCCCTGCAGGAACTGTAACACCTAGCAGTGAGCTTCAAAGGCTCAAGCTTCGTGTTACAATGCCCCAGGGCACTCCAGCTAGTGGAGATGCCCGCCTCCTGGACACAGCCCCCACTTTTGGCGGCAAGTCCAGGAGAGATAATGAGAAAAACAAGGAGGAGTCACCGACCAGTCAGGACAGCCCCTAAGGTGTCCTGAGCTGAGGTGACTCTGACTTTTAGAAATCCTCCATCTTGTAGAAGGAGGATTCCCCCAATAGGGATAGGAATGTGACCCCCTCCCCTTGGGAGGAGGCACAAAGAGGGTATACCCACCCTCAGGGCTAGTAGCCATTGGCTACTAACCCCCCAGACCTAAACACGCCCTTAAATTTAGTTTTTAAGGGCTCCCCTGAACCTAAGAATTTAGATTCCTGAAACTACAAGAAGAAGAGGACTGCTGAGCTGAAAAACCCCTGCAGAGGAAGAACAGAAGACACCAACTGCTTTGGCCCCAGACTTACCGGCCTGTCTCCTGCCTTCCAAAGAAACCTGCTCCAGCGACGCTTTCCAAGGGACCAGCGACCTCTGAATCCTCTGAGGACTGCCCTGCTTCAAGAAAGACAAGAAACTCCCGAGGACAGCGGCACTGCTCCAAAAGAACTGCAACTTTGTTACAGAGGAGCAGATTTAAAGACCCCTGCAAATCCCCGCAAGAAGCGTGAGACTTGCAACACTGCACCCGGCGACCCCGACTCGACTGGTGGAGAACCAACACCTCAGGGAGGACCCTCCGGCGACTCCAAGACTGTGAGTAACCAAAGTTGTCCCCCCTGAGCCCCCACAGCGACGCCTGCAGAGGGAATCCCGAGGCTCCCCCTGACCGCGACTGCCTGAACTCCATTTCCCGACGGCTGGAAAAGACCCTGCACCCGCAGCCCCCAGCACCTGAAGGAACGGAATTCCTGTGCAGGAGTGACCCCCAGGAGGCCCTCTCCCTTGCCCAGGTGATGGCTACCCCGAGGAACCCCCCCCTTGCCTGCCTGCATCGCTGAAGAGACCCCTTGGTCTCCCATTGAAATCTACAGAGAACCCGACGCTTGTTTGCACACTGCACCCGGCCGCCCCCGCGCTGCTGAGGGTGTACTTTCTGTGTGGACTTGTGTCCCCCCCGGTGCCCTACAAAACCCCCCTGGTCTGCCCTCCGAAGACGCGGGTACTTACCTGCTGGCAGACTGGAACCGGGGCACCCCCTTCTCTCCATTGAAGCCTATGTGTTTTGGGCACCTCTTTGACCTCTGCACCTGACCGGCCCTGAGCTGCTGGTGTGGTGACTTTGGGGTTGCTCTGAACCCCCAACGGTGGGCTACCTTGGACCCAAAACTGAACCCTGTAGGTAATTTACTTACCTGCTAAAACTAACAATACCTTACCTCCCCCAGGAACTGTGAAAATTGCACTGTGTCCACTTTTAAAACAGCTAAATGTGTTTTATGTAAAAAGTATAAATGCTATTGTAATTATCCAAAGTTCCTAAAGTACTTACCTGCAATACCTTTCAAATGAGATATTACATGTAGAATTTGAACCTATGGTTCTTAAAATAAACTAAGAAAAGATAATGTTCTATAACAAAACCTATTGGCTGGATTTGTCTCTGAGTGTGTGTTCCTCATTTATTGCCTGTGTGTATGTACAACAAATGCTTAACACTACTCCTTGGATAAGCCTACTGCTGGACCACACTACCACAAAATAGAGCATTAGTATTATCTCTTTTTGCCACTATCTTACCTCTAAGGGGAACCCTTGGACTCTGTGCATGCTATTCCTTACTTTGAAATAGCACATACAGAGCCAACTTCCTACAGTATGGTTATAGAATATTGTAGCAGTGTTTATAACGTGTTACACCCCAGATGAACTACTATAGGAAAGTACCCTCTTTCCTGCCATGGTTACTCCCATTTTCTGCCTCTTGTCAGTGTGTTGAACTGTGTTCACTGGGATTCTGCTAACCAGGACCCCAGTGATTATGCTCTCTCCCTATAACTGTGGTTGCTTAAACAACACACACCCCACATGTGGCATACTGGTAACCCCTTGTAAGTCCCTAGTATATGGTACCCAAGGCATTGGGGCACCAGGGGATCCCCATGGGCTGCAGCATGTATTATGCCACCCAGAGGGAACCCATGTAAAATGTGACTGCAGGCCTGCCATTGCGGCCAGCATGAAAAGGTGCAAGCACCTTTCCACTACAGGCCACTGCACCAGGTCACTGTGTCATCCCTATAGTAGCCCCCCCTAGCCCAGAGGGCACGGTGCAAGTACCTGTGTGTGAGGGCACTAGCAAAGGTGCCTCCACAAACTTCAGTCCAATTTTCCTGGACTTCTTGAGAGCGGGGACGCCTTTTTATGTGTGTACTGGACTTAGGTCAGTACCGATATGTCCAGCTACATAATAATAACTCTGAACCTAGGCATGTTTGGTATCAAACATGTCGGAATCATACCCCAAATACTATTGCAAGTATTGGAAGTATGATTCCATGTACTATGGGGGCTCCTTAGAAGACTCCCAGCATTGCTCCTACCAGCCTTCTTGGGTTTTCTGGGCAGCCCAAGTTGCTGCCAACCCTGAGACAGGTTTCTGCCCTCCTGCTGTTTGATCAGCTCAAGCACAGGAAGGTAGAACAAAGGATTTCCTTTGGGAGAGGGGGTAACACCCTCTCCCCTTTGGAAATTGGTATTACATGGCTTGAGAGGGGTAGCCTCCCCAAGCCACTGGTATGCTGTGAAGGACACATTTGGTGCCCTTTGTGCAGAAACCAGTCTACACCGGTTCAGGGACTCCCAATCCCTGCTCTGGCACAAAACAGGACAATGGAAAGGGGAGTGACCACTCTCCTGTCCATCACCACCCCAGGGGTGGTGCTCAGAGCTCCTCCAGAGGGTCCCCGGATTCTGCCATCTTGAATCCAAAGTGGGCAGAGGCCTCTGGGAGCATCTGAGTGGCCAGGTCAGGCAGGTGCCATCAGAGCCCCCCTTCTGATAGATGGTCAGGTGACCAAATCCCCCTTTCAGGGCTATTTAGGGACTTCCTTGGGGTGGGTCCTCAGATTCGGCTAGCAAGATTCCAGCAGGACTTCTCTGCAACCTCTGCTTTGACTTCTGGCCACTGGAACTGCGACTGGACCCTCCAGGAACCAACAATCTGCATCCATGATGAAGACGGTGCTTGTGACATTGCTTCCATGGCTATTCCACCTGCTGCAACATTTCCCTGGCTATGCATCCTCTGAGGGCGGCAAGTCTTCAGTATACATGAGAAAGAAGAAGGAATCTCCCTTGGAGTGAAGGAGTTACCCCCCTGCATCCATACACACAAACTGCAACGACGATCGGCTGCGTGGATCTCCTCTCATCCTGAGCTGCGTGGATCCTGCTTCACAGGTGGTGGTCTGGAGCAGTCCTCTTGGTCCTCCCTGCCAGCTGTCAACTTTGGTGGAGGTAAGCCCTTGCCTTCCCACACAGGACAGTAACCCAGTGCACAGCGTCTCTTGCAGCTACCAAGGCTTGTTGGCATCTCCTCCAAGGGATCTTCAGGCTCCGTGTAACCCCAGCCCCCAGCACTCATTCCTGCAATGCAAAACCCTCTGCGTGCTTCTCCTGCGGCGTGGGACCCTTCTCCAGTTGTGCTGCGTGGGCTCCTCTGTGGCTCCTGGTTCCTCGTCCAGTGGGTCTCCTGTGGGGGCTGAGTTTTATTCTGTGGACTCTCTGCCTTGCTGAGGGTCCCCTCAGAACTCCCCCCCCCGAGGGGTTGCGTCATCCTGGACCTTGCTGGTACCCAGCAGCTCCACTTTTGCTTCCCTGTGACTTCTGCCTTTGCCAAGGCTTGTTGGTGGCCTTTCCACGCCACTGACCAATTGCAATCTTCCATCCAGCGTGGGATGCCGACTGCAATCCTCCAGGAACTCTTCTCTGGCTCCAGGGCTGACCATCTTCATCCTACCGCCAACTAACTCCTGCAACCACAGAAGGGTGGGTAGTGGCACCTGCCACCATCGGACACTCCTGCGACTTCTGGGCTTCGTCCCCTTCTTCCACAGGTCTTCCTCTTCAGGAATCCAACACTGGTTTCTTGCAGTCTAGTCTGGGTGTTGCATTATCGTCTTTTTAGTCCTTTTGGCTGGTTTGGGGAAAATCTAGTAACCTTTCTTTCTGGTTGCTCAGGGGCACTGTGGTGCTTACTTTTGGGGTTCCCTAGTTCCTCCAGCTCCCCCGTACATATTCGACTTACCTAGGTGGGGTCCTGCATTTGCAGTCCATTTTTTAGTATATGGTTGGGCTCCGCCTAGGGTAACCATTGTCTATTGCTATTTGCACTGTTTTCTATTGTTATTTATGCCTATTTCTGATTACTAGTGTACATATCCACCGTGTTACTTACCTCCTAATGGAGGGTTGCCTCTAGTACTTTTTGATAATTGTGTCACTAAAATAGAGTACCTTTATTTTTGTAACACATAGGGCCCGATTACGACTCTAGCTGAGGGGATTACTCCGTCCCAAAAGTGACAGACAACCAATCCGCCGTTCTACAAACTTCATGTAATACAATGGAACTTGTAATACGGCAGGCGGGATACCCGTCACGTTTGGGATGCAGTAATCCCCTCCACCAAGGCCGTAATGAGGTCCTTAGTGTTTTCTTTCATGTGTGTAAGTGCTGTGTGACTACAGCGGTATTGCAATAGCTTTGCATGGCTCCTAGATAAGCCTTAGCTGCTCATGCACAGCTACCTCTAGAGAGCCTGGCTTTTAGACACTGCCTACACTACAATAATAGGGGATACCTGGACCTGGTACAAGGTGTAAGTACCACCACACACCAGGCCAGCTTCCTACAACTACCAAAGTGAATTTGCAGATGGGTTGCATACTGTTCTATCCGAGTACTATGGACAGAAGAGAGTGCGTTCGTAATGTGGCCTAGGCGGACAGCGTTTGCTGTTGTGCATGAAGGCCAGAGTTGTGCTTCTGCTGTGCTTCATATCTGTGTGTACATGCAAAGTTTACCTAAAAAGAATGAGACAGGACGCTTAACACTTAATGCTAGCGTATGGCTGTACAGAAAGTGTGCGACTGAAGTCACACCGAAGAATGAACTGCTTAGGTGTTGTGCTTTTAGGGTAGAGACTGTAAGTGTGTAGCATGGGCCTATACATAAGTGAAGGAAAAAAGCGCGTGAAAAGACACTCATGCATCTACAGGCATACTTACCAATTTTGGGTAAGTCTGTATCATGCAGTTTAATGCATAATCAATACGGGCACAAGAAGCACACAGCAGCTAAGGATAGTTCCCTTTGTGGGCACAATCTTCCACTAACTATGGTATATGCGCCGGTGTCCACAGATGACCAGGAGTGAGCTACCCACAAGAATGGATACTACTAAATTATCCACAGTACATACTCTGAGAATTTCACCAAGGAGCAGCAGAGAGCAGCTTGCTACTCAATATCAACATAATGGTGGTTTATCTGTCTGACGCTCAGTGCCTAAAATGTTCTGCGTCAGTTACACAGGGCTCGAAAAATCCACTCGACCACTCTCATTGGCGGGTTTTATTTGATCAGATCGAGCTATTTTTAATACTTACTCTTCCCTTCTGGCGAGTTGACACTGAACAGGTGTTCTCTTCAGTTGAAAAGTGGAGGGGCAATAAAAGAAGCCTATAAATCTTGTTCTTATGTCACATTTGCTCTGTGTTCACAGGCTGAGGTCAAAAGTCAGTTTTTCTTACAATTAATTTTCCTTCTGACTGCAGAGTTCTAGGACTTTGTAAGGTGAACTGTCTGACCTGCTGCTTAGAATGTAAAATAAAAGGATATAGGGTGTCAGGTTTTTCCTAACATACAACATTTAAATGACTAAGTCAACTGTGCAAACATTTCAAAATGTATTTCAGTAGTTGTGAAAGCCCTTTTTTATATTTCTGTGTGATTAATTTTTTTTTTAATAAGATGAAAACAAATCAGAATACTTTACATGTTGTTGTGCAAAGGATATGTTTTCTGAAACCCAATTTTCATAGATTGTTAATACACTATATAGTTTTATCAGTATAGATGCAAGTTAGTGGAGAGGTTTTTGGACATTTCTTGGAAAGTTACTGTCTAGATGACAATATGTTACCATATTGTTTAGTATTATATTTATAAAACTGAGTGTTTAAACAAACTGAGAAACACTCCTGCCCCGATGGCAATGTTGTTGGTAAACTAAAAGAAGTCCTAGGTTTATATGGGCTAGACCTCATGGGTATATGGGCTAGATTTGTGTGATACATGCAGCAAACTTTAGTCTACTTAAACAAAAGAGCTTTTTTTTTTACTGCAGAAATGCTGAGCTTACATATTTGAAGGTGCAATCATATGTGTTAATTAAGAAAAAGGTGACTCTGTAAACTATTTACCTAGGATCACACAATTTGAGACCCGTTTATTGGTCAAGTACATTACAGTTAGGTCGAGTAGATTATTTAAGTTACCCGACCTGCAGGTCTAGTAACATTTTTATGATTTTTCGAGCCCTGTTACAAGGCCATCCATAGGCAGCTCATGCACCATCTGGAACAGAACTACCTCCTTGACACTTCTCAGTCTGGATTATGTAGCAACCACAGAACTAAGACTGCTCTGATAGCCGCAACCAATGGCATCCAAGCCCTCCTTGACAGGGGAGAAATAGATGCACTAATTCTCCTCGACCACCTAGTGGCTTTCAACACCATATCGTACCGCATTCTGATCACAAGACTACACTATATCGGAATACAAGGAGTTGCACTCAAATGGATCACCTCCTTCCTCACTGGAAGAACTCAAAAGATCCTCCCTACCACCATTCATTTCCAAAACCAAAGACATTATTTGTGGTGTCCACGCATACAATGCACTACACAGCTAGGGACCCACGCCTCAGCTTCTACCATCCTTCCAGACATCTACACATCGCGTCCCCCACCCACATATCCCTGCATTCATCACAGCAGAAATGGAGGACCTTCCTTCTCCTACCTCACAGCCAAGACATGGAACCACCTCCCTCTGCAGCTACGGACCGCCTCCTCTCTTCTGGAATTCCAAAGGGCACTGAAAACCTGGCTGTTCAACTGAGACCCTCGTGCCCCCAGCTGCTGGATAGCCATCTCCATTTCCCCCTCCCGGGTGATTAGCTGTGCTATATAAATCCATTGATTGATTGATTGATCTATGCTATCTGCTGCAATGCCTTCATCATCTGAAATGAATTGCTCCTTCAATGTAGATCGCCTCACCACACACCCTTATCCCTTAGGAAAGAAGAAAAAGCTCAATCTTTTTCCAATGCTCCCACTCCGTTTGAGTGTAGCCATCTCTTTCCTTCCACTTTCAGCTCCCTGTGCTCGTGTAACTCCATGCATGCATCTTCAATCTGCACCCTGCTCTTATACTGCACACTGCTTTGGGCCATACTTCTTCAACAAGCACACATCAGAACATAGATAATGTACTATGAAAAAAGCTCTGCTTCCCCACAGACGTAGGGTAGCTTTCTCCAAATACACCAAATCAATTACAATATATAATAAGACATTTGAAATTATTATGCAAGAGAGTGAAAAAAAGAAGAAACCCATGAAGATCACAAACCATGGCACACCAAAAATGAAGCAACAGGCATTAATATATAAATAATATTTTTGCATAAAAAATACTTTTTTGGAATTGTCAAGAGGGCATTTAATAATAATAATAATAATAATAATAATAATAATAAACAAACAAAAAGAAAGAAAAAAACTTTACCTTGGTAATTTTAACAGCTGAAGGTGCACCAGGAAAACCAGGAATGCATGTTTTGAATTCACTGATCTTACTAAAAGGGCCAATCCCACACCCATTGATGGCAGCCACTCTAAAGCGGTATATACTTCCAGGAAGAAGATCCTGCTTCTTCAGTACACTATAGTCTGCAGCGTCTGCACTGCCCACCTACACAAAGCGAAGTAGAACAACTTGAAATCACCACGAACCAGTTTACTCTTTTCTTTCATAAAGGCTAAAATACATCAGACTGCACTACTTGGAGACAAATATTTTACAGTCAATTAAGCATTTGAAAAATATTGAACATAGCACATATGATATAACAATTATTAACAGTAGAATTAGCAAAACCACACAAAATAAAATAAATGTACACAGAAGGATAGAATTATATTTGAGGGTTTGACTCTGCAGCTATCCTTTCATCATTGTGCTTTTTCATAAGTTATCACCCAGGAACGGCTCTCAGAGTTTCCAGGCAGCCACTGTTTGAAGATTTGAGTTTTCCACCAAATATAAAAAAACTTGGGCTTCAGGAGAACCGTGACACAAAAATCAACTAATCATTTTTATCACATTGTGCCTTACACGATTAGGACTGACACCTCCTACTTGGATATACCAGTGTTGTCTTCTGCAATTCTTTGTTTGAATTTATAAAATTTCCATTCTTACACAGGGCATATTTGACACCGCTGAAGATCCACTGAGCATTCCCCGCAGCATCACCCAGTTGTCCTAGATGTAAGGTTGATACCGAAGATCTTCTGCATATGTTATGGATCTGCCGTTCACCGTTATCTTACTGGAGAGATACAGAGGATGCCCTTTCAGGGATTACAGGGCTCACCCACTGAAATGCGGTGGAACTATTAGGCCTCTATCCTCAGCCTAAAAATGTCAAGACTCTAGTACAATTTGAAGGTCTTGCGCTCCTGTTGGCCATGGAACCCAGAGGAGGTCCTGCGCGGGGGTATAGATGAAAGCTATGTTTTTTATGGATTGTGCAGGGAAGAGTACCACGTCCCCCATAAACAACCAATAGCCATGCTCTGGGATGATCTCTGTTGGACCTGGCCCTTTTTGCAGGGTCATCCCCAAACTTTTTGCCTCTTTCCTCCTATTTGTTCTGACCAGTTTTTGTTGGTTTTAGGAGTCTGTGTACTTTACCATTGCTAACCAGTGCTAAAGTGCATATGCTCTCTGTCTCAATTGTATTGGTGATTGGTCAATCCATGATTGGCATATTTGGTTTACTAGTAAGTCCCTAGTCAAGTGCACTAGAGGTATCCAGGGCCTGTAAATCAAATGCTACTAGGGGGCCTGCAGCACTGATTGTGCCACCCATGAGTAGCCCTGTAAACATGTCTCAGACCTGCCACTACAGTGTCTATGTGTGCAGTCTTGCACTGCCAATTCGACCTGGCAAGTGTACCCACTTGCCAGGCTTAAATCTTCCCTTTTTCTACATGTAAGTCACCCCTAAGGTAGACTCTAGGTAGCCCCATGGGCAGGGTGCAGTGTATTTAAAAGACAGGACATGTACTGATGCGTTTTACATGTCCTGATAATGAAATACTGCAAATTCAGTTTTCACTATTGCAAGACCTCTCTCTCTCATAGGTTAACATCGGGACTGCCTTTAAATATCTTTTAAGAGCAGTTTCCCATTGGGAGCAGATAGCGATCTGGAATTTGGGGTCTCTGAACTCACAATTTAAAAAAATACATCTTTTGGTAAAGTTGATTTTTAGATTGTCTGTTTGAAAATGCCACTTTTAAAAAGTGAGCATTTTCTTGCTTAACCATTCTGTTCCTCTGCCTGCCTGTGGAATCCAAGTCTGGGTCAGACTGAAAGTTGGGCTGTTTGTGAATTCCCTCTAGAGAGTGACAGAAATGAGCTGAGGAGTGTCCTGCATATCCTTATGAGGCTCCTGGGCTAGAATGGGGAGGGAGCAGCTGATACCAGCACCTGAAAGGGCTGTGCCTGTCCTAACACAATGCAATCTCCGACCCTCTGGGGTGCACCTGGAGCCAGACGTGGGACGATAGGATCTTGTAAGCAACAGAGACTTTCCCTTGAAGTTTGCCTATTTCAAAGGCAGAAATGAGTATAAGTAGTGGACTGAAAACCCCAGACTTTTAGATTGCTTCTGGATCAAGAGGAACCTCTGCGAAGGACAAGAGCTTGATGCTTGAGGAGGACCTACGACTCTGCCTGAAGAGGGAAAGAACTGGACTTTGCTTTTTGAAATCCTGCTTGTGAAGTTTCTCCAAGAGCTTAGACTGGGTTTGCCCTCTGTTCTGAAGTCCCATGGACATCAAAGACTTCATCTGCCAGTGCCTGGGCTCTTCTGCTGGGAGTCGTGACTTGCTAAGTGGTGCGAAATCCAGTCCCTAGGCCATTAGACGTGAAAGCTGGTAACCTGCGGGGAAAAGTCCATGCACAGCTGTGTGTGTCAGAAAAATCGATGCATGGCCTGTCCTGCAGCTGAAAATGTGACGAGGTGCATGTGTCGCAGCTGGAGAAACAACGCAGCGGCTGTTCTCACTGCAGACTCTCCGCACAGCGCACCGGAAATTCCCATGCACGGATCTGGGCGTCAAAGTCTTCAACATCGCGCACGGGCCAGAGGCTGTGCAAACAGAATCGACGCACGGCCTCCCTTGTGAGAAAAGAATTGATGAACGGCCTCCGGTGCAAGTAAAGAATTAATGCACGGCCTCACTTGTGAGTAAGGAATCGACGCATAGCTTGCATTTCTGATGCACCGTCGCCCCTGTGGGTTTACGGTTTGACTTTCTTTTTCATTATTCTTCCATGTTTTTCCTATATTTAACATCTGGTCATTTCACATGGACTATGTTCAACTAATTACAGATTATGTAGAAATGTTTTTGGCTGTATCTCATTTCCTTGACTGCTGTTGTTCTATATTATTTATGTGGATTAATTTACCATGGAAGGCTTTCTTTCAATCAGAACGTAAATGCAATAAGATACGCTTAAAAAAATCATATTTCTATTTTCAACCAAAAAAGTCACCTGAAGCAGCCCCATTGTGAATGGCCATTCTCTTCACCATTACAATTCAGTAAGGGGAGGACCCCCCTGCTGCCTCTGCAATGCATTACAATAACTGACTGGAGACAAGGATAATATCTGTGCTTTTCAAATGGCATTTATTTAGAAAAGCACATACACAGTTTCCAGATACATTTTTAACTGCACAGAAAATCTTAACTTTGGTTTACTTATATTGTAAAAGATAGACAAGGTACCTTTTCTATCTGAAATCAAATAGGGGCAGGTGACTTCAGGGAACTGAAAGACTTCCGGTTGTATTTACAACAAGAGGCACTTTAGTAGTTGAAAAAAAAAAAGAAAATACTGACAATTGTGTCTTTAGGGACCATTTAGATCCTGGCAGGGCAGCAGAGACAATGGACGACCATCTGTCATAACTAGCAATCCTCAAAAGGCAGAGAACTGTGTGGTTCCAATGCAGCTCTGAGTGCACAATGTCCGATGCACCCACTCTGAGAGTTTTTTTGTTTTACATTTCTGGTGGGTCATGAAAGAGCAATAAATAATATGTTTTGTATTTATCTTGTCACATTTGCTGTACATTATAGACAAAAGTCAGACTATGTATTGTGACAAATCGCTGCGTATTCTTTTAACATGGGGACTGGAGTTTATTTTCACCAGTTAGTTATAGTTCGCGTTGTCTCAAGTAACTCGCGTCCTCTCCATATCACTGTAATATTGATGAAAAAACTGCATGGTGAGGGCACGAGTTCTAGTTATCTTAGGGCACGACTTATAGATACTTAAGATAACTAACTATAACTGGTGAATTTCTATGGTTTCGTATGTTTAAAATGTGAGCCCAACTATAACGTCCCTGTAACCTTTGTTTTTTCAGTGAATATACTCACACACACGCACACACACACATGCATACAGTGCAGTTCACCATCTGTCGCTTTTATGGGCAGATAAATATTTTGGCTTCAGTCAGATAAAGACATATCAAATGGTGTGGTCACTTGTGACATTTACAAACAACTGCTGTTATAGAGGATGGCAAAGAAATTGCAAAGAGTATGTTATTGTGATAATTCATAGCATTTTGAAAGCATGCTTGCCCATTAAAGCTAGGTGGGTTGCAAAAATTTGTCATTCTAAAAATTGGATCATAGGTCTAAAAAGTTTGGAAGGCACGCATTTATAGGTTGACACCAGATACTGTGTAGTTTTCATAGGGCGCATGACAAAATGTTGTACCTGTTCAAAGGACCTATAATACTTCAAAGGCAAGTCACCCTTTGGGAACATGTACTCTTCAGTGTAATGGTTATGCTTCTTCGCTCTTCAACTTCCCACCCACACCCTTACCTACTCCTACACGTTTGCTAATGAACCACAAACAGTAAAATACAAATGAGGCAGGCTATCTTTGAAGTGGGTAGTGCCAGCTTTGAAGTATGTGTTCAACAGTCTTCTGTACATTTTTCATATGAACCTCAAACTGATTCTCCTCAAGCAATGTAAATGGGGAGTTGGAATCAGTCCTCTCTTCCTAACCACATTCCCTTCAACTGTTACAGCAGCGGATATTGATCAATATCACTTACCAAAAGCAATTATATAATTTGACATTACCTTTTTGGATATGTTCAGATGTCCTTCTGGGAGCAAATAAAACTGGTTCACAAGTGCGGTGTTGGTTTTAAAAATCCCCACATCACACCATGTTTTTTCTCCTTTTTTAGCAACTGGCCTCTCATTTAAGTGTGGTTTACCCTAATGGAAGAGAATAAATTATACGCATTCAATATTCCTCTCATCTATTGCACTCATAACGAAACAAACCATGAAAACTCTGATGGCTACCAGCTTTAGGGTAAAACATGTAAGACTGTATTATGTCTTGTACTCGGGCATTCTATTAATTTGCTATCAAGCTATGGAGAACATTCAACTAGATGCAAGATCTGTGACAATGTTTACATTTACAAATGTGCATTACTGTTATAGCACCCAACATTAAATATATGTGTCTTCTAAGCATTCTTAAATTTGAATTTAAGATCAGGTTCATCATATTTTCACACTGTGTATGTAAGCCTGTTACTCCACATAGCATCCATCTATCACACCTCTCCTGCACACCCCTACCTCAATTCAGTCAGGCAAATTAGAGATGAATGGAAAACATGCATTGACACATCTAACGAGTCTGGCTTTAATACTGCATTATCTTCAAGGTAGTGCTGTCTTAAATGTGTTGGAGCACTGCCATATACCCAAATTATTTTATAGCAATGTTTCCTATGGTAGAGCTTTAAAACTAACTCACAAATGCATACCAAAGGACAGATTGCGGGATGGAAAAATTACTGCCCAAAAAAGAGTGTATGGAAAAGGGTCATGGGAGGAATGAGTGAGCAATCCTGAATTTGCATGGACTGTATGGCTCAAATCGTAACACGGTCTAAGCAGGGAACTGAAAAACATTTATGATTGGGATCTAGAGGATATTTACATCTATAATGTGCAGGATTTTGAAACTGAGAATGACATGGCAATGTGAGAGTGAGTAAATTATTTAAAGGGTGATGATAAATTGAAGAAAGAAAACGGGTGTGTCAGTGTTCACTGAGACTGCAACTTTGTATGATAATCAGTGCTCATTAATGTGCATTATAATACCACAAAAAGTCATACTTTAGACTACCCAAAAGGTACTGCAATGCCATACTAAGGAGAAAGTGTGTGCCATATAAATATTAATTTGCAATAACTCGCCCCAGTGTAGCGGGTTAATGTCAAAACATTAAAATAGGGGATTAGTCTTCAAATGTGTTAATTATTTAAAAATGTAGATGTAAAACTCAAACAACATCTCTATTCACAAGCATAAGAACATATATGCAGAGTAACGTATTTGGTAGCAGTTCGCTGCTAGGAAAATGATTCTATTTATTGACTGCTTCTGTTAATATAAGACCCACCCAGATTTAGTGTAAATGAAACACTTTTTTCAAAACCTGATCCACTGATGTGTTGGTGCAAAGAGAAGCCCTAGACCTAGTGCGTATATTTCAAATCCTACAGCCTTCCCATTAAATAGCCTGTGATACTTTTTCTTGCCACTTGCCTCTCTATGAGATGTTTCCTCAATAGGTGAAGTGGAGAGGCATATGTTGCTCAGTGTACCCCCACAGCTTAGATTCTACCAAATTAAAAATTATTCACTCAGTGATTGTGTGTGTGGATTATGATATTGCATATATCTATAGTAAAATATGTTTCTCAGAGGTCTTTGTCAAGAACTGTGTTTATTAAATTCATTTAAGTTCAAACATATCAATGGGTTTGAGATTTCAACTGAAGGCCATCTAATTATAATTTAGCAACCACAAATTTTCACTGTTTAGTCTGGCCACACTATTCTACCCTACCTATATTGCTTCCTACTGCAGAGACATTGACCTTATATTTATGCAAAGGATAGTGATCCATACTTCTCGGCAAGAAATACATCCCTTTAGCTGAAATATAATAAAGGATTCAGAAATATCGATTAATGTGTCTCACAGAGGATTGAAATTGTTATGTGACCTACAGGTAAACATTGATTAACCAAAATTCTTCACGAATTAGTGCCAAAGTTCAGCATCAGTTGTGTGCAATTGAAAAGACTGGTTAAAATGTCCTTTATCACCTGCTCTGCTACTTGACAATGACAATGCCTTTCCACAGATTTCCAGTTATTTAGGGGTGTGCGAAACTCTTGTAATTTGTGTAGCGTAATTATGCAAAAGTTCACATAATTATGCAAAATGCATCTCACACTGAAAACATTGCCTGAACAGCCTGTTCGGGTAAAAATTCACCTTGAAAATGTAATTTCAAGTTGATTTCCGCTTGCTTTGATTCAAAATACTCCAGCTTGCATTCGAATTTGTAGTTTTGTGCTAATAAAATTACCACAGTGGTCTGCTTGGGTAAACAAAAAAAAAATCTAACTGAGATGTCGCCAGAATTTAAAAATTACCTGAACGGTACAGCTTGTGTAACAATTTCTGCCAGAAATTACATAATGTGGTGTAATCTTGGCAATTGTGCACAAATCTTGTTAGGGCTATTAAGTTGGTGTAATTCAAATTTCACCCGGGCCTACTAGTCATTAGTTTTCAAATCAGTCCATCCCATCACACACTGGCACGCCCCCTGCCAAGTTAACCCCACTCACTGTCCCTCCCTAGTTCAGCAACATCTAGGGTGCCCTATCTCAATATAACAAACTATTTTCTACATAAGTTCTACAAAATGAACTACCACTCAAGTAAAACGATGGCATTCACTATGACATTCACTTATTTCCACACTTTCTATTTTAATGTAGAGCAATATGGATCTTTGCTTTAGGCACCTTTTTACAGCGTAGCTTAAACAACACAGTGTGGCAGTGTATCCTCCACATGCATGAAGATCAATCACTGGCACCTGGACTTTTTACAACCTTCAAACATTTACAGTTCATCCCCTCATACAGTTGGATTTCCCACCATGCCATCTCCTTCACAAGCCCTCCCTAGACAGTCAGCAGCACCCAGGACGCTTATCTGGATGATCTGACACACAATTTCCTACATAACTGAGATACAATTTATTTAGTTTAGCAATCAAGCTCAGAAGTTTCCTTTCTCGGATATCTGAAT
This sequence comes from Pleurodeles waltl, assembly GCF_031143425.1. Classification (NCBI taxonomy): domain Eukaryota; kingdom Metazoa; phylum Chordata; class Amphibia; order Caudata; family Salamandridae; genus Pleurodeles; species Pleurodeles waltl. The sequence continues at coordinate 600,379,585 of NC_090442.1, read as the reverse complement.
ATTATATCAGATTCAAAGAAAACAAACCTGCCTAAAACTAAGTTAAAAAAAATACACTGTGAGAGGGAATGTTAACAAACAAGTGGCCAGGTACTGAAAGGCTCAAACCCTTGCATACTCAATATTGCAGAAGGGGACAGCTTAAATCTTTGCATGTAAAGCACAAGGCTTCTAATTACAATTGCAGAAAGCTCCCTGAGCAACCAAAGTGTTAATGCATATAAAAAAGTCCATGAATTCCATAGTGTTCTTTTATTCGTAGTATTCGTGGTCTTGAGAATCACAATGCTGCCTTGATCACAATGATTATAGTCATCGCAAGATTTTGATATCATAAATCTGTAATACAACCACCACCATATTTAAAATGAAAAAAACAGACTAAACAAGTGTTGGTTACACTGCTGTAATCCAAACGACCACCTTGTTGTACCTAGGCGATATTGTGACGACTATAATCATTGTAACCAAAGCAACATTGTGATTCTCAAGACCACAAATACTACAAATAAAATACCATATGGAATACATGGACTTTTTTATATGGATTAGCACTTTGGTTGCTCACTCTGCACTGTGAGGGGGAATTTGAAAAAAAAGGAAGAGGCGGGGATTGAACCAGGGTCTTTTGTTCCCTATACAGCACATGTAACACTATGCAGAATAGGACTGATCTAAAACAGCTCTCTATGTGTTACTTACATGAATCTAGCAAACAGCTAATGATGTCACACCAGAATGGGTAAATCTCTGCTTCATGGAAATTCACATAGATACATTTGGAATAAATAAGAAATGAGAACTCCATGGTAATGGCCCATGTTAGTGCAGAGTTCTCCCTTTGCAGCTTTGATACCTCTTGCAGGTGAGGACTGAACATTTTTGGGCTCCACAACTAGGGGCAACAATGCTGTGGAGTGACATTGGGAATGCAGAGGGGAAACCAGATCCTGCTAAACAGACTCCATTATCCAGAGAGGCCCATAGTGAAGAGGGAATACTTGTGCATATAGTAAAATAGGCTTTTTGTGACTTCATGGACTAGTTGAAGCCTAGAATAATTACAGTAACCTCGCTGGACTCCAACATGTGACTACTGTAGACAAATCTCAGAATTTTAAAAAACTGGCTGCTTCAAACTGCATGCTCAAACTAAGTGCCCACTGTATGACAGGCATGCAGAGCAATAGATATGGAATGCATGTGTAGCAGCTACCAAGGCTAACCTACAGATCAATTTAATATATGTTGGAATACAAGAGCTTATACATCAGCTCTAGTGAAATCAGCACAAACCCTTAAAAGTGCTAAACAATACACATCATAATAGTGGAATATAGATGACACACTAGCAACTCAATCATATCTTCAATGTAGAAACTTTGAGCTCAAAATGCAGCTGGACATAAATATGGGTTGCATAACTGCAAAACGGTTATCAATTATGAGAGTCAGCCTGGAAGTACTGAGTTGTTAGTTTATACAGGAATACTTTTTATATAATATTTCAACCCAGAGATCTCTTGTGAGTGTTTGTGCACGTCGGTATAACAGACTGGGCAATACAATCACAGAGAAAGTAATTAAGTCTTCAGATGTTTACCGATTTGTAGACAATCAAAGCCAAAAGAAGCAAAATTTGTTGCAAAGTAGCATTCAAACCAAGAAGAAAGTGCCTCTAATAAAAGCATAAGGGTATTGTGGAAAAAGAGGGAGCCTTATCTTGGCAGAGTGCACTATGCAAGGCAGATGAAAATGCACACTAGTGTGGGCAAGTTGCACCCCTAAAATCTTATGTGACCCTAAGATTAAGGTACAAAACAACATATCAAACTACAAATGAGTATGAAATGACTGGCTCAATAAGTGGATTGTAGGTGGGAAGTAGAACATTTATGAAGGTTTATTATAAAAATGTTATAAGTACAATACAAAAATGGCACGGTTCAGATGCAGTAAATCTCATTTAAATGCATACAGCCATTGCCATGAAGGCTTTTAGTAATAATACTATACAGACTAAGAGGCAAAATCAAAAAGACGAAGGATCGGATTACAAGTTTGATGGCTGGACTGCCAGACAACCCATGTTGATAGTCTGAAAAAGACAACTGTGCCAGCAATCTCTAGCACGCCATGCTATGATGTATCCAGGCAGAACCACCCCCACCAAGAAAAAAGGCAGACTGCCAGCAGCGCAGCGGTCTGCTATCTAGGAGGTCTAACCTTCAGTGCCACCAGGGCCAACTACAGAGCCTATTACAAACACACAGTTGCCGCAGCGGTCCCCTTGTGGCGGCAAGGCAATGCTGGCAGACTGCCACAGTACACGCTCAGCAATGCAACAAAAAAGTACCCATTGGACGACATCAAAAACTATATATCTGACCCACACAGACTCAGTGGACACACCTGCAAATCACACTATAAAACACATTCCTTCACATACCACAATCCTTTGCATTTCCACTGGACCACGAAGAAGACAGATAATAATTTTCTCATTTCTCCACAGATTAGACCATCCCATTTAAGACCCTGCACACACTTATCCATCCACTCACTATTGCACTTCCCCCGTTATTCAACTCCCTGTCACCACCTTTAGTTGCCACCAAGTCAAATTAAAAAAATCCCAGTTTTTGAGAAGATGAGTTGAGTGGCATGGTGTATGAAATCATAAAAATACAGCCACAATTGTTTGGAGCCCAAGTCCAGCATACTCCTCTCAGCAGGAAAATGGAACTGTGGCAAAGGAGTCAACAGAGTGAATGCTGTAGGCACCACCCTGCGCACAAAGGAGAACATTAGGAAGATGTGGAATGACCTGAGGGACAAGGTTCGTTCTCTGGTCTCAAGGCTGCAGCTGGAGGCCAACAAGACTGGCCGTGGCCCTCCCAGTGCCCCATTAATACTATTCCCTGGGAGGAGAAGGTCCTGAGGGAGTGAAGTCTGGTAAGTTACGACACAAAAATTGTCGCAAAACTGCAATGTTCTGCATGCTCATAGTTCAGCTTTTGCCACACTGTCTTGAGCATGTACTTAATCAACTTATCTGAGATGCTAACACTGTCAATGTGTACTGTTGAACCCAACATCACAGCTACCAAGATCCATCACATGCCATATGTTGAATTGATGCCTGTAAGTCTTACAATATCAACAAAAAAAATCCCAGGACTCATGGTATAGCTCAACATGTAAACGTATACTCAAACCTAAATGCAGAGGGAGTGACCTGACTGTTAAGGGCAAGAGGCCCTGTTTCAGGAATTCCAGCCACCAACTCAGTGTTCACTTGCTCAAATACCCATTTGATAACTCTCAATTGAAGTGTACTCACTTGGGAGGATACAATTTGTATAGTATGGGAAGTAGAGGGTGTGACCTGACTGCAACTACCAGGAGGCCCTGTGTCTGTAACTGCAACCAGCAGCCTGGTGTACACTTGCCCAAGTACGCCTGCTTGTGAACTCTCAATTGAAGTGTACTCACCTGGGAGGATACCATTTATCAAGTGTGTGTAGTACAGGGAGTGACCTGACTGCAACTCCAAGGAGATTTTGGTGGTCATTATAAACATGGTGGTCTGGACCACCACACCGGCGGTCATTACCGCCGACAGCATGGTCCAGACCGCCATATTCTCAACACAGTAGTGAACTGGCTGCCAAGCAGCCAGTTCACTACCACCCACCACCACCACCAGGTCAGATTCGATCGCCGGGCCGACTGTAGGCACATGCGACCCGGCAGTGGAGGCCAACCGGCAGTGGGATTTTGATCCCATTTCCACCAGGGATTTCCTGGCGGGGTGGCGGAAAGCATATGGGTGACAGGAAGAACCATTCCTGTCACCTGTATGTGACACATCAGCCCCCCCCTTGCCTCTACACCCCCAAAGCCCCTAGATCTGCCCCACCCCCTGAACACCACCCCCCCAACCATCCACCCCCAAAACCTCATGTAGGCCCCCCCCAGCTTTACCCTCACCATCCCCCACCACTCACCCGTACATACAGGTCCCCACAAACACCAACCCCCACATCCTCATGCACCCATTCACCTACATGCACACACGCATACATACACTCAGACACACATTCCCCCCACACATACACTCACGCACACCCAATGCACTCGCACACTCACACACACCCCCACCCCACTTCCCTCAGACAGCACTTACCTCTTCCGTCGCGCTGCTCCGGGAGGGAACGGGCTGCCTGGATGCTGCTCCGCCACCATCGCCGCTCTCCATGAACCGCCATGACTATGAATGCATCATTATGCGGTATTTGGACTGACGTGGCGGTGAGGGTGTAGCACCATCCACCCCCGCCACCGACCACCAGCATGGTACCTGGCGGCCCTCACCGCCATTGATGGCGGTAAGGCTCTTGGTGGGATGCCGACCGCCGCCACTGGCGGTCTTCCGTTGACCGCCGGCACAGTTGGCGGCGGGGCATTCTGCCAAGTTCATAATGTGACCCTTTATGTCTTTAACTGCAAACACCAGCCCAGTGTTCAACTGCCCAAATATCCCTGTTTGTTAACTCTCAATTGAAGTGTACTCACTTGGCAGGCAACCATTTGTACAGTGAGTGTAGCAGAGAGAGTGACCTGCATGCAACTTTCATGAGGCCTTGTGTCTAACTGTAACCAGCAGCCCAGTGTTCACTTGTCCAAATGTTTCTTAATTTTTAATTGAAGTGTACCCACCTGTGAGTAAGCAGTATACAGGTCATGCTCAACTCAGAGATGTGTCTGTCTACCTAGCTCCATCTTGACCTGCTACCCAAGATTAAACTATTGAGGCCAGGAATGGCACCTTACCAAGTGTGCACACCAAGTGTTCCTAAGGCCTTAAGCTGCATCACCAGAATGGTAGTGGCAGCAAATACATTGACACACGACTGCACACATGATGACTTAAGTTACAACAAAGTTCAGTGTTTGTCGGTATCTCACTCAACTAGGACTCCCAATGGTCAAATGCACATGTTGTTTCTACACTGTGTTGGCATCACTGTTGGTAAGATGTCATTTACAGTCCACCATCCAAAGTGTAACTGGTCTGCACATCTCATGAGCGTAATAGTTTAGGCAAGCTTCGCACGTCATGTCAAATACTCCAATACCATGATAACATGGCACAAAAGACTAACCTACAACTTACGAATGTCCAATGTCTCTGCTTACTATAACACAAAACCTTTGGAGGTAAACGCCACACTTCAACAAGTAACAATATACTTCCTTCATCAACAGTTTGAGCTGCCACTGGGCACACAGAGGCCACCCAACAGACTCCTACTACTTCCCTGAATGAAGCCCTCAGTGATGACTACACTCCTGGACTTGCGGACGCGGAGGACGGTCCTGTCTCATCCGAGCAACCCGATCAGATGGCAACAGTGAGTCTCACTGTGGCCGCAATGTTACCTCCCAGTCCTGTGGCATCAACATTCCAGGCAATGATGTGCCCCCCAACGTGTGTACCTAGCACAATTTCCAACATCTTCTGCCCACCCTCCCCCGAGTCCTGGATCCTGAGGTGCAACTTGACACTCCTGACACTAAGGATGCAGGACCCAGTTGGAGAGAGCACCCTGTGGAAACGGCACAGGCTTATGGGGGTAGGGTGAGTGGGAAGGATGCTGTAGGACAGTGGAGTGAAGGCAAAGGGGCTGCTGTTGGCTAGGACACCATCAGTCATGTCTTGGGGGTCAAGCAGGAGTTTCAAGGTATGATATGCCAGGTGTTGACTGAACTCCGGAACATTAAGCAGCTGCAGAGGGCCATGACAGACAAACTGGATGCCCACAACAACAATATGGGCACCCTAAAAGGGGTGCTGAGGGAAATCTCCCACCATCTACAAATTTCTGTGTGGCAACTACATCACAGTCAAATTCATCTGCGGCACCCAGTAGAAGGGAAGTCCTGCCAGAGGCACAACCAACCTCAGACATCCCTGTCTTTCCAACAGCTGAAGGTACCTGAATAAAGAATAAAATGGAGTTATGAAATCATACACATGACACAAGTCACATGGCAAACGTCTGGACAACAAATGCATTCAGAAAAAGCAGACACAAACAAAGCAGAGTCATCAAAATGTGATTGTGTCAAAAGCTTGCTCAAACATACTTTTGCATGAGCTCCATAACTATTACTAAAAAGATACTCTACACATTATCACAACTACAGTTCATTGTACAGTCAAAGTCATGACATCTCATGACATACTTACACTCATGAAAAGCTGCTGATGATATCCTGTCGTAAGTCAGCTCCTTCCTCATAACCACTATTATCTTCATTTTGGCATTCCACGATTCTCGCCCAGTGGCACCTTAGGCTCCCCCTCCTCTGAGATGTAAGGGATAATCCTCAGCAGGGCAACGTTATGAAGCATGAAGCATGCCACAGTGATCTGATACACCTTCCCAGGTGAGTAGAGGAGCGCTCCTCCATTCTTGTACAGACACTGAAATCTGGCCTTCAGGAGCCCAAAAACCCACTCCACTGCCCGCCTTGTTCTTCCATGGGCCTCATTGAAGTGGGCATCCCGTGGCGTAGTTGGATTCTTCAGCAGTGTTAACAACCAAGGATGGTTTGGGTATGCTGAGTCTCCTGTTTTGGAATAAGACATGGGTGCAACAAATTGTCACTCACTTCATGATTGTAGCACCTGACATTTTAGCACCTGACATTGCGCACACAACATCAGGACAGATGTGACTTACCTACCAGTCAGGCACTCTCTGGTTGCAGTTGTGACATCAGCTAGGGCTTGGTGCTGTTCCGCATTACAAAGAATCATGGGCACAGGCGTTTGAGATGTAGAGATCTGACAGGCGGACCACTTGCACATTGATAGAATGGAAGTTCTTCCTGTTTTGATAGACTTGTTCACTAGCCTGCGGTGGCACCACGGCAATGTGTGTACCATCAATAGCTCCCACCACATGTGGGAGGCGAGCAAAACCATATAAGTCAACCTTTAGATTGGCCAAATCCTCATGTCTGGGGAACCTGAATTAGCCGTCAATGTGTTTCATCAGTGCTGATAGTAAATCTCTTAACACACCAGTGAACATAGGTTGGGACATGCCACCAGATATGGCCGCTGTATGTTGGAAGGACCCTCTGGCCAGGAAGTGTAATACTGCCATGAGTCTCACAATAGGTGGTATGCATGTTGGATCTGTGTTTTCAGGCATTCGATCTAGCTCCAACTGAAGACATAATTCGACATAGGTTTGCCGATACAGACGGAACTGTTTGATGATCTGACATTCTTCCATGGTTTGAAGGTCTGGCAGTTGGACGGTCGACTGGAGCTTATCGCCTCCTCTTTCTCCCAGGGTACCCTATTTATGACATCAAATGAGTTGGAGCATTAGTAAATATGTACATACCAACATGCATGATGTATACAACAAACGTCCACGTGACAATGCAGGAATGACTGGCATAACATAACACCCATTACAAATCAAAACTGTCTACTACTCAAGGGCCACTTGTGACCCCCATGGTTGTCTACACATAACAACATCATGAATTTGGGCATCACCCAACTATCTGCTCCTCATTTGCCCCTCTAAATTTGACGGTCTGTTCCGACCGCTAAAAATACTGTCACCATTGGTGAACCAGGAACTACTGTTTTATGCCATCTGTGACCAGCAATACACTAAACTGATGATTGTGTAATAGAAACCAACACAAAGTTGCATTAGGATGAAGGTGATGATCATACACATATATTTATTTGTTTCATGATGCATTTTTCAGGGCCTGGCCTACTTCACTGGACATTAGGAACCGCCCGCGGTCGCCTGCGGAAGTCAGCCGCACTGTTGCCAGTTTTAACCACGGAAGACACAGCCATAGGCTAATGTTGCCTGTGGTGGTCGCGGGCCAATGGCTGTGCCCGTCAGAGATGATGACTGCGTATGTGTATGCCGCGGTTTGCAATTTCACTCACTTGACTCCTGACACTGGTGCCATCAACACCTCCACCACTTCAGCTTCTGTGTGCCGCCTCTGGGAGCAATCATGCCACGGCCAACAGGTGAAAGGGCCCCTGCTTTCTCTCCAGAGGAGGTGGAGACGCTCGTGGATGAGGTCCTTCCCCTCTACAGTTTACCATAGGAGAAGGTAAGAACCTCATAGGTACATTTGACTCTGTTCAACACCACCTTTTCCCTCCTAACAGGCTACAGTGTGCCCCTCTGTGCCAGTTAGACTGCTTGTGTAATGGTGGTCTCCTTTCATGTGACATAAATGGGATGTGCATGGTGGAGGCAGTGGAGAAAAGTACTCTATTTAGTGTACATTAACATTGTGTTGCATGATGTGTTTTAAGGCCTAGATCATCCTTGTGTTGCATATATATATCTAGGTGTTAGACCTGGCACCCTTGGCGTGGTTACCACTGTCTTTTTTGCCTCTGCTTCCCATGTTTTGACTGTGTGCTGGACTCTGTTTTTACTTTTTTTGGTACTCTGGGCACTTTATCACTGCTGACCACTGCTCAAGTATAAGTGCTCCCTGTGTAAATTGTATGTATAATTGGCTTTTCCATTATTGGTATATTTGATTTACTAGTAAGTCCCTAGTAAAGTGCACTAGAGGTGCCTAGGGCCTGTAAATCAAATGCTAATAATGGGCCTGCAACACTGATTGTGCCACCCACGAGTAGCACTGGAAACATGGTTCAGACCTGCCACTGCAGTATCTGTGTGTGCAGTTTTTACCTGCCAATTTAACCTGGCAAGTGTACCCACTTGTCAGGCCCAAACCTTCTCTTTTTATATATGTAAGGCAACCCTAAGGTAGGTCCTAGGTAGCCCCATGGGCAGAGTGCACTGTATGTTAAAGGTGGGACATGTATTGATGTGTTTTACATGTCCCAACAGTGAAATACTGCCAAATTCGGTTTTCACTTTACAAGGCCTATCTCTCTCAAAGGTTTACATGGGGACTTCCTTTAAATATCCTTAAAGTGCAGTTTCCCTTTGAGAGCAGATAGAGATGTGGAGTTTGTGGTCCCTGAACTCACAATTTGAAAACATCTTTTGGTGAATTGTTTTTTAGATTTTTTTTTTTTATATAACTCTGTTTTATTCAGTTTAATATGCATAACAGCAAAAAGAAAAACAGTGCATATCATTGTGAGATATCACAATATCGGTTTATCCTGTGATTAGAGTACAAAGGACGTATATGGTTAGAAATATGAAGCAAAACCAAACATTGCAGCAGTAGATACCCCCGGCCTCCTCTATCCAAGAACATCCTCAAGTAACTAATCCACTTATATACAATGGTTACCAGCATTGCAACATCACCACAGTTGGTTGTCACCTTTTATGTCCAACATAACAGTCCATTAGTCAGCCATTATCATCAGTGCTCCAGTCAGAAATTGACTCTTCCAAACCAGTGAAGTGTTCCAAAAGTGTTCCCCAGGCAATTAAGTCCATCAGTGCCCCCTCCTCCCTGCGTGTCACCCTCATGTATTGCTCTTCAGCAACACTCCATTCCAGTAACTCACGGATCCAGTAAGGAATGCATGGGCTCCGGGTACTCATCCAGCCCATGGCCACCCTGCGCTTAGCCAGCACCAAAGCGAGTTGTGCAAGTCTATATGGAATGCAGAGCCTGGCATGTGGCCAACATGAGGGTCTAGTGGCAAGACTTGGCCTGAATGCCTTTGTCCAGTGACTAGATTAGGAATGGGTACTGAGATAAGTTTCTGAACTAGTACATATGTGCATTGTGCATCATTGGCAGGTGTGTCATTTACTTATTACAGGTCCCTTACTCCCACTGCTCTGTTGTCAACTTTACACAAGTCATATTTGTCCAGTACAGGCATATTGCACAAGTGACAAACCTACAGTGCAGCTAGTTTGTAGATTCCAGGAAGGCCATGACATGTGACTCAGTAGCATGGTTACATGCCAAAAATTAGACTAACCATGCCTTTGTATGTTGGATGCCATATCTTTAGGTTTGCCACATATGGTCAAAAGTGTGTTCTGTGGTACAAGCATAAACCACACAAACCCACCCTGAAGTGGCACGAGTCTGCACTGGGTAGGCCACATGTCCACACATGCACAGGGAAGAGACTTTCTGTGCATACCATGGCAGCCCTTTCATTGTCACTCAAGTTTTAGGGTGACGACTGTAATATGGTAGTTGCCTGTAGGGACTTTATGCAGTGAGTCAATGTTGCAGAGTGTAAATGTGTATGTCCAGTCAGACCCAAGGTGTTTACCCTTCAGAAGGCCATAGTGGTGTGTTGTGTTTCACTGTGGCTCACATCACAGTACATGCTGCTTGATCGTGGGCTACCTGATGTCAGTAGGCTAGATTAGTCTTAGTAGGCCTTGAGCAGGGTAGTGGTTAAGTCTGCAGATGACTCCAAAAGTGTGCAGTCGTGTCCCTGTACTTATTGGCATGTGTTCTTTACACTTGTGGTGTGTTGACAAGTTTAGGATTTTGTGTTTGGTGTTTCTGATGTGTGTTACAAACATTTGGGCAAAAAAGTGTGTTTGTAACCTTTTGATTTGTTTGTTGCATCCACATAGGTCAATGCCCGTCAGAAGAAGGGGATTTGGAGAGCCATCGCCTGGAAGGTGCAGACTCTGAGGATCCATAGCTGGCAGAGCGCCCACTGTCGGAAGAGGTGGGAGGGACTGAGATGCTGGGCCCGGAAAATCGCTGAGGTGCAGCTGGGGGGCATGTCTGAGCCCGACCCCCCTAATGGCCTGCATTCTGGCGGTTGCCCTACCCCGAGCTTGATGGCATTTGAGGGGAGCCCAGTAGCTACAAGGAGGTGAGTCCAGGGCATATTCCTGCCTGTAACATTGCTAATTTGATGTGTTAGGTTCTGCTATCTCCCCCTGAAGATTGAGGATGGGTCATGTGTGACACACAAGATGAGTAACTGTTTGTGTAGGTATGGAAGTTGGTGCATGCTGATGTGCCTTGCCCATTAGCCCAGTGACCTAGGACACAACCGAATACAGTCCACAACCAAGTAACTCTCCAGGGCCAACACATGGCTGAGTACAGTGATCAATCAGGTCATGTTGTTTGTTGTGGGTGACATTTGTACACAACAGTCCATCAAACTTCAGTGTGACAGCCCAAACAACATGAAATAATGGATCACTGTCCTCAGCCATGTGTCTGCTCAAGTGAGTATATTGGAATCTGTCCCCCAGAGGCCACTTGTCTTCAGGGTGTCACGAGTGCTGGTGCCTAACTACTGTCTGTCATGTGAGTGAGGTCATCATACATGTGACAGAACTTACATTGCTCTTTGTGCGCAGTCACAGAGCAATATTGTCCCTTGGGAAGTGGTGAGTGTCCATTGACATGATTGTGGTGACATCACTGATGCCGTCATTCCTTGTGCATACATGTTAGCATGTGTTCCTTTCACTTTTGCAAACTCATTTACACTGTTGTTTCATGCAAGGTCTGTCTTCATGGGATGATGTCTGAATTCCCTCACATATATGTGCATGCCACCATGAGTTTGGAATTGGACATATGTCATGGAGATACAGTTCATGCCACAGACAGGAGTGTGTCAGCACTGATTGGTGGCTTCCACGTACCTTCACTCAGCATTGCATGTAATTTGGCAGGTACAACTGCAGTAGCAATGAAGGACATAACTGCTAGGACTACAGTTTTTACGCACAATGTGCATTTCCATGCCAATAATGTAGAATCATGTAGCAAAGAGCTTTGCACATGTGAAATGCAAAGGTTTTTAAGTTAAGTGTTGACATGCATCATGGAGTGACTTGCAGGTATGTGGGAATCATATGTGGTTGTGTACAACCATTCATCGAAGGGAATCCGTGTTTGCATGACAAGGAGGGACTGTGATATGGCTTCCAATTGGGCAGTACTTGAGAATCCCTGGGCCTCTACAACATTTAAAGAACTATTGGCTTCTACTGATGCAATCTGAGTATGGTATTGTCAGGAGTACCAATCAAGAGAGGTGTTAACCCTGGGGCTAGCTGATTCATTGCAGTGTGGAGTTTTGTAGAGATATCTCCCTGACATTTTGCCCAACCTGTCTCCTGTGTACATATCCGTGCAAGATATGTTGTCTTTCTGAGCAACATTAGTACTGGCCCCATGGGTCCATTTAGACAATGTACACATAATGAAGTTACCGCTGTTGATTACGTTCCAGTGTGACATGGGTTTGTCCTTGTCACCTTCTTCAGGCTACTGTACTTCTGTCTGCAACATGGCTGGATTATTTGGCCATCATTTTTTCATGATGTGGCATTGGCTAAATGACGATTAGCTGGATGAATTACCTTGTGTGAGATGTGTGTAAATGAACTTGGCATTGCCCCGCTATTGTATGACAACAGGTAACTGAAGAATGCTACATGAGGCAAACCACTGAAAATGATAAGGTCTCCTAATTGTTCAATGGGTACTGTGATTGCACAACTTCACCCATGCAATTAGAGTGGTTTGATTCAGAATTCCCAGAGAAACTCAGTTCGCAGAGCGGGGAGGATGGCAGGGTTGTTAAGGAATTTGCAGCTAAATCCTGTCTCTACCAGATCCATCATTCCTGAAGGTAAGTAACTTGTTCACCTGATAGAGACATCTAGCTGCAGATTCCTTAACTTAGAATCAGATAAAAAGCATAAACACCCCGGACGAGTGGCTGGGAACTGAGATCCTTCAAAGATTCTAAGTGTCATAAAACCAGTTGAAAACAAGAATAAAAGACCGGAGAATAAGAAAAATGAGGGAGAATAATAACATATTGTTGATCTATTAGCCTGTGGAGTAGACACAGATGAGAAACATCATAAAATAGGAGAGCACAGAAAGAAACGTATTCATGTTAGAGCATAGAATAAACTCATCCACTTTAGCATGTCAATAATGTGTCATAAGCGACTAAACCACAGTGAAAGCCTTTTATCCCAAAGGAAAGTTGATTAAGTACTGGAGAAAAAAAGACTAAGTACTTGAAAAACTACATGAGGAAGAACATCCTCATTAGTAAAAAGAGTTCGCAAAAAGAAAACTGTAAGAAAAGGGGTACAAAAACGGTAAGAACATGGGTAAAAACTCACACATGACCGCACAATTAAAATTATTCTCAATACCCTGAAAATTATGTTCTGAGAACAGAAGCAGTCTAGAAAAAATTTAAAAAGACTGACATACAGAAGTTATGTTAACATATTGTACTACCAAGGACTCCACAGAGGAACCACTGATTAGGAGTCAGGAACCATAAAAAACATGGACTAAAAAAAGCTAGCTGAATATGAGCAAATCAATGTGAAAGGCGAACAGCAGTCTCTAAGATAAAGCTCCTTTAGAGGAGTGAAAACCCATGTGCAAATGGCCCGGCAAGACTGTAGAAATGATCACTGCATTGTTATCATAAGACAAGAAAATGCAGATCAGAAAGACTACCAGTGATCGCATGATAGTAGCAACAACCGAGCTAGTAGATATACATCAATCCACCCCTAGATGTAGACCGTAATTGCAGGTTCCACGCTGTTGGAACACAGAGCAGCATAAGTGGCCATGGAGCAGAACCCCTCACCATGGAAAAGTATATTCCAAACAGACCTACATTAGTATATCCCAAAGAGTCCTACATCAAAAGGAAAATATAATAGAGTATCTCGTGCAGAGAAAACAGACAGTGGCTGTAGGAAAGTACCCTCTTTCTTGGCATGGTTACCCCCATTTTCTCCCTGTTGACAGTGTGTTTTACTGTGTCTACTGGGATCTTGCAACCCAGGACCCCAGTAGTTTTGCTCTCTCCTTTAAACTGTACCTTTTTCTCCCCACAATTGGCATACTGGTCCCCGTCTTGTAAGTTCCTAGTATATTGTACCTAGGTACCAAGGGCATAGGAGTTCCAGGGAATCCCTATGGGCTGCAGCAGTTATTCTGCCACCCATAGGGAGCCCATGCAAAGGGTTTTGCAGGCCTGCTATTGCAGCCTGTGTGAAATTGGTGCATGCACCCGTTTTTACTACAGGTTAATAAACCAGGTCACTAAGCCACCCCTATGGTAGAACCCCTCAGCCCAGAAGGCAGGGTGCAGGCACATGTGTGTAAGGGCACCCCTGCACTAGCAAAGGTGCCCCCACAAACTCCAGATCCATTTTCCTGGAGTTTGTGAGTGCGGAGATGCCATTTTACGTGTGTACTGGACGTAAGTCACTACCTATGTCCAGCTACAAAATGGTAACTCCGAACCTGGGCATGTTTGGTATCAAACATGTCGGAATCATACCCCAATACTGTTGCAAGTATTGGAAGTATGTTTCCATGCACTCTGGGGGCTCCTTAGAGAACCCCCAGCATTGCTCCCAACAGTCTTTCAGGGTCTTCAGGGCAGCCCAGCTGCTACCACCTCTCAGACAGGTATCTGCCCTCCTGCTGCTTGATCTGACCAAGCCCAGGAAGGCAGAACAAAGGATTTCCTTTGGGAGAGGGAGGTAACACCCTCTCCCATTGGAAATAGGTATGACTGGCTTGGCAGGGGTAGCCTCCACAATCCACTGATTTGCTTTGAAGGGCACATTTGGTGCCCTCCATGCATAAACCAGTCCAGACTAGTTAAGGGACCCCTCCCCCCAGTCCCTGCTGTGGTGCAGAGCTGGACACTGGAAAGGGGGGTGACTACTCCCCTGTCCATCACCATCCCAGGGGTGGTACCCAGAGCTCCTCCTTGGGCTCTGCCATCTTGTTTCCAAGGGTGGCAGGGAACTCTGGGAGCATTTGAGCGGCCAGGCCAGGCAGGTGACATCAGTGCCCCCTCCTGATAGGTGCTTACCTAGTTAGGTGACCAATCCCCCTTTCAGGGCTATTAAGGGTCTCTCTCTTGGGTGGGTCCTCAGATTTGGCTTACAAGATTCCAGCAGGACTCCTCTGCAACCTCTGCTTCGACTTCCGGCCTCTGGAACTGCAACTGGAACCTCGAGGACCCAACAAGCTGCCTCCAAGAGGAAAGAACTCTTCTGCAACATTGTTTCCAGGAATCCTGCCAGATTTGCAACATTTCCCCAGCCGTGCATCCTCAGAAGACAGCAACTCTTCAGCCTGCACAAGAAGAAAGAAGGAATCTTCCTTGGAGTGAAGGAGTCACTCCCCCACATCTGCAGGCACCTGCTGCAACTACGACTGGGTGCATGGATCTCCCCTCATCTTGAGCTGCATGGATCCTGCATCAGAGATGGTGGTCCGGAGTAGCCCTCTACGTGCTCTCTGACAGCCGTCCATCTTTGGTGGAGGTAAGCCTTTGTCTTCCCACGCAGGACAGTACCGCTGTGCACCACATCTCTTGCAGCTGCAAAGGCTTGTTTGCATCTTCTCCAAGGGATCTTCAGGTGACGTGCAGCTTCAGCCCCAGCACTCCTTCCTGAAAAGCACTGTGTGGTTCTACGGCGGCGTGGGATTCCCTTTTTATAGTGCTGTGTTGGCTCCTTCTGTGACTCCTGTGTCCCCGTCCTGTGGGACTCCTGTGGGTGCTGCCTCTACCCCTGTGGACTCTGCAATACTGAGGGTCCCCTGTGACTGCCCTTCCTGGGTTGAGACCTCCTGGGCTTTACTGGTCCCCAGCAGCACCACTTTTCCACTAACCACAAGTTGGCCTTTGCTAAGGCCTGTTGGTGGAATTCCTGCACCAACACCAGTCTGCAATCTTCACTCCAGGGTTGGACATCATCTGCTTCCATCAGGAACTCTTCTCCGGCTCCAGGCCTGCAGTGCTGAACAGTTCTTCATCACCGTTGACCAACTCCTGCAACTACAGCTGGGTGGGTAGTAACTCCTACTCCAACCGGACTCCACTGTGACTCTTGGACTTGGTCCCCTCTCTCCACAGGTCTTCTTTCTTCAGGAACCCACCGCTGGTGTTCTTGCAGTCTTCTCTGGGTGTCCTCTTTTCTTCTTTGTCCTCCTTTTGGGTGGTTTGGGGAAAATCCAGTGATTTACCCCTGCTTTCCTGGTCGCGGGAGGGGTACTATATTACTTACCTCTGTGGCTTTCTAGAACTCCCAGCTCCCCTCTACACATTCCACTTACCTAGATGGGGGTTCTGTGTTCGCATTCCATTTGTTTAGTATATGGTTTGTGCTCCCCCTAGCGTCACTATTTGTTATTGCTATTTGCACTGTTTTCTAACCTTTTCTATAACTATTTTTGATTGCTAGCGTATGTAATTAGTGCATTACTTACCTCCTATTGGAGGGTTGCCCTTTTAGTATTTTGTAGTGATTTGTTCCAAAAATAAAAGTACCTTTATTTTATGTACAACTGAGTGTTTGCTTTCATGTGTGAAAGTGCTGTGTGACTATAGTGGTCTTCCATGAGTTTTGCATGTCTCCTAGATAAGCCTTGGCTGCTCATCCAAAGCTACCTCTAGAGAGCCTAGCTTCTAGACACACTTCACTGGACCTGGTATAAGGTGTAAGTATCTTAGGTACCCACCACACACCAGGCCAGATTCCTACAGTCACTCCCAGTGAAGAGAAGACTAATCATTTGGCATATGAAATGCTTTACCCAGAAGAAAATTTGCAAATATAATAAAAACATCATAGAAATGTAAAAGATACGTCCACTGATATCGGAGGGAAGAACCAATGCCTCTGTAGCACCAAGCATATATGGATATATGGAAAATGTTACTTACCCAGTGTACATCTGTTCGTGGCATGAGACGCTGCAGATTCACATGCTGAGCATTATCCTGCCATCTAGTGTTGGGCTCGGAGTGTTACAAGTTGTTTTTCTTCGAAGAAGTCTTTTCGAGTCACAAGACCGAGTGACTCCTCCCTTTCGGCTCCATTGCGCATGGGCGTCGACTCCATCTTAGATTGTTTTCCATGCAGAGGGTGAGGTAGGAGTTGTGAGTATAGTAGATGTGCCCATTCAATGGAGTAGGTATGTATGTACTTAATGTGTATTAAAAGAATATTTATTTACATATTAACAATTTTCATTCAACTAAAAAACGGCTACAGGCTACCGGCGAGGTGGGAGGGCGCATGTGAATCTGCAGCGTCTCATGCCACGAACAAATGTACACTGGGTAAGTGACATTTTCCGTTCAGTGGCATGTGTAGCTGCAGATACACATGCTGTGCATAGACTACCTAGCAGTAATCTCCCCAAAAAGCGGTGGTTCAGCCTGTAGGAGTTGAAGTTGTCTGAAATAATGTTCTTAATACAGCCTGTCCTACTGTGGCTTGTTGCGTTGCTAACACATCTACACAGTAGTGCTTAGTAAATGTATGAGGCGTAGACCAGGTGGCTGCCTTACAAATTTCTGTCATAGGTATATTCCCAAGAAAAGCCATTGTGGCGCCTTTATTCCTAGAGGAATGTGCTCTTGGTGTAATAGGTAATTCTCTTTTTGCTTTAATATAGCAAGTTTGAATACATTTAACTATCCATCTGGCGATGCCTTGTTTGGATATAGGATTACCTGCATGAGGTTTTTGGAAGGCTACAAACAATTGTTTTGTTTTCCGAAATTGTTTCGTTCTGTCAATGTAATACATTAGTGCTCTTTTTATGTCTAATGTATGCAAGGCTCTTTCGGCTACTGAGTCTGGTTGCGGAAAGAAGACTGGGAGTTCCACAGTTTGGTTTAGGTGGAATGGTGATATGACCTTTGTAAGAATTTTGGATTTGTACGGAGAACCACTTTATGTTTATGTATTTGTATAAAGGGTTCTTGAATAGTACATGCTTGTATTTCACTTACTCTTCTAAGTGATGTGACAGCTATTAGAAAGGCTACTTTCCAAGTCAGATACTGCATTTCACAAGAATGCATGGGTTCGAATGGGGGGCCCATGAGTCTTGTTAATACAATATTAAGGTTCCACAAAGGTACTACTGGTGTCCTTGGGGGTATGATTCTTTTTAGTCCCTCCATGAATGCTTTAATGACTGGGATTCTAAAAAGTGATGTTGTATGTGTAATCTGCAGATAAGCAGATATTGCAGTGAGATGGATTTTAATGTAGCTTACAATGTCCTTTGTGGAGGCATGTAGTGGTTGAATTTGATTAGTGTGGCAGTAGCAAACAAATCTTTTCCATTTGTTTGTGAAACAATGTCTTGTTGTAGGTTTTCTCGCTTGTTTAATGACTTCCATACAATCTTGTGTAAGATTTAAATGTCCGAATTCTAAGACTTCAGGAACCAGATTGCTAGATTGAGTGATGCTGGATTCGGGTGTCTGATCTGTTGTTTGTGTTGTGTTAACAGATCTGGTATGTTTGGTAATATGATGTGGGGTACTACTGATAAGTCCAACAGTGTTGTGTACCATGGTTGGCGAGACCAGGTTGGTGCTATGAGTATCAGTATGAGTTTGTTTTGACTTAGTTTGTTGATCAGATAAGGAATGAGTGGGAGAAGGGGAAAAGCGTAAGCAAATATCCCTGACCAACTGATCCATAGTGCATTGCTCTTGGATTGAGGGTGTGGGTACCTGGATGCAAAGTTTTGGCATTTTGCGTTTTCTTTTGTTGCAAATAGGTCTATGTTCGGTGTTCCTTAGCGGAGGAAGTTATCCTGTAGGATCTGGGGATGTATTTCCCATTTGTGAGTTTGCTGGTGATCCCGACTGAGATTGTCGGCTAACTGATTCTGAATGCCGGGTATGTATTGTGCTATTAGGCAAATGTGATTGTGAATTGCCCAATGCCAAATCTTTTGTGCTAAGAGACACAGTTGTGACAAGTGTGTCCCCCCTTGTTTGTTGAGACAATACATTGTTGTCATGTTGTCGGTTTTGACAAGGATGTGTTTGTGGGCTACCAGTGGTTGAAATGCTTTTAATGCTAGAAAAAACGCTAGTAGTTCCAGATGATTTATGTGAAGTTTTTGTTGATTGTCCCATTGACCCTGTATGCTGTGCTTGTTGAGGTGTGCTCCCCACCCCATCATGGAAGCATCGGTTGTGATAACAGCTTGAGGCACTGGGTCTTGGAATGGCAGCCCTTTGTTTAAATTTATTTGGTTCCAGCATTGAAGCGAGGAGTGTGTTTGGCGGTCTATCAACACTAGATCTTGAAGTTGACCCTGTGCTTGTGTCCATTGTTTTGCTAGGCACTGTTGTAAGGGCCGCATGTGTAATCTTGCATTTGGGACAATGGCTATGCATGAAGACATCATGCCTAGAAGTTTCATTACAAACCTTACTGGGTAGTGTTGGTTTGGCTGTATGCTTGATGTTACATTTTGGAACGCTTGGTCCCTTTGTGGACTTGGAGTGGCAATTGCCCTTTGTGTGTTGAGTGTTGCTCCCAAATATTGTTGTATTTGGGATGGCGCAGATGCGATTTCTGGTAATTGATAGAGAACCCCAGCTTGTGTAGAGTTTCTATGAAGTATTGCGTGTGAAGAAGACACTGTTGTTGAGTGTTGGTTTTTATTAGCCAGTCGTCTAAATATGGGAATACGTGTATGTGCTGTCTCCTTATGTGAGCGGCTACTACTGCTAGGCATTTTGTGAATACCCTTGGTGCTGTTGTTATCCCGAACGGTAGCACTTTGAATTGATAGTGTATGCCGTGCATTACAAACCTTAAGTATCTTCTGTGAGAAGGATGGATGGGTATGTGGAAATACGCATCCTTGAGATCCAATGTTGTCATGTATTCTTCCTATTTTAATAAGGGAACCACGTCTTGAAGTGTTACCATGTGGAAGTGGTCTGATTTGATGAAGAGATTCAGTGTTCTGAGATCTAAGATAGGTCTTAACGTTTTGTCCTTTTTTGGAATTTGGAAATATAGTGAGTATACAACTGTTCCTTTCTGATGTTTGGGTACGAGCTCTATTGCTTGTTTTTGTAGTAGTGCTTGGACCTCTATTTGTAATAGGTCTGAGTGTTGTTGGGACAGACTGTGCGTTCTTGGTGGCACATCTGGCGTGAATGTTGTGAATTCTATGCAATAACCATGTTGGATAACTGATAGGACCCATGAGTCTGTGGTAATATGTACCCAGTCCTGATAATATGTGGTTAACCTCCCCCCCACTGGTGACAAATGTTGGGGTTTTGTGACATTGAAGTCACTGTTTGGTCTGGCTTGGTTTGGTTGCTTGGAACTTTCCCCTTCCTCTTGGGAATTGTCCTCTATAGGAACCACGAAACCCTCCCTTTGGTATTGTGCCTGATAGGTGGGTCTGGTTTGAGAGGTGGAAGGCTCTGATGTTTGTTGTCGAAAACCACCTATGAATTGTGGTTTCCTAAAGGTGCCTCTGACTTGTGGGGAATAGAGCGCGCCCATGGCTTTGGCCGTGTCTGTGTCTTTTTTTAACTTCTCAATTGCTGTGT
Source organism: Pleurodeles waltl (assembly GCF_031143425.1). NCBI lineage: Eukaryota > Metazoa > Chordata > Amphibia > Caudata > Salamandridae > Pleurodeles > Pleurodeles waltl. Next base: position 600,359,175 of record NC_090442.1, on the reverse strand, counting down.
CAACTTCCGGCCCAAACAACTGTTCTTGATTAAACGGCATGTTCAACACCGCTTGTTGAATCTCTGGCTTGAATCCAGAACTTCTTAACCATGCATGCCTGCGAATGGTTACCGCCGTGTTGACTGTTTGTGCTGCCGTGTCTGCCGAGTCTAGTGCGGACCTTATCTGGTTGTTAGATATGGCCTGTCCTTCTTCCACAACCTGTTGGGCACGTTTCTGGTGTTCCTAGGGCAAGTGCTGTATGATGTGTTGCATCTCGTCCGAGTGTGCCCTGTCGTAGCGAGCAAGTAGGGCTTGCGAATTTGCAATCCGCCAATGATTGGCTGTTTGTGCTGCCACTCGTTTGCCTGCTGCGTCAAACTTTCTGCTTTCTTTGTCAGGCGTGGAGCGTCTCCTGATGATTGAGAGTTTGCTCTCTTTCTTGCTGCTCCTACAACCACTGAGTCCGGTGTAAGTTGTTGTGTTATGAACACCTGATCTGTTGGGGGAGGTTTGTATTTCTTCTCAACTCTCGGCGTGATAGCCCTTCCCTTTACAGGCTCCTGGAAGACCTGTTTCGCGTGTTTGAGCATGCCCGGGAGCATTGGCAGACTCTGATAGGAAGCGTGGGTGGATGCCAAGGTGTTAAACAGGAAATCATCCTCCACTGGCTCTGTGTGCATTGCTACGTTGTGGAACATAGCTGCTTTGGATAATACCTGCGTATATGCAGTACTGTCTTCTGGAGGCGATGGCTTTGTTGGATAACAATCCGGACTGTTATCCGATACTGGTGCCTCATATAAGTCCCATGCATCAGCATCATCCTGTGTCATCCCAGTATGTGTGGGTGACTGCATTGTAGGTGTTCCAACTGGTGACAGTTGTAGTGAGTGCGGTGGGGACGGTTGTGACCCTTGGTGGTGGGGATTTGTCTCTAACCACCTTTGCCTTAGGTTCCATTTCTGTCTCCTGAAATGCAAGTTTCCTTTTAGATTTGAGTGGAGGTAAAGTTTGTATTTTTACAGTCTCTTTCTGGATATGTAACCTCCTTTGTGTATGGTCCAGTTCTTCCATACTTAATTTCTGCTCAAATCTATGTCTTTCCTTCATTTGGCTGGAAAGTCCTTGCTCTTCTGTATAAGAGCTTCTTTTCGGCTCCGAAGCCGCTTTTTTTCGGTACCGAGGTTTCAGATATAGGGGGTTATTCTAACTTTGGAGGAGTGTTAATCCGTCCCAAAAGTGACGGTAAAGTGACGGATTACGAGTTCCATAGGATATAATGGACTCGTAATACAGCTGGTGGTAAATCCGTCACTTTTCCGTCACTTTTGGGACGGATTAACACCTCCTCCAAAGTTAGAATAACCCCCATAGTCTTTTTCGGTTCCGAAGATATTTTCCTCACTTTGGGTGAATCGAACTCTCGGTGTCGAGATCGTTCGGTGCCGGAATCTCGACCGGAGTTGGAAGTCTTCGGCAATTCTCTGGCCTTTTTCGGTGCCGATGTTTGGTCACCTTCTTTTCGGTGGGTTAAGCCATGGCCTGCTGGCGGTGGCGTACCCATGGCCTTAAATGTCTTTGTGTGAGTTTTGGACAGGGCAGGTTTACTCACTGTTTGCTGCACTGTCGAGGGTCGTACACTTACGGATTCATCAGAGTCCGTCCCCTGGATGGGAATGCTTTCCTCCTCTCCGACGTCGAGTTGCTCTTTCGGTGTCTACGCCACTTGCAGTCTTCTTGCGCGTCGATCTCTCAAGGTCTTTTTCGATCGAAACGCTTGACAAGCCTCGCAAGTATGCTCCCTGTGTTCGGGTGATAAACACAGATTACAAACCCGGTGTTGTTCTGTATAAGGATACTTCGAATGACACTTAGGACAGAAGCGGAATGGGGTCCAGTCCATTAGTCTGGGACGACGGGTGTGGTCGGGCCGACAAGGCCTCGGTGAAGAACGGAAGCCCCGAAGGGCCGCCGGAGTGCTCTTGATGTCGGTGCCGATACACTAACACTAACCCGGTACTGAACAATAACAATACTGTCGAATTTTCGATAATTTAGCTAACTTTCCCGATTCGAAATACGGAGCGAAGAGGAACACGTCTGAACATGATGGCGGAAATAAAACAATCTAAGATGGAGTTGACGGCCATGCGCAATGGAGCCGAAAGGGAGGAGTCACTCGGTCTTGTGACTCGAAAAGATTTCTTCGAAGAAAAACAACTTGTAACACTCCGAGCCCAACACTAGAAGGCAGGATAATGCACAGCATGTGTATCTGCAGTTACACATGCCACCGAACATATATATATATATAAACATACATATAACACCCATACACGTTTGTCACCTAATGTGATTTAACTAAAAAAAAAAAAAAAACTTTGGTCATTCAACAACACCCTCCAAGTGTGAACACCACTACAGAGTCATGTGGAATGAAAGCAATTGTACCTATATGCGGTATCAATAATAAACCTTACCAAATATGACAGATGTAACATCCTCACAGGCAAGAAAAAGTACCACTGAAAAGGGGCAAAATCCTTCTAAAAGGAAATAAGTCTAACATGCAAGTGCAACAAATGTAAAATAACTCCAAAGAGTTCAAAAACAAGAAGCCTACACAGTAGACTAAGCAAATTTGACTATGAGATACATGTTTACTAAGACGTATTAAAGGCTGACCACTAAAGCATAACGGAATAACTGAAAGTTTCATGGCCCTGCAGAAGCAAGACTGACGTGAGGAACACTGAAGAACAAGTAACAGTAGTGATGAAAAGCCAAAGGATAGATCGAGAGGAACGAAGTTAACATGTTGCCCCACCCCTACCTGTCTCGAAAACATCTCAAGGAAGAGTCAGTCAGTCTGTCCACCAAACAAATAGGCACCATCAAATGGCATGTCCTGTAATGCAGACTTGATTGGCTTTGAGAACCCTGAGGTACATAACCAGGCACAGCGATGGAGTGCCACTGAGGAAGCCATATCTCGACAAAGTCAGAGGAATCCATGCCGCAGTGAATGACTAATTTAGCTGCATTCCGCTTGTCCTGAATTGTAGAAGTAAAAATACTCCTGACCTCATCTGGAAGCGAGGGTAAACTGTTCACTAAAGAGTCCCAGATAAATGTCCAAGAACACAAGACATGTTCACAGAACGTAGAGCAGAACTTGTGGAGGAAAAAATATGCCTGACACAGACATCTAAAGCTCTGGACTCTATCAGAAGTATGGGGTAGGGACACTATATCAGGGGAAGCTAAAGAGGCCTGTGCTACAAAACTGCGAGGAGTAGGATCTCTGAGCAAACAAGGTGGCTCACCCAGGGCAGGACTGGGCCTGTGGAATATATCCCAGTCAGCAAGGCCCCCTGTAGCAAACTTAGCCCAAGCACCCAACAAGACATCATGTAGTGCCTCACTATAAGGAAGCACCGGCTCAACCCTGGTCTGACTTTGATGGAGTATATTAATTAAAAGGATCTGAAGTCAACTCCATTAAGGGAAGGGTTAGACCTAACACCTCCGCAATCGTCTTCAGAACGACCACAAAATAGAAACTTGCTTCCGTAGCAAGACCAAAAGGGGGAAAAAGGCCAGAGTCAGGAGAAGAATCAAAGCCACTAGCTGTAAACAAATCAGACAACCAGCTGTCCTCTCTACGAGGCCCGACTCCAGTACCGTCTCCCCACCATCTCCTGCAGCAGGAACAACAGGAATGGAGTTTTGTGAAGGAAGGACCGGCGCCATTCCCGACATCGACCGGCGTCAAAAAGGCAATGCCTTGACGTCGACATGGATGCCGAAGGTGGGCACCCTGAATGGCTGTGCACCGGCGTTGCAGGAGTCGCATCAAAGGACACAGTAGGCCTAACTAAAGCCGAGGGCAAACCTTCCAGCATGGGCACAGTCAAGGCACTGCACACCTCCTTGGGACCAACAGGTGCTCCAGAGGAAGGTGGCTGACCAAAGATGGTGTGCAGGGAAGAAGAAGGGAAGAAGAAAATGCACACATCTGGTTTACAGCCGCCCCATCTCCTGGAAAGAGAGGAAGGTGCCGGGCAGGCCCTGACCGCGTCTCCTCGGCCGATGAATGGCGGGAGGTCGAGTGCAGTGAGGTTGATAAAAGCCGAAGCCTCGACTGTCTATGCGACTTACCTGTGCATGTCGCCGGAGATCGGCGTCTACAAGAGTGACTCCTCGAGCGGACGTTAGACTAGGAAGGAGATTTCATGCGATGTGAAGACCGAGACTCTGCCTTACGCACCGCTACAGGCTTCATCCTATGCTTGCGAAGAGCCTTTGGCCGAAGTCACTGATAGGAGCTGCAGTCATCGGCGTCAATGGTGCACCATATGAACACTGAAAGGGGATTTGTAGCTGACATCTGTCAACCACAAGACACACACGGTTTAAATCCTGAAGACATAAGAAGCACACTGTTCTGAATACGACAAAAACGTCAAAGGAGGCTGAAAAAACAGCCAGAACAATCATCTTTGGATCTGTGTTGCATGCGCAGAAAAGAAGGAACTGACATCAGTGAGTCGGCGGGGGAAGTTATATGGACTCTGTTGACGTGCCATCCAGCGGACGACGTCATTAAGGAGTTGCACAACACCCTCTGCCGAAGCCCACACATTTCTGGTTCTAGGCTGGCGTCTGGGGAAGACTGTAAGTTAAGTAATCTGTGGCTATATGTCTCTATCAGATGTGTTTGATTATCACAGCTGTTGTGCAAGCGTGATCAGGAACATGTAGTGTCCCTATTTCTTTTTGTAATTTCAACATCATCCCAGGCAATTGGAGGAGACCGGGCCAAACCAAGCGGGGAAGCAGCTAGCCACGTTACCTCCAGTCATGAGATGACCAAAATGGAGGGACCCAGTGGCCCGGAGGTTGAGGGGAGTGCCACGAGGACACAGTATCGACCTCATCATCTCCAGATTCTTCCTCCAGTGGCCACTCCCTAGTGGTGGCGGACCCGTTAGGACCTGCTACTGTTCTATTCTTGTCTGCCACCCCCAGTTCCATCTCCACCCTCTCTATTGCTCCCCACCCAGTTGGTTGTGCCCGCTCACGCAAGAGTATGGGTGTCTCCTTCACCCCAGGCACCTCACCACCTTCCCACCGTTACCCCTGCTCCCCGTTACCCCTGAGTGAGAAGGCTATTGAGCTCCTGAGGAGTAACTTTGTTGTTCAGACTGCCATTCTGAATGCCATCCAGGTGCAGAGAACCCAACACCAACAGGTGGTTGCATACTTCATAATGTCATATATGGCCTACAGCGATCCTTTCAGGCTCTGGTCTCCTCACTGACGGCAGCCCTTCACCTCCTACAAATCACCCAACAGCACCTGCCTCTTCCTAATCCAAATTCCCTATACCCCTACCTGTCCCAAGCACACAGACACATCTGCATGCACCCACATCAACATACACAAGCAGCACACAACCACAAGCACCACAAGACACACTGGCACGAAAGCACTCAACAGTAACTCATACACACCACAACAACCAGCATTCCCACACACACCATCATCACCTCCACTGACACACACACCACAACCACCATACCCACAGACACCACCACAACATCCAGTGACGCATCCACCTCACCCACCATACACCCAGACACCACCTCAACACCCACAGACCCACACTCCCTGGACACCATACCCCCCGAACACCACCCCAACACACACAAACATGGCTACCACATCCACCATACCCCCAGATATCCCCCCAACACACACACCCACAGACAGCACAATGACCATACCCCCAGACACCACCCCAACAATCTCACACACACAGCTAACACTCCCACACTCAGCACCTCCACCTCACAGCCCCCCCAAGAAACGCAAGTGCCCACACTCACACATGCAACAGACACCTCCCAAACCCAAGCCTACCTCAGACATGCACACACCATCAGCATCAACACCCACAGCCAAGACAACCACTCCCTCCACTTTCCAAACCCCAATACCTTCTGAATAGCCTACCCATTTCCCAAGGAATGTTTCCTTTTTGACCTTGCCCCTTCCCCTTTCCCCTGTGACCGCCACCCCCTCCTAACACGGGACCCCACCCCATCCCAACCACATCCAAGTTCTCCCCTGTCACACTTGCCCCCACCACAAGCACCCATACCCCTCCCACTCCTCTAAAGGAGAGGACCACCTCTCCTAAGAAAAATCCCACCCCTCTCAAACCCACCCATCCCAAATCTGACCCCACCCCACCGAAGAATGATCCCTGAGGTGTTAGCATGCCCAGTTGATGCCCCTTCCTGTGGAGGTTCTCTGGAACTGATCAGAGTCAAGCTGGTGCACAATACTGTGCATGAACTAAGATATAGAGTGGCCAATGGCTTTTGCTGATCATCATTTACAATCAATAAATCCAAGTTGCTGTTTTTTGGGTACACATTCGTCCTGCTGTTACTTGTCTAGGTTTTTGTTGTTCCTGATTAATTTGTGTTGTATGCCTACAGTTGTGTGTGTTTCAACCTGATTCTGCTGATCCATTTGTTGTGGTGACAAAACCTGACTTTGTGGGCAGTGCTGCTGTCACCCAGGACAAGGGTAGATGTTCACTGGATGGATAGGTGAGTGGTTCTCCAATTGGCGTGTCTGTATTGCGTTTTGTTTGATACAGCAAGTATTTTGTCTTGGCTTGGCCAATGTCAGCATGTATTATGTTAGATGTGTCCTTTGAGGTAGATTAGACATTTGTCTCATGTGTGCAAGCTAGAGTTTTGTTTCTCCACACATGGAGGGTGTTCAATTGTGCTACCTTCCTTTACATTTGATTGACTGTTGGACCTGGCCCTTTTTGCAGGGTCATCCCCAAACGTTTTGCCTCCTTCCTCCTATTTTTTCTGACCTTGTGCTGTTGGCACTAGGACTCTGAGCACCTTATCGCTGCTGATCAGTGCTAAAGTGCAGGTGCTCTCCCTTCTAAAGTTGGTATGATTGGCCTACACCTACTTGGCACCTTTAATTTACCGGTAAGTCCCTTGTAAAGTGGTATCCCTATACCCAGGGCCTGTAAATTAAATGCTACTAGTGGGTCCGCAGCGCTGTTTGCGCCATCCACAGAAGTAGACTTTCAAACCTGTCTCGGGCCCGCTAGGGCAGGGCCTGCATGCACAGTTTACTGCCACGGGGACCTGGCATCTAAATATACTTGCCAGGCCTGGAACTCCCCTTTTACTACATGTAAGTCACCCCTAAGGTAGGCCCTAGCTAGCTCTATGGGCAGGGTGCTATGTATGCTGAAGGCAGGACATATGCCTGGTTGTGTGGCCTGTCCTGATAGTGACAAACAGTCTTTATGATTTCTCACTGCTGTGAGTGCTGCCTTGCTCATAGGATTGCATTGGAAATGCCCTGCCTTATGTCTAGGGGTATTGCCTGATCTATGAGGGGTAGCGTAGGCATGTTTGGTATGGTTGTAATGGTAGTGAGAAATACTGCTTACTGGTGTAGGTGGATTTTTTTATTACCATTATAAAAATGCCACTTTTAGAAAGTGAGCATTTTTCTGTGCTTATGACTCTGGTGTTTTGCAGCTTGACTCCAATCTACGTCTGGGGCAGAGTGACAGCTGGGCTTTGTGCATACTTTTCAGACAGCCTGTACACAGCGAGGGTGGAAGTGTCAAAGAGGTGCATCTGCATATTGATTAGCCTTCCTGGGCTGAGAGGAGGGGAGGCAGGGCACACCTGCATTTGTAAAGGCTGTGCCGTGGCCCCACACAAAGGGCTCGTTTACCCCAAACTGATGTCTGAAGCCTGTGCTGGAGGAGAGAGGGGACATTCCTAGAACCAGTTGGATCTGGTTGGAACCTCTTCTCCCCTTTTGTGAAAGCTTTGCAAAACTGAGTATAAGTACAGGGGGTTTTCCCAATAAAAAAAGAGACAATTTTGGACTATTAACTCGGACACAAAATGATGCTGGCGGGGCTCACCAGGAACCCCCTTGGACTGCTGCTGTTGTGCTGACCTGTGACCTACTGGGTCACTAGGAGGAACTGCCACTTACTGTAACCCTTGATGCTGGCCTGCTTGTTGGGCCCTACCGCCCTGTGCTCCCACTCGCTGTCTCCAGGGGCTGTGTGCTGTGGCCCCTGTTCCCCTGCCATGTTATTACTCAAAGCGTGAGGACAGCATTCTGTTTGAAGGCTCCTGCACAGAAGGAGCGCCTTGTGCATTCTATTTAAGCACTTGCTGAGCGCTTGGTTTTATTTGTTTAAAACGCATTGGAGCACTTTCCATTGTCTCCCCAAAGGAGTAGTCATCCCAGCAACCCGGGCGGGCTGTGAGGAGCAAGCGCGTCCAAAGTGTGCTTTGTGACGTGCCCCTGGGGCACGGGAAAACGAAGTTTGGATCGAACGTGCTCTTTGTAGTGCCCCATGGGCGAGGAGCACTGTGGAAAGTGCCCCCGGGGCACAGGTAGACACCACCTTTGGTGCAGTCACCGCTGTGGCCCGGGAGGGCTTGAGAAGGAGGCTTGCACAGCACGGCGAGTGCGGACGCATCATCCGGCAGGGGAGAAGCTAACTAGAGGAGAGGAAACCTCACCGGAAGTCCCTCATTCCCACTGGGCCCCCATGCAATCGTAAAGGCTCGCGGATGGGAGGGAAGCCTCATCGGAGGACCTCGGTTCCCGCCGAGCTACCATCACTGTCTTATGGATCGCAGGTGGGGCGGCAACCTCGACGGAGGTCCCCCGTTCCCACTGGGCCCCCTCATTGTCTTGTGGCTTGCGGACGGGGTGGCAACCTCGCCAGAAGTCCCCTGTTTCCGCTGGGCCCCCACATAAGCAGGCCGGGGTGGCGATCCTCGACGTCCAATGTTAGCACTGTTTTCGCCGTAGGCACAGGAACCGCAGCGCAGGAGCTCCGAGCTTGGGACATGGATGTCCCTGTTTTGCCCACATCGTTTCTTGTTGTGGCACCTAGTGAGGATGGCAGATCGCACTCACCAGTCCTGGTGAGAATATTGTAAAATGATATGTGCATTTCTGATGATGTGTCTATGGCGTTATGTGCATTCATGACATTGTTGTTACAGTCATGATATTTTTTAACTGTATGCTCTTGCCATGACCTTTTGTGCTGTGTCATGCTATGTGCAGTCATGATAATGTCTTGGCAATGATGATCATATGGTTAGTATGACGTGCATTTTTAGCAATGTTTACCTGACTACTGCTTATGTTGCAGGATAACAAGTAACCTATGTGACTACTGCTTGATTTCGCAGAGTAATAGTACTGTGTATGTTCTGACAACTGCTTGAGGAGCAGGGTATGACTGACACATTGTGTTTGGTCTAATAGTGTTGTGTACAATACAGTTTATTTTGATATAATTTGGTGTTGTGTTTCCTTTGTGGTGGGGATAGTGCGTCACGTGTATTGTGCAATCGCTTTACACATTGCCTCTGGGATAGGCCTGACTGCTCGTGCCAAGCTACCAAGGGGGTGAGCATGGGTTATCTTGGGTGTGAAATTCCCTCGCCATGACTAGAGTGGGTGGCTTCTGCCTGCCTTAGGTGCATACTTTAGCCAACCAGAAACCCCATTTCTAACGCTGACTATGTGTCTGTTTTGATGTGTGTACCTTCCAGTTACTTCATCTACATGTGTGACCAATGCCGTTGTATTTCGTTTCTTGACTTGCGCTTACACGTTTTGCAGATCAGCATGTCACTTGGCTCTACAGTTGGTTGTCCTCGAGATACATGAAGGGCCAGTTCCTGTGCAAATGGTGTTTTAGGGGTATGTGCACAGTGAAATGTGTCCCAGGGCAGTATCCTTCCTGGAGTGACCATGATACCCCCATTCCTATTTTGCGGAATTTTGCCTACATTGCGAGCTTTGGATATTTGTCTCCCAAAATGTTGAGCATCCCACTGACCTTTCATTGTGTTGCAATGTGGGCAATATGTGTGGGTCCATTACAGGGATGTTGCATGGAAGGGGAGCTTGTGTTAAATGACACATCCATGCATATGGATTCTTCAATCTCACAGCAGTCCATGACATGTGAGCATGGTGAGTGTGTCAGTTTAATTATGTGTCATGTTGATCTGGTGTTGCTGTTGTCTGACACAATGTTCTGTACACTTCACTGTCCCTTAAACTGGGATGAGCAGATATGTGTTATTGTGGAGTGTGGTGGTGCTGAGTCAGTGACCTGCACAAAGGGGGTCATGTGACTGAATAGGTCATTTGTTGTGAACAACTCTGAACCGGGATATAATGACTAGTGTACATGGTCCATATAGTGTAAACCCCCGCCCCCCAATACTATGTGGATGGCGGCATGTCGATCTGTTTTTGAGTTTAGAGACACGGGTAGGTACGTGGTCTTACCGTCAGATTGCATCCTCGGCAGCGTGGATTTTGGGCTCCATCTATGAGCAGCGGCAGGACATGTGTGCTCCCCTCCAGAGCAGCACAGGATGTGTGACGCTGCCTGCATGTGAGTTCCTTCCTTTAATGTATCCGTTTATGACAGCTGGGTCACGTTGGCAGAAGTCAACATCAGAATCTGTCTGGCGGAAACACTGGCTCCGACAGCCTCATTGGCCTATCTCGCCTCCACAGCGGTCAGCGCTGCCTGGTGCTGCTGCTGGGACTGCAGACGTCTTTCCTCTATGGGACCGCATAAATTGTGTTACCGTGGTCCAAGTGCCAAGCATATAGTGGTCCACTGACTGGCAAACTCGTAATCAGGCCCTAAGTCTCAAATAATCAACATAATCAATAAAAAATTGGACAGCATCCCTAGTAACATAGAAAAGGTCACTTGGTTGCCCTCAGCATTGAGGGTTCATATAGCATATTTCCCCACAGAACAATATGAAAAGTACAGACTTACTGTGAGCACAGAAATCCATTTTCAACCAATCAGAATTTAAAATCCTCATACAGTCCTACCACCTAGGAAGTAACCCATTACATGTATATTGATTTAGATACATTTAAATAATATCATCTGGAAGTGTTAGAACAAATTGGTTACATGTACAACCATTACAAATGAATGTATTATTGTGTGCCAGCAAAAGACCCTTTGAGAAATGTTACATTAGTGAGTCTATTCTAGAGTTTCTTCGTCGAGAACAGCGACATTCACCAATAAACAAATTTGATTTGCTTAACTACTTGCAGTGGAAATAGTAAACAGCAAATCTGATATCCAATTTGAACAACATGGAACTGAGGCCTTGTTGAGGTCTAGATAGCAAAAGCCATTAAAATAAACTGGTCATATCAAAATTGTTATAAAGACAACATCATCATATAAGCATACACTTGTGAAACACAGTATAGATTACCATTCCGCACACTAATAATAATGCACTTTTTGATTAAGGCATACAAGCTCTCACACTAGTCAGTCAGAAACACAGGGTCACACCTATAGAATGTACTTCATTTGAATAATATAGCTACATCATCCAATAACTACTTCAGATCACTTGTAATTTTTGAAGACGTGGCCGACAACAAGAGGAGGAAGGTAACTGAGTAAACAGAGAGAACACAGAAGATTAAGTGGAGAGAAACTAGAAATGTATCTTTTCTGAAAAGCCAAAAGAACATGTCTGTGGGAAATAACACACGTCCTTTTCAAGTTGTTTAGAGGTGTAATAAGTTACCATTAATTCAAGATGTAAAAGAAATAGAGAGGACAGCTTCTTAATGGAAAGACATTTTCTCTCCAACAACTTCATGTAATTTTTCGATTATTCTGGTAAGTTCTGAATACGCTGGTGATGGACAATGCAGCACAGCATGTACATTTTTGTGTGTGCTTGAGTAGGATTTATGCATTGTAAGGATGACTTTATAAGCTTGAAATCAGTAACACCACAAAACCTATGCACAAACTCAAAAACATTTTTGGGAAAAAAACAGTTTCTTACTGCACCCTCTATTTGGTCAGCAAAACAGGAAGCAGTGTAAAGGTGTTTTTTAATGCATGTACAGCAGGGAGTGGTGATATCTGCCTATCTCATTTTAATTTTTAATTTACTTTCCCTGACCTCTTGTTGCCTTAGCAGGAATTAGCCAATCTGTGGAATCTTTTCTATGTTTAAACATTTTTCAAATATTTCCAAGTTGTCTTTCTTTAGTTCCATAATCTGTTGGTTGCACTGTAATACTTCTAATATTTCTAAAGTTTATATGTGCACATTTGGAATGCAACAGTGATCATCCTCTTACCGATAAATGAATGGCGTTCTTCTCTTCGGACATGGATCCCTTGTTTGCAGATAGCATGTAATCATCAGCTAAAAAACAAAGTGAGACACTGAAATAGAATTGCTCGAGTAAACATCCTGTAAACATCATTTAGAAACCTACACTGCTGTCATTTAGGATCACAAAATCAGCATGAACTCACTCCGACCGACTGAAAACCCTTGTGAACCAACATCAGAAGCCTTTAATTATGGGAGATGATGAAAGGCTTTAGAAGACCTGGGTGCAATACCAAATTGTGCATATTCGAGGCTTGAAAGAAGTCTTTTGTGATCTGTGGCATAGACGTTAATGCTCTAACTATATTTTTGAGACTTGGATGACTGCCAGACTGGGCTGAATGCATTTTCTGTCAATTATACCATGGTTAATAATGTGTATTTAAAAAAAATACAAGAAAACTAAAGTATTTCAATTAGTTTATTTAAAGCAACCTTCAGATGGAAATACCTCAAACCAAGCCCCACAAAAGTATCCAAACTCCAGCAAACGTTTGTCACACTCCCAGTAACACAACTAGAACTCAAAGCATTGGTCCTAGTACCACAACTACTTACAGTTCCAATAATAACTCTGTATAGGACGCATCCAATCTAAATGCTAGACTTTATCTTCCAACCTGGTAGAATTTTTACACAGTTCACCTACCTTCCTAGGTTCGCTGTGCCAGGAAAACTTCTTATATATAAATTTCTGCTTATTCTCTCTCTCACACAAGTGGGTAACATCTCATCTCAGTATCATATACCAGACCATCCACCCTGGCCTAGCCATTGAATTGTGAATTCTACTTCTCCTGCAGTTGAGCTTGGAGTGATCATGAACTCCCAACTTCCAATTTCCAAAGTCAACAGCAAGATGCCATTACCCACTAGATTCAACTTCTAATGCAACCACTGCCCTCGGGTTGTTGCAATTACGTCTATGTCTGTACAACATGCCCTGCCATTAAACATTTCAAATCTCAACCTAAAACAATATTTGAATGTCCACTCAGGGAAACAATCACTCATAACAACCACAGATAAGATGGTCACTACATCAAGAACTTTACCTCCTGGCCACCCGCTACTGTAATCAAGAATCTTTCAGTGGACTGTCGCCTTCTGTTGACTGGGATAACAACCAGCATCTAGAAATGTGACCTTCTGGAATTGAGAAACATCATCTAACAGAGCTGCCTTTTGCCCAAGAGAGAACAAAGGCTAATGAAGTGTGTTGTCAATTACCTCAGTGGTCAGTAATGCTATATCAGCAACAAAATATATGTAGAAGAGTTGCGAAGGCTTAAACTAGGCCCATGATGTTAAGAGTGACCATATTCCATGGGATTTCAAGGCTCTCAATGAGAAAAGGCAGAGCTTCCAGTCCTCTGCAATTTGTGTGATAAAGTACACAAACACTCAAACTGCCCTCCTAATTAGAATATTAATTTCAACCCAACAAAACTGGTCAAGAAATTCTTAAAGATGGGGTGGGAGTGAGAAGGGATACCAAGATCACATAATTAAATATCCCAGCATCGTGTTCATGTCTTGTATTTAGTTAATCACAATTTAATTTACTTTAATACAATCAGAGTTATATTTGGGTTTAGGTTTCAATGGGCGTTTTGCATGAGGATCAGTAATGGGGTTATAGTTAGTAAATAATTAAGGGGTTAGAGTTAGTGTCAAGTACAGGTTAAAGTGATGAAGCTGACATACTCTGAATTTTAAAGTGACGGACTGGGTGCCAATGTCTGCATCTATATGATATTTCTATTGCACAACCTAGCCAAAAAGCAGCGGAGCACATGCATGGTCAAAGATCAGCATTCAACGAGTAAGAGCAGAGGAAGATGGGTTGTGAACGGTTAATGCATGGTGATGTAGGGTTCTTTGAAGAGGTGAGTCTTAACATTTTTCCTTAATTGGAGCAGCACTGGGGAGGTCCTGAAAGATAAAGGGATGTTGTTTCAGATCCTGGAGGCACATTTGGAAAAGGCCTGCTGCCTTGTTTTTAATTTTTTACACTTCTTAGTCTGCTATCTGAAGGTGTCCTGGCTGAGGAGGTGCTAAACTCCACCTGAGATGGCAAGCTTGTCTACAAGTTAAGCAGGGGTGCTGGTCATGATAGCTTTGAAAATTATGCAGCTGGTTTTGAAGATGGTGCAGGATGGCAAGGGAAGCCAATGGAGTTCCATCAGAATGGGGAGTGACGCAATCATATTTCATCAGACCCTGAATGAGATGTACTGCAGCAAATAGGATGCTCCTCATAGGTGCCAGTTAGGAGCCTGAAAGGCTATGGAGTAGGGAATAAAAAACATCCAGATGTGAGAGTATGAGGTCTTGAACAGCAGTTCTGAAGTTGCTTTCTAGAAATAATTAGATTGATCACTACGATATAAGGTTGAAGTGACTGAACTGACACAATGGTCATTTGAATGTTTTAGATACAGGGTTTACTTAATGGTGGGTAGAAACTGTAATGTATATTAAACATACTTTTATGTCAGGCTGATATAGCTAAAATGCTATATTGGAATATACAATTAGCAAAACCACACGCACATGCAATACCAGGTTCCCTAAGACATTTGCTGTTATGAATGGAAGGGAGAAAGCTATTGCTTTTTCGAGAAGGAATGTCCCATTGAATTCTAGGACCCATCATTCCAGACAATAGGGCTGTTGGAGACAGCAACCTTTTGGAGTAATTTGAGCCCAAACCTTTCTATGCAAAATAGGGCTGGTGGAGATGATGGACTGTAGCTGAAGTCATTTGAGCCCAAACTTTTCTACCCAACTGTTCAATATTTTTTCTGGTAGACCTAAGGATACTCGAACCACACTATTATTGTACATATGCTTATATCAGTAGGACCTTGATTCCTGGAAAAGGGAGGTTTCAGGGGGAGCATTGTGTTCTGCCTCTTGCTTTGGATGACACAATATTGTGGAGGATTTTGGCAGGAAAATCGGCACAAAAAGCTCTAGGACCACTGCCACCAAAGAAACATGCCTAACATTGTGAAAACCACTGATGTGGAAATTTGTGTTGAAGAGAATACAATATTTAACAACTTCTTCACTTTCCTGGAAATCTCTGCAAATCTATATTCCTCAAGTTGTAATAGTCAGAGATAGCTTTGCTCGTCTTTTGGTAGCATCATGAGATGAAATTTGATTCGGACTTTCCATTCAGACAAGACGTTCAAGCTGGAGGAAATGTTCTTTACAAAAGAACATACGCCTTACATGGAAGTATGATATTCATCATATCACTTTATGGTGGAGTACCTCCATTACTTTTTTGAGGCACGGTATCTTCATAAGATTGTTTCGCTGTACGGTACTTATACATGCAACCTTAAAGTTAAGTATTGTACCTGCTGTGTGCTGCAGAAGGAAGGATAATTCTCTAGAAGGATGTCTGCTGGGTGATGGTCTAGAGAAGTACTTTTAGGTTGCAGATCATGATAGCGTAGCACTAGGCAACTTCTCATGTCTACTTGTGACCAGACATACAAGTCTGCCTCAATGTCAAACACCTCGGGGTCAAGTGTCACCACATCTAAGCCATATCCATTGGCATAAGAGGCTTACTTGAAAGTGACACCATAGACACTCAAAGCAAAGACCAGCATTCAAACACAGCTTAGCTTCATAGACATGTTTGATGCCAAACCTGTTGCTGCCATCTCTGAAACACTTGGGAGATTCTAAAAGACCATAGCCAAAAAACACAGGACAAAGTATCCCTCGCTTTCATAGGAAGGGGCCAGAACATTAAATCATTAGCAGGGACCCGGATCTTGCAGAGTTAGCAGAAGATGACTAACATGACAGAAACACATCCACTTGACCTCCAGTCTGGCACTACCTTACATCCCTCGTGCAAACCATTTCCAATATCTTTGTCTGGCAACATTTACAACTAATAATACTGTGAAAGACTAACACATGGAAACAAATAAACAAATAATGACTTCTTTTCTTACTTTCCTCTTACATCTCCTGCAATTTTGAAACTAATCAAGCATTCTAAAAAACAACACCACAGTTAGACATAAAAAAGGTAGGATAACATAATGAAATACTTGAGGACTGACGCCAAGTACCCCGCAAACCTAAATTGAGGGGCAAACACAAGTATGCCCTTGACATGGGCTTATTCTTGTAATACTACATTGCCCTGCATTTTTGGCTTGCATTATTGATACAATCTGGTGCATAATGTGTGGTCAAATACAGCACCTTTTCAGTTTGCATATCTAAGAACAGGCATTATCAGCGTGATTCCCCTAGAATGGTGTGGTAAGTGAACAGTATGTAAGTAACACACTTCGTGGTGTCTGAATTTAAAGGGTGTATGTTGAAATTCTTAGTGGAAGGACTGAAGAGAAAAACAAAACTGAGGTCTGTGGCAGGTTAGGGCATTGTAATGCAGAGCTGTTGGCCTTAAAGTGACAGGACACAATCATCTGTGTAGCTTCTGCATCTGGTCTAAAATATATGAAAATGCTAGTTCTTTATTTGTTTTGTTTTAAAATAATGATTGTGTGGGGGTAACACTTTTTGTTGGATTTAAGCACATCTCATTATCATTGTAATAGATATTTGTTTCTCACGAGACCCATCCTTAGATATACACAAAGTGAATTAGAAATACATACTTTTTTTCACCAAGGACGTGGAAGGGGCTTGAAGGAGGGAATGTGTCCTCCGTGGATGTATGAAGGTTAAGAATAAAAGGTCAAATAAGAGTCAAAAAGCAATTGTAGTTACATAATCCATTGTATGAATGTGGCAGAGTCATCAAAGGCCTTAGAAGATGGTTAATAAACTCGAGTTCAGAAAAGGGGAGTTTAAGAGAGAATGTAATGCAATATGAAACAATAGTCTAAATTAACGGCCCTTAGTTTGGAGTTTAAAGTCATGTGTAGGTGCTGCATCCCAATAACAGTTTTTAACAAATTCAAATAAAATTTTAATTTCAAATATGTCCTACTGCTCTTACTAACATTATCTTAGTAGTCATAATATGATAGGGATATTGTGATGGAAAACATTTTGCCTCTCAGTTACCCAGGATTTTCACCAGCTTTATGAGATGGACCCACACAAAACATGTTATTAGGAAGAGATCATGCCTTATTTTCTAATTTTTAATTTAAATTAACAAACATGAACATAACATAAGTAGCAGACCAATAAAGTCACATGCAAGGCTTCAGACTTGTGAATGTAATGCATTCAGGAAAAACTAGATAGCTTTAACAAAAGGAGAATTCTTTATAAACACAATATAAATGTTAAATGCCATTAAGCCCATAACTGTTATTGAACAGCAGTAACATGTAACCATTTTGAAAAGAAAACTTACTTTCAGATGCGCCCTGCATGTAGCTTGATGCGCTATTCAATTGGTGTAGCTGTGTGGCACTGTGAAGGCGACCTGGAGCAATGTTGCCTTGGGAGGTTAACGCTGACAATTCATTGTTTAAGGTCCTAGGTATACTGGTCCCAAGAGAGCGCTCAGGATTCAACTGAAGAAGGTACCCTTCAATCATATGAACTTCTTCCCACTTCACATGAAAAGAATTTGTGGTTGCTCTAATCAACTGGACCTGCGATGGAGCCGGAGGCTTCTCTGACATAAAACATAAATGCATTATGTAAATAAAACTCATAATTTTACATGTGCTTAACATTGTCCCAAAAGACTGGCATGCGTTACTGTTGTCAAAAGTGCACACATTCTACACAAAACTGTGTAACTGAACTATAGCAACTCTCCTCCACTCAGTATCCCACCAAATTTCTACCACGTGCCCTGGCTCACCACTCTCTCTCGCGCACACACTCTAGCTTTTGACCCGTCCTATAGAGGTTTTAACACACCTCTCTCACTCCCACATCACTCAGCCCTGCTCAGCGAATGCTGAAACCCCTGGAAGAGTCCAAGCCTTTATCTTGACCAAAGGCAAAAATGTCTTGCAACCAAACCTTCAATTGAAAGGCTGTGATAGTCAGAAAGAATAAAGTCTTGTATATTCTCTACAACTTAAGACATTTTTATCACTAGATGATGAGGACATCAGGAAATGTATGTTTGTGCTTGTAGGAAGTTGGCTCTGTATGTGCTATTTCAAAGTAAGGAATAGCATGCACAGAGTCCAAGGGTTCCCCTTAGAGGTAAGATAGTGGCAAAAAGAGATAATACTAATGCTCTATTTTGTGGTAGTGTGGTCGAGCAGTAGGCTTATCAAAGGAGTAGTGTTAAGCATTTGTTGTACATACACACAGGCAATAAATGAGGAACACACACTCAGAGACAATTCCAAGCCAATAGGTTTTTGTATAGAAAAATATCTTTTCTTAGTTCATTTTAAGAACCACAGGTTCAAATTCTACATGTAATATCTCATTTGAAAGGTATTGCAGGTAAGTACTTTAGCAACTTTGAATAATCACAATAGCATATATACTTTTTACATAAAACACATATAGCTATTTTAAAAGTGGACACAGTGCAATTTTCACAGTTCCTGGGGGAGGTAAAGTAATGTTAGTTCTTGCAGGTAAGTAAACCACCTATGGGGTTCAAATTGGGGTCCAAGGTAGCCCACCGTTGGGGGTTCAGAGCAACCCCAAAGTCACCACACCAGCAGCTCAGGGCCGGTCAGGTGCAGAGGTCAAAGCGGTGCCCAAAACACATAGGCTTCAATGGAGAAGGGGGTGCCCCGGTTCCAGTCTGCCAGCAGGTAAGTACCCGCGTCTTCGGAGGGCAGACCAGGGGGGTTTTGTAGGGCACCGGGGGGGACACAAGCCAGCACAAAAAGTACACCCTCAGCAGCGCAGGGGCGGCCGGGTGCAGTGTGCAAACACGCGTCGGGTTTTCAATAGGTTTCAATGAGAGACCAAGGGGTCTCTTCAGCGTTGCAGGCAGGCAAGGGGGGGCTCCTCGGGGTAGCCACCACCTGGGCAAGGGAGAGGGCCTCCTGGGGGTCACTCCTGCACTGGAGTTCCGATCCTTCAGGTCCTGGGGGCTGCGGGTGCAGGGTCTTTTCCAGGCGTCGGGATTTCAGAGTCAGGCAGTCGCGGTCAGGGGGAGCCTCGGGATTCCCTCTGCAGGCGTCGCTGTGGGGGCTCAGGGGGGACAACTTCGGTTACTCACAGTCTTGGAGTCACCTGTGGGTCCTCCCTGTAGCGTTGTTTCTTCACCAGTCGAGTCGGGGTCGCCAGGTGCAGTGTTGCAAGTCTCACGCTTCTTGCGGGGATTGCAGGGGTCTTTAAATCTGCTCCTCTGGAAACAAAGTTGCAGTCTTTGTTGAACAGGGCTGCTGTTCTCAGGAGTTTCTTGGTCTTTTGGAAGCAGGGCAGTCCCCTGAGGATTCAGAGGTCGCTGGTCCTAGGGAAAGCGTCGCTGGAGCAGTTTTCTTCCGAAGGAGGGAGACAGGCCGGTAGGGCTGGGGCCAAAGCAGTTGGTGTCTTCTTCTTCTCTGCAGGGTTTTTCAGCTCAGCAGTCCTCTTCTTCTTTAAGTTGCAGGAATCTAAATTCTTAGGTTCAGGGAAGCCCTTAAATACTAAATTTAAGGGCGTGTTTAGGTCTGGGGGGTTAGTAGCCAATGGCTACTAGCCCAGAGGGTGGGTACACCCTCTTTGTGCCTCCTCCCAAGGGGAGAGGGGTCACATTCCTATCCCTATTGGGGGAATCCTCCATCTGCAAGATGGAGGATTTCTAAAAGTTAGAGTCACTTCAGCTCAGGACACCTTGGGGGCTGTCCTGATTGGCCAGTGACTCCTCCTTGTTATTCTCATTATTTCCTCCGGCCTTGCCGCCAAAAGTGGGGCCGTGGCCGGAGGGGGCGGGCAACTCCACTAGCTGGAGTGCCCTATGGTGCTGGAACAAAGGGGGTGAGCCTTTGAGGCTCACCGCCAGGTGTTACAGCTCCTGCCTGGGGGAGGTGTTAGCATCTCCACCCAGTGCAGGCTTTGTTACTGGCCACAGAGTGACAAAGGCACTCTCCCCATGTGGCCAGCAACATGTCTCGAGTGTGGCAGGCTGCTAAAACCAGTCAGCCTACACAGGTAGTTGGTTAAGGTTTCAGGGGGCACGTCTAAGGTGCCCTCTGGGGTGTATTTCACAATAAAATGTACACTGGCATCAGTCTGCATTTATTGTGCTGAGAAGTTTGATACCAAACTTCCCAGTTTTCAGTGTAGCCATTATGGTGCTGTGGAGTTCGTGTTTGACAGACTCCCAGACCATATACTCTTATGGCTACCCTGCACTTACAATGTCTAAGGTTTGGCTTAGACACTGTAGGGGCACAGTGCTCATGCACTGGTGCCCTCACCCATGGTATAATGCACCCTGCCTTAGGGCTGTAAGGCCTGCTAGAGGGGTGACTTATCTATACTGCATAGGCAGTGTGAGGTTGGCATGGCACTCTGAGGGGAGTGCCATGTCGACTTACTCGTTTTGTCCTCACCAGCACACACAAGCTGGCAAGCAGTGTGTCTGTGCTGAGTGAGGGGTCCCCAGGGTGGCATAAGATATGCTGCAGCCCTTAGAGACCTTCCCTGGCATCAGGGCCCTTGGTACCAGGGGTACCAGTCACAAGGGACTTACCTGGATGCCAGGGTGTGCCAATTGTGTGAACAAAAGTACAGGCTAGGGAAAGAACACTGGTGCTGGGGCCTGGTTAGCAGGCCTCAGCACACTTTCAATTCAAAACATAGCATCAGCAAAGGCAAAAAGTCAGGGGGTAACCATGCCAAGGAGGCATTTCCTTACAGTGCTTAAGACGAAAAAGAGGCTTCTGTGAAAAATTAGCATCATCTGGAAGTGACTTGAGGAAAGAGGCAAGTGTTGGTAAGACATCCAATGCTGAAATAGTTTTTGTGCACCTTGGCAGAAAAAAATGGAACTGAGAAGTGGAAATCACAAATCCATTTGGATGGAGGTGCATGGGAGGACAGAGCATGCCTGTGCCTCATCAGTGTAGCTATTCATCTCCTCTACTTGCAGCCGTGTTCACCTAACTGGGGTTACAGGATGTTATATTGAAGGGTAAGAATGACTACACAAACCTTTTCATTGAAGGCTCAACTTACCAGTATCAAGGTACCAAAGATCTTTGCAGCAAACTTGACCATTCATAGCTTTCTTGTAGCCATCTCGTCCACTCCAAATATAAAGACGTGCGCCAATGTTAACTGCACAATGACCAGCTCTTGGCCTTGGGAAATTCTTTTTGTCTTCCAGAGAGTCTGGCGTGAAGGTCTTCCATTCCAATGTAGCTAAAAGTGTAACATGGAAATGCGATTGAATAGAAGCTGAATGGCCTTTCATTTAATATTGCCTCTCTTACACACAGCACTGATAATAAAAATGGTTCCATGCAATAAGTACAAAATTAGATAATTAGAAATAATGGTGGCCAGACATCATTTAGGCATACAGAAATTGTCAAATCACAAAAACAAAGGTCAAGAGGTAGGTGAAGTCAGAAGAAACCAACCCTTGCTTTCATTTTATTTAACATAAGTGACTTGTCAAGGTTTTATCCTGCCCAATCCATTAACTCAATAAATAATCACCTTGTGCGGTGTATTTTAATGGAATAGACTCCATGTGTAATTCACATTATCAATTAAAAATGAACACTGCGAAAAGCACACTTATCAGTAATTACAACCAATGCCTTGTCAGACTTTACACCTCCCTCATGCCACCCAACTCTTCAAATTGGAACCCACCCTACCCCAGTGCCTTCCTTGTCTGGATTGCCACTTGCCAAGTGCCTTGTTTCACACTCTCCAACCACAACCCTGGTGGATCTTTCACAAGACTGGCAAAACTCTGCAAAACATGGGCTATGAAAGAATGAACTACATGAGATCTGTTTAACTTGGTGTGATGTGTGGTGAGAGGACTACACTTGGAGAAGACAAAACAAAAAGCAACTATGATTTCAATATAAATGAAAATATACATGACAACATGATGATATGATGGGAAAATACTTCTTCCTCAAGTTAACCACCCCGGTGGGCCCCAATCATGACGCTGCCTCCCACACATGCCTCCAACAATGTCATGAAATTAGTGTATTTTCTGTCTCAAACAATATGTTGCACACGAAAGACAGGACAGCCAGAATTTCAGCTGGAAATAGTCATGTCTGAGATTTTTGTACCAGCATGTGATAGGGATAATAAGCCCAGGGTATGGTGTTTGACAAATTGTTGAGAGTTTTGTAGATGTCAGAAAACAGATTTACTAATAGTTTGTAGATGGTGCAGTTGGTGCCGCTTTTAATGTGGATTACAATTGGGGATACATTCTGGAGGTGTGGAAGAGGGAGGAGTCAATTTGAGACAGAGGAACAACAGAAAATAGCCCTGTTATAGGAGTAGACCAGGTCAATGACCTGTAGCGCTAGATACATAAATAATACCAGAGGGGCTACATATTTCCCTTTCCTTTTATAAGATAAACATTTCAAATGTTTCCAGCCAATCTAAACATGGGCAATATCTGAGTAACGAAATGTGTCACTGATAATATTGCTCCATGATTTAAAGGATGGAAAATTGGGAGCATAGCTAGAGAACCTGCCATATTGGTCTAGTTGATGGTACCATGGTTCAGTGGAATCAACTTTTGGTGTGGGTATTTATGCTAACCAAATTCAAAAAACCAAGACAGAAATTTAAGTCACCAAAAGGCAGATACCCAGGACACACTATCTTATAACCTGAAAGAGGGCGAGGAAGTCTAATGAAAAATTAATGCATACAGGAAGGTGTTAACCATCAGACAAATGGAATGTACTCATCACTGAGATACCTATTCTAGCACAGTGGATTTCGGCTCTTAAAGTATTACCTGTGCCCAGCTCTGGAGGGTCCATTTGCAATCATCTATTGTGAAAATCTGTTTTCAAGACCTTTTTCTTGCATGTGTGGCAGCCAATCAGCATACCTTATATAAACATGTATCATCTCTCAATGAAAACCGATAAACACTAACCAAGATTGAGACAGGAAAATGAGCTTGTGCACTTCCACTCACTGTCGACAGCCGATATTCCCACTTCTTGTGCTGGCAGAGGAATCCATCCACCAAACACGTACATTCTGAGGTGAAACAAAACAAGAAATAAGCTTTTATTGTTTCCTTTCGAGATCTTAGAACATTCTCTAAGTGATCTTGAGACAGCATTTCTATGACAATGAGCTACAAGACCCTCTCAAATGCCTCCTAATCACGGTCTTCCACCAGAAAGCAATTTAAGTTACACATGATTATCTCTTTTTAAATGGTAACAAATGTTTCCTCCTCCAATAATGTTAAAACCACTAAAAATAAAACTTTAAAGCCCACCACTTTCATTCCGAAACGTTTACGTAGTGCTAAATGCTATATGGAAGGGGTTGACAAACTTAAAAATAAGCGCAAACAATTATTAGAGCCACATGGAGGTACCACAGTGACTATATCCACAAACATTCAACAGAGCCCTTGTGATGGTGGACTAGAGAGGCTACAGTGGTGATAGAAGGACAGTCCATTTAAGTGGGAGAGTATTCAAGGAGTAAGCTGGTGGAATAACGTTGGGTGAAGAGGTCAGAAGAAGCTCCATTTTTGAAACTCTGATGCACCCGGAAGCCCAAAGTATAACAAATGATTCAAAAACATACTTGCTTCCTATAACGTTGGATGTATGAAGGCTGCGAGGAATAGGAGCCGGTCCTTTGGTTTCTAGTTTTGACCATGTTATGGTTTCTGAAAGAAAAAGTAGTACTATTTTTACCAAGGTATCAGTCTACATACAGTGATTCACATTCTCAACCCAGATACCGGCTTAGGCATTAAAAAACATTTCTCTGATTACTGACACAAAAAACAAGTGAAATACCCAGTGGAGGGGGGTAGGAGGGTTCTTTCTTCAGAACACTGGATACAGCATGCAAAAACTAGGGCTAACTAAAACTTTCAGCCTTCCAAAGTCAATAAAAGTACTACAGTGGAGAAGGGGGGAAATGATACAGCTGTGGTTTAGTGACAACTATTATGTGCAAACCCATGCAGCATTATTAAGCATCACACAGCCATTAAACTTTAGTTTTAATGTAGTTTCAGCTCCCACTACCCTTTCAATTACATGATTGTAGGAAGAAGTGAGCGAGGAATATATAATCAAAGTAACTTTGCTTATGGTTTAAATTACAATACAACATTCATTCACAAAAAAAGTAAATTTACTTAAAGAATGTTGGTCAAAATATCTGTGGGTTACTTTTTTGTCTATGATGCTGTCCCTAATATTTACCCAGTTTCATTTTCGTACAATGTTCTCTTCCTTACCTACAGATCTTAGCTTCTGTAACCATCCGCTCTGCTCAACTCAAACAGGACTAATGAGAAAAAAATAAAGATCTGGCCACAGTGGCTGGTAACAAGTTATCTAACCAGTTAGGGCGAAGAGAAATTCACATGGAAAGTTCAGCCTTGAGGTATCTGTAGCAAGGGCATAAAGACTAGAGATAAAAGGTGTCTGTTAAAATATTCTGCCTTCTAGGAATAGTTGTAATTTGTCATGAACAGCACTTGAAAAACAAACCAATATAAAAAAAAGAACTACTCTACTCATAAAAAAGGTATCTGCTTTGGGATCGAAGAGTAGGCATACATTTGTGTTTTAGGAGGCAGTTTAGGTCCCTGGAAGTAGTGAGTGGGTCTACCAAGCTCTAGCATTCCCTAACACCAACATAAAATGAGACTGAATCAGAGAAGCTACTTCATTTCACATTCACTGCTCCCATCAGTAAGTCCCCCATAATGCTATGCGAGGCCTTTTAATTTGTATATTGCTCAGGCAGATCGCTTCACTGAAGCAGTTCAGGAAGGACCTCCAGGCCTGGCTCTTCGACTGAGCACTACTCCTACCTTCAGCACCTTGAGAGGGGTGATTAGCCACGCTTTACAAATCCATGATTGATTGATTGATTGATATCCTTGTGGTGCTCCTAGAAAGTGTTTTTTTTTTTTTTTTTTTTTTTTTTTTAATATTGTGGAGGGCCACAGCTAGTGCAGTAGCCTGACTGGGAACATTTAAAAAAAAAAAAAGGTTGCAGTAAGTCTCTTTTGTCATTGAATACATGACCCCAGCTTACTGAAGTTTTCAAAGCCCTCTGAACTGGAGCTGTAAGTTCTTCAGCTGGAGTGCAGGGATCCCTAGTGGTTGGTTCTTTGGCTGCATGTTGTGCCCTCAAACTGTTAAAGACTTCCATACATCTTTGTGGCTGTTTCTAATAAAAATGCTATATTTAAATAAATATTTTGTAGAACTGAGCGGAGCATGGATGTGTAACCTGTGACGGTGGACTTTACCTTACTTATGGTTGTTATAGGTTAAGGATGTGATCGCTTCTTATTCTGGGGTGCAGTCAGTTCGTTGAGTGGTGCACGATTACACACGCAGTTTGAGGTACCATGGTTTGGTGTACTCTCTGCATTAGTCACAGGAATTCCATCTGTACGTTGGTTATGATTTTGCTGTGTCCCATACCATATGGATATTTGCAGAAGAACATAGTGTATTTTGCTCCCTAACTTTTTTGGTTCTTTCACTTCTATTGTTCCTTTTTTGGTGTTGGTATGTCAACACAACCACTCTCATACACATACAGCCACTCACAGACCCACAAAACCCCTCACAGACCCACCCGTACCTCCTACTCACACAGCCACTCCCACAGCCACTGACAGATCTACACAGACAGTCACACATGCACTCACACACCCAGGTTGCAGGGACGTTATAGTTTGGAAAGCGCATTAAAAAAAACATAGAAATTCACTGAAAAAACAAAGGTTACAGGGACAGAATAGTCAGGATATAAAATTTAAAAAACCTTAGAAAGACACCGAAAAAAACAAAGGTTACGGGGATGTTATAGTTAGGCTCAGATTTCACTCGTACAAAACCACTTAAATTCAACAGTTATAGCTATCTCAAGTAACTATAACTCAAGCCCTTAAGTAACTATAATGTGCGCCCTTGCTATGCACTGCATATTACATCAGTCATGACATCTTCTATGACATCCTTGATAACATCACTGCAACATTTGCTGTAAAACTATTGATGAGAAAACTGTGCACGGCGATAACGCAACTTATAGTTACCTTAAGGTATGAGTAATAGTTACATGTGATAACCATAACTATAACTGCTGAATTTCAATGGTTTTGTACGAGTGATATCGGAGTCTAACTATAACGTCCCTTTAACCTTTGTTTTTTTCAGTGAAATATATATATATATATATATATATATATATATATGTGGAAAATGTCACTTACCCAGTGTACATCTGTTCGTGGCATGAGTCGCTGCAGATTCACATGCTGTGCATTATCCTGCCATCTAGTGTTGGGCTCGGAGTGTTACAAGTTGTTTTTCTTCGAAGAAGTCTTTTCGAGTCACGAGACCGAGGGACTCCTCCCTTTTGGCTCCATTGCGCATGGGCGTCGACTCCATCTTAGATTGTTTTCCCCGCAGAGGGTGAGGTAGGAGTTGTGTATATAGTAAAAGTGACCATGCAATGGAGTGAGTATATATGTACATAATGTGTATAAAAAAATATTATATATTTACAAATTTATAAATGTACAAGTTTCATCAACTTATAACGGCTACAGTCTCCCGGGGAGGCGGGAGGGCGCATGTGAATCTGCAGCGACTCATGCCACGAACAGATGTACACTGGGTAAGTGACATTTTCCGTTCGATGGCATGTGTAGCTGCAGATACACATGCTGTGCATAGACCAGTAAGCAGTAATCTCCCCAAAAGCGGTGGTTTAGCCTGTAGGAGTTGAAGTTGTTTGAAATAATGTTCGTAATACAGCCTGTCCTACTGTGGCTTGTTGTGTTGTTAACACATCTACACAGTAATGTTTTGTGAATGTATGAGGCGTAGACCATGTGGCTGCCTTACAGATTTCTGTCATAGGTATATTTCCTAGAAAGGCCATTGTGGCACCTTTCTTCCTAGTGGAGTGCGCCTTTGGCGTAATAGGCAGATCTCTTTTTGCTTTAATATAGCAGGTCTGAATACATTTCACTATCCATCTGGCAATGCCTTGTTTGGATACTGGATTTCCTGCATGAGGTTTTTAAAAGGCTACAAACAATTGTTTTGTCTTGCGAAATTATTTTGTTCTATCAATGTAATACATTAATGCTCTTTTGATGTCTAGCGTATGTAAGGCTCTTTCGGCTACTGAGTCTGGTTGTGGAAAAAAGACTGGGAGTTCCACTGTTTGGTTTAGGTGGAACGGTGATGTAGGAAGTTGGCTCTGTATGTGCTATTTCAAAGTAAGGAATAGCATGCACAGAGTCCAAGGGTTCCCCTTAGAGGTAAAATAGTGGTAAGAATAGATAATACTAATGCTCTATTTTGTGGTAGTGTGGTCGAGCAGTAGGCTTATCCAAGGAGTAGTGTTAAGCATTTGTTGTACATACACATAGACAATAAATGAGGTACACACACTCAGAGACAAATCCAGCCAATAGGTTTTGTATAGAAAAATATATTTTCTTAGTTTATTTTAAGAACCACAGGTTCAAATTTAACATGTAATATCTTGTTTGAAAGGTATTGCAGGTAAGTACATTAGGAACTTTGAATCATTTCAATTGCATGTATACTTTTCAAGTTATTCACAAATAGCTACTTTAAAAGTGGACACAGTGCAATTTTCACAGTTCCTGGGGGAGGTAAGTTTTTGTTAGTTTTACCAGGTAAGTAAGACACTTACAGGGTTCAGTTCTTGGTCCAAGGTAGCCCACCGTTGGGGGTTCAGAGCAACCCCAAAGTCACCACACCAGCAGCTCAGGGCCGGTCAGGTGCAGAGTTCAAAGTGGTGCCCAAAACGCATAGGCTAGAATGGAGAGAAGGGGGTGCCCCGGTTCCGGTCTGCTTGCAGGTAAGTACCCGCGTCTTCGGAGGGCAGACCAGGGGGGTTTTGTAGGGCACCGGGGGGGGACACAAGCCCACACAGAATTTTCACCCTCAGCAGCGCGGGGGCGGCCGGGTGCAGTGTAGAAACAAGCGTCGGGTTCGCAATGTTAGTCTATGAGAGATCAACGGATCTCTTCAGCGCTGCAGGCAGGCAAGGGGGGGCTTCCTCGGGGAAACCTCCACTTGGGCAAGGGAGAGGGACTCCTGGGGGTCACTTCTCCAGTGAAAGTCCGGTCCTTCAGGTCCTGGGGGCTGCGGGTGCAGGGTCTTTTCCAGGCGTCGGGACTTAGGTTTCAGAGAGTCGCGGTCAGGGGAAGCCTCGGGATTCCCTCTGCAGGCGGCGCTGTGGGGGCTCAGGGGGGACAGGTTTTGGTACTCACAGTCGGAGAGTAGTCCGGGGGTCCTCCCTGAGGTGTTGGTTCTCCACCAGCCGAGTCGGGGTCGCCGGGTGCAGTGTTGCAAGTCTCACGCTTCTTGCGGGGAGATTGCAGGGTTCTTTGAAGCTGCTCCTTTGGATAAAGTTGCAGTCTTTTTGGAGCAGGTCCGCTGTCCTCGGGAGTTTCTTGTCGTCGTCGAAGCAGGGCAGTCCTCAGAGGATTCAGAGGTCGCTGGTCCCTTTGGAAGGCGTCGCTGGAGCAGAGTTCTTTGGAAGGCAGGAGACAGGCCGGTGAGTTTCTGGAGCCAAGGCAGTAGTTGTCTTCTGGTCTTCCTCTGCAGGGGTTTTCAGCTAGGCAGTCCTTCTTCTTGTTGTTGCAGGAATCTAATTTTCTAGGGTTCAGGGTAGCCCTTAAATACTAAATTTAAGGGCGTGTTTAGGTCTGGGGGGTTAGTAGCCAATGGCTACTAGCCCTGAGGGTGGGTACACCCTCTTTGTGCCTCCTCCCAAGGGGAGGGGGTCACAATCCTAACCCTATTGGGGGAATCCTCCATCTGCAAGATGGAGGATTTCTAAAAGTTAGAGTCACTTCAGCTCAGGACACCTTAGGGGCTGTCCTGACTGGCCAGTGACTCCTCCTTGTTGCTTTCTTTGTTCCCTCCAGCCTTGCCGCCAAAAGTGGGGGCCGTGGCCGGAGGGGGCGGGCAACTCCACTAAGCTGGAGTGCCCTGCTGGGCTGTGACAAAGGGGTGAGCCTTTGAGGCTCACCGCCAGGTGTCACAGTTCCTGCCTGGGGGAGGTGTTAGCATCTCCACCCAGTGCAGGCTTTGTTACTGGCCTCAGAGTGACAAAGGCACTCTCCCCATGGGGCCAGCAACATGTCTCTAGTGTGGCAGGCTGCTGGAACTAGTCAGCCTACACAGACAGTCGGTTAAGTTTCAGGGGGCACCTCTAAGGTGCCCTCTGTGGTGTATTTTACAATAAAATGTACACTGGCATCAGTGTGCATTTATTGTGCTGAGAAGTTTGATACCAAACTTCCCAGTTTTCAGTGTAGCCATTATGGTGCTGTGGAGTTCGTGTTTGACAGACTCCCAGACCATAGACATTGTAAGTGCAGGGTAGCCATAAGAGTATAAGGTTTTGTTTAGACACTGTAGGGGTACCATGCTCATGCACTGGTACCCTCACCTATGGTATAGTGCACCCTGCCTTAGGGCTGTAAGGCCTGCTAGAGGGGTGTCTTACCTATACTGCATAGGCAGTGAGAGGCTGGCATGGCACCCTGAGGGGAGTGCCATGTCGACTTACTCGTTTTGTCCTCACTAGCACACACAAGCTGGCAAGCAGTGTGTCTGTGCTGAGTGAGAGGTCCCCAGGGTGGCATAAGACATGCTGCAGCCCTTAGAGACCTTCCTTGGCATCAGGGCCCTTGGTACTAGAAGTACCAGTTACAAGGGACTTATCTGGATGCCAGGGTCTGCCAATTGTGGATACAAAAGTACAGGTTTAGGGAAAGAACACTGGTGCTGGGGCCTGGTTAGCAGGCCTCAGCACACTTTCAATTGTAAACATAGCATCAGCAAAGGCAAAAAGTCAGGGGGCAACCATGCCAAGGAGGCATTTCCTTACAGGTGATATAACTTTTGGTAAGAACTTTGGATTTGTCCGGAGAACCACTTTATGTTTATGTATTTGTATAAAGGGTTCTTGTATAGTGAATGATTGAATTTCACTTACTCTTCTAAGAGATGTGATAGCTATTAGGAAGGCTACTTTCCAGGTTAAGTATTGCATTTCACAAGAGTGCATGGGTTCAAATGGTGGACCCATGAGTCGTGTTAATACAATATTGAGGTTCCACGAGGGAACTGGTGGTGTTCTTGGGGGTATGATTCTCTTTAGACCCTCCATAAATGCTTTGATGACTGGGATTCTAAAGAGTGATGTTGAATGTGTAATCTGCAGATAGGCAGATATTGCTGTGAGATGTATTTTGATAGAAGAAAAGGCTAGGTTTGATTTTTGTAAGTGTAATAAATAGCTTACGATGTTTTTCGCAGAAGCGTGTAGTGGTTGGATTTGATTATGATGGCAATAATAAACAAATCTTTTCCATTTGTTTGCGTAAAAATGTCTTGTAGTAGGTTTTCTAGCTTGCTTAATGACCTCCATACATTCTTGTGTAAGGTCTAAATGTCCAAACTCTAAGACTTCAGGAGCCAGATTGCTAGACTGAGCGATGCTGGATTCGGGTGTCTGATCTGTTGCTTGTGTTGAGTTAACAGATCTGGTCTGTTTGGTAGTTTGATATGAGGTACTACTGACAGGTCTAGTAGTGTTGTGTACCATGGTTGGCGAGCCCAGGTTGGTGCTATCAGTATCAGTTTGAGTCTGTTTTGACTCAATTTGTTTACAAGATAAGGAAGGAGTGGGAGAGGGGGAAAAGCGTAGGCAAATATCCCTGACCAACTCATCCATAACGCATTGCCCTTGGACTGAGGGTGTGGATACCTGGACGCGAAGTTTTGGCATTTTGCGTTTTATTTTATTGCGAATAGGTCTATTTCTGGTAATCCCCAGTGTAGAAAGTAAGTTTGTAGTATCTGGGGATGAATTTCCCATTCGTGTGTTTGTTGGTGATCTCGACTGAGATTGTCGGCTAACTGGTTTTGAATCCCTGGGATGTACTGTGCTATTAGGCGAATGTGATTGTGAATCGCCCAATGCCAAATCCTTTGTGCTAAGAGACACAGTTGTGATGAGTGTGTCCCTCCCTGTTTGTTTAGGTAATACATTGTTGTCATGTTGTCTGTTTTGACAAGAATGTGTTTGTGGGCTATAGCGGGTGAAATGCTTTCAATGCTAGAAACACTGCTAACAGCTCTAGATGATTTATATGCAGTTGCCTTTGTTGAACGTCCCATTGTCCCTGTATACTGTGCTGGTTGAGGTGTGCTCCCCACCCTATCATGGAAGCATCTGTTGTGATCACGTATTGAGGCACTGGGTCTTGGAATGGCCGCCCTTGGTTTAAATTGATAGGATTCCACCATTGAAGCGAGGAGTGTGTTTGGCGGTCTATCAACACTAGATCTTGAAGTTGACCCTGTGCTTGTGTCCATTGTGTTGCTAGGCATTGCTGTAAGGGACGCATATGTAGTCTTGCGTTTGGGACAATGGCTATGCATGAAGACATCATGCCTAGGAGTTTCATTACAAACCTCACTTGATAGTGTTGGTTTGGGTGCATGTTTAGTATTACATTTTGGAAGGCTTGTACCCTCTGTGGACTTGGAGTGGCAATCCCTTTTTGTGTGTTGATTGTTGCTCCTAAGTACTGTTGTATTTGACACGGTTGTAGATGTGATTTTTGGTAGTTTATAGAGAACCCTAGTTTGTGAAGGGTTTCTAGGACGTATTTTGTGTGTAGAAGACACTGTTGCTGAGTGCTGGTTTTTATTAACCAGTAGTCCAAGTAAGGGAATACGTGCATGTGCTGCCTCCTGATGTAAGCAGCTACTACTGCAAGGCAGTTTGTGAATACTCTTGGGGCTGTTGTTATGCCGAACGGTAACACTTTGAATCGGTAATGCACGCCTTGGATTACAAACCTCAAGTATTTCCTGTGGGAAGGATGTATGGCCATGTGGAAATAAGCATCCTTGAGATCTAATGTTGACATGTAGTCCTGTTGTTTGAGCAAGGGAATCACGTCTTGAAGTGTCACCATGTGAAAGTGATCTGATTTGATGTAAAGATTTAGGGGGTCATTACGACCTTGCCGCCCGCCAAGATCTGACCACCATGCGGCCGCACCCCGCCGCAGCCATTTGGAGATCCCCGCTGGGCCGGGGGGCGGAAACCTGGTTTCCGCCCGCCGGCCCAGCGGGGATCACGGCCGCAACATAGGAGCCGGATCTAAATGGAGCCGGTGGTGTTGCGGCCGTGCGACGGGTGCAGTTGCACCCGTCGCGCTTTTCACTGTCTGCATAGCAGACAGTGAAAAGCTGCATGGGGCCCTGTCAGGGGGCTCCTGCACTGCCCATGCCAGTGGCATGGGCAGTGCAGGGGCCCCCAGGGGCCCCACGACTCCCCGTTCCGCCAGCCTTTTCCTGGCGGTGCAAACCTCCAGAAAAAGGCTGGCGGTCGGGGACTCGTAATCCCCTGGGCAGCGCTGCAGGCAGCGCTGCCCAGGCGGATTAACACCGCCGGGGCAAAAGTGGCAGAATACCGCCGGCTCCGGCGGTGCGACCGCGGGCTGGAAGCACCGCCAGCCTGTTAGCGGTGCTTCCGTCGTTTTAGCCCTGGCGGTCCCGTACCGACAGGGTCAAAATGACCCCCTTAGTGTTCTGAGGTCTAATATGGGTCTCAGTGTTTTGTCCTTTTTTGGAATTAGAAAATACATGGAGTAAACACCTGTTCCTTTTTGACTAGTTCTATTGCTTCTTTTTGTAACAATGCTTGGACTTCTAGTTGTAACAGATCTAAGTGTTGTTTGGACATGTTGTGTGCTCTTGGAGGCACATCTTGTGGCAAATGTAGGAATTCTATGCAATAACCATGTTGGATAATGGCTAGGACCCACGCGTCCGTAGTTATGTGTTCCCAGTTGTGGTAATAATCTGTGAGTCTCCCCCCCACTGGTGTTGTGTGGTGGGGGTTTGTGACGTTGAAGTCACTATTTAGTTTGTGGGGTTTTTGGGCTCTGGAATTTCCCTCTTGTTTTAGGGAACTGTCCACCCCTATATTGTCCTCGAAAACCTCCTCTCTGATATTGGCCCTGATATGTGGGTCTGACTTGTGAGGTGGAAGGCTCTGTGGTCTGGGCCCAAAACCACCCTCTAAAGTGGGGCTTCCTAAAAGTGCCTCTGCTCTGTGGGGAGTAGAGCGCGCCCATGGCTTTGGCCGTGTCAGTGTCTTTCTTCAGTTTGTCTATCGCTGTATCCACCTCCTGCCCAAATAGTTGTTGTTCATTGAATGGCATATTTAGCACTGTTTGCTGAATTTCGGGCTTAAATCCAGAGGTTCGTAGCCATGCATGTCTCCGAATGGTTACCGCTGTGTTTACTGTTCTGGCCGCCGTGTCTGCTGAGTCCATGGCTGACCTTATTTGGTTGTTGGAGATACTTTGGCCCTCCTCGACAATCTGTTGGGCACGTTTCTGGAACTCTTTGGGAAGGTGTTGAATGAGATGTTGCATTTCATCCCAATGTGCCCCGTCGTATCTTGCTAGAAGAGCCTGAGAATTGGCAATTCGCCATTGATTGGCTGCCTGTGCTGCCACCCTTTTGCCTGCTGCATCGAATTTCCGACTTTCTTTGTCGGGCGGTGGTGCATCTCCAGAAGTTTGTGAGTTTGCCCTTTTTTGGGCTGCTCCTACTGCCACTGAATCTGGAGTTAACTGTTGTGTGATGTACACAGGGTCAGTAGGGGGAGGGTTATATTTCTTCTCCACCCTAGGCGTGATGGCTCTGCCTTTTACTGGGTCTTGAAACACCTGTTTAGCGTGTTTTAACATGCCTGGCAGCATTGGCAAGCTTTGGTATTGGCTGTGCGTAGATGACAGGGTGTTGAACAAGAAGTCATCTTCTATGGGCTCTAATGTAGCTGCCCTGGAAACCACTTGCATGTAAGCAGTACTGTCTCCAGGTGGTGAAGGTCTTGCCGGGTAGCATTCGGGACTATTGTCAGAGACCGGTGCATCATACAAATCCCATGCATCCGGGTCATCTTGACTCATCCCTGTGTGCGTTAGTGACTGCATCATTGGGGGTGTTGCTTCCGGGGACAGATGTGGCGAATGTATTGGTGATTGTTGTGGCGAAAATTGTGGTGGAGTTTTCTCTTTTGCCACTTTTGCCTTTG
Source organism: Pleurodeles waltl (assembly GCF_031143425.1). Lineage (NCBI taxonomy): Eukaryota > Metazoa > Chordata > Amphibia > Caudata > Salamandridae > Pleurodeles > Pleurodeles waltl. Next base: position 600,324,621 of record NC_090442.1, on the reverse strand, counting down.
GCTGCATTTACACCTCTTGGAATGCGAGCTTCCGCTTCATTTTGATTGGAGGAAGAGTTCTGATTTTCCCCATGTCCTTTTCGATATGGAGCCTTCTTTGGTTATGGTCAGGGTCTCCCATGCCCAGCTCTTGTTCAAATCTGTGGCCTTGTAAGTGTGTGGAAAGGCCTTGTTCCTCTGTATAGGAGCTTTGTTTCGGCTCCGAGGAAGAAAGTTTTGGTACCGAAATTTTCTCAACAGTCTTTTTCGGCTCTGAGGAAACCTTTTTGACTTTCGGTGTGCCGAACTCTCGGTGCCGAGTCTATTCGGAGCCGGAATTTCGGTGCCGAGTCTGATGTCTTCGGCTGCTGGGAGGCCTTTTTCGGTGCTGATGTTTGGTCACCGTGTTTTCGAGTAAAGCCATGGCCTGCGGTGGCGTCCCCTGGGTCTTCATGATCTTCGAGTGAGTTTTTGCCGGGGCTGGTTTACTCACGGTTTGCTGCATCTTCGGCTGCTCACTCTCGGACTCGTCAGAGTCCGAATCTCGAATGGAGAATGTCTCCTCTTCTTCGACGTCAGTGTGTCCAGCCGGTGTCGACGCCATCTGGAGTCTTCGAGCTCTACAATCCCGCAGTGTCTTCTTGGATCGAAATGCCCGACAGGCCTCGCAAGTTTCCTCTTTGTGTTCGGGGGACAAACACAGATTACAGACCAAGTGTTGGTCTGTATAAGGATACTTTGTGTGGCAGTTGGGGCAGAAGCGGAAGGGGGTCCGGTCCATGAGCATTGAAGATAGACGCGGTCGGGCCGACCAGGCCCCGCCGAGGCGTGGAAACCCCGAAGGGCTGCCAGAACTTTTCTTTCTTCAGTGTCGATGTGCTAGCACTAACCCGGTATCGAGCGCAAACAATACCGTCGAATTTTCCGATGGATAACTATCTTTTCCGAAACACGGAGCGTAGAGGAACACGTCCGAACCCGATGGCGGAAAGAAAACAATCTAAGATGGAATCGACGCCCATGCGCAATGGAGCCGAAAGGGAGGAGTCCCTCGGTCTTGTGACTCGAAAAGACTTCTTCGAAGAAAAACAACTTGTAACACTCCAAGCCCAACACTAGATCACTAGATGGCAGGATAATGCACAGCATGTGTATCTGCAGCTACACATGCCATCAAACATATATATATATATATATATATATATATATATATATATATATATATATATATATATCTCCACACATGCACATGTGCACACATACACACACAAGTCTGTAGTCCTTACAGTAGGACAGTTTGCATTGAAATGGAAAACAAAACGATGTGTCAAATAGTATTTTTGTAACAGTAATTAGTATTAGTTATTGTCAGGTATTTACATGGGAATACATTATTATATTTTTACTATACATTATAGTTGTTGATAGATTATTGTTGTCATTTAATAACAAAGACAATAGGTCTGCTTTAATTATGTTTGTGTGCTCATCCCATGAGAAAGAGCATAGGCCTGCCTTTTATATTTTGGTGTTCTGACCATTTGACAAACCTAGTAGGTTTGGCTTATTTAAAATGACACCCATTTACTTTGTTACTTTAGATCAGAAAACTCAGACTTTCCCTGAAAAAAACAAAGTTTAAGGTAACGTTAATGTTAGGTAATAGCAGTAACATCTTACTTTACATTTTGTTTAAACTTCAGAAATTCACTGAGAAAACCAAAGATTAAAAGGATGTTATATTTAGCTGAACAGGACAGTAAACAAGTAACATTTTAAACTAAAACAAAAACTCTGAAATTCACTGGCTACAGTTAACTGAAGTAACTATAATTCACACCTTCGTCAGGCACTGCTAAACACCTCACAAATTATATCACTCGTGACATATTCTACAACATCTCTGATTACATTTCTATTTACATCTGAAACGACTTCATGGATGACAACACTGTGCAAGGCAAGGGCACAAGCTGTAATAACTCACATAACCCTTATAAATAACAAATAAAAAAGAACATAAATGTTATTTCAGACATTGGCTGTTAAGCTTATTTGACAGGACAGGCACATGAGTTAATTGTCAGAACTAGGCAAAGTATTTGGGTAGAAAATGTAGGTAAAGTTTTATGCCACAAATAGGCTCAGGATCAGGCTTGTAAATTTCCTCATACGGAGTCGGTATATAAACAACAGGAGTTATAATAAAGAAACAGGAATGTAAAATGATTTACTTGGACTAGGAATATAAAATTATTTGCAAGATGGAGGCAGGTAATTTGCTGCGAGTTGGTGTGTTACGTTACTTGACAGGGCAGAAAGATAAAGTTATTTGTCAGGAGTGGGTGTGTAATGTTATTTGCCAGGATAGGTGTGCAAATCTATTTGTTAGGAGAAGGTGTGTACATTTATTTGCAATGAGCAGATAGGCAACGTTAATTGCCAGGAGCAGGTGTAAAACATTAGTTGCCAGGAAAAGGTAGGTAAAACTATTTGCTAGGAGTAGGTGTATATTATTTTCCAGAAGTGTGTGAAGCTATGTCCTGGGAACAGGTGGCCTGCGAGAGCAGTATTTGAAGCAGAAGGGGCTGAGAGACTGGCACCAGTTTGCTAGAGACTGAGGGTACAGATCAAATTCCAAGAAGTCAGGTCACAACAGGAATCTGGTAAAAAGGTGGGGGACATATTGAGGATAAAGAGCAATCCGCTAAGGCAAGCCCTGGCCTAGTGATATTCATCCTTGTGGTAAGTCGGCAGGAAGTAACTGTAGCCTAATGTTGATGACCTGGAAAGTGGGGGTTGCAAGGCAGGTACAAAACCCCATCTGGATGCATAATCAGAACAGTCAGCAGGAACCAACTCATAGACTAATATAGCTCAGTGAGTCAAGCTCCTGTTGCACAAGTGAATGTAGACTACAGGTCTTCTCTTATCAGAATCGGCCCAGGTTATCATTGTTTAATTGTAGATAAAAGAAAGTACCATTAAATCTGGTAATTGTTGTCTCTAGGTACACGTTTAATATTCTTAAACTGGGTACAAGATTAATATTCTTAAAATGGGCACTGTTTAAAAAAATCATAACTCCATCTGATGTTTCAGGAAATTATGAAAAGTCAGAACTCAGATTCTTCACCTATCAGGAATAATGCATTTTTAATAGCAGGATAAATTGTGACCTGATTGTTTGAAAAATTAAGGGTGGCTTTTTACATTTTAATAGCTTTACTTTCAGCGGAAATTGATGTATTTAAATCAGAAATACACATTAAAATCTTGCACAAGGTCACAGTGTCCCTAAATTAGGCTCTCTAAATTTATCTGGCACATTAGTAAGGCAAGGCTCTGCCTACAGATAGATTTTGAAGGCCACCACAAGCGCAGAAAGACTTCTGCTTCATGATTTTTGGATCTACTACCTGGTAGAACGGATGGCGCACATCAGAGCTGCCAATGCAGTCTGTGAATTTCTCAAGGAACTAAAAACCTGGCTTTTCCACAAGGCCCCTATGACAGCTGGCACAGCACCTTCTCCCAAATGCCTGCATACTCTTTGTGGGTGAGATGAGCACTATACAAACTGAAATAACATAACATGTGACATAACATAACATACAGGAAGTTACTTACCTTTTATAATGATATTCCTGATGAAAACACAATGTTCTTGCAGATGCCTCACCTTATGAGTCTTCTTTCTTCTTCCAAGGTTGCTGACTGGTCTGGAAAAGTTCTTTCCTAGCAGTAACTCTCCATGTAGTGCCACCATGCAGCTTCAGCTACGACTACGCATCCAGACATAACACATCAGAGTATATTATCAGTTCTTGCCAAGGGGTGCAGAGAGGAACCATGAGAAGGACACCAACAAATATGGTATATAAGATATTTGCATACTATAGGAAGTTGGCGCTGAATGTACTCTCTCAAAGTGATAGATAGTGTGTACAGAGTCCAATGGTTCCCCTTAGAGGTTGCTAGTGGCAAAATTTGATAATTTGAATGCTCTATTTTATGGTAGTGTTGTCGAACAATAGGCTTATCAGAGGGTAGTGTTAAGCATTTGTTGTACACACACAGGCAATAAATGAGGAACACACACTCAAAGACTTAACTCCAGGCCAATAGTTTTTATATAGAAAAATATATTTTCTTTATTGATTTTAGAACCACAAGATTCAAGATTTGAAGTAAATACATAAAATGCAAGGTACTCGGGGCGCTGTCTGGCTATGAGTCAAGATGGCCGCCTAGGGAACGGGCTCCGTGGAGCGGTAGGCCTCTGGACGGGGGCGGTGGCGCTAGGTGTGCGCAGAAGTGCCCCACATCGCATGCTGGAAGGACGCTGGGGGCCGCCGATGCCGGGGGGCACCTTGGGCGGCTGCGGGAGGCACTTGATTCCACCAGCAGAGAGCGCAGGGGAAACGGCGGCCTGGCGGCATTTGATCAGATGAGAAGCCGCAGCCTCGCGTGATCCGGAGGCCCGGCTTGGAGCATGCAGATGACTAGGGGCCTGGGAAGCCCTGAAAAAGGCTGTGTGCGGCGGCATCAGGCTTGTTAGGCGAGGGGAGGCCTGGACAGCGGCCGCGCCCTCGTTTGCCTTTGCCTGCTCTATTTTATTTTACCCTCCAATACTGCCTTCCCTCCTTGTGGCTGCACCGCGGGTGGCGCCTGGGGCAGTGTATGGAGCCCCGGCTTTGGTGCGCCCGCCACCTGGACCCTGATGAAGGAGAGGGGGACGGCGGCCTGCCCTGCTCTGCTCTTGCATAACCACCGGTCCCTCCCACCCCCGCCTGGGCGGTTGCTGGGGAGCCCGTATTGAAGCAGGGCGGGGGGAGGCGGCGCCTGAGAGTGGTAGCCACGAACACACCAGGAGCACGGTGGAGAGGCGCGACGGGGGATGACCCCTGACTGATGGTGACGGAGGAGGGCCACGTGACAAGGTCACAGATATGGAGGCTTCTGAGATGAGGAGGAGCACATAGTGGGGCGATACCAGGCGGTTCCATACAGTGCGCATGTGCGAACTACGAGACTCTTTATCATGCGCCCTGTTGGCAACGCGGGGGTCCCTGACTGGACAGTCCGGAAGGAACCATTCACAACGGTGTTTGCTGCGGAGCGGGACCCCAGTACTGCTGGCCCAACGGAGGGCTCTCTGTCCTGTCGCTCCTCTCCCTGGTGAACCAGAAACAACAGGGCCCAGCATTTTCCCCACTGATTACGATTTTGGCCCATTGATCAATGAAGTCCCGGTGAACGCTCTCTGATCATAGCCGGGATCTGGTCACTGCTTGAGAGACAACCCCCCCCCCCCCTCCTTCTTCTCTTCTTGCATCGCCCGCCTGCCCTCCTGCATCTGCCGCACTGTGGGTTGATACCCTCCCAATCCTTATCAATACTGGGGAGCATGCGATGCCCGGCGGAAAGATGACAACCAAACACCCGGGTAAGCTGTCCCAGCAACTGCTCTTCTCTGAAGCCTTGCGTCACCAGAGAGTCCCACCCACGGAAGAGCACTCCCTCACCCCACCCAGTAGTATGGCAGAAGCTACAAAGGGTGCGACCATGGACCGTATTCTGCAGGAGATTTCGGTGGTGGCCCGCAAGCTGGAAGGTATGGACAGTGCCATGGCTTCTCTGGCGGCAGATACGAAATCCATGCGTTTGAACATAGCAGGCTTTCAGACACAAGTTACATGCCTAGAACAGCAAGTAACAACGGTGGAAACACGCACGGCCTCCTGGGTGGACAGAGACCAAGAACTCCTATACCTCCGCAGCAAAACTGATTGACTTAGAGGACAGGAGCGGCAGAGGCAATGTTCGCTTTCTCAGATTCCCGGAAAATATTGAGGGCGTGGACATACACTCTTTTCTATGGGAGACCCTGCTCAAGCTGACTGGCTTATTTTTTAAACCCCCCCCTGGAATTTCAAAGGGTGCACAGGCTAGGTCCCAAACGGCAAGAGGATGCCAACTGCCCTCGCCCAATCATAGCATGCCTGCTGCGCCATGTGCAGACCTGTCAACTATTGCAGGCGGCCAGAACGCACGGTCCATTTCGGCTGGATGTCCTGGAGGTTAGACTAACGGGCGACTTTTCCAAGGAAACTAGGAGGGCTTTCTTGGACCTTCGACCCTGTCTCCGTCAGCTGGACATGAAATACGGCTTATTCGAGCAAGCCAGGATGTGAATCACCAAAAATGGAGTGTCAAAAGACTTTTACGACCCCGATGATCTATGGGTGTTTTTGGATGGACTTCAGCACCATACCCAATCTATGGACACAGCGTCCTCATGACCCGCTCGGGCCGCTCCCGAGTGTTGACTCTTCCGTTTCTGCCCTGAAGACACGGGACGGCCCATCACTGGTTCTCACCTTAGGGGGAGGTACTTGAAGAGACTCATGAAGAGCTATGACGATAGAGGTCAAGTGCTGCAGGCGGTGGCAATGCATACGCAGATAGCTGACAGGGACAAGTCTTGCTCACCTCTAAAACCCACTTTGACTCTCCACGTGAGGACAAGGAAAAACAATACCCCAGGGGTGACTTGTCATCGACGGACGCGGAGTCCCATAAGAACTCGCAGCGACCCTACCATTGAGACAACAGAGAGATGAGTACTTGCCTTTTCACATCACAGACGTTTCGCTTATAGATGGCCAGTTCTCTCACTGGTCTTACAGCAGCCGCACTTAGTTGCCTAGTTCTTATTTGGTTTGTTTGAATGCGATTAATACTGCTTAAAAGACTTCTCTGATCCCTTTTGCTAACAAGATGTTTAGGTTTAAGTGCTTTCGTATTGCAGCTCTTTGATGTCTCACGTTCTCTCAGCTACTTGGCTTAACATGACTGAGACTTACTCTTCATCTTTCCCCGACACATCCTCCCCTCCCCCTGCGTTCCCCGTCCCCTACCCCCCTTTTTCCTTATTTGGGCTATGGCGCTCTCCCCTCCCAGAACGGACTGCCCCTCTTCCCCCCAACGCGGCCAGGTTAACCTGTGCATAGATACGCCACCACACTTCAAGCTCTGATGCTGGGCGATATGCCATATGTCTATCACTTGGGGGCTAGCTTTTTTCCTTTCCCTTCTCTCTGATCTTACTCTTCCCCCCCCCCTTTTACTACTAATGGACACCCTAGTCCTGCGTCGCTTTGGTGATTTTGTCTCCTTTGCTGTGGTTTTGTTGTGGTCCTGCCTTGACATCCTTCTTGATGTGTCATGGACCACACCTTCCCCCGCGCACACACTCCCCTCCCACCCCCCCATCCAATCTAATCTCGATTACTTCCTTATGTTGCATACCTTAGTGGCTCATGCCCAAGATGACTGCATACTCGAATGTGGTCTTTCGGACCACTCTCCAATCCTTGTTGCTATTTGAGTGGGCCTGGTATCCCCGGGCCGTAAACCATGGCGATTTGCCGTTCACCGTTACCGTTCCCCCAAGGGCAAGATACAGTTGAAAGCCCATGCGCTCACCTTTGCTCAAGAAAACCTGGGCACTGTCGAATCCAGGCGAACTCTGTGGGCTGCAGCCAAGGCAACGCTACAGGGGCAGCTCATGCGAGACGCGGCGCTAGCAAATAAAGAGAGAAAAGCGCAACAAGCGGCACTGGAACTTGACATCCATCGCCTTACATGTCAATACACTGACCACCCTTCTCTCTCAGTGTGTCGTTGTCTGGAACGCGCCCGTATGGCCCTTAACGAGTTACACACCTCCCAGGCCGAATACGCACTATATTGTCTACAGGGGAGACACTACGAACAAAGCGAGAAAGCCGGTCAGCTGCTGGCAACTCAGTTTCGTCAGAGGACAGCAGGTCCCGCTATACTGGCCATTCGTGCCCAGACAGGAGTCGTGCTCACGCACCCTCAGGCGATAACCAACGAGTTTGCGTCCTTCTACTGGCATCTTTACACACCAGAGGCAACATCTAGCCCTGCTCAGATTGAGGCTTTTCTTACTGATCTTGACTTACCCTCTTTATCCAACGACGGGCGCAGACTCCTGGATGGAGAAATTAGTAAACTGGAAATAGAGAGAGTCATCTGTGATCTCCCCTACCATAAATCACCCGGGGAAGATGGATTTCCTGCCGAATTTTATAAATGGACGGGGGAGGAGGCGATTAACATTCTTCATGAGGCCTTGAGCGAAGCCTGCAGGGCGAAGGCTTTGGGAGCCATCTCCAATAATGCTACGATAGCGATTATACCAAAACCTGGGATGGACCCCCTGCTTTGCGGCAGCTACCGGCCCCTCTCTCTCCTGAGCAGCGATATTAAAATCTTAGCCAGTATCTTAGCAAATCGGCTGCGCAAAGTCATACTGTCCCTGATTTATCGTACTCAGGTTGGGTTTGTACCGGGCTGCACCTCCCGAAACCACTTGCGTACTCTGAGCCATCCCCTATGGACCTCTAAGGAATTGCCAGAAGCTGCGCTGGCCTTGTCTCTAGATGGCAAGAAGGCAATCGATCGCACAGAGTAGCCCTATCTTTTTACGACGCTGGCAAGGTTCGGCCTGGGCGACAGATTTATCTCCATAGTATGACTGCTGTACGACCAACCCATGGCACGAGTTAACTGCGGAGGTTTCCTCTCGGACCCTTTTCCCATCCGCAGAGGAATGCAACAGGGATGCCCCCTCTCGCCCCTTTTGTTCGTATTGGCGATGGAACCCCTTGCTGCTGCAATTCACTCCTCCCCCTCGATAAAGGGCCTCACTTTGTCGAACGACATCTTTAAAATATACCTGTACGCCGACGATGTTCTTTTGACCATTACAGACTTAGAGCGTTCTCTGCTGGCCTTGCTGGATATTATCGATGGATTTGCACCCCTCTCTGGCTATCGTATTAACTGGGACAAGAGTGAGGTGCTTCCTCTTTCATGGGTGACCACAAAAGCTGTGCTTCTCGGCTTCCCATTTCGATTGACTCCGAGACGTCTCAAATATTTGGGGGTGTTGGTCAATCAGGGCCTGGTGCATATGGTAGCAGACAACCTGGAGCCCCTTGTCGCGCGAATGAAACTTGATTTTGAAAAAATTTAACCACCTGGGCCTCTCCATGTGGGTTAGGGTACAGGCGGTCAGGATGGTTACAGTTCCTCGTTTTACCTATGTCCTGGGGCTCTTACCTTTTCAGGTGCCTCTCTCTACTTTGCGGACCATCGACACCCTCATCAGAGCGTTTGTGTGGGGCTCCATGAGACCACGACTGGCACATGCTAAGTTGATAGCACGCCGCTTCTGTGGGGGAATGGCTCTCCCCTCGTTAAAACACTATGCGCTGGCACTGCATTTATCGGAACTGGCCCACACACAGCCTGGAGCGCCAGACACGCCACCGTGGGTAGCTTTGGAGAGAGTGCTGCTTTCCACTGACGGTGGACTTGGAGGGCTTTATTGTGGCGACCTTTCGTCTTCCGGTAGGGCCAACCCGATCCTAAGGGAGACCCGAGCGGCCTGGCGCAGGGCCCACCACCTGTTTGGGGTTCATCCTCTCTTACATGCCCAGGTCCCCTTGTGGAACAACAATGGACTACGGATAGGAGGGGAGGTGCTCAACTGGCCGCAATGGAGAAGGGCTTGTATCCTTGATCTTGCGCAGGTCCTGAAGGGTGGATCGCTTAAACCCTTCGCCAGACTGCAGGAGGAATTTAGTCTTCCTTCGCAGCAAGAGTGGCGATACTTGCAACTCAAACATTGCTTGTAACAGGGAGCTGACACCATCCAATGGGGTCTCCAGACATTGCCTGTGGTAACATACCTGAAAACATGGGGATAGCACAAGGGCGGCAGGCCTCTATGAGACCATCACTCGACAGCTATACTCTCAACCTCTTCTGGACAAACTACGCTTACAATGGCAAGACCGCCTACAGCGGACATTTGATACAGAAGACTGGGCGGACATCCTGGAACCCTTGGACAAGGGCACTCGCAAGGCTTGACTAAAGTTCTTACTATTTAAGGTGCTGCATGACTGGTATTGGTCCCAAGCGAAGCTGCATATAACGGGACACCTCCCACATGCAAAGTGTTGGCTTTGTGCAGAGGCGCACTGTGATCTGATACATAGTCTAATTGACTGCCCGATGGTCTGCCCTTTGTGGGCGGCTGTGGGCTCCACTCTGGCTGAGTCTATACTGCTCCCTACGCCGCTCCCTCCATCCCTCATCCTATTGCATGATATGACCTCTCTCTCTGCCCTACCCAGGCCGCCTAGACAACTGTTGCACATGGCGTTAGCAACCACAAAAATCTGCATCCACCGCCACTGGCGATCGGCGCCCTCCCCGACCCCGGAGGGATGGATTGTGGCAATGACCCGCATAGCCACGCACGAGAGAGTCATTTACAACTTACAGGATCAGGCTCAGATATTTAGTAGAGTGTGGACCCCCTTCCTGACTGCCGGACCGCCGTAGGCTGTCCGACCCCATCCATACTAGCTGCAGGCCATCCCCTGCTTCTCAGTTGCACTTCTGTCCCTACTAGCTCCTCACTGAGTTCACATCTGTAAGCCACATCAGACCCATGATCAAAGCCGAAGCCTTAGATACTATATTCTTGCTCCCCACCGAGCCTCTAGCTTTTTGTCCTCTCATCTCCCTCCCATCCAATTGCTTCACCTCAACATGCCTACCTTCTCCCTCCCACCTCTCCCCCGTATGTCGGCCTCTCCCTCCCTTATCCCCTCCTTCCCCCCTCTTCCACACAGAATTCTCTGCTGTCCTCCTGCCAGTACCACTCCTTTCTCTATTTTCCCTTTTCTCCCCCGTTTATTACTTCTCCTTCCTTATATCCCTCTTTTCTTTTTTCTCTTTCTCACTGCCCTCTCTTCTTCTCCTATGTCACCCTTTTCTATCAATGCTAGGAGGCCAAACAGGGAAGCCTGTGCAAGCTGCTATGGGCCTTATCAACACTCTTAGTTTAGGAGATTGGTCCTCTGACCTCTACTCCCCTCCCTGCAAGATCCCCTCATAGTTGCCTCTTACTGAGTCGCAGCTGTTGTACCAGGCCCCAACTATCCCATACGACGGGTGAACGTCGCAGTGCAAATGGTCCCAGTTATTTTGTAATTTTGATATTGTGACATTATGTTATTTCGACATTCTGATATTCTGACCTTTGACATGAAGGAATACAATTTACTTTGGCACCATAGGTTGAACAGAAGGCACAGTAAGATGCAGTCCTGCGCCTCATCCTAGCGAGACTAGACATTTGACACAACGTCATCAGGCTACCATGCATCACCCTCGCCCTATCACCTCCCCTCCCGTCCTCCTTTTTCTCCCTGTTTGAGCTCCCCCTCTCTCTTTCTCCTATTATTTTTGAGATTTTTATTTTTCTTTCTTCTTCTGTTTTATTGCAATTGTCCCTTTATTGCGATCTGATATGTGGTTGACTATGTCTTACTCAATCTATTTTCTAAGCGACCTATTATGTGTCATTTTTCGTTCATGAAGGGACTTTGGTCCTTCTTGGTTCTGCATCATCTTGCAGTGTTAATAAAGAATTGAAAAAAAAAAAAAAGTATTCCACACAGGTAAGTGAGGAACTTTGAATTAGAGCAGTAACATACACAGTATAAGTTCAATTGGCAATAAGCTATGTTAAAAGTGGACACAGCGCAAAAATTAACAGTTCCTGGGGGAGGTAAGTAAGGTTAAGTTTCTGAGGTAAGTAAAGCACTTCGAAGCTCAGTCTCCTGGGCATAGGCAGCCCACCGCTGGGGGTTCAAGGCAACCCCAAAGTCACTGCACCAGCAACACAGGGCCGGTCAGGTGCAGATGTCAAAGGAGGGGCCAAAACACATAGGCGGTCATTCTGACCTTGGCGGACGACCGCAGCGGTGATTCTGACATTTGCCCTGGGCTGGCGGGCGGCCGCCAAAAGGCCGCCCGCCAGCCCAGGGCAAATCAACCTTCCCACTAGGATGCCGGCTCAGAATTGAGCCGGCGGAGTGGGAAGGTGCGACGGGTGCAGTTGCACCCGTCGCGTATGCGGGGCCCTCTTACGGGGGCCCCTGCAGTGCCCATGCCCATGCCATGGGCACTGCAGGGGCCCCGCGGCACCCCCTACCGCCATCCTGTTCATGGCGGGAGAGCCGCCATGAACAGGATGGCGGTAGGGGGTGTCTGAATCCCCATGGCGGCGGACCGCGCTCCGCCGCCATGGAGGATTCAGACGGGCAGCGGAAAGTCGGCGGTACCCCGCCGGCTTTCCGCTTCTGGCCGCGGCTGTACCGCCGCGGTCAGAATGCCCGGCGGAGCACCGCCAGCCTGTTGGCGGTGCTACCGCCGACCTCCGCCCTGGCGGTAATTACCGCCAGGGTGAGAATCAGGGCCATAGGCGCCTATAGAGAAGAGGGGTGCTCAGGTTCCAGTCTGCCAACAGGTAAGTACCTGCGTCTTCGGAGGGCAGACTAGGGGGGGTTTGTAGAGCACTGGAGGAGGACACAAACAGGCACACAAAACACACCCTCAGCGGCACAGGGGCGGCCGGGTGTAGTGTGCAAAGATGGCATTGGGCTTTCTGTAAAAATCAATGGAGGGACCAAGGGGTCACTCTAGCGATGCAGACAGGGCACAGAGGGGCTTCTCGGGCCAGCCACCGACTGGGCTAGGCAGAGGGCCGCCTGATGGTCACTCCTGCACTGGATGTCGGTTCCATTCGGGCCTGGGGGCTACGGGTGCAGTGCTTGGTCCAGGCGTCGGGTTCTTTGTTCCAGGCAGTCACGGTCAGGGGGAGCTTCTGGATCCTCTCTGCAGGCGTCGCTGTGGGGGCACAGGAGGGTCATCTCAGATAACTCACGAGGTCGCAGTCGCCTGGGAGTCCTCTCTGCAGTGTTGCTTCTCTGGAGCTCGAGCCGGGGGCGGCGTGTGAAGTCTCACGCTTCCGGCGGGAAGAGGGAGTTCTTTAAAAGTTGCTTCAGAGTTGCAAAAATGTTGCTGTTGGTGAACAGTGCTGCTATTCTCAGGGGTTTCTTGGTCCTTCGGTTTAGGGCAGTCCTCTGAGGCTTCAGAGGTCGCTGGTCCCTGTCGGATGCGTTGCTGTGCAGGTTCTTTGAGTCTGGAGACAGGCCAGTAGGGCTGGGGCCAAGTCAGCTGTCGTCTCTTCAGGGCTTTCAGGTCAGCAGTTCCTCTTTGTGTAGGTTGCAGGAATCTGATTTCCTGGGTTCTGGGTCACCCCTAAATACTGAATTTAGGGGTTGTTTAGGTCAGGAGGGCAGTAGCCAATGGCTACTGTCCTGGAGAGTGGCTACACCCTCTTTGTGCCTCCTCCCTGAGGGGAGGGGGGCACATCCCTAATCCTAATGGGGGAATCCTCCAAACTCAAGATGGAGGATTTCTAAAGGCAGGAGTGACCTCAGCTCATGGCACCTTAGGGGCTGTCCTGACTGGTGGGCGACTCCTCCATGTTTTTCTATTTAACTCCTCCAGCCTTGCTGCCAAAACTGGGGGCACTGGCCGGAGGGGGCGGGCATCTCCACTAGCTGGGATGCCCTGGGATGCTGTAACAAAAGGCATGAGCCTTTGAGGCTCACCGCCAGGTGTTACAGTTCCTGCAGGGGGAGGTGAGAAGCACCTCCACCAAGTAGAGGATTTGTTCCTGGCCACCGAGTGACAAAGGCACTCTCCCCATGTGGCCAGAAACTCGTCTGGTTGTGGCAGGCTGGCAGAAACTGGTCAGCCTAACAATAGGAGTCGGACTGGTATTCGGGGGACATCTCTAAGATGCCCTCTGGGTGCATTTTACAATAAATTCCACACTTGCATCAGTGTGCATTTATTGTGCTGAGAAGTTTGATACCAAAATTCCCAGATTTCAGTGTAGCCATTATGGAACTGTGGAGTTCGTATTTGACAAACACCCAGACCATATACTCTTTATGGCTACCCTTCACTTACAATGTCTAAGGTTTTGCTTAGACACTGTAGGGCAGAGGTCTTCAAACTGGGGGGCGGGCCCCCCTTGGGGGGCCTCAAGTGATCCCAGGGGGGGGCGCCAAACTCTGGCCAAAAGAAATATTATACAGATAACATGCCTTTGTTTTAAGCAAAAGCATGTTATTGCAGTTTTAAAAAGGTAACAATACTTAACTCCAATGTTTAAATAGGCTTAGACCTATTTAAACATTGCCATCTTTCTAAAATATTTGTGAAAAATTCTGAGGGGGGGGGGGCCAACGATTTTTATTTTTCAATTGGGGGGGCGCGGTATTAAAAAGTTTGAAGACCACTGCTGTAGGGGCATAGTGCTATGCCCTCACATGTGGTATAGTGCACCCTGCTTTAGGGCTGTAAGGCCTACTAGAGGGGTGACTTACCTATGCCACAGGCAGTGTCAGGTAGGCGTGGCACTCTGAGGGGAGTGCCATGTCGACTTAGTCATGTTCTCCCCACCAGCACACACAAGCTGTGAGGCAGTGTGCATGTGCTGAGTGAGGGGTCCCCAGGGTTGCATAAGACATGCTGCAGCCCTTAGAGGTCTTCCCTGGCATCAGGGCCCTTGGTACCAGGGGCACCATTTACAAGGGACTTTTCTGTGTGCCAGGGCTGTGCCAATTGTGGGAACAAAGGTACAGTTTAGGGAAAGAACACTGGTGCTGGGGCCTGGTTAGCAGGGTCCCAGCACACTTTCAATCATAACTGGCATCGACAAAAGGCAAAAAGTCAGGAGGGTAACCATGCCAAGGAGGCATTTCCTTACACATACCTTGGGCTCTAATCAGCTATGATGCTAACTCATCAGGGGACTAGAGGGGGAGGGGCAGTGAGAAATTTGCAGGAACATTACGCAACTACCAGAAATATCACTACTAAAGGCAAGTAAGTTTTACTACTGGTGGACACATCTTCCCTCAAATACAGCGGGCCCATCCGTTATAGGTAAAATATATGTTTCAAAAGATTGGCTAACATGGACTGCATCACATGGAGGAAATTCCTACCATCTCACTTGCTTCTTTATGAGCCTTTACCATCATATTTGGTGAAGGAGACTGCACACACCAATCAACGTAAGCAAGAACATATTAGGAGGAAATGGAAAAGATTTGTGAAGAACCATTCTTTTAGAGGAGTTCATTTTACAAATTGCTAATCCCGGAAAATGTGTTGTGCTTGGATGTGCGAGGCACAGCTTGGTCAGAAGACCTTGGAGTGGCAATAGAATATAGTCAAGTTGAGTCCTATTCATATATTATTAACAATGTATTATCTAGTTCAAGGAATCAAGGCATACAACATTAGATAATAAATAAAACTAGACCTGCCCACTTTAATAATTTTTCCTGTGTGAGGGGGGAGAGCCGGGTTCTGCTGAGAGTGTGGTGCCTTCAGTCCATTGCTGTAACTAGTTGTGGCATGGCTTCTAAGTGGGGAGGGGCCATGGGGATGGGGTGTGGCTCAGTGCTGAGCACTGATTATGAATCATTCATATTCCCTTTACCCTTGTTCCCTAAACAAAACAAAGAAACAAAAAAAAAAAAGCTTATGAGGCTGGTGTGAAGGTCTTGTAGAGGTTGCAATTCTATGTCAGGACCAAAGGCTCTGATTATGCTTCTCTTTCTTCACTTTTATTTTTCAGCAGCCAATCAAGTGAAGTTTAAAACACTGCATATCCCATGAACATAACAGTCACATGACCATCATAGAGCCCAAGCCCTATATAATGCTGTTGCAGTAACATCACTACCTCTCTCTTTGCTGCTTCGCAACCAGTTAAGTGCAGTGTATGTCTTGCCTCCTGGAGATAGCCAAGAATTTTTGGCAATTCGGTCTTCAGCATCGAATTTCAGTAGCAGCTAAATACCTTCCGAGCCAGAACAATTCGGTGGCAGATTGCTAATCTTGCCATCTCCGGGACTACATCAGAAAGTCTTTCACTGTCTCCATCGCCTTTGGGGCCCATAACTGATAGATCTCTTTGCTTCGCGCCTCAACTGGCAGCTCCTAAAGTTTTACACTTGGCACCCGGATCTGGAGGCTCCTGCCACCGACACATTTCTTCAGGATTGGTCCTCGTTCCTGGGTTATGCCTTCCCCCCTGTTCATGATAATCCCCAAAGTGCTGGCGCAGGCGCGTCAACAGAAGGCAGAATTAATACTGGTGACTCCTCTATGGACAGCTCAAGCCTGAATCCCAGTGATCCTAGAAATAAGTTATTTTTCGTTGGAATTTTCTCCTGGACCGCTGAGCCTTCCTCATCCTCTAATCCTATCAGAACATCTATCTCTGGTGGCTTGGAGAGTTTCTGGGAAAGATGGAGTCTCCGGAGACTTTTGCAGGAGTCTAGTGGCTTCATATCCCAGCCAATACTCGCAAGCGGTGCGGTGTAAGGTAAGCCTTGTGTACAAAGTAGAATTGCACAAGTTTAAAACAGGCGTTACTGGTCACTTCTCAAACCTGCAGCAGGGTTCTGTGCCATTCCCGGTCTAAAATGGGGGGGGGGGGTCCCCTAGCATATCATCCCAGGCTGCAAGGTTACGAGTGAGGCTAGTTTGTCTTTGGCACTTCAGGGCCTTATTGAGGCGGGAGATGATGCCTCTGGATGAACCAGGGTCTGGAAGCAAATGCAGTACTGAGGATTGTCCTTGTTCATTCGGATATGATGTCCATATCCCTCGTACAGTGCGGGCCACACTCCAATACTGTATAATATTGCCATTTATAACACACTTGATAATGGAGTTCAATCTTTGCTGGCAACATAAATACACCGTTGAGGTACAGGTTGCCCGCATTAATGCAGCCACCTGTCATCCATGGAGTGAAATCCATGTCCTCCGAAGTCGGCAAAAGGGTAGTAACCAGCCAAGGGCTAGTAGTCTAGCATATGGGGCAGTGTGGACCACGCTCTCCCAAACTTGTGTCACCTGTTTAACTATCAGCGGAACTGGTTTGGGACTGCCTCTCCCACTCATCAAGAGTTGTGGCAGCTGTTGTGCTCCCGCTGACCCAGAGAGCAAATCTTTCTCCAGATTGGGAGTGTCCTCGCACCACAGTGCGGCGTATTGCAGTCTTCCTGCAAAGTAATATAACTGAAGGTCAGGGAGTTCAAGACGCCCCTGTTCCATATCTAATTTTAGGAATTCAAGCCGGTCTCTACTCCGTTTGCCCACCCATACCAATTTCATCAATATTTCATCTAGTTATTTAAACACTGATGAAGGCAGTGTGCAAAACTAATTGTGCTTAAGGTAAAGGTGACGTGGTAGTAGGAAAATCTTACTCAGTGCCACTCTGCCCATAACCGACAATGGCAGCCCCATAGAGAACCAGACTGATTCATGTAAACCTGCCAGCACTCTACCCATATTAAGGTCGTATTGTATTAGTGGGTCATGTGCTATCTGCAGTCCGAGATGGCGAAAGCTCTAACTCCTAGGGGAAGCCCACATTCGGCAGGTCCTTGGCATTAGTCCTAGCCAGTGCAGCTATGGGGAACAGTATTGTTTTGCGGCGGTGTTATGCCATTAATTGTGTTTGACCACTGACTTTGTGTTTCACCACTGCGCGTATTAGTTGCTCAATGTTCACCAGTAGCACATTACATGTTGTATTCAGTTTAGCTGCCTATTGGCTTTAACGTGGCATTAGACATTACATTTTGTATTTAGGTTAGCTGCCTATTGGCTTTAACGTGGCATTAGACATTATTTTGTGTATTTAGTTTAGCTGCCTATGGGCTTTATCGTGGCGTTAGACATTGCAGATGAGCTGTGTTTTTCCACATGGTAGAACAAGCTGTGTTTTTCGTATTTTGTTCTCACCGAACCCTAGCGTGATAAGGGAGCGTATATTTTGTGTTTTTCCCCCCCTCTACCCAGCCTTGGGAAGGAACGAGCTTTGGAGACTTGCCCACCCTCTGACGCTTGTTCTTTTCCAACTCTGATCTAAAGTAGCCAGCATGTTTTGACTATTAGATGAAAGCTCCTGTTAGCAGGCTTTTTCATTATAAAAAGGTGTCTCTGGGCAGCAGCGAGGGTGAATTTTCCGAGACTTCAGTCAGGAGCAGACGTCAGCTGCCTGACCTCCTGTATGGGTGAAAATCTCTTTCTCGCAGTTGAACAGGAGTCATCAACTTGCAGGCATGAGAAAGATGAAGAGCAGTGATAGGCCCTACGGTGATGAATTTTGACTTTTATTCTTTGCTTTGAAGTTATGCTATAATATATTCACATATATTTGCTGTGTACATTTCAATTGAGAATCACTTTGATATATTTTCCTTTCATTGCTGTGACTACTTTTAAACGTATGCCTTCAACCTACTAATCTCTTCTCTCAGGAACCTTGTGGTGAAGTAATAATAAATATCTTCTTCAAACTAAGAAGTGCATTCCAGAGATTGTTTTCAGCTCGGTCATTAATGAAAGCAAAACAGGTGATTAACCATGAGCCCCGACACCCTCCCAAAGTCCTCCATCACCCTTAACAGACTTGGGACCGACCACTCTGGGTCCGGTACATATACTAATGTATCGTCTGCATACATCAACACAATGTGGGTCTGGTCTCCCACCTTTAACCCCACTCTCTCATCTATTCCCTAAGGTATATCACCAATGGCTCCATGGCCAGGGCAAATAGGAGCGAGGAGAGTGGGCAGCCCTGTCGCGTGCCACGTTCGATATGAAGGGTCTCTGAAACTTCCGCTCTCATCCGCACCATCGACCTGTGATACAGCAGCCGCACCCAGTCCACAAAACCCTCATGAGTCCCATCCGCCAGAGTACCTCCCACAAATAGGATCAGGAAAAGGTGTCAATGGCCTTTTCAATATCTAAGGCCCAATGGCAGCCTCCATGCCTGAGGACCCCGTGGCATGCATAACATGCAACAGACGTCTCAGATTCAGATGTGTGTGCCCCGCCCTGGGACGAAGTAGCATTGCTCGGCAAGGACCAACCTCGTAGATCAGTGGGGTCCTTTTCCAGCTTCAGAAACATGATTATAATACTTTCCCTCAAGTGTGTGGGGGGGTAGAGGGGGGTTGTGCCCACTTCTTTTGCCTCCAATATTGTCTTAATCAGTGCTGGGAATATACGGGCGGCATACCTTTGATAGTATTCTACCGGGAGGCCGTCCAGCCCCGGACTCTTGTTGTGAGCCATATCCTTGAAGGCCTCCCCCAGCTCTTCAAGCATGGGGTCCGTGCCAGGCTCCTCCACCTTTTCCCATTAGCCGTGAGAGCTGCCTCTGCGCCAAGAAGTTTGTCATGCCGATCGTGTCAACACCGCTCGAGGCGGTATATAACTGAGCCAGATGGGCAGGCAACAGCTGCGTTATTGTCCTTTGTTCTTTGTTCTGTTTGGGCAGCTCAGGGCGAGTATAAGGGGTGGCGGACACTCCCTTTTAAGTAGCCAGGCTAATAGGTGACTCGATCTATCTCCATCTCTATGTAATTTCTGTCCGTAGTCTTTCCGGAAATATTGATCTAATCTATCCCAAATTTCTGCCACCTTTCTATGGAGGTCGGCAAGAGCTTTGTTCCCACTTTCGCTACCCCTAAGCTCACCCTGCATTACTGTGAGGCGCCCCTCTGCTGGTCCCAGCTCCTTTTCAAGTTTCTTTTGGATACCATGTCTTATGCTGAGACGGACTCCCCTTGTCACTACCTTGAATGCCCCCCACTCTATGCTCCTCAAGCCCACTGTGTTCCAATTTGTGGCAAAGTACCCACCAAGAGCCTCCCTCATGTCTAAATCATATTCAGTGTCGTCTAGTACTCCGGGGGACACGTGTAATGTACACTACGGAGCGGTAGACCAACAAGAGTGGGGCATGTTCAGATAAAAAGGGCACCTGGTAGCTTGTAGTCAGCATGCCTATGAGTCTCTCATTGGTAAGTAGGAAACAGTCTAGGTTACTAAATGCTCCATGAGTGGGAAAGTAGTAGGAGTTTTCCTGAAGTCTGAGGTGTAATTCCCTCCACATATCTATTAGCTGTAATTTAGGCATAGTTGCTTGCAGCCCTGCCATCATACGGGGCTTTGTGTCCATTCACAGTGGGTGCCTATCTCGCTGCCCATCTAAGATGTAGTTGAAATCTCCCACCCATATCATAGGTAACTACATGGAAAAATTCCCTGTCATCTGTATTAGGAGCATACACATTGATCAGGCATCCTTCCACACCATCCAGCAAACCATGCAGTAGCACATATCTCCCAGTGATATTCAACATGTGTCCCCTCAGCTGAAACAGATTACCCGGAGGCACCCATATAGACACTCCTCGGACATATGAGTAATAGGTAGAAGAATAGAGTTGTCACCGCCATTTTTTTGGGAGCTTTTGGACCTCGGTCTCTAGCAGATGTGTTTCTTGGAGGAACACTATATTGGCAAGTGTTCTCTTAAGGTATGTGTGAGTTCGATATTTTTTTATAAACGTGTTCAGGCCTCTCACATTCCAAGCGAGCATTCAAACTGTTTGAGCCATAACTCAAGCGATACCCTGTGTTCCTCCATCCATAAGACTCCTGTGTCCAATACCCACATCCCCCCCACCCCCAAACACCCGACATAGTGTTTTTCCTCCAGTGCATATAGTTGTTTAGAAACAGCAGCATAACAACTCCCCCCCAGGTAAACATTCCGAACATAACTGGTGTTTGCCCAACCCCCAGTAGAGCCCAACCCTGATAAACAGCAGCACTAAAATTTATCCAGTCTAGTTAGGTATAACGGGGTCCACAAGTAGTAAACTCCCTACGTTGTGTAGCTGCAAGGGAAAGAGGTAGTCCACCCCCTGTGTGTCCCACTCCTTCTCCCTTTTGACTCAGTGTATGTTTGGAGTTCCCACTGCATATCCCACACCCTAAAGCGGAGGATGCAGGTAAGATGTAGACAAAATAACGCTAGCTGTAGCTAATAGAAAGACCAGATAATAAACTTTAAGTGTAAGAGCAAAAATGAAAATTCACAGAGAGGTTGAATAAGATCCCCCTTCTGTTTTCCTCTGGCCCTCTCTCTAATGACACCTCCCCCCGGAACTACCTACAGCCCACCGCCATGCCTCTCTATTCCCCAGTGCCATCTGCAAGGAAACCTAACTGTTAACCATCATAGATGCCTATTGCATCCGTATGCGGCCAGGGAGGCATTACTGTAATCAATAGTAGACTACTATATTATTCACTGTGTCTTCCCGTCCAGGCACAAATCCCTCTGTGGCTGACCTTCATGTAGCCACTTTGCTGCTATCGGTGTTGTTGCCACTCCTCTGCTTCACCTCCTTCTGTGACCGCAAGGTACCTCCCTGCCTGTCCACCATCTCAAGCGACCCAGCGCAAGTGACAGATTCAACCAGGGCCCTTGCCTCTTCCCTCTCCAACCTCCATGACTCTAAGTCCAAGAAGCCATCCGGGCGCACCACGATCCTCTCTGCAGAGGGGAGGGATTTTCTTTGTTTCCGGCTGTGCCTGCGAGTCGAACTCCCTGTGGGATTGAAGCGCCGGCCTAAAGCACGCGAGCAGCCAGTGCTCCGCGCTGGGATGAGACTACCCTCAAGGACCTCCAACCAGTCTCAGGCATCCTCTGGTATCACAAAGAAGTGTGTGTGGCTCTTGTGAAGTACATTTAGCTTTGCTGGGTAAAGGAGCATATAATTCAGTCCCATGGCTTTTAGTTTCTGCTTCACTCCACTGTAGGACTGTCTCTGCATCTGCACTGCTCTGGTATAGTCTCAGAAGATCCTGATAGTACAATTCTCATATTGCGGATCGCCTTGTGTTCAAACTACATGCAGAATCTCATCTCAGTCCTAGTGATTGAGCAGTCCTGCTATGATAGTGCGCGGGGAAGTCCCAGCGGGGGCGGCGGGGCCAAGGACCTGTGGGCCAGCTCAATTGCAAACAATTTAGAGAGATTCATCGTCGAGAAGGTTGATGGTATCTATTCTTCCAGAAATGCCTCAGGCCTGTTCCTCTATGACCTCTTTGGGAATCCCACGAACCTGAGATTGTTTCTGTGGATCTACCCTCTGTGTCTTCGATGCAGGTCTCCAGTGCCTTTGAGCGGATTTCAAGTGCTATCACTGTGACTCCGAGTTCTGCCATCTCATTGCGCAGTTCCTTCACCTGATTTTCTATCTCTGTCGATCTTTCGGCACCTTACGCAAGTCAGCCCAGAGAAGATTCACGTCTAGCGCAATGGCGTCAATTTTCATTTGCACCACTTGCCCTGTTGACTGGATGGCTGCTAATATTTGAAACCAAGGAGGTTCCGCCGGGGGCTGAGCGGCTCCTCCCATCATGTTGCCCACCACTTGCAGTCTGTGCTGTATATCTGTCCATTTGTATCTGCTGTGAACTACTGGCCACTCTGTCACTACTGCAATGTTTTACAAATCTGGTGAAAAGAGGCCCACCCTCACCAATGGTCCAGTCTGTTTGACACCACAGGCGCTACTTCGAGACCGCCTTCCTTGCTGGTGTTGTTGACCAGGTTGTATGACCGGTGAGCCGCAGTACCTAAAGAGGGTTCTCAATGTCCATGCCTGGATCTCCGGGGACTCATCGGTGCAACAGCAGGAGCCGCGTGAGCGACAGCGCACAGGTCACTAAGTGCTAGTCAATCTTGTTTGGAATGATGCTTTTGCCCCTGGGCAGCGACCACCGCTCTGCCATGTAGCATTGAGGGAGGGGGGTGCGGGGCAGTCAAAAGCACAGAACAGGGTGCCCAAGGCACAAGCGCAGACAGTGCGTCTTCTCCAGCAGTTATGGGGAAACCTCCTATTGTCCGGGCCGTCCCATCCACTTACGGTACCACCAGGGAGTGGGGGTGAAAGGAATACAGGGCCTCACCAGATCAGTGCTTACCCCTCCTCACAGTGGGGGGCCTCACAGCACTGTGGCCCATTCACTCCTAGGATGTTCCAGGATGGGGGGCAGGAGGTGGGGGACGGAGGGATGTAGGAGGGTTTGTCTCGTTTACAGTTGTCGCTTCTCCGAGTGAGGGAAGGGGCACCCTAGAGTCCTCGCACCGCCTCGAAGGGGGGGCCCTTGCGCTCTCTGTCACGACCCACCTCTAGCCGCATCACTCCACTACGGCTCACCAGTCTCTGGGGCAGGCCTCATCTGCCATAGCCACGCAGCCCTCAGGGTCTCTCTGTTCCGGGGGGTCAGGCCGCCGGGCCTCACCATTTGGCCCGCTGTATCTGCAGCCAGCGAGGGGGAGGCGGCAGGCCCACCCACAATCACCGCTCCTCTGTCTGGGCACCCACGTCTCTTTTATCGGCCTGCAGGGAGGGGGCGCCCTCGGCCACCGGGTCTGCCAGAAAGCGTTCTCCCTGCAACGCTGCACAGCCTCACCTCCACCGGCGCTGCTCCACCCAGCCCAGCACTCTCCTGGCCGTCCCTCGACCTCAGCCCTCTGGTCGCCCTGGTCTCTGCCGCACTCCACTAGGTCTGCGCCCGTCCCAGATGGCGTTGCCACTTGCCAATCTGGGGCGAAGGGTCCGAGGGGGTATCAGGATGGTGTAGGATTTCTGCTGGCAGGCCGGAGCGCACAGAATCTACATTTAAATCGTTTTATTATAAACCCATTGTTGAAGTTGCTTCTGTAGTCTGGTCCTGATACAGAATAAAATATTTTCTAGCATTCATGTCACAATTTTTCAGTTCTATTAAGGACACGGAGGCGAGGATTATCCCACCCATTTTGTGTTATCTCTTTATCTGACAATGTATAGAATTTAATTTTCAGTGAGGTATATATTTTCCCTTCTTGTTGCCGTTGTATGATTGTTCAGTGATGTCCAGATTGGACCAATGTTTACGGCTTGGGTGTCTTTTTTCCTCTTCCTTTTAGGAAATGAGGACAAGTGAAGCGTTTGGATGCTTTAGAAGTCTACAAGGGCGTTCTTTATCTTTCCAGGTTCTTCAGAGACTAGTCCTGCCTCCAGCGATGTGTGGTGTGGACGTCAACAAGTGCGTTCTTCATCTTTTTAGGCTCTTCGGAGAATAGTCCTGCCTCCAGCGATGTGTGGTGAGGTCGTCAGAATCTTGGTTCTGGAGTCCGATGTTGGTCCTCTGTTGAGGGCTTTGAGAGGTTTATCCTTGGAATGGTACCCGCTGTTGTGTTCAGAAGCTGTTTAACTGTTTGGTTTTTCCTCACTCAAAAAAGAGGAAGTGATGTTACTGCAATTGGATTATATTGGGGTGGGGCTCTATAGGTGGTCATGTGACTTAAGTCAATGGGATATGTAGAAGCATAATCCTCGCCTCAGTGTCCTTAATAGAATTGAAAAAATTCTTGATGTGAGTGCTAGAGATGTTTTTATCCCCTCTGATCTCTCCACCTCCCTCTACCCCCTCACCAACGCCACCCCCCTCCCTCACCTCTGTACTCCACTAGACATCACCTGTGCAGATCCTCCTCGCAAAAGCTGGAAAACCACTCTGTGCAGGAGTTTACTGCTCACTTTCTCTCCCATATTGGCTCTGCACAGAGTCACCGTGTGAAGAGAGATGACATTGTGTGACATGATAGGAGTGTGTGAAGTTGGTAGTTCAGTAACACGTTTTTGTATTTCTCATTCTAAACTTTTGTGCATGGGAGTTTTCGATGGCAGAATTCCTGGAGGAAATGTCAGCTCGTGGTCATGAAGGCACACAGTATCTGGTTGGTTATGCTCAAACTTTCTGTACATATGAATTGTCCATATGAATTGTCCAGTGAACATCTTTGGGGAAGGAATTTATTCCAACTGTAAACTCTAGTCTAAAATATAAAGGCTTCGGATCCTGCTGTTTACGGAAAACCACAGATAGTGCATCGGAAACGTTTGATAACTTTATTTAAACTGAAAATTATACAATATGGTGGCCCGAACCTTGCATGTACAACTCCGTAATGGACATACTTTTGCACTGCAAGAGGCTAGAAACATGAGTACATTGTACTGATGATACGTCGGACTCATATGGGGGTACACAGGTATATCAGCTTCCTTGTAAGGCAGCTGTATAAACGAGACAAGACCACCAATTACTAGTCTAATTATTAAAACACATAATGAGTAATTAGATATTTTATTTATTTCTTCCTCTGTCCCATGCCAACTTTGAAATCTTTGTAACAATACAATTTTTTCCATCCTTTTATTGAAATAATATTATGCCTATCGATTACCTTTTCCATTAATGTGGTGCTTAAATTCAAGCTTTTCAGCTTAATTTGAAGGTTCAAGATGTAACATTGTTTACTGTTTGAAACTTACTTTTTGAAAAGCAAAAACAAAACAAACAAAAAAACACTAAAACGAAATTCAAAACACATGGTTGAGGGAAGAAACCAGTGAAAATCACAATTGGAAATACAGCCTTGAGTACTGTGTTACTTGCCTGATTGTACCCACCTAGGTCTAGCTCCCAGAGGTCATCTAGTCGGTGCCCACACATTCCTCCAAAAATGTACAACTTGGGTTTTCTGGAATCTTTCCTACAGTAAACAACTGCAGTATGGGATTCTCGGGGAGAAGGCACTGTTCCCTTATTTAGGGGAATATTCCAGCCCACAACCCCTGACCCCGGTCGCAGATCCAGCTCATAGAAATCATTCAGATACCTAGGTTCAGTCATTATGAAAAGAAACAAATGAAAGAGCAAAAGAAAAAGCAAGTTAGGGAAAAAGTACAATGTATACTCATTTTCCAAAGGGTTGTCACAAAGCATGTTTGTGTTAGAATACAGAACAGAGTAATACCATACTTGAGAATCAAGGTTAGTTCAGCAATCATAGGAACGTCTAATGCAATTTAACAATCTGAAGAGAGAAGGCAGCCATCTTTCTACTTTGCACAGAGAAAACATATTCATAATAATTAAATTCTATAAATAGGTAACAAATACATAAATCCTTCCCTCAGCAGTACCATGCTAATTGGGGCATTACAACCAGTGACAAGTGTTGACACAGGCTGCTGCTGTACAACTGGGAGGCATAAAAAGGTATCATGAACACTAGATTTCATTAGAAATTAGCATCTGTAGCAAATGGTAGGACATGCGCCCAATAAGGAGACAATCAGCACACAAATGACAGACTACCAGAGCATGGACACATTTTCAAACAGTTTAATTGGCCTGCTTTCCACCTTACTCATGCATCCCTCCCCCCAACTTTTCTCTATAGATATCTCATAATTTTTTTTAACCCAACAATATACCACTTTGTTATAAAACTATTTACACCTCTACTGTGCAGTACAATCATCTTTACTCCTTTAATTTCAGAGCTCCTAAATTTATGATGGGGAAGGGGTCTGCGTTGCATGACACCAAGAAATAGCTGATGCCTTCACCCGGTAATACCAGACACTGTATCAGGCGTCGACATTGATAGAACCAGATCGTGCCCGCCAGCTGCTGGAGGAAGTTCCCCTTCTGCGGTTGCCAGTGGCGGAGGTACAGATCCTGGACGAACCTCCTAATGCGGAGGAAGTTGGGGCGGCTATTGCGGCGTTGGGAACGGGGAAAACTCCGGGTCCTGATGGTTTCCCTTCTGAATATTATAAAGCATTCAAGGAAGATTTAGTGCCGCACCTATTAGCACTCTTTATGGAAGTGGAACAAAAAGGGTCCTTCCCGGGGAGCTAGATGCCGCTACCATTGTGGTGCTTCCTAAAACCCAGCCCGCATCGCTACAATGTGCAGACTATAGGCCGATATCGATGATTAACAGCCTGGTTCGAGCGTTGTATGCCAGCCCAACAGCTCGCATGTAGGTCAATGTGGACCCGTCATCATTTTTTTAAGTCCATCAGGGCCCATGGCAGGGATGCCCCTTGTTTACCCTGGCTATTGAGCCTCTAGCTCAGATGGTCAGGACAGACCCAATATATCTTTGCTGGAGATGGGGGCGCTCTCTGGAAGACAGGATAGCTCTGTACGCTGATGACGTCCTGTTGTATATGGAAGAGCCCAGTATGTCGGGCCCACGAAGTCTCCACCTTCTACAGCGCTACGAACAAGCGTCAGGACTTAAAATTAACTCTACCAAGTCGGTGTTGGTCCCCCTTGCAAGTTTGCGTGACTGTTTGGATTGGCAGGACATGATACCCTTACGCAGGCTCAGCTTTAAATATCTAGGTATTTGGGTGACACTTCTCCTTGAGCTGACTTGGGCCAGGAATCTAACCCCGCTCTTAGCACGCATCAAGACGGACTTGCAGAGGTGGCAAGCACTGCCTTTAAATGTGATGGGCCGCGTAGCCCTGTACAAGATGATGGTCTTGCCAATACTTTTATATGTATTTCAGAACTTTCCCCTCCCGATCCCACACTCCTGGTTCAGAACTTTAGAGAGCGCCACCAAGTTGTTCCTTAGGAAGGGGGCCAGGCATCGAGTGGCGGCACAACACTGCAGAAGAGGAATATATGACGGGGCTTGGGAGCCTCAGATCTTTATCTATATTACCTGGCAACCCAGCTACTGGTGATTCACGATTGGTTCACTGGGGGGTGGGCAGACCCGGCCTATCAGGTAGAGTTGGAGATTCTGGGTTCCCCACGTATCCTTGATATGCTGTACCGCACCCCTGCCTCGAGACATGGAAGTGATAACAAAGGTGGTTTTCCAGGCATGGCGTGCTGCGTTAAGATATACTCGTTGGAATGCTATTGTCACTCATCAGACCCCGCTATGGAGGGGAAAGTGGTTGAGTGCTATAGCGTCATTGGAGGGGTTAGTGGAGTGGGATCTGTTGGGTATTTCACTGGTAGGGGATGTGTGGAAGGGTGATGCATTGAAATCATTTCAGGAACTACAGGCAGACTTTCAACTATCTCGGACGCAGTTCTTTAGATACCTCCAGCTTCGACACACTCTGGGAGAGCACTTGCCGGAGTTCAGCCCTCTCAAGGCCTAGCTACTCATGGGTAATCTGGGAGGAAAGGGTGTTTCCCAGGTCAATAAAATGCTAGTTAGCAATGCCCTGGGAGATTTAGTCCCAACTAAGGATAAGTGGGAATCATAGGTGGGGGTTTTTGATGAAGCAGAATGGATGGAGGCATGGATGGCTCCTAGTGTGCTGGCAGTGTCAGTGAGACTACGCGCAGTGCAATTTTACTATTTACACAGAGCATACCTAATGCCTGTCAGGCTACACCGGGCTGGTCTTCGCCCTACTGCTCAATGTCCACGATGTGCAAGGTAGCCTGGGAATGTTTCCATATGGTGTGATCCTGTCCAGTGTTGCGGATGTATTGGGGCAAAGTAATTCATGAACTGAGTATGATGCTGGCGCAGGAGCTACAGATGTCCACAAAACTAGTCTTGTTGGGTGTGATGGAGGAAATGGGAGGAACGCAAGCGAATTGTACCCTTGCGGGTATGGCCCTGCTGGTCGCAAAGAGAGACACTGCTGCCGCCTGGAACTCTTCTGCAGGTCCGTCCTTCCAAAAGTGGAGAAGGGGAGAAGACTGGTGAGCAAGCCAAGAAAAACTGGTGTACGAATCTAGGGGTTGCCCCCGGAAACATGAGAAGATATGGGGAAGGTGGCTGGGGTTGCTGCAATAGACCAGGCCGGGGTTTTGACCCTCAGTGTTGTGTTAAGAACTGAAGCGAAGTTTGTCCCCTGGAATGCCTTATTGTCAATTGTCAATTATGTTTTGGAGTTGGATCTCAATGCGCTATCTGTGACAACTGTCTTGTACTTCTTCCTTAAAAACAATAAAAATTTGTTTATTAAAAAAAAAAAAAATCTGAGCTCCTGAAGCAGTTTATCCATCCCAGATAGAAATCCAGTAAATGCTTCCTAAATAACATGGTCACATAGTTAAATCACAGAGCACTTTGGGTGCAAGCAGTCAGTACACAGCATTTTTTGCTGTTAGAGCGTACTAACACAAGTTTTTTCCACCTGTGCACATACTCCAAAATATTTATAAATCTACACCCCGGCTTTTCACCCTGCAAGGTTGAAGATTTACAAATTTCAGGGATTCACAAATCTTTCAAAGAGTACACCTGGAAACCTGTGACAATATAAAGTTTCTAAGAGTACTTCTGGAAGGCTTTTGTTACAGCCTAATTCCATAGAGGTTGGTCTGCATGGGCTAACTGGACATCCAAATTTGTTATTGCCTGGAAACAGTTGTAGTTTTATTGCTTTCTCCACAGGAAATTGTTTTGCATAGAGAAGCACCTTGGCATGACCCATGCTAACTCTGTAGTCTTTCTCTTCCTATTCCCACCCTGGAAAATGGCCTTTGAGCAGAGAAAACCTGCGCCATTTACAGGCTGAGAGTGTCTCACGGAGATGTTTGGGAATGCTCTAGTTTGTGGGGGTTTCCATCACGTGATGCCCAATGCCCATTGTAAGAAATTTACCCATGGCTTGTATTATAATGGGATAACAATATGTTTGTGGAAATAAAATGAACAGTACAAATAATACTGTGTGAACTGCTTGTAAATAAAAACATTTGCACCTATTAGTCGAACTTATACAGGCAAATGGCTATGTAAATCGAACAAACTGTGCCAAGAAATTTAAAAACTTGCAGCCTAAACTGTATACATAACGAAATCACGAAATATTCTACTGTAAGAAAGAAAATTTAAATGATTTGAAAACAGTGAGCCATACTACACCGAGTAACCTCTACTTGTTGTTCTATTAACAGCCATACCAAAAACCTGCAGCTGTCTAGTACTACAAGTATACTCACAAAATGAAAGTGTACAATATGGCCCTTAGATAACTTGTCTCATTCGAAATATTATAATGATAGGCAACATGGTTGTGAAGTACAAGCCCTCGTCCACCAAAAGGTGGCATACTTTATCATTGGGCTGTGCTCCTTGTTAGGCTGGCACTGCAATGCCCAACAGGGCCAACAAGGGGGCTCTTTGGCAGAGATTTTTTTTTCGAAGAAGCCAAGTCTATCTAGCCTCAATACTGTTAAGTAGATTAGCCAACGGGTGTGTAAAGAAAGATTTAAAATTAACTAAAAATACCACTAGAGATACTGCCTTTTATTTTTGGGAATCTTTTGTTAAGGTTAAAAGCAAAGTGAGGCCTTTGTGGATATCAATGTTCCTAAAGGTCTAAAAATGGCTGACATGTTTCTTGCCTCAAACTCCCAAAAGGGATCACTGGCAATTCACCAGGACTGAGTGAAAACTGCCTACTCTGCAAAAAAGTTCCCTGTATTAAAAACGTGAGGGTAATAGGTGAATAATGCATTGTAAGTATAATCATACAAGATACCAGTTGGTTGTCATCCCTATGCAGGAGACTATCTACACTGCCATGTAAAACCCAAATCGTTTTTCAGGCAATGCCTTTTGGGAACCCATGGACGGTCCAACCCAGGTTGCTACCATGTAACACTGAGGGTTCTAGCGTCTTAGCCTACTGATACACCATGGTCCCAGAGACTGAAAGGAGAAGTGAAACGAAGGACAGGTTGAGTTCAACATCTTTCAATATACTTGAACATGTTCTCAGCCAATTCATTATCCCACATTTTCACAAGTTATGCATAGTTCTTCCTTTTTGTCTACCATTTTTCTTGCTCTCAGTGAACTATAGTATCAGGCCATGAAAAAGTGGGCAAAGATGACTGAGGTTCTAAGGGACATATTTTGCACTGTGGCGACTAGGAGATCCAAATATTTCCTGTATATGTGATGATGGTACTCCTTGTCGCATTAGAAGAATGAATAAAGCATATCCATGGGAATGTTTTTCCAAAACTGGACCACTTATTTAGAAATACCAACTGGGAGAAAGAAGCTCTGTGTTAGTAACCTTAATCCACAATAATAATAAACAGAATATTACAAAGCGGCTGGGTAGGCATCCACCTCCCTTGTGACAGTAATTCAAAATTAGCTCCTATGTAACTGATAACACACCTGCTTAATCAGTCTATCCACGTCTTAAAAACTCTAACGTCTGCATGATCTTAGAATACATTCAGCAGCTCCTGTAAGTTTCAGCTGCTAGGTAGTGCATTTCACAACAGAGATTAAACCATGAACACCAGGGAGCTGTGAAAGAAACTCCAAGATAAGACTGGGGAAATGTACTAAACAGGGCAGGAATATAAAACAAAACAAAGAAATAGAATATTCCCTGTAGCATGGTCAAGTACATTATCAAATGGGCTATCCACTGTAGACAATATAATACAGTTCTCCAGACCTCTAACCACCACCAAAAACAGGGGTTATGAAATGTTCCTTTCTTATGTGGGTTTGGGCTTGAGGTTCTAGTCTAACATCAGTCACTGGATCGGTGGAGGTTGATACCCTTGCAAATAGGCTGATTACTGAGATGTAATTAAGCACTAATGAAATCATGGTCTAAACTTGGTCACTGAAACCTGTTGCTCATTTAGATTGTGCATGTGACAATGATGTCCGAAGCACCCCACAAATCTGCTTTGTGTGTCGGCATGGCAAGAAGGGGCCCATCACTCATGAAAACCCAGCTTCAACATTTAAAAGCATGCAAATAAAACTCAGGAATTTTGAAGCTATGTATCAAAATATTTTGCAGCACACAACCAAAAAACACTATCCGCACTGCAAAGTAAGGTAATGGCAGTATCAGTTTATCTGTGGGGATAGAATTTAATGTAACTCAAACAAAGTGCAAAACTGGTCAGGTGAAAAATGCACGCCTCATGATGAAAACAAATGTGAAAAAAGGTGAGCCTAGGATCGAAGTTTCACTTTTCAGCATGACAGTGACCCAAGAATACAGCCAAAGCTACAATGGAGTGGCAAAGGCACAAAACAAGAAAGGTCTTTAGCTAGTCAGGATTGATTACAATGTAAATTCCAACTAAAACTTATGGTGTAAATTGACAATGCTGTCTAGCAATGTTCCACAAGTGTTTGTACAATTTTATAAAGAAGAATTGTCAAATGTTATCAAATCTTGGGGCGTACGCACAAAAGCGTGTTCACTGTAGTGTTTGCTATGAAAACCAATAAAACATTTTAAAAAATTAGCAACAAGGTCAAACTTAACCCCTTTGGTGTGGGCGCCGGCACTGGCAGACACCCACACTACCTCCCTGGTGCGGGTCACGACCAGTGGCTGACACCGGGGAGGGGGATATATATATTTTTTTTTCAAAACCCTGGGAGACACGGAAGATCTTCTGTATCTCCCCCTGACACCTCACCCACCCCTTTGTGGCGCACTGAAATCACAGTTTTGTTTTTCCCATTGGAGCAGGAAGCTCCGATGGGGAAAACGGCCCCAAACAGCCTTCCCGACGTTCGGGAAGGCCTCGTGTGAAAGGGGAGGCTCTCACCCCTTTTCACACGAGGCCTTCCTGAACGTGTTTCCTGTCCCTCGATCGCAGAAACACCACTAGACACCAGGGATTTCACTTGGGGGGTCGGCCCCCTCAGAAAACAGGCTGCTACCCCTCACCAACCCCCTCCCTCCCCCGGGCATATTTTTTTTTTACATAAAAGTATGCGACCTGGGGGCACGCTTGATCACTCCCCCCAAACCCCAGGACTAAATTTAAAAAAAAAAAAAAGAAAGAAATTGGGCAATACCCTGTGGGGGTAATACTTTTTTTTAGTAGTTGTAGGGTCTATCACTTTTGTCAATGCATGTGTGGTTTCCCTGAGGACTGCGATCGGCCCCCAGAAAAACCAGACCCACATATAAAAGTGATATATATTTGCCACCAGTTGTCTTGCAGTTGCAGCTTGCATCTTCAAAGCAATGCACATACTTCAACTGACGCGTTTCAACTGTAGCTTTTAGGCAGCAATAAAAAACTCAAGTAAGTCTTATGATTATGTTTCTGCTACAAAAAGATCAGACTTTTGTCTAGTGGCAGTTTTGGTGCCATAAAGAAGCGCAGAAGGTTTATATGCCTACTGCAAAGAGCAAATCTGTATTTTATGTAAATAGCTCAGTAGATTAGTAAAGTCAGCCATTACCTGTGCTGCAATACAAATGAAATGTATGTGCAGGGGTGGCTATGGAGAGATGAAGGGCATTTTTGCTGGGTGGTAATGAAAGAATCCGAGGAGGATATGGGAGTGGGAGCACCAATAATGATTGTTGAACTGGGCGCTAGAAGTGCTAAAGACTATAACGATTGGTATGTGACAAGGTGTTTTTTGAGTGTCTTGAAAGAATAGGCTGATTGAGGGAAGAAGCGCAGGTAAGGTGACCTTCACTGTTGCACGTATCACACACACACCAGCAATTTTGTGACTGTCTACAAGAGACTAGGGTTTTAGAGCAACAGTTTAGCCATTAGCAGAGATGGCATCTCGTTGGATGACTGCTGCTCATGCCCTCACTCGGGTTATAGAGGAGAGCTCTGATTTAGGATCAGAGACTGAGACAGCATCTGAGGGATAGGACAATGGCGCAGACTCAGAGTGATTTTTCAGTCGGAGGAGTCCCATTCAATAACTCCTCTTCCAGTAAATATGAGGGAGGTGATGAGGACAGTCCTACTGTCCCTTCGCAAGCTCAGTCTGTGAAACTGGACAATAGCGGGTTAGCCCAACCCAGAGAGCAGGTGAATGCCACGGCAAACATAGAGAGAGAGTGCTCTCTTGGGAGCTCCCCAATTTAGTTCAGCCCCAAATTCCACCACCCAAATCATATTGTGGAGACATCAAAATTATCTATCACAAAACAAACTGGTTTTGTAAGGCAGGCACCTGTGTTTTTGGTCCCAGGCTCGGCGGCCATATAGGGAAACATATTAAACCCAGACATATCAGGAAACTAGACATCCGGGGGAGTCCACAGAGATGTGACTTGTGTGGATTCCCCAAAGTTTTCTTACCCAGAATACCCTGCAAAGCTGAAATGATGAATATAAAAAATCTATTTTTTCTTGCATTTCTGTCACACAAACCACAGGAATATGCTGGGATCCATAAAATTCCTAACACCCAGTGATTCCTCACCTGTCCTGATAAAAACACGACCCCACTTGAGTGCCTGTACCTAGTGCCTGCGTCAGGAATGGATCACCCCAGGGTCAACAGTTGCCTCATGTAACGACCAACATTGACCGCTGTGTGATCTATTCCTGTTGCGGGCACTAGGCCTAACCACACAAGTGAGGTACCATTTTTATCGGGAGACTTGGGGGAACGCTAAGTGGAAGGACGTTTGTGGCTCCTCTCAAATTCCAGAACTGTCCGTCACCGAAATGTGAGGAAAAAGTGTTTTATTGGCCAAATTTTTAGGTTTGCAAAGGATTCTGGGTAACAGAACCTGGTGAGAGCAATGTGCAAGTTTAGTAGGTTTCCCTAGGTGCCGGCAGAGCTAGAGGCCAAAATCTACAGCTAGGCACTTTGCAAAAAACACGTCAGATTTCAATGTAAAAATGTGATGTGTCCATGTTGCGTTTCCTGTCGTGAGCCTTAGGCCTACCCACGCAAGTGAGGTACCATTTTTATCAGGAGACTTGGGGGAACACAGAATAGCACAACAAGTGTTACTGCCCCTTGTCTTTCTCTACATTTTTGACTTCCAAATGTAAGACAGTGTGTAAAAAAAGACGTCTATTTGAGAAATGGTAATTCACATGCTAGTACGGGCACCCCGGAATTCAGAGATGTGCAAATAACCACTGCTTCTCAACACCTTATCTTATGTGAATTTTGGAAATACAAAGGTTTTCTTGATACCTATTTTTCACTCTTTATATTTCACCAAATGAATTGCTGTATACCCGGTATAGAATGAAAACCCATTGCAAGGTGCAGCTCATTTATTGGCTCTAGGTACCTAGGGATCTTGATGAACCTACAAGCCCTATCTATCCGTGCAACCAGAAGAGTCCAGCAGACGTAATGGTATATTGCTTTAAAAAAATCTGACTACAGGAAAATGTTACAGAGTAAAACGTGGAGTAAAATGGCAGTTTTTTTCAGCTCAATGTTTTTATTTCATCTGTTATTTTCTGTAAGAAAACCTTGTAAGATTTACACAAATGACCCCTCGCTGAATTCAGAATTTTGTCTACTTTTTAGAAATGTTTAGCTTTCCAGGATCCAGCATTTGTTTCACATCCAATCCTGTCACTAACTGGAAGGAAGATGAATGCACCAAAAATAGAAAAAATGGGGTATGTCCCAGTAAAATGCCAAAATTGTTTTGAAAAATGTGTTTTTCTGATTCAAGGCTGCTTGTTCCTGAAAGCTGGGAAGATGGTGATTTTAGCAGTACAAACCCTTTATCCGTGCCATTTTCAGGGAAAAAAACCACAAGCCTTCTTTGGCAGCCCTTTTCCCCGTTTCTATTTTTTTAAACAAAGTTTTAGCTGTATTTTGGCTAATTTCTTGGTCTCCTCCAGGGGAACCCACAAACTCTGGATACCTTTAGAATCCCTAGGATGTTGGAAAAAAGGACGCAAATTTGGAGTGGATAGCTTATGTGGACAAAAAGTTATGAAGGCCTAAACGTGAACTACCCCAAATAGCCAAAAAATGGCCCAGCACTGGGAGGGAAAAGGCCCAGCAGCTAAGAGATTAATACCACCGTACATAAATCGCATATATACAACTTTCCCTAGTCCTGTTATGGATACTGGGCACACATTTAGGTATGCTAAGTTGCTCCACATGACACCTCTAGTTCTCAGACCAAGGACCTATGACCAGAGGTGTTACTCGTCAAATTATTAACATGAACACAAAAGCAATATTAAAGAATTTGTAAAAATTTCACACAATGACGTGCATTAAAAGGAGGTTTTTCTTGGTGATAGCTTTATGTCTTTGGTTATGCAAAGCATCGAAGAGATGCCCTCAATTAACAATTTCCCCTATCCCTTACTGAAGATTGTGATTTGCACACAGGAAACGTTCATGTGCAACACAAACATTTTTTTTAATCTGTTGCTTGCACATCGATTCTGAGCTCTCATTAATCACAAATTTATTTAGTGCTAGTAATCTCTTTAAACTTACAAATATTTCACTAGCTGTGAGTTAGCAAGTAAAAAGAAATTGGTAGTTTAACGGGTAACAATCACAGTAGTACATTTGAATTGTCTTTGCAAGTATTCAAAACTCCACTGACTAGGAACATTTGACTTATGTGCACAAAGCCTGTAAGACCAGCACATGCACACTGGTGCTCCCCTGGTGGCTTATTGATCTTACAGAAACCCTACGTAACACAACAGAACATGTGCCAGTGCTCTTTTCTACGTTTTTTTTTTATAATTAACTTATCTAAGATCATATAGTATTACTGATGACAGAACTAAGAAGTCAAACCACATTTATGAACCAGTCTTAGTCTACCATGTGCCAAAGAAGTGCAATTACTAGGCAATCTATATGGTCTAAACATTTTGATTGAGCAGGCTGTAATATTTTTGTTACCACAAGCAGGAATATCAGATTGTACAGGAGACAAAGAAAGCAATAAAGCAGAACAAATAGCGAATTCAGTCAAGAATAACAATGTATTTAGAAGGAGATCTATGAAGGCAGAGGATGCCCCAGGAAGTTTGATAAAGTATGGGCAGGATGGAACAGTGCATCGGACATTTGAACATGGCAAACTGGGGGAGGAAGGGGAAGGGGGAATGGGAGGGAATTGTGCTTTCACTGAGTTTTGTTTGTGATTATAAAATCAATAAAATACTATTTTAAGAAAAGAATAAACAATGTATCTGATTTTTAAATTAGTATATAGTTAATCTACTGTCTCGAAATGTATTGAGAGCCAGATGCATTACCTGGGAACATTATTGTTTGAATCTTCACTTTCATTTGCCAGACCACCAAATAAATAACACTTGTTACCATATAAAGAAAAGCTATGGCCAAGTCGAGGACAAGGTGGTAAACCAGTTGTTGGTAGCTGGGGTTTCAGTTTTTTCCAGAGCCAGCGACTTGCCTTAAGCAAAAACAAAAACAGAAGTTACATAAAAGTCATTTTTCATTATTTCAAAACAAAGGACCATGTGTAATTCTGCTGTGACCTCAACTCTACTGTACTTTCGATGTCCGACCATTCATCCCTTTAAAGGTGGGGCTGCACTCTTGTTTCAAAATCACAAGGTCAGAAAGTGATTCCCTTTGTCTTGCAAGAAACGTTTTTATAAAGTGATAGCTCAAGGCACATTCCAAAACTGAGAAACAACCCAGCAGGTTAGTGGGTCTGCTATGTTTTGTAAAACAAAGTCATGGGTTAGAAAGCCAGCAGACCAATTCATCCAAAGGAGATACAATTAGCACAATTAGGTAGGGTAGTACTACTTGTGTCAGTACAACGATTAAAACCAACAGTAATCTTGGGTACCAATAGGCCTGATGAGTAATTATGTAAAAGCTCAGTAAGTGAATCAACAGAAATACTTGCACATACCACACTCTGCTAAAACAGCCCTCTGGTGTCTTCTTTGAGCGTTTACAGAACTGAGGGACAGATCAAGAGACTGAGCCAATGAGGATTTAAACCTAAATTATTAATAGTTTAATGTCCATAGCCTGGAAGCTGAAGGATGAGGGGGAAACTGCATCTGAAAAATCAAGATGCTTACAACACTATCTCTGGTGCTAAGGCCTGGAGAATAACTCAAATTTCCTTTGCAGATTTCTAGGCATAGATTTACAAATAAAAA
Source organism: Pleurodeles waltl (assembly GCF_031143425.1). Lineage (NCBI taxonomy): Eukaryota > Metazoa > Chordata > Amphibia > Caudata > Salamandridae > Pleurodeles > Pleurodeles waltl. The sequence goes on along the minus strand of NC_090442.1, from coordinate 600,287,007 downwards.
TTATCACAACGGTTGTGGCACAAATTCACAGCACTCTGGTTAATCCCCACAATAAAAATGAAAAAAGAAGGTGCTACAAATAAAATTGACCCATATTTACTTCTTACACAAAATGAGGGATAAGCACTCACATGAAAATGTATATAAAGTTAGAAAACATCATAGGTTACAAGTGTAATAGAAATGTTGATTCTTTATTTCTTCCTTGAATTCAGAAAAAAAAGGATCAACACAGCCAGCGCATTTTGTCCTCAAACATAGGGACTTCACAAAGGGCTGTTAAATCTATAAGAGACAACGTAAGCAATATACAATACCACGAGCGAACACCAAATTATAAACATTCAATACACAATAATACATAATAAATCATTACAATTTAAAAGTAACATACAACAAACAAGACAAAAATCCTGTGATATCACTTACTAATTTGGGAAAAGCTGAAACAAAATGACCTTAGTGCACACTAGTTCTCCCCATAATATCCCAAAGACACCTTGCGTTTTATACATTTTACAACAACACACATTTGAAGAAACCATTTGTCTGTGATTCTTTAAGAAATATTTGATCAATCTACGCATCAATTTAGAAAAACTTTTATTTATATTATTATGCATAATTCACCACATATAAGGCCAAAGGATAATCGCCCCTACAGTGGAAAATAAGAGTAAAACATCTCTATCCTAGGTGCAGTCACTCATCAAATAAAAGTGTGCTTACCACAGCTAGTATGGGAAAATCGTTCATACACATAATTTTCGAATAGACATTTCTTTCCCGTATTCCAGTGGACATGAATTTCAGGAACCATACATTTATTGCCTAAAATTTCAGCCTCAAGTTTCCATAGGTTTGGCTGTTACAATGAATAAAACAGTTGAATGGTTCATGAGACACTGTAACAGACAGAAATTATGTTCGTATCCTGTGTGAACTATAAATCAAATACAACCATGCAATAACTCACCCATCACTATCAAAAACTGCTATTTAGAAAGTGCAAAAGCGCACAGCCTAAATAACACACATCCATTCCTTGATGAAAATACTACTAAGCCATCCACTCTTTCTCTAGACCAAATCCCACCAGATTAGAAACCAAAAGGTAAACACCACAAAAACTACACTAGATCGAAGTCACACCTCAATGACTCATTCTCAATAAGCTGCAACGCCACAGAAAAGAAACATACCAATACTTTAAGAAAAAAAAAACATATTCCAATTCCAAAATTCAGGTATCCAAAAAGTAAATTGTTTAAAACACACACCAATTCATGACCCACACTCAAATGACTTAATCAAACATTGCCTACCAAAAAAAATAAAACATGCTCCCCCCTTCCAAAATTATTTAATCACTCCCGGTCAAAAATGCAGTTCCCATCAGAGATGGAACCCCGTGTGAACTGTCCCATAACCAAATCAAAAGGACGCTAGCAGATAAACAGCCTTATATACCACTTAGGAAAATTGAAAAAAACTTGTTTCTTTCCTCGTTAACTTTTTTGGTACATCAAGATCAGGGTTTTTGATTTATTTTGTTTCTGTTTCTTTTATTGGATGTTTTTCTATCTCTCTTATTCCCGTTATTTTCTTATTCTCTTTTTACTTTTTACCACGTGCTTTCTTCCCAGCGCTTCGATGCTCTTTGAGCAGGAATGCGCTCTATAAATCTCGAATTACATTACATTACCTAGCAAGTCTCTCTACCAGAAACAAAAAAAACACCTATCTAGCAAATGCCCCCCTAGCCACTCACCAATGTATACTTTGAATATGGTAGAAACTGCCTCCCCAGTATGCGCACCAATTTGAATCTCTCGTTCAAGGCACCATTTAAATTGGTAAAGCCTGCAAACCAAACTCAAGTCATCTGTGAGCTGAAATGCACCAGCAAAATAATACTACGAAAAATGTTGGCCATTTTGTAACAGCAAAACAATATCAATATTCAATGGTAGTGACCCCAAGCACATTAGAGTATATAGAAATAATTCATGTGATTTTTAAAGCGATTAGTCCAACATATTTGCTATAAAATCTGAATCTCATTCCTAGAACCATGAAAGTAGACAGAATCCAATCACTAAAAACTCGAGTCCCCAAGAGCTATAAAACATAAGCAACAAGCATTGGCAAAGCAAATAGGTCTCACATGTGGGTGAGCTATTTGCTTTGCAGTCAGGTGAGGGTTGTGAAATGGTGGGCGACTGGGGTAGTGAATGGGAGAGTATAACTTTTTAAAAAAGCACTATGATCCAGCCACCATTGCTTGCGTCATATCACTTTTTTTTTTTTTTTTTTTTTTTTTAAGCAACACGAGGTAGGTGTCAGAGAGGGAGCACCAGATGGAGGCAAGTGGAGGGGTGAAGAATAAGTAGCATAGAGAGCAGACAGCCCAGGAAGCTGTATTTGGATCGGGTGAGGAGAAAGACTTTAAGATTATATTAGCGTGCAAATAGGCAACTTAATGGTTAAGCTAGTAGTGGTGGGGATGAATGAATGAAAACTAATGTGGTTTGCTTAGTTTGTGAGATATACCTCAGATTAATGGAGAGCCTTTCCGGCAGCTTCTTGCTGCTGTCCCCAGTAGTTTTGCAGTCAGCAGCGTGCAAGCTGCTCTGTGACAGGGACCCTCTGCATGACCTATGGTGTGCTTGTGAGCACACAAAGCTTCAATCCAGTACAAGGCATTGGAAGAGACGGACATGGAGGGGGAAAAACACAGGTAAACAAGCATTTGCAATGCACTAGGGCCTCGCATTTCTCAGAGTTAAAGCTATTAGCAGTTGTAAACTCCCAACCGGATTTTTTTTGCCACATTGAATGGAAAAAAACAGAACGATCGCGCTGCTACAGTTCACTCGTAATGAAACCTATCGGCAAAAGTGCAATTATCTAAGTAACTGGCAAAAGTGCAATTAACTATGTGACAGGGTCGATGTTATGCAAAGTGCACGACTTCTGCCAAGCGAGATCACGCTGCGAACAAAAGATAAAAAGTAGTCCACAAACCGGATGGAAAACAGTGCGCCTCGCATGCTTTCATTACTTGGTCGCTGTGCTCGAGGAGGGCTAACCACTGGAAAAGGCATGACGTAAGCATGCCTTCCACTAATGAAAGCAAGTAGATTTTAACAGACAAGCCCACGAACCAATGAAAGACACTGACGTGACGTGGATGGGGCTCCGAGCCCTTTTGTAACTCCTAAAGCGTCTCGCAAGCGAAACGCATTTGCAAGCGCATGCGATGCAGGCTATACCCTAAAAAGGGCTCTCACTCCTTTTGTTTTCTTGTTGGTAATCTTTCTTGGGCTGCACCGTGGCTTATCACACCAGTTATCGCAGAGAACACTAATCAAAAGTAATTAAAGGTGTACTTTGTCTGTGCGCCACGGAATCTTAAGGTAGTAACACATGGTATTTGCTACCAAATAAGAAGGCAGCAGAGAAACGAGAAAATGGTGCTAGCCAACGGGAAGCAACAGGCAGGCTCAGACCCCATTATTAGACATAAGAGTTTTGCAAGCGAAATCGCATGCGCTAGCGCATGCTCTTTCAGGCTCCACCTACAAAAACGCCGACAAAATGTGTCAGCCATTTTGTAATGGCATGACAATATCTATCTATAATTGTAGCCACCATAACCAAGCTATATTAGCTCCAAAAAATAGATCTTGTTCCTGAAACAATTAGTCTAGCATATTTACTCTAAAATCTGAAATTCATTTTAGCACTATTGAAGCAGATAAAGTCTACAAACAAAAATACTGTTACATAAGGACTACAACATAGTGAAAGCAACCAAAAATGTGTCAGCCATTTTGTAGTGGCATATAAAAATCAATTTCAAGGGAAAATTAGATAAAATGCATTGTTTGATAAGACAGTGCCATCACCTTTGCATGCCGTTCCCATACACATTGTACTTACACTGTAAAGTAACTCAGATCCAACAAAACACAAAAAAACACTATTGTCAGAGATGCTGAAAATTCAGATAGACCAAAATATAAACTTATCCTCCATTGTGGCACTACATAGACAGACATCAAGTAGGTGAATTAAGCTCTCAGAAGGACTACGTTTCTTCAGAACAGTCACAATATATACACACTGGAAGAAAGGGACCGTCAGGTAATCCATGAAATCAAAAACAAGTTTTCAATGCGTTTTATGGTTTTTATTAACTAATAAAGTATTTTTTATCATCATATCACTGGAAAAAAAGGGACTGTCAGCCAGTTCATGAAATCAGAAAAACTCCAACATCCATTAAACAAAACAAAAAACCTTTGTCCTATCCCACTCTAGCAGCAAAAGCCAAAACCTCATTCCAAACATGTGCCATTTAATACTAACATAAAGATTGGTATAACACAAATGGGGAAGATATAACAAACTGAACAAAACCCCCCATATATTATATAATAATTACATAACAAGGTGAGACAACGTCACATCTATTTTATTTTTATTTTGTGGAACCCTCATGAGGACTATTCGCCAAAATAGGTATCACCACTTTGAGAGCGTATAACCAGAAAAACTACTAGCACAAAGGCCCATTCAAAAACAGGCATACAGCATAACAACAAAACCAAAGCAAAACAGATTATGTGGGAAGGACTGAGAGTTCCCGAAAACTTGCTTACAAAAAAATGATTATATTCATGTTCTCTATTTAAACCAAACTCAACTGTAAGTAAGCATGAAATTCATTAAAGACATTGCTAGTCCAAGATACTTGCTTCCAAATAGAAACAGGAGTCAAGTGAGCTGGTTACCTCAACAACCTAAGGCCTTCTATATATACACACTACGTGTACCATGTGCCAGTTTAGCATGTTCAAATATAACACAAACTTCAACTATAAGATTAATTCTTTCATCAATTGTCGACAACGTTTGCTGTCTACACAATAATTTGCACATGCACCAAGGTGTATGTAGGAAGCACTACTAGAGAGCTAAGGCTTAGGATAGCGTAACATGCAAGGGCTCTCCCCCAACAATGATGCTGCTTAACCTCTGTCCTCCCATATTTGTAATAGAGATGTGAGGTATCCTTTCAAAATTCATGGGATTGATGTTGTGACAACAGATGCTTGTGGTAGAGATAAAGAATGCATACTGAGTGAGACAAAGGGAAACATGAGTTTCATCATTTTTTGTAAGCAAGTTTTGGGGAACTCTCTTGAGAATAAATGCCATATATTATGGTGGTAATAATAAAGCTGGTTCTCTTCTAGCTTGGTGTTTGAAACAAGGAAAAGGAAAAACAACTATTAAATCTTTCACAGATAACTTTTGAGATAAAGAACTAGCATCACGTTCCGCTTCTTACTGGAAGGACTTATACACTCAGAACACACACCATCAGTTGATCTATCAACCAATATTTCTGTAATCTCAAACCAAGAGACCCATTGCAGATTGACCTCTCATTTTTAGACCAACCCCTACAACTTACAGAACTATATACAGCTTTACAATCTCTCCCCCTGGGTAAGACTCCAGGCCCAGATGGCTTCACAGTAGAATTCTTTATTCAGTTTGCTAAATCTCTCTTACCCACATTCTGTCCATTACTTAATCACTTTATAAAGTCAGGTTCTGCATCTGGCTCATTTATGGAGGCCATGATTTGTCTAATTCCCAAAAAAGATTGGGATGCGAATGAATGTAAAAACTATAAACCCATATCTTTAATTAATACAGATTGTAAACTCTATGCCAAGGTTTTAGCTCTCCGTTTACTCCCATATATGCCTGATTCTATGGATTCTCACCAATCTGGATTTATCCCTAATAGAAATGTAGCAGACCACTGAAGATTTATATTGTTTTGCCATTACAAAATTGCAGACTCATTTTGTAGTCTTCTTTCACCTGCAAGTTTCGGCTTACAGGTGATTTGAGTTTAGTTTGCAGGCTTTACCTATTTAAATGGCACCTAAAATGTGAGATTCAAATCAGTGCGCATACTGGGGAGGCCATTTCTACAATATTCGGAGTAAACATGGATGAGTTGGCTAGAGGGGGATTCGCAAGATAGTTGCGTTTTTGTTTCTGATAGAAAGCCTCGCTGGGTGGTATGGAAGGCTGGTTATCTGCTAGGGTCCTTTTGATTTGACTGTGGGACAGATCATGCAGGGTTCCATCTCAAACTGGAACTGCGTTTCTAATCAGGAGTGACTGAATAATTTTTGAAGGTGCCTGTGCAGTTGAGGGATTGTGCTGTTGTGAATCCTTTTGAACTGTTGAACCGTAGGCTTGGCATATTTTATTTTTTTGGCAGGCAATGTTTTATTGAGTATTGCAAGTGTGGAGGAGGGGTGGGCGAAGAATTATGCTGCACCGGCAGAGTTTTACCCACTCCGTGTAGAGTTCTAAAAAACTCTGCAAAGTGATGAGGACCAGAGTTGTTTCTCTTGCTCACGCTCGTCAACGTTAAGTTGGTGAGCAAGATTTCTGAATGTGACCGGTTGCGGTAGGCCTCGACCGCTTGAAATGAGAAAGCTGCTGATTGCGTTGAGGGAGCTGCACTCAAATAAAAAATCTACTGCAGCAGGAAAAAGAAGTTAGTGTCCTCTGGCCGTAATGCCATTCCTGCTGATTTTATAGCACGGGAGAAACTGCTGGTGCTGAAAATCATGGCGAACAGAGCAACTTACTCAAATTCTGCCACAGGCGGAACTCTGTGTAGCATGGCGGAGTTTTTTCAGCACTTTGCAGAGTTCCATGTAGCAGAACTCTGTGAACTCCGCCCAGACCTAAAGTGAAGTATGGGTCATGAACTGGTGTGTATGTTAAACAATTTGCTTTTCACATCCCTGAATTTTGTAATGTGTTATTATGTTGTTAAAGTATAGGTTTGGTTCTTCTCTGTAGAGTTGTACTTTGTTTAGAATGATTCATTGGGGTGTGGCCTAGTTCTAGTGTACTTTTTGTGATGTTTACCTTTTGCTTTCTAATCTGGTGTGGTTTGGTCAAGCGAAGGAGTGGGCAACTTAGGAGTATTTCCACCAAGTAACAGATGTGTGTTATTTAGGCTGTGCGCTGTTGCACTGTATAGGTAGCAGTTTTTGATAGATGGGCGACCTTAAGGCTAGCATGAGTTGTTGCTTGGTTGTATTTGATTTATAGTTCACACAGGATATGTAGATATTTTCTGTCTTTTAAAGTTCTAGGGACTTATGAACTAGTAAACTGGATTATTTATTGAAACGGCCATACCTATGGAAACATGAGGCTGAAATTTTAGCCAATGAATGCATGATTTCTGAAATTTGTGCCCAAGGAAATATGGGGAAGAAATGTAAACTGGAAAATTATAATGAGTATGAACGATTTTCCCATTCTAGCTGTTGTAAGAACACGTTGGCATTTCTTTCATTTGATGGGTGACTCTTATTTCTCACTGAAGGGATAATTCTCTTTTGGCGATGTATGTGGTGAATTATGAATAATAATATTATAAATAAAGGTTGTTTTTTTTTAACTTATGTGTAGATTAATCAAATATTTCATAAATAATCACAGACATGTGATAAGGTCTTTTTGTTTGGGCTTTTGCCAAATTAGTGAGCGATAACACTGGATTTTGTTCTTTGGTAATGTTTGTTGTATGTTGCGTTTAAATTGTAATTATAATTAGTTATGTTGCATTATTGTGTATTCAGTGTTTGATATCTGCTCGTACTATTCCATTCTATTGCTTAAGTTGTGTCTTATATCTTTTTTAACAGCACTGAAGAAGTTTTTATGTTCAGGGACGAAACGTGTTGGCTGTGTCCATCCTGATATTTATAAACACAAGCAAGAAATTCTATTACACTTGCTCCATAATGTTTGAATCTATAATGTTTTTTCTAACTTTTGATACCCTGAAGTGACCCTGCTTCTCCCTCATGTTGTATATAGTTACACAAGCAGTTTTTAAGAGATAGGTTAAGTATAAATCATCACTCACATTTCCACACCCACTCGAGCCACCACCCTCACTCTCTTAAAGATCATAAGCAAAAACAAATATGCAATTATTTTCCCTCATTTCATGAACTAGTTCAGGCCCAAGCCATCACCTGTGTGTTTTTTATGAGAACACCAGCTTGTTCCAGTGATAATTTTCTCCATCACATTCCACAGATCACTAGTAATCCAGGAAAGAAGGTTTTCATCTCACCTGTAGTTCATATAGCTCGTTACTGTATCGGCCATACTCCACCATCCCACCAAATACAAGAATTCTTGTTCCATCGCAGACAAAACCATGGGCAGCACAGCCTGGTGGGATGTCACCTCTTACTGCAGGGAGGAACCACTGGTTTGTAGCTAGTTAATAAAATTAAAAAACACAAAGGAAAATGGCTAGAAATACACTTTTAGTTTTCTCAATTTCGAAATGCATACAATTCTCACACTTAACTTGCTCTTCTTTAGAAGCCACTGAAATATTTATTTTCAAGGATTTCAGTGGGATTACAAAAGCTTACATATGGTACCACATTTTGTATTTTTATTTTCAGTTGGTACAATTGAAAGAATCAAAACTTGACTGTGTGGTAATGCCAGAAAAATACTAAAAACTAAATATTATGGCTGACTATGAGTATCTTCTTCAAAATGTTTTATTTCTAACTTCCCTAGATAAAAAGTTCTTAAAACAATACTTTCTGATAACAGGACTTACCTTTCTCTTCTGGTGTAGGATTGGAAAGAGAGATATACAAGACTTGAATAAAATTTGTGCTGGTCTTAATCGTTGAAAATTGTAATTTTAAATCAAATTGGGAGAACAAGAATGGTTTAAAAACTGTATTTTGATAGGAAATGCATTTATTTTGAAATGTCTGAGTTTATCTTTATTTATATTAAAATTATCATTCATTTGGTTGCATGTTTTTCCCACTGACTCTTATTAAAAGGACGGCATCACCATACTATCACGTTTTACACTTTCTTACCTCTTCTGTACATTTCACATACTTAAACTTACTTCTTATTTTATCCCTCAGCTACATCCTCTCCAATCTTACTTTTTTCTGTTCCTAGCCGGCAAGAGAATCCAGCAAGTGTATTGTTTGCCACTAAGATCTGGTGTGACTTGCAGGTAAATAACCCCAGCAGAACCAGCTCAGGTTCCCATCCATTTTTCCAACATTGGTAAATTGAGAACAGTAAAGTTAGTGGTCTGTCCATAGAGGGTAGTGTGACTCCTTGTGAATTTGTGAATGCAAGTGTGTGATGGTGAGGTCACTGGTATCTATTTTCCATTGCCTCTGGTAAAGCATGACAAGATGAAGCCTGAGGAACCTCCTCCCTGTACTGGCAAAGTGTATTTCAGGCATTTCTGAGTTGTGGCTTTAGTATCAGACAGTTGGGTATGGAAGGATGAAGAATAGCCTGCTCTAGTTATGCAGCACTGACCAATATACAGAGGCCTGCTGACAATCTCTTTTTGAGCATCACTGCTTGGTTTGAGAGAGGGTATGGGGAGGTGGAGAAAACAGTCTCCTTTGTTGTACAGAAGGAATCATCCTGATAGGACTATCATATGTCCCTACCAAAAGGTACTACTCTAAAGCAAAAGGCTCATGACTGCCATGGGCAAAGTCATTACAGGTGAATGTGCTCACATTATGAGACACTCCTTGTCACACCCTACTGTGGAAACCATCACCTGAAACTGTGTCTGCTCTGAGGAGGTGAGATGAGCTAAGAAAGGGAACCACTTTGGACTAGTGCAGTGGATTTAACATTTCTCGTCTGCAACAGGACTATAAAAGTGGAACTGAAACGTCCCACTTGGTTCCAGATTTCTTGCTCACAAAAGAGGTGGTACTCCGAAGACTACCAAAGGAATTTCTGACATCCTGAGCTAATGTTGCCGACATTCAGTTTCACAAAGGTGAAGGGACATCACTTGATAAGTGTGCAAACAGCTTCTAAAGAAGCCGTGGGACTGCCATGGTACTGGAGCCTGCTTGGCCTGCTGAAAGAGAGCAATGAAAAATACCACACGTAGGAGACAGCCCAGACACTGTGCCAGAGTAGAAGAGAAGCCCAGTAGTGCAGATTTGGGTAGGAACACTGCAGAAGCTGACCCAACATATTGAGGTGGGTCTTATGTCTCCCCAACCACTGAAATTGCTAGTGGTACGCTGCATTCAAGAAGTACAAGAAAGACCACCAAATGAGTTGACCTGATTGCTAGAGCGAGTTTCCATTCCTTCCCATTGCCACTTAAGCTATACCTGGAGCACTGAGCCACCAAGAAGAAGGACATAGCAAGAGGCCGCGACCACGTCCAAGGCCTTCAACAAGTGTGACCAACATCCACATCCGCTGTCGACTCTGCTGATGAGCGAAAGATCGCCAAAGTTTCTACGGATGGTAGGTTCTTCACTTGATTGGGAAGACTGTTTTAGAACGGTTTATACGCTGGACCCAGCAGCATCATTCACTGTGCAGTCACAGTCTGCACAGGCCATCTCACATACACTCCTGAGTAATTACATCGAGCTTGGGACATCAACTCTGCTATACTCAGGTAACTCCCTAACTTGTACCCTCTAGCTATTGGAACTCTTTTGGCTTTAAGAATAAGAAATGCTATGGTGCAGCTTTCCTGTCTGGGGCATTGAAGAACTGGCATATAGCCCTCAACACAGAAGTCTGCTTATGCCGTTAATAATAAGCCTGTGACGTTATTCTAAGACTGATACGTTTAGTCTATTTTCCATGGTTGTACTAATTAAGGAACCTATGATTACAACAGAGTAAATTTATAGTATTCTGAATCAAACACAATACGTTTTCGCACAGATGGTATTCTGAACTCATGTATTTGAAAGTGCTTTCATATGCAATAATGAAGAAAAAAAAGATTGTGAAATCAAATGTTTTCCTAAGATCACACAAATTTAAGACCGGAGGCTCCTATTATGCATTCTTTTCTTACTTTATTTAGAATAGCAGCAGTCAAGAACTACAGCTCCCAATAGGCTCAGCAACAGGCTAGCCAATGGGAGCAAACAGTAGGCATACACTGAACCAATGAAGAGCCAGCAAGGACCATAGAGTACACATTTGACTGCAAGCAGCCCTCTTTTCTTGCTGCTCGCAGTCAAGATAAGAACCCTTATTTCACTCTCCTTAATTCTGAATTCGTTTATATATGTATATATTGCTATTTTCATTATATGGGTTGTGGTTGCTAGGCGCCTGAGGCTCACGCGTTCGTTTTCGATTGTTTTCTTCAACCATGTGCGCCGTTTATTTCCTCACAGCTTCTACCGCTTACCGCTCCTCATTGAGCGCTCATTTTTTCCTTTGCCGGCTCTACGCTTCACTTTCCCGTGAGGGAACATCGTCCCTCAGACACACCTTTCGACACTCCTGCAGTAGGCATTGTCCCTGAGGGCGTGGCCTTCCTCCGCCGGCTCAGCGCTTCGTTTCCCTGACAGAGTTTCCCTCTCCATGCGAGCGCGTCTCCCAGACACTCGCATTCTTCAGTTTGTTTCCTCCGGTCCATGTCCTCAATAAGGGGCGCGGCCCTCCTCACTCCTCACTGGCTATTTCTTTTATTTCTCCACCCCTGAGGGGAGTGTGTTTATTTTATTAAGTCGCTTTTATTTTTTGCAGTGCTTCTTCTTATTAACCGTTTCCTGCCCATTCCTTCAGTTTTGGGTCTACATGGATTCTGACAGTTCTCCTGTCATGTCTGATGTAAATGAGGATGAGAAAGTCTTCAAACAAGACTTGAATATTTTTATTCAGTCCTCTGTCAAACAAGCTTTACAAGCTTCCATTGACAAAATCTCAAAAAACATTGAAAATACTGTCAAAAACATGGTGTTCAATTCTCTGGCCCATTCTGCAGGGAAAAGCAGAAAACGCAAACAATCTCTAAAGAGAATTTCTAAAGGCGCTGAGTTGACTAGTAAGGTTCCCTCACAACAGATGATTGAGGACTTGGTTCCTTCCAGGCCTACTACTAAGGAGGGGAATACCACAAAAAATACCAACTTGTTTTCCTCGCTTCATGCTAAACGCAAATTTAGATAAAAAAACACTGATGATGCGCCAAAAAAGATTGTTATTACTAATATTTTGGACACAGATGACGATGACATGGCTGACTTATCCCATTCTGATATTCCCGATGACAGTTTTTCGACTTTCTCTCCTCCTCCAACTAAGAGTCTTAAAATATCTTTTGCTGATACTTGCTCTGCTATTGGGGATTCCGATGGAGTTCCTATGTTTGACCCCACTCTAATTCATCATCCCAATTCCACCGAATGGCTTCCGTCTTCCCATGTGGGTGATTACATTTTGTCCTGACTACGTCTCCCTCTGGACAAACAAACCTGTGCAAAACTAAAATCTGAGTGTCCAAGACCTTCCATAGATCAATCGCTAATTATCTTTTTCACAAAGTTTGGCAAGGATCCCCGTAAAGGGGTTGACAAAGCCTGGACAACCGGTCAAGACAAACTTCTTGACGTGGTGGGCCCTCTAGCCCGTATTTTTAACCTGGCTGGGGCAGCCAGACTGGATGACTCCAATAATCCTTCAGATCTTTCTCTCTGGATCCAAAGAGCCTTCTGCCTTTTAGGAAATGCCAATTCAGCTATTATTCACGAGAGGAGAAAGGGTTTACTCCTGAAACTCGACACAAAACTGGCTAACCTTGCATCTCTAGATCCCGGCATTCAGGCAGACGGAAAACTTTTTGGAGATTCCTTCATTAAATACCTCAGTCGCTATGTCACGACCTTCTCCTCGACTGACAAAGCCCAACAATCCTTGAAGAAGGTATTCAACCAGCGTGTTTTTGCACAGGAGCCGCTTTACCGGCCGCACCTACCGAAACCAAGGTGCAAGAGGCTCCTTTAACTCTAATTACAACCAGGAATTCAAACCCCAATTCTATCCCCAGAGGTCCAGAGGTTTCTGCCAATCGCAGACAGCGTTACTCCAGATCCAGCAACTCCCAATGTGAGCATGTGTTCTGGCCTTCCTGTGGGAGGGCGTTTAAAATATTTCATCCAAAAATGGCGCTTAATACTCTCAGATCCTTGGGTTCTAGATATGATCCAGGGTTATCAGACAGAGCTTTATTCCCCTCCTTTCCAATCCTTCGTCCCTCCTCCTCCAAAGTTTTCTCATTTAATGTCTTCCCTCATTACCACAGAAGTCCAGTCTCTACTAAACAAAAAACGCCATCCAACCTTCTATCCCCGATCCCTTGGGTTTCATGAGCTCCCGGTTCCTCGTACACAAGAAAAGGAAAAAACTGAGACCAGTAATCAATCTCAAATCAGTCAACCAATTTGTAATATATCGCCATTTCAAAATGGAAACTATTGTCCATCTCAGGGACATTTTACTTCAAAATGACTGGCTTGTAAGATTAGACCTCCAAGATGCCTACCTAACTATTCCCATTCATCCTTCTCACAGAAAATTGTTATAATTTCAATGGCTCTCAAAAACTTATCAGTTTTCCTCCCTTCCCTTCGGCCTCTCGTCAGCCCCCTTGTGTTTCACAAAATTATTGAAACCGGTTGTAGCTCATCTTGGATCTTTAGGTATCAGACTCATAATTTATCTAGACGATATTCAACATGCATCAAGATGTGCCATCTCTTCGCTCTCATCTTCGTCTTACAAGCTCTCTCCTCACAGACCTAGGTTTTCTTATAAACCCAGAAAAATCCATGGTGGTCGCCTCCCAACAAATGGAATTTTTAGATTTTCAGATAGATTCCTCCTCAGCAACTTTCCATCTCCCTCCCTCAAAAGTTTCTTCAATCAAGAAAGAGCTCCTTCAAACGCTGCTTGGGGGAACCAGATCAAAAACGTTGGCCCTACTACTGAAAAGCCTTTGGGAATTCTGCCTGTCCCACAAATTTTCCCTCCTTGCGGAATATCTACCAGGTGCCCAGAATTCTATAGCGGATTGGCATTCCCGCCATCTCAAGGATACCAGTGATTTCGAAACTTCATCCGTCTGTTTTCCAAAAGCTTCTGAACAAATGGGGTCCTTTCCGCATATATCTCTTTGCCTCTCGACTCAATTCCCAACTTCCGCTTTTCTTCAGTTGGCGTCCAGACACTCTGGCAATTTCAACAGATGCATTTCTTCAGGATTGGTACCAATCGTTCAATTATGCCTTTCCTCCGTTCATCTTAATCAACAGAGTTTTAGCCCAAGTCAGACGTCAAAAAGCCTCTTTGGTCATCATAGTTCCCTTCTGGCAGTCCCAGGTTTGGTTCCCTCCTCTTCTCGAATTATCGAGGGACTTTCCTCTCCTTCTCCCAGTCTTCCCTTCTCTCCTCCTAGATCCGTCCGGATCTCCCCACAACCTAATCCTCAACAACTTGGAGGGTCTCAGACGGCCCAACAAACCACTCTTATTTTGTCAGAGGCTTCTGAACTCATTAGTAACGCCTGGGACCCCGGCACAAAGAAAGCATATAGATCAGCCTGGTCTCTTTGGAAAGGCTGGTGTGTGGGAAAATGTATCAATCCCTTTTCAACAGATTTAAGCCTAATCATTAACTTCTAAGCTGCCCAAGCCAGTTCAGGCAAGTTTTACAGAACTATAAATCTTTATAGATCAACTATCTCTATGCATCATCAACATATTAACAGCAAACCTGTCGGAGAACATCCCCTAATTTGCCGCCTCCTGAAGGGAGTAAAACTGACTAAGCCTTCTGCTTCCAAATACTCTTACTAATGGGATGTATCCCTTGTATTAAATGTATTCCTTGCTTGGCTGGACAATCCTGATCTTTCTCTGAAAATGCTTTCAGCTAAGTTAACCATGTTGTTGTGTCTAATCTCCATTAAACATGTGTCTGATGTCAAATCTTTAGATGTTTTTTCTCGCCAATTTATGCCTGCGGGTGTTTTATTTCACATTTCTAAACGTACTAAAACCAATCTTCATTCAGTCTTTTATCCTTTTTTCCCTGACAAACCAAAACTCTGTGTGGGTCTCTGTTTAAAGGAATATGAAAAAAGAACCCTCAACCTCAGAATGCCCTATCTCTATCAACTCCTAATTTCCTTTCGTAAGCCCCATAAACCAGTCACTTCGGCCACCTTAGCCCGGTGGGTCAAATGGGTTATGTCCTTAGCGGGCATAGATATTTCCACCTTTGGAGCCCATTCTTCAAGGGGAGCCATGGCTTCTAAAGCTTTTTCAATAGGTGCCAGTTTAGAGGACATTCTCAGGTCGGCCGATTGGCCTAATGATAATGGGGGCCAACGACCGCGGAAGCACCGCCAACAGGCTGGCGGTGCTTCCGGGGGCATTCTGACCGCAGCGGTAAAGCCGCGGTCAGAAAAGGGAAGCCGGCGGTTTCCCGCCGGCTTCCCGCTGCCCCAGGGAATCCTCCACGGCGGCGCTGCAAGCAGCGCCGCCATGGGGATTCCGACCCCCTTCCCGCCAGCCTGGTTCTGGCGGTTCTCACCGCCAGAACCTGGCTGCCGGGAACGGGTGTCGTGGGGCCCCTGGGGGCCCCTGCAGTGCCCATGCCACTGGCATGGGCACTGCAGGGGCCCCCTAACAGGGCCCCACATTGATTTTCAGTGTCTGCGTGGCAGACACTGAAAATCGCGACGGGTGCAACTGCACCCGTCGCACACCAGCAACTCCGCCGGCTCCATTCGGAGCCGGCTTCCTCGTTGCTAGTGCTTTCCCGATGGGCGGGCGGGCGGGCGGCCTTTTGGCGGTCGCCCGCCAGCCCAGCGGGAAAGTCAGAATGACCGCCGCGGTCTTTTGACCGCGGTACGGTCTTCTGGCGGTTCCCGCCGCCGGCGGGGGTCAGAATGACCCCCAATGTTTTTAGAACTTTTTATTGTAAACCTGTTAAAACTGCAACTTCTTTGGTGATTGGTAAGCTTTAAACTTGCATTATAGGAGCCTCCGGTCTTGAGATAAAATGTAGATTTTCCTAGTAATTTATGAAGGAAAGTCTTAATTTTATTAAAGACACGGAGGCGAGTATTATGCATTCTTTTCTTACTTTATTTAGAATAGCAGCAGTCAAGAACTACAGCTCCCAATAGTCAACAAATGTATAACAATATCGTAAGTGCTAACACAATGAATGTTTAGTTTTAAAAATTAAGATACATGGTATATTTTATGTGCTGTTTATTTGTATGCAATATATTAGTGCATTGTTTAAATAAATAATGTGCAAGAAAAAAAATTGAATAAATGGTATTATTTGCCGTGTACAATCCCATTCCATAAAGCAAGGAAAAAATGATTTCGAGATTCCCCGCTGACGACAATAAAAGGGGGTCCCACCTACAAACATGCCTCTGTTCCAAGTATGCCACTTTTGTAATGTTCCTTAGTTAAGGACCTGACAGAAGCATCCGAGCAGTGTACATGATAGCATTTCCTACATTATACCGCCAAAACGGGCATGGAGAGCAGTCTGAAGGATACAGTACATCAATGAAAAACATGCCTCAGTCAAAATAATAAACGCCATTAATAAGTGAGTCCTTTTCTGGGGAGCATCCTTTTCTTCTTCCATCTGCGATCGATGAGTCATATTCAGTACAGGGTTTGAACAGGTGATATGCATCTTGCACAACATTTCACTTCATCTATTGAAGTATATACGTTGGGCTTATGCAAGAGGTCTAGGAGTATCATGTCATGGTGTCGCATTTATATTTTTACAGCTTACGATACTTTAGATCAGGCCTTAAAGACTATCAGAGAGCCGTACATAAGGTGTTTGACCTCAGTAAATTGTACATAAAATAGAGGAAGCCGCTCGAATCTGGGGTCCATGTCTAATGTAAGGGTATAAGTGAGAAAACAGCTACCTCGTCAACATGGGATAACTCTGAAGAAACGTTTCTAGTGAAAAAAAAATACATCTTAGCAAAAACAGTCTAAAAACTGGGACCACGGGAGAGGATGAGATCATCTCAGTACAATGCTGGATGGCAAGATTAAGACAAATGATTTTAGGAGGTTTATCGGATGTTTAGAAAAAAGGAGGGCAGAAAATCCACTGGGCTGGTAGCTGTCAAGTCGAGTATACTAATGGACTGCAGGGCCCAGGATGGGGATAACTTGGAGCACTACGGTTCTGGCCTTAAAAGCACATCCAAAGACAAAACTAGCAGTCATGTCATCAGCATGCGTGGTTAGCTATTTAGTAATATCCCAACAGAACGAACAGTTTATAGGAAAGCAACAGCAAGTACTGCAGAGGTAAAGAGGAGAGATTAATCAAAACAGTAGACCTAGTGCAAACCAGGGAAGCAGAGCTTCCAAGTACGTCCAGGTGTAAATACAACAGCACACTAGCAGTTAATCCAGAATGATATGTACACAGGATTTATCAGGTGAGTGATAAGGCATCCGTCCGCTGACCTGAATTGGGCTATAGCAGAGGGTGTTATGGCTCACAGCCCACGGGTGACCCACGTATCCTGGGAGCATTCCTTTCTATGAGCATCATATATATATATATATATATATACACACACACACACACACAAGAGGAAATGTAGATATATTCCTGGAGGAGATCTCCGAAGCACACTATGATGAAGCTGAGTGGTGATGAAGCAGAGTAAAGCAGTCAAGCTGATGTGATAATTTAGAAGAGCTCAGTAGAAGTGGCATAAAAACACGTGAAAGGATATGTTTGGGTTGTGCAGAAGGCTAGGTCGAAGCTGAAACAATAAATTAGATGGTATACTGCCACCGACATGGTGGCACTAGGATCACAAGCAAGCTTCTGGCAGCTGTTACCGTCTGTTCCTCGGGAAAACTGAATTGAAGTCTTAGATTTAACTTGGCATGGTGGACTGAAAGTTAGTACTCAGACAGATGTTTTCAGACATGAAGTGAGATAATCAGCTCAATGGCGGTGGGAAGGACCCGGATAGTTATGGCCCAATGTAAACTTTTGGTCCACAACAGCACAATCAATTGACGTTGCGCTATGTTACTGATTATTAGATGAACGTTAATGCAGTCCTGGGGTTTGATAAGATTTTGTTAATATTGTATACAGGTTAATAACGGAAAATGACTACGTTTATGCGTAAGACTGATTCAGCCAAACGCTGAAAAAGGGGGAAAGATATTGAAATGCAGTGGGCATTAAAGGAAATATAAATGTGTGAACGCGATGGTATAGTTGTAAATAGGTCAAATTACAACAAGTATATATATAAAAAATGTATCCATCTAAATTGATTGCAGGATCTTGCAAGTGTTGTCACTGTAAAGCGCTTGCGATTTGAAATGGGGGTAAAATGGCTCACAACAAAAACAGACAATAAGCCCTGGCCCTCTGCTGAAGGGCGACAAGTTTGGTATCGAGATACCCACATCAAAGGCGAGTCACACGAAAACGAGGCCATGGACTTTATTAAGGAGTGCCAATTCCATATATCTGTAGATCAATCTTTCCTTAGGGGCACATTTTACAGATGTCACGGTGATTCGTTGATCTCATCTTGTAGATTCTATTGGACTACAGGCACCTACTGTGAAATTCAGACACTCTACTCTGGTGGATAATGTACAGAAGATGGCATTTTAGTGCTGTATATAAACCAATGTGAAAACGTGAAGTTGCTGATGTCAAGGACATTGCTTTTCAACCAGTCATCATCACTCAAGCCCCATCACAGTGCCCGTAGCATAATCCGCTAGCAAAAGCGCATGAATGCCACGGTTTGCTAACCTAAAAAACGATAACGAGTGCAACACAGACCCCTGCATTCTCCACACGGCTGCGACCGTTACACAGCCAATGAAGTAAGCACCGCTGGAAAGGGCACAGGCGACTAAGTTCACGACCCCCGCCGGCCTCACAGAATGGCCAAGTGCATCCCCTTTACAGAATTCCCCAAAACCACCGCTTTCGGAATACTCCACCGTGGAAGCTTACTTCGGTAGATCTTTAAAAGCCTAATGTGCAGTCGATCCGAACAGACCAGTACCCAAATAAACAATGTCAGTGGCAACACAGTGTAAACAAGTTGCTGATTTAAATTTAGCAAACTACATGCTTTCTTTGTCTAGCATTACTGCCTCGTGTTTGAACGGGGTATAGATGCCACGGCTGTTTGTGTTTATGTCTGCTACGTTATTGCTTTACTTTATGGTTCCAGGGTGGCATAAGCTCCACGGGCACCAAAGCTCTCCGAGGGGCTGCTTTCAGTTGGCCTGAGGGACAAGAACAAAGACTAAACCACACACTGCCGGGGAAGGGGCAGGTCCATAGCATGCAAAACAAGTACACAGATCCGAGGACATTTAAACAAAGATAGGAGGAGGGACGGGCAAGTAATGCACATCTAGCACGTAGGCACACCGACAGGGGAGGAGTTTGGGGGGGCTGAGTACAAACACCTGATGCGCCGCTCTCTGCTTGAAGTTCCCCTCTTTGAACTCAACAAAGAATCCGCCACCCCCACCACCACGAGCCCTGGTGTTTGCCAGCCTCACACTCTTCTACCATTTTCCCTCTCTCCAGCATCTTGCCCACGGGACACACTATGTCTCCCCCTCCCGGGTCCCTGCCACAAATCTATCCTTGAGGGTCAGGTCCACGGTGATACCCAGGAAGCCCCTCCTTCAGGCTGCACACCCCTCACCTCAGAACGTGCCCTATCACCCAAGCAGACTATCCGTCCATAACTCCATGCGCCCTCCAGCTCTCCCTCAGGTGCCCTCTTACTCTGATCCTCCCCCGTCCAGTGAGATGCTCCTCTTACCAGTGTTATACACATGCAGCTCCTCGGCAATGCCCTCGTTGCCGCCCCCGAAGATGATCATGAGCTCCCGGATGGTCACCGCACGGTGCCCATGACGGGAGCGTGGCACGGGGCCAGTGAAGGAGGTCACCCGCTTCCAATTAAGTGGGGGACCTTCCGCCATGTTCACCGGTTCACAACCACCCCCAGCTGTCACTACCCTCTGCCACCCCCGGGTCCGCCGAGGGCCTCCATTGGGCACTTACACAGCTGGGTAGCACTAGACCGCGCAGGTACTATCGCGGCTATGGCCTGCCGGTTTCAGCCATCTTGGGTGTGGGTAAACCCAGCCATTGTTCGTCTGACTAGTGGCGGAAACGTTAAACAACAATAGATGGATTAAACCTACGTCTAAAATGGTCGCCATCCAGACGTGAACGTAAAAGCGCATTTTACTGTTCTGCTCAGTTATTGACATCTGCTGTCCAGCTGGTACTGCAGTGGATACAAAAAGAGGACTTGAGTAAAAAAAAAGTTCGCTAGCGGTCTCTGACGTGATGGTTGCCAGTCTTGCCAGGTTGGGTCAGATTACACCACTTGGGCTAAACCTTTTCTGGTTGTGCGAAAAAAATATTGGTTTATGCGGGTTGCAAAATAGTGGGCTATTTTGTGAATTACTTAGTGCTATTTTTAGTGTATTTGGGCTCGAAATGTATGTTGGTTACAGGATCAGCCTTTTAGCTGTTGTAAACAACATACCGTAGAGCGGTACATAGCGCATCTCGCTATGATGGCATTTAGAATCCTCAACCTTGTTGGCACTGGAACCTGTGATTTGTTATGCTTGTCTAATTAACCTCTTAGCTGCTGGGCCTCCCCCCTCTCCCCCCACCCCAGTGCTGAGCCCTTTTTTGGCTATTTGGGGTGGTTCGCGCTTAGGCCTTCATAACTTTTTGCCCACATAAGCTATCCACCCCAAATTTGCGTCCTTTTTTTACAACATCCTAGAGATTCTAATGGTACCCAGAGTTTGTGGTTTCCCCTGGAGGAGACTAAGAAATTAGCCAAAATACTGTGAAAATTTCGTTTTTTCCCAAAAAATGGGGAAAAAGGGCTGCCGAAGAAGGCTTGTGGTTTCATCCCTGAAAATGCCATCAACAAAGGGGTTCTGGTGCTAAAATCACCATCTTCCCACCTTTCAGGAACGGGCAGACTTGAATCCGAAAACCACATTTTTCAACACAAATTTGGCATTTTACTGGGACATACCCCATTTTTACTATTTTTGGTGCTTTCAGCCTCCTTCCAGTTAGTGACAGGAATGGGTGTGAAACCAATGCGGGATCCCGGAAAGCTAAACATTTCTGAAAACTAGACAACATTCTGAATTCAGCAAGGGGTCATTTGTGTAGATCCTACAAGGTTTTCCTACAGAAAATAACAGCTGAAATACAAAAAATATTGAAATTGAGCTGAAAACAACAGCCATTTTTCTTTATGTTTTACTCTGTAACTTTTTCCTGCGATGTCAGATTTTTTAAAGCAATATACCGTTATGTCTGCTGGACTCTTCTGGTTGTGGGGATATAAAGGGCTTGTAGGTTCATCAAGAACCCTAGGTACCCAGAGCCAATAAATGAGCTGCACCCTGCCGTTGGTTTTCATTCTATACTGGGTATACAGCAATTCATTTGCTGAAATATGAAGAGTGAAAAATAGAAAACCTTTGCATTTCCAAAATGGGCTCAAGATAAGGTTTTGAGGAGCAGTGGTTATTTGCACATCTCTGAATTCCGGGGTGCCCATACTAGCATGTGAATTGCAGGGCATTTCTCAAATAGACGTATTTTTTACACACTCTCTTATATTTGGAAGGAAAAAATGTAGAGAAAGATAAGGGGCAATAACACTTGTTTTGCTATTCTATGTTCCCCCAAGTCTCCCGATAAAAATGATACCTCACTTGTGTGGGTAGGCCTAGCGCCCGTGACAGGAAATGCCCCAAAACACAACGTGGACACATCCCATTTTTTTGACAGAAAACAGAGCTGTTTTTTGCAAAGTGCCTAGCTGTGGATTTTGGCCTCTAGCTCAGCTGGCACCTAGGGAAACCTACCAACCCTGTGCATTTTTGAAAAACTAGAGACCTAGGGGAATCCAAGATGGGGTGACTTGTGGGGCTCTGACCAGGTTCTGTTACCCAGAATCCTTTGCAAACCTCAAAATGTGGCTAAAAAAACACGTTTTCCTCTCATTTTGGTGACAGAAAGTTCTGGAATCGGAGAGGAGCCACAAATTTCCTTCCACCCAGCGTTCCCCCAAGTCCCCCGATAAAAATGATACCTCACTTGTGTGGGTAGGCTTAGCGCCCGCGACAGGAAATGCCCCAAAACACAACATGGACACATCCCATTTTGTGACAGAAAACAGAGCTGTTTTTTGCAAAGTGCCTACCTGTAGATTTTGGCCTCTAGCTCAGCCGGCACCTAGGGGAACCTACCAAACCTGTGCATTTTTGAAAACTAGAGACATAGGGGAATCCAATATGGGGTGACTTGTGGGGCTCTGACCAGGTTCTGTTACCCAGAATCCTTTGCAAACCTCAAAATGTGGCTAAAATAACACACTTTCCTCACATTTCAGTGACAGAAAGTTCTGGAATCTGAGAGGAGCCACAAATTTCCTTCCACCCAGCATTCCCCCAAGTCTCCCGATAAAAATGATACTTCACTTGTGTGGGTAGGCCTAGCGCCTCCGACAGGAAATGCCCCAAAACACAACGTGGACACATCAGATTTTTTCATAGAAAACAGTGCCTACCTGTGGATTTTGGCCTCTAGCTCAGTCGGCACCTGGGGAAACCTAGCAAACCAGGGCATTTTTGAAAACTAGAAACCCAGGGGAATCCAAGATGGGGTGACTTGTGGGGCTCTGACCAGGTTCTGTTACCCAGAATCCTTTGCAAACATCGAAATTTGGCCAAAAAAACACGTTTTCCTCTCATTTCGGTGACAGAAAGTTCTGGAATCTGAGAGGAGCCACAAATTTCCTTCCACCCAGCATTCCCCCAAGTCTCCCGATAAAAATGGTACCTCACTTGTGTGGGTAGGCCTGGTGTCTGCAACAGGAATAGATCACACAACGGTCAATGTTGGTCCTTACATGAGGCAGCTGTTAACCCTGGGGTGATCCATTCCTGACGCAGGCACTAGGTGTAGACACTCAAGTGGGGTAGTGTTTTTATCAGGACAGGTGAGGAATCACTGGGTGGTAGGAATTTTGTGGATCCCAGCATATTCCTGTAGTTTGTGTGACAGAAATGCGAGAAAAATAGAGTTTTTATTCAACATTTCAGCTTTGCAGGGTATTCTGGGTAAGAAAACTTTGGGGAATCCACACAAGTCACACCTCTGTGGACTCCCCCGAATGTCTAGTTTCCAGAAATGTTTGAGTTTAGTGTGTTTCTCTAAATGGCCGCCGAACCCAGGACCAAAAACACAGGTGCCTGCCTTAGAAAACCAGTTTGTTTTGCGATAGATAATATTGATGTCTCCACAATACGATTTGGGCGGTGGAATTTGGGGCTGAACTAAATTGGGGAGCTCCCAAGAGAGTATTCTCTCTCTCTCTCTGCTTGCCGCCGCATTCACCTGCTCTCTGGGTTGGGTTAACCCACTATTACCCAGTTGTATAGACTGCTTGCGAAGGGACAGCAGGATTGTCCTCAACACCTCCTTCATAATGTACTGGAAGAGGAGTTATCGAATGGGACTCCTCCAACTGAAAAATCACTCCCAGAGTCTGCGCCATTGTCCTATCCCTCAGATGCTGTCTCAGTATCTGATGTCTCAGTCTCTGATCCTATGTCAGAGCGGTCCTCTATAACCCGAGTGCCTGCAGCAGTCATCCATCAAGATGCCATCTCTGCTATTGGCTAAACTGTTGCTCTAAAACACTAGCCTACGTAGACAGTCACAAAATCGATGGTGTGTGTGAGATACGTGCAACAGTAGAGGCCACCTTACCTGCGCTTCTTCCCTCAATCAGCACGTTCTTTCAAGACACTCAAAAAACACCTTGTCACATACGTTCGTCACAGTCTTTAGCACCTCCTGCGCCCAGTCCAACAATCATTATTGGTGCTCCCACTCCCTCCTCCTCGGATTCCCTCATTACCACCCAGCAAAAGTGCCCTTCATCTCTCCATAGCCGCCCTCCACCCCGCACATACATTTCATTTGTATTGTAGCGCAGGTAATGGCTGACTTTACTAATGTACTCAGCTATTTACATAAAATACAGATTTGCTCTTTGCAGTAGGCATATAAACCTTCTGAGCTTCTTTATGGCACTAAAACTGCCACTAGACAAGTCTGACCCTTTTGTAGCAGAAACATAATCACAATACTTACTTGACTTTTTTATTGCTGCCTAAAAGCTACAGTTGAAAAGCGTCAGTTGAAGTATGTGCATTGCTTTGAAAACGCAAGCTGCAACTGCAAGACAACTGGGGGCAAATCTATATATATATATATATATATATATATATATATATATATATATATATATATATACCACTTTTACATGTGGGTCTGGTTTTCCTGGGGGCTGATTGCAGCCCCCAGGGAAACCACACACATATTGACAAATGTGAAATATATATATATATATATATATATAGATCTATCTCTATATATATATCTATCTACATAGATATATCTATAGATAGATCTATATATATATATATATATATATACATATATCTATATATATCTATAGATCTATCTATAGATATATCCATGTACATAGATATATCTATATATATAGATATATCTATATATATATATATATATATATATATATATATATATATATATATATATATATATATTTTTTTTTTAGTTGTTGTATGGTTTCCTTAGGGGCCAAAAAACTAAAAAAAATATTGCCCCCACAGGGGGTCGCCCTGCCCACGGGCGACCCCCTGTCCATTTATTTTTTTATTTTATTAAAAAAAAAAAAAAATTGCCCCGGGGGGGCGCAATCGCGCCCCCCCCTCCCCCCAGGGGGCACCTACCTTTTAAAAAAAAAATATGCCCCCAGGGGGGTGGTCCCGTTTTCCAAGGGGGCCGACCCCCCCAAGTGAAATCTCTGGCGTCTGGTGGTGTTTCTTGGCCCCCGATCGCAGCTGTGCTGCGATCGGGGGCCAGGAAACAATTTCAGAAGGCCTCGTAAGAAAGTGGAGAGAGGCCTTCCTGAAACTGCGGAAGGCCGTTTTCCCCATCGGAGCAGGAAGCGGGCGCAAGGCTGCTTCCTGCTCCGATGGGGAAATCAACATTGTTACGTCAGCGCGCCGCGATGTCACAAAGG
This sequence comes from Pleurodeles waltl, assembly GCF_031143425.1. Classification (NCBI taxonomy): domain Eukaryota; kingdom Metazoa; phylum Chordata; class Amphibia; order Caudata; family Salamandridae; genus Pleurodeles; species Pleurodeles waltl. The sequence continues at coordinate 600,261,854 of NC_090442.1, read as the reverse complement.
GGCGGGCGCCCACATTGAAGGGGTTAATTGAGTTATGCATCCATCAGTTTGTTAAACAGTTTCACAGGAGGGAGAAGGGTAAATATCAGGTCGTTACAGTTCCAATTTCGTTTGTCAAGTTTGCTTAAAATACACCAGAGCTACTAGGGTGAGTGCGTTTGTCACTCTGTGGCCAGGAACAAAGCCTGTACTGGGTGGAGGTGCTTCTCACCTACCTCTGCAGGAACTGTAACACCTGGCGGTGAGCCTCAAAGGCTCATGCCTTTTGTTACAGCACCCCAGGGCATCCCAGCTAGTGGAAATGCCCGCCCCTCCGGCCACAGCCCCCACTTTTGGCGGCAAGGCTGGAGGAGATAATGAGAAAAGCAAGGACGAGTCACCTACCAGTCAGGACAGCCCCTAAGGTGCCCTGAGCTGAGGTAACCCCTGCATTTAGAAATCCTCCATCTTGAGTTTGGAGGATTCCCCCAATAGGAATAGGGATGTGCCCCCCTCCCCTCAGGGAGGAGGCACAGAGAGGGTGTAGCCACCCTCAAGGGCAGAAGCAATTGGCTACTGCCCCTTGACCTAAACACACCCCTAAATTTAGTATTTAGGGGTGACCCTCAACCCAGGAAATCAGATTCCTGCAAGCTGAAGAAAGAAGAAGGACTGCTGACCTGAAAGCCCCACAGAGACAACAGATACACCAACTGACTTGGCCCCAGCCCTACCAGCTTGTCTCCAGACTCAAAGAACCTGCACAGCGACGCATCCAGCGGGACCAGCGGCCTCTGAGGACTCAGAGGACTGCCCTGCACCTAAAGGACCAAGAAACTCCTGAGAACAGCGGCACAGTTAAATAGTTGGGAAAATGTTTTGCCTTGTTTCCAGCAGATCACAGTTGGCAAACTGCATCAGATTTCTTTATGCAGAAATTAGGAGGCGGGAGACTAGCCTTGAAATCGGAAGTTCCCTGTCTGAATCAAGAAGGGTGGCATGTATGTACCTAGTGTCAAGTAAAGCACTCCAATACCTCTGGGCCGAGTTTCATAGGCGATAATACCTCTAACTGCGCTAAATGTTACTGTTACTTCATGCCATTTGCAAGACTTAAAGCTGAAGCTGATCATGACTAAGCGCTATATAAAGGAAAAGGGGTTGGGGTACTACCATTGGTGCAGCAGGTGTAGTGGCACCAGGGGTCAAAACGAATAGCAGTTGTAGGGAAATGCCTCCCTTGGCATGGTTACCCCCTAACCTTTTGCCTTTTGTCGATGCAAGTTATGATTGAAAGTGTGCTGGGACCCTGCTAACCAGGCCCCATCACCAGTGTTCTTTCCCTAAACTGTAACTTTGTTACCACAATTGGCACAGCCCTGCCACACAGCTAAGTCCCTTGTAAATGGTATCCCTGGTACCAAGGGCCCTGTGGCCAGGGAAGGTCTCTAGGGGCTTCAGCATGTATTATGCCACTCTGGGACCCCTCACTCAGCACATGCACACTGCCTCACAGCTTGTGTATGCTGGTGGGGAGAAAATGACTAAGTCGGCATGGCACTCCCCTCAGGGTGCCATGCCCACCTCTCACTGCCTGTGGCATAGGTAAGTCACCCCTCTATCAGGCCTTACAGCCCTAAGGCAGGGTGCACTATACCACAGGTGAGAGCATAGTTGCATGAGCACTATGCCACTACAGTGTCTAAGCAAAACCTTAGACATTGAAAGTGCAGGGTAGCCTTAAAGAGTATATGGTCTGGGAGTTTGTCAGTTACAAACTCCACAGTTCTATAATGGCTACACTGAAATCTGGGAAGTTTGGTATCAAACCTATCAGCACAATAAATGCACACTGATGCCAGTGGTTGATTTATTGTAAAATACACCCATAGGGCATCTTAGAGATGTCACCTGAATAACAGCCCGACTCCTAGTGCTAGGCTGACCAGTTTCTGCCCGCCTGCCACAACCAGACGAGTATCATATCTGTATCTAACTCAATATCCAAAAGTATAAAATCCTCATTTAAAAGACCAGAAGCTTCTGCTTGGGGATACCTGTCACAAGGTGTTGCTCTTGACTTGCCCTCATCACAGAGGTTTAATATTAGAATATCTGGGGTTTGACACAATGGTGAGGGAGGCTTAGGAGAAATTATAGAGTCCACACTAGATGAACATACCTACTTCACCTTGTAATATATTCTCCTCCGTCCCAGACGTTGCTTTTGGCACAACCACAACAAAGCTTAACACGCTTGGGTATTCAAGAAGGAAAGGCCCATTTTGTTCTGAATCGGTGCTCAGAGTGTCTTTTAGTTCCACTTAGGCCATCTTCTCTTTTCCCCAGAAAGAAAAAAGTTGATTATTGCTTTTTAATGCAGTTCTGGGGGGGTGCTGAGATTTTGTTTTAGTATCTACCCTTCCTATTAACAGGTGTCCCAATCTCAGTAAAGTACCGATATTACAATCCCACTTTATGAAGTTCAACGGTCAAAATAATCACCTGAATCACTATATCATAATGCCCCAGACGCTAGTTAAATGAAGGACCATGCAGCACAGTCCAAGTTGAGCCTCTTCTGCATAGTCCCGGCACTGTTCTCAAGGGCATGCTGTGAACTTGCAGAAATCCTGTGCCTTGGAAGGCGCCTACAGGGTTTAACTACTTGCGCACCACAAGAATGTAGAAGCTGGATGCTTTCCACATCTCTTTCCACCAGGACATAGAGTTTATTATGATGAACACCCAGTTCAGATAACTGATTCAGAGTACAGATCAACTAGACTATACTGTGAAGATCCTCGATGTAAGCAAAACATTACTTATCTTTTTCATCTTCTCTTTAAAAGTGAACACTCTGTTTTGTCATATGGTGTTGCTCACATTGTAAAAACAGGAACATGTTTTCAATGTATGACTGCAAGAGATTATGTAGAGAAAGTTCTTGGGCAAGCTGAGAATCTTGAGTGTAACCCCCTTGAATCTCATGGTGTGCTAATGTGAAACCACTGAGTACTGTTTCTGTCAGCATGTTGAGCTGAAGGGCATGTTGCACAAATTAGTT